>NC_060127.1:211940869-212540869 GCF_021461395.2 Schistocerca americana | reverse complement strand
AGTATAACGCCCACTCACATACTGCTTTTGTAACCCAACATGCTATATGGAATGTGGACATGTTGCCAGGGCCTCCTCACTCATTACATGTGTCTTCAATGGAGCATATATGGGACATCAACAGATGACAACACCAGTGTCATCCACAAACAGCATTAACCATCCCTGTATTGACATACCAAGTGCAACAAGCATGGAAGTCTATCCCACCTGGCACCTATACAACATCCACACCTTGTACATCATATGCAGATTCGATCTCCCCCACCCCTTGGTGTCTTCTATCCTCTCCACCACCAGTGTGTAACCACAACTTTATCATCACACCTTCATCTCACCATCTCCACGCCATCCGCCTCCTTTCCCGATGCAATTTCCAGTGCCTATCCCTCCTGGATGGTGAGCTTCGCCCTGATAGCTACTCCTCCTACCAACTCTAACCCAACTTCCCCCATACCCCTTCTCAGCGCTCCCTCTCCCCTCCTCATCCCTTCCCCTGACCGGTTTTTTCCTCCCTAACCGCCCCCTCCCTTTCCAGTGCACCCCTTCTGTATCGCTGCACTCTGTTCGGACTTGCCTTCCCTCTCCATATCTGTCACTTGCCCCTTGGTGCGCCCCCCTTGCTTTTCCTCCCACCCTTTCCAGTACATCTGCCCCACCTGTCCCTTCTTTTCCCTCCTCTCAGCCCCCCCCCCTTCCTCCTTCCTCCTTGGGTGGTCCCTCCTGGCAGTTTTTGCCCTTCGTCATGTGTACTCTGTCACGTACAGTGGTTTTAAAGTGTCGTTGTTCTGGTGTTTTTTAATGCTGTGGCCAACCTTTAACTCATGCGTCTGACTTCAGTGTTTTTTTACATGCTACAAATCGCCATCTGTGTTTTAACTTTATGTGGACCTTTTTTTAAGTGTACCACAATGAACGTCTCCATGTACATGTATATTTTAATCTCCACTGTCTCCCCTCAATATGTTATGTCCCCCCATATCGCCTTTTATATGTATCATTCTCATCTTTTTATTAAAAGATCTCGCTGAAGAGCGGCGGATTGTGCTGCTCCCAGATTTGCCCTGCCCCCAGCTTTCCCCTGCTCCCTATGGGTGTGGGAAACGAAAAAAAAAGTGGAGCTGTCATTTGTCTACAGTCTGTAACTGCGCAACCGCTACATTCGCAGGTTCGAATGCTGACTCGGGCATGGATGTGTGTGATGTCCTTAGGTTAGTTATGTTTAAGTAGTTCTAAGTTCTAGGGGACTGATGACCTCAGAAGTTTCGTCCCATAGTGCTGAGAGCCATTTGAACCACACAATTTTTATGGATGTCAATGCTCCATGTCACCGGGTCAGAATTGTTCTTAGTCGGTTTTTTAAGAACATTCTGGACATTTAGAGCCAATGATCTGGCCACCCATCGAACATTTGTGGGATATATTCGAGACGTCAGTCTGTGTACAAAATCTTGCATCGGCAACACTTTCGCAATTAGGGAAGATTGCAGAGGCAGCATGGCTCAATATATCTGCTGGGGACTTCCAACGACTTGTTGATGCCATGTCGAGTTGCTGGACTGCACCAGGCAAAAGAGTCCAACACAATGTTAGGAGGCATTCCATGATTTTGTCGCCTCAGTGTAGAGCCGACATTGTGTATAGGAATTACTGTGAAGTACCAGATTAGTCCTCACCGTTAATATTGTGTTTCATCTTTCATAATTAATGTAAAAACTCTGATACTGAAAACCAATAAAGCATATGTATGCTAACAGTGTTTTACTTTTTTTAAGAAACAGCAGAATTCCTGAGAATGAGTGAAGGAAAATTACCCTCTTTTTCCAAAGTGATTGATTTCAGAAGTTGCTGTAACAGTAGCAGAATAAGCCGAGTTATATTTGTTTCATTTATCGTGCTGAACAACAATATCCGAATTTCCACCGCGTGCAGTGGAAATCGTGGCATTGCAGATTCTTCTGTGAACTTCGTATCTAAGCTTTCTCTCTTCGAGAAAAATCGGTATGAATGGTGCATTTGTGTTTAGGCATAACAGCTTGGTTCACGGAAACTACACATAACATTAACTACGAACACCAGACTAAGGAAATTTCGTCTGTCCTGATTGTTCACAGAACGCGCCAAACAGGAAGTGAGATAAGATGCGATGCAATATTCCTCACGACAAGGAATGATGGAAATAGGCACAAAAAAGCGAATAAATCCCTCTTTAAATTCTCTGAGCGAAAAGTGGGGAACCAGCTACCTCATTCTGCCTTCCTATCCAGAACTTTTGGCATGCAAACATATTCGCACTTTCTCGTGCTGAAAGAAAGTAGCAGAGAGACAGTGACATGGAAGAGAGAGGAGACAGTGATTGTGGGAGGAAGAAAGTGGTAGTTAAAGAGAAAGAGGTGTGGATGAAGATACTAGTAGTGTGGCCAAAGAGAGGGAGGTAGTCGCAATAAGAGAGAGAGAGAGGGAGAGGGAGAGAGAGACTATAGACAGTGAGGACGACATGTTGAATATGAAGGCTTAACTACAAAGAGAGACTGGGTAAAATGATTTAGAATGTTCTGTGTTAAAAGAGCGCGAATATGTTCACATACCATAATTTTTGGTGGGGGAAGGCGGAATGAGGACTGAGAGAGCTAGTTTGTCAGTTTTTTAAAGTGGAACATACTCGACTTTTTCGTACTCTGACGAAAGCTTTTTTGCTGCTGCTTTGTAAAAATGCGTGATTTATAATGTGTGCAAGATGCCAATAAATCACTGGTTCCCCTAATGTTACGATAAATACCATCCCAGCACAAGCAAACACTTTTATTACTATTTTAAGTTTTTCATTCTTTTTACCACACATAATTACATAAGCAAGTGTAACGTTTGGAATTTTATCATTAAAAGTTGGACAATGTTTCATAGTTGTTTTTCTTGTGTAGTTACAACATTCTTTCTGTGTGTCATATTAATTTCATACTCTGGATAATTACTTACAAAACTAAATGGACCAATATCAATGTCTGATTTTAGTAAAGTAATACGTTTAAAATCTGAAAATGCATCATATGCTTCTAGAAAATAATTTGGTGGATTAACATTCCACATTTCTTGAGGAAAATCTTCATTTCTACCATTTTTTGAATAAATATTCAGTAGTTTAACATGATAAAATAATGACAAATCAACTAATTGATTATTATAAAGTACTTCATTCCTTTTGGTATTTACTTTTCCTGTATTGAGAATATGTCATTCGAAACATATTTTATCAGTAACAGATGAAGTTAAATATAATAAAACTGTTGATGAAATAAAAGGATATTCGATTCTAGGTAATATATTATTTCTTTTTTTATTGTTACAAAGCAAACAATTTAGCTACATAATTTTCAATTAAGTTTTTATTTGATTTTCCATCATAAGTTGGATAATCTGTACTATCATTTCCTATAATTTGAAAATTCGTATATAATTGTGCATAATATGGATGTATCCAACCATCACCAATATTTATTTCAATTCATGTATCTTTCTTAGGAACATGCAAATTATTTTTAGTTTTTTCATTAAAAGGAAATGAACAAAACTGATAACTTTCAATTTTATTCATGGCGCAGTCAAAGATTGCTTTAGCTATCGTTTACTGTTTTACCAATTACTTATTTATTTATTTATTAAGGAGAAAATTTATTAAGATATTTTTAAAATATCTGTTAGAGTAGCACCAATAAAGTCAATTAAATTGTCATTTTCATTATTTATAGTAACTTCTAAATACTGAATTGTATCAAAAATAGGAACTTTTACAGGATAATTTGATTCATAAATTGTTGGTCCACCAGAATCAGCATTATGTTTAAATGAAGCAATAATATTAGTTTCTTCATGAAAATGATCATTATGCTTTACATACATTCCATCAGAAAGATTAAATTTATATTTATTAGTTCAAAAGGAATTATTTTTGTAACATCTTTAGCTACAGCTTTTTCATTAGGTAAAACAACTTGATTATTAAAACAAGTAAATTCCCAATTCTGTCTTGAATATCCATATATAATTTTACATCACTTCCAATATTAATTCTATTTAAAATTTCATCTGCTTTAATATGTATATTAGGTTTTTTCGAATGAATACTTTTTTTAAGTTGTTAAAACCATATTGACCTACTGGAATTTCTATCTCTTCTACATCACAATTAAGTTTATTATAATTTGTTTTAATATTTGGTGTTCAGAATATTGAATAAAAACCAACTACTGAAACATCAGTATAATTGACACATATTTTCTAAGTACAGATGATTTATTACTAAGTTGAAATAGACGACAGCCAAAGCTGTCCTTAGACTGTCAGGTGACTCATTTACTAATGAAAAAATGTAAATAAGTGTAAAATTATGAATAAACGTAAAAATTTAATAAACGTAAAATATAAATGAAAAAAAAATAAAAAAAAATAAAAAAATAAATGAAAAAAATGAAATGAAAAAAATATAAATGAAAAAAAAAGAAGTTTGTGGCACAACTTGACCAGAAGAAGGGATCGGTTGGTAGGACATGTTCTGAGGCATCAAGGGATCACCAATTTAGTATTGGAGGGCAGCGTGGAGGGTAAAAATCGTAGAGGGAGACCAAGAGATGAATACACTAAGCAGATTCAGAAGGATGTAGGTTGCAGTAGGTACTGGGAGATGAAAAAGCTTGCACAGGATAGAGTAGCATGGAGAGCTGCATCAAACCAGTCTCAGGACTGAAGACCACAACAACAACAACAACAAATGAAAAATACAAATAAATGAAAAAGTTATTAAATAAATGAACAAAACAGATTGGGAACCTAAAGTGATAATTCCAGAAAATAATTTAAAAAACAAACATGGAAAACTTTTACCAAATTCTATAAGGTGAGTAATAATTGGTCCAAGTGGGTGTGGGAAAAAAACATTAATGATTGATAATTATATTTTAGCTCCAGGATGATTAAACTGGAATGAAATTACACATTTATATATTTATTCAAAAAGTTTAGACCAACCAAAGTATCAAGAATTTATAAAACAATGTAAAAAATTGTACATAAAGTTAATAAACATATTGTTAGAGAATTGAAAATAATGAAGAAATTATTCCATTGGATGAATGTAAAGAAAAATCAGTTGTTGTATTTGATGACTGTATTCTATAAAATCAAGATATTGTTAGAGATTATTTTAGTAGCGCCAGACACAAAGGTATAGATTGCTTCTACTTCGCTCAAACTTATTAAAAAATACCAAAACAGTTAGAGATAATTTAAATTTTTTAAATATATATAGACAAGATGATACATATTTAAATCTTATTTATCATGAATTAGTTCATGGAGATTTAAAGTCTGATAATTTTAAAGAAATGTGTAGCAAATGTTGGAATGATGAATTTGGTTACTTAACAATAGATATGTCTAGAAAATCATACGAAGGTAAGTTTAGAAATAAAATACAACATTTCTTAAAAATGTAAATACAAATGCTAACCATTTTTTCTTCTCTAATAAACATTTGCAAAGTATGATGAAGTAGTTGTTAAAAAAGCTAAACAAAATAGAAAGCTGAACAACTGAAAGAAAAATTTAAACTTCGAAAAAGCAACCAAGAACAGAATTTAAATTTTTTTTACTATTTGCTCCTTTAAGTTTAGTGCTACACTTTTGAAGATTGGAAATAAGCATCCATTGTATTAAATTTGGGCAAACTCCACTTTATAAATTGGAAATACAGTTCAAGAAATTATCACGGGGCAAGTTTAGGGTCCCTAAGGCCTTACCTTTCTGTTGCTCACTGATCTATAATAAATAAAATTAATGCAGCCTACTTGTCCAACATTCATTTGACACAGGAAGAAGTGAAAGCCAACGTGTCTGCGCTGAATGTAGTATTTTATGTACTTTAAGCTGCATAATTTTTTTAAAATTGATCTAGCTGACATTGTTGCTCACAACTTTGTTGCAAGTAATTATGTACCTCTCTTGCAAGTTCCTCAAAACGACTGGGAAGTGCCTTCCATCCATCAATAGCACACAAGCAATTCGAATGACAATCGCATTTTGTTAATGTTATTCCAGGAAGAAACTCTTTTAGTTCAATGGACACTGAATTGTGATTCCCAGTTGAAGGATTTGCACCATATGAGCCACAACTAATGATATTTTCTAATAAAATATTATGCTGTACAAGGCTTGAGGCATTGTTAGCTGCAATAGGCAGAAGATATACGTTTCTGCCATGCGGGGTAGCTGCACGGTTATAAGCATATTGTCGCGGTCCGTGCGGCTCCTTCCGTCGGAGGTTCTAGTCCTCCCTCGCGTGCGTGTGCGTGTGCGTGTGCGTGTGCGTGGGCGGGGGCGGGGGCGTGGGCGCGCGTAGGGACTGATGATCTCAGCAGTTTGGTCCCATAAGACCTCCCCCCCCCACCACCCACATACGTGTATATATATATGTATATATATATATATATATATATATATATATATATATATATATATATATATATATATATATATATATATATATATATATATATATATATATGTATATGTATTCTTATTCTCAGTTTCAATAAAGAAAGCTTTTTTAGCCTCACTGTCTCTCTCTTGCAATGAATATGACAGGGGAATCTGCAACAGACGATCCTCTGCCACAACCTCTTCTACTACTGACTGATGCCTCCTTCATGCGTCCGTTTATGTCCATTTGTGCCTCGTACAAAGTGTCATAAATTTTTGTTGTTCTCACTGCTCTTTCGTAGGGCAGCAGCTGAGGCAACTCAATGACGCCATAAAGTCAGATAACGAATTCTGCTACTAGTGTTGTTGTTGTTGTTGTTGTTGTTGCCGTGTTGAGAAATGAGAGACTTAATTTCTACATCTTCGTGATTGTTTTTTGTGTCAAGGAATGCAGCAATTTTGTGTATGGAGTCATGCTTTTCGTTAATGTTATTATAACTTCGAACGTTCCAGAGGCACTCCTCTGCGACGTAGAGTGCCGTGTGACACGGGTTGCTAAATTTTGCTACTTATCCACTTCATTTTTGTAAAGGAACACACAGGTGCAACGCTTAACACAACAAAAGAACTAGCGCCGGTTAGAGGCATTCAGTGGTAGCAGGCCACAAAAAATGTTCCTTTGATGTGTACCGGCAGAGTTGCCGAACACTTGTTTTGACAACATCTCGCGAACACTGGTAGTCCAGTAGTTAGCCGCGGACAATGTTGCAGAAAATGTTTTAAACTCAGTGTAAATGCACATTTACACACACCGTACAGATGTCAACAATGAAAAAGTGGGGGTGGAGGGGAGGAGGTTGGAGTACGGGGTCCCTAACTCTTTTCCGCCTTTAGAAGTATGTCAGTTTCTTTTATTTTTTCACACAGTTTCCACTTTAGCTTCCATTCGTTTCGTGATGAATGCTTTCACTGGCTGCCTACACCTATGGAATGGAGTGAATGCCGTTTGGAATGAAACGAATGTCTATGCAGCGGAATAACACTTGTCTGCACGCACAACGCTTCGAAAATAGTTTCTCGCTTTTGTAAATGATACTTCAGTTAGACTGATTTTCTACGAGGAGAAAAAATACTTAATTTCCCTTCTCCCCTTAGCCAAGTTCACACGGTACCAGTTTTATGCAATGAATTACGAGGTTGTGGCTAGGTTGGGGCGTAATAGCACGACTTAAATTCTTGCGAGCGGAGAGAAAAAGCAGTCAAATATTTGTGGCAACCAAGATTAATAATTTACTTGATGCTCGGTTTATTCTACATCTACCTCTGTACTCCGCAAACCACTGTGAGGTGCGTGGCAGAAGGTACGTCCCATTGAACTAGTTATTAGGGTTTCTTGATCCATAATGGATGAATGAAGAAAGAATTTATTATGGTTTCTTCCTATTCCATTCACGTATGGAGCGCGGGAAGAAAGATTGTTTGCATGCCTCTGTGCGTGAGCTATCTGTAGATAACTGTAGTATATCGCTAGAGTAATCTTTTAAACCCGGTTCTTGAAATTCTATTAACAGACTTTCTCGGGATAGTTTCGGTCTGTCTACAAGAGTCTGCCATTTAAGTTCCTTCAGTATCTCTGTGACACTCTCCCACGGATTGAATAAGCCTGTGACCATTCGTGCTGCCCTTCTCTGTATACGTTCAATATCCTCTATTAATCCTATCTCGTACATTTCCCACACGCTTGAGCAATATTCTAGAACCAGTAGAGTAAGTGATTTGTAAGCAATCTCTTTGGTGGCGTAACTTTACTTCCCCAGTATTCTACCAATAAACCAAAGTCTATTACCTGCTTTCCCCACGACTGAATCTATGTGATCATTCCATTTCATAACCCTACAAAGTGTTACACCTAGTATTTGTATGAGTTGTACGATTCCAACAGTGAATCATTGATGTTTTAGTCATAGGATACTACGTTTTTCTGTTTGTGAAGTGCAAAATTTAACATTTCTGAACATTTATAGCAAGTGTCCAATCTCGGTATCGTGTTGAAATCTTATGAAGACCTGACTGAATATTTATGCAGCTTCCCTCAGATAGTACTTCATTATAGGTAACCGCATCATCAGCAAAAAGACTAATTTTACTATTAGCATTGCCAGCAAGGGCATTAATATCGAATATGAACAACAAGAGTCCCAATATCCTTTTCTGGGACACACCCGAAGTTACTTCTACAATTGACGATGACTCTCCATCCAAGATAGCATGCTGTGTCCTCCCTACCAAAAAGTCCTCAGTCCAGTCACAAATATCACTTGATACCGCATATGATCGAACTTTTGACAAGGAGCGTAGGTGCGGTACTGAGCCAAATGCTTTTCGGGAGCCAAGAAATACTGCATCTACCTGGTTGCCTTGATCCAAACTTTCAGTATGTCACGTGAGAAAAGTGTGAGTTGGGTTATACATGATCAATGTTTTCGAAAACCATGCTGGTTGGCATTGAGGACGTCATACTGTTCGAGATATCTCATAATGTTTGAGCTCAGAATATGTTCTAAGATTCTACAACACATCGATGTCAAGGATATACGGTAGTTTTGTGGATCGCTTCTACTACCCTTCTTGTAGATGGGTGTGACCCGTGCCTTTTTCCAAGAACTGGGCACAGTTTTTTGTTCGAGTGATCTATGACAGATTATAATTAGAAGATGGACGAATTCAGCCGCAAATTCAGCATAGAGTCTGGCGGGCTTTCCATTGCCGCCTGGAGCTTTGTTGTTTTAACAATTTCAGCTGTTTGTCAACAGCACTGAGAATAATACTTATTTAATTCATCTTTTCAGAGGTATGAGTATTAAATTGGGGAAATTATTCTGGTTTTGCTCTGTAAAGGAACATTTGAAATCGGAGTTAAGCTTTTCAACTTTTGCTTTGTTACCCTCAATTTCAGTTCCTGTCTCATTCGCTAGGGACTGGACACTAGCTTTGGTGCCACTAACAGACTTTACATACGACCAGAATTTCTTTGGATTTTGTGAAATGTCGTGTGACAATATTCTACTATGGTATTCGTTGAAGGTATCACACATTAGCAGCAAACGAAGCTGTAGAAACAGGTTCTAAGTAATTCGCAATATATCCATAAAAATAGGCAAATATGCGTGACAACCAAAATTATTCATTTAAGCTATGCTGTTACGTTCCAAGCCCGCTTCCATAGCCGAACTGTAGCAGGCACGGTAGCTCAGCTTGTTCGCTCAGGGTACTGGCCACTCTCTTGATCAAAAGCTGAGTGGGGTTCACATCGAGAGAAATTGGAAATATGTCATGCGACACTCTCAAAGAACCATTGAAGGCATAAAGACGAAGAGATGGATCGAAAGTAAGAATATGAAAAAAGGAGGATCTGGGTTCAGTTCCCAGTATCGTGCTTACATGGAATTTTTACTCGTTAGCAGGACTAGAACGAGTTCTATCCACCTCTTGGTACCAACTGAGGAACTACTTGAGTGAGTAGTAGCGGCTCCCATGTCTAAAAAACAAGTCCACAACAGCCGTGAGAGCGGTGTAATGACCCCTGTTGTGTCTAGACAAGACAGCCTAGACACAATGAGAGGAAGCCGAAAGGCACGCGCTAAGCTAAAGCTGGATGGCGTGAGGTCTGAAACAGGATACGTAATGAATGCTATAAAGAAAAGTACGTAGCTTCTGGAATACTTAACTTTAATCCATCCTTGTGGTACATCTGGAGATTGTGGCGATACAAGTGAGACTCTTTAGATACATGCAGTGTTACTAATGGCGCCTTGCTAGGTCGTAGCCATTGACTTAGCTGAAGGCTATTCTAACTATCTGCTCTGCAATTGAGCGAGGCTTCGTCAGTGTGGATCGCTAGCTACGTCGTCCGTACAACTGGGGCGAGTGCTAGTCCGTATCTCGAGACCTGCCTTGTGGTGGCGCTCGGTCTGCGATTACACAGTGGCTACACGCGGGTCCGACATGTACTAATGGACCGCGGCCAATTTAAAACTACCACCTAGCAAGTGTGGTGTCTGGCGGTGACACCACAACCCCATGTTCCTCCATACCGCATCCGGGGTCAACGAACCTCTCTCGTGGACCTCGTACGGCATCTGAATGACGTGACATGGCCAGTGGCGGATCCAGAAAAACCTCAAGGAGGGGGCGCTAAAGGTATCTTGAGCTAGCTTTACTTTTACCGTAATAAAAAATAATCAAGTCACATGCAAAGTTTAATTCTCGAATAAACACTTTATTCGCACTAAAAATTCCAACGCTAGTACACATAGCACTAAAACACACCCGGTCACACTCCGCGTATTTCTAATATCACTAAGCACTACACTGACTGAAGTCCATGGTAGTAGCCAGTAATCGCAGTTGTTTACTTTTATCACTTCCAAGTTATCGCAACGATCGTAGCTTTCAAAAAGCGACTCTGCTTTCCTTATGTATGTGGCTCGGTTATTTCGATAACATTCGCTGCCAGAATGTCCGCTTCCAGACTTTTATGTAGTGTGAACAATTACCTACTGTGAATGCGACTAGCCAATAAGTACCTTACGACACAACGAATAATATAAGGGCGAGTTTCCAATGATGACCTCATCCGGCAATTTACGTGTGTGGAACTCTTATTGTCGATTCCGTTCCTTTCTAGTGCATTCGATGTTTTTAATGCATTCCTATGTAACAATGCGTTTTTAGAAATCTTTTCGAAAGTCACTATACCGGAGATATACACGTCAATAGTTTCCCATACGTAACTCGTATTACGAGTTAGGTATGGGAAACTGTTGTTACACTATTAGTAAAAATATTGTTAACGAGTCTCTATGAATTACTATTATTAATACTTCAAACTCAACTGATCACTCTCACTCTTGAGTAATCTTCACGCTTGCACTCGCTACAACTAGGACTTTTTACTTATTTATTCTTGTCTCAATATTTCTGCTTCTGAATGTAAACTGGCTTCCTATTCGGCGAATAGTCCGTATTTATAACGCTACGTATCGAAAGTTTTCTGTAGAAGAAAACTGCAGAATATTCGCGACTTTTATCGAACAAACGCCACGCCACGGAGATCAATAGAACGGCCGCAACTTTTCTCGTAGGTATGTGTTAGCTGTCTATGTGCTAGACTGAAACGTATAAAATATGTTGTCGCGAACACGCGTGCTACTTAGGAAAGTACAACGACTCGCTTCATTTGAGACGACTGGCGAAAGAAACGAACTAATAGCGTGCCTCGTACGCCAGGAAGGTAGGCCTGAAGTCACTTGCTCAACTCATCAGACAAACTGCCTCTTTGCACCTGTTAACTCGTAATTGGGTATTTAGGTACAAACGTGAATTGCATCTTTTACTGGAACCCGCTATTGTGGGGTCTTCTTGTATATTAGTCCTTCAACGGTTGGAAGCCTATCGCCCTACTAATAATTTGTTATGGCTGTAGTGGGTACAATAAAATTAAAATCTAGCAAAAATGATGATCGGTTGCATGAGGCACTACATCTCCTATGAAAAGGGAACTGTTAAGAAGAAGAGACTAAATGCCATAATCAAGCCGTTATACCATATACATCGAGCATAAATCTTTACTTAAAACTGAAGAAAGCTCCAGGCCAGAGTCCCCGTCGGATTCTACACTGTATTTGCAGGCTTGTTAGACCCTCTGCTAACTATAATCTGTCGTAGATCCCTTGAACAAAAAACCGTGCCCAGTTCTTGGAAAAAGGCACAAGTCACATCCGGCTGCAAGAAGGGTAGTAGAAATGATTTGTTGTAGAATTTTAGAACATGTTCTGAGATCAAACATAATGACGTTCCTCGAACACAATGACCTCAATGACAACCGGCATGGGTTTCGAAAACATCGATCATGTGAAACAACTCACACTTTTCTCACATGAAATACTGAAAGCTTTGGAACAAGACAATCAGGTAGATGGAGTATTTCTTGATTTCCGAAAAGTATTTAACTCAGCATTTGACTCGTATGTGGTATCAAGTGAAATTTATGACTGGACTGAAGACATTTTGGTAGGGAGGGCACAGCATGTTATCTTGGATACTGTGTCACCGTCAGGTGTAGAAGTAATTTCGGGTGCGCCCCAGAGAAGTGTGGTGGGGACCATGCTGTTCATGTTGTATATTTATGACCTTACAGACAATATTAATATTATGCAGATGATGCAGTTATCTGTAATGAAGTACTGCCAGAAAGAAGCTGCATACATATTCAGTCAGATCTTGATAAGACTTCTACGTGGTGCAGAGGTTGGCAACTTACTCTTAATGTCCATAAATGTTAAATTTTGCACTTCACAATATGAAAAAACGTAGTGAGTCACTGTTGGAATCGGTCAACTCATACAAATACCTAGGTGTAACGCAATGTAGATATCTGAAATGGAATGATCACACAGTTGTACGTCATAGGCAAAACTGATGATTGACTTTGGATTATTGGTAGACTAACGGGGGAGTCCAATCAGTCTACACAGGAGATTGTTTACAAATCACTTATGCGACTGGTTCTAGAATATTACTCAAGTGTGTAGGACTCGTACCAGACAGGACTAACAGGTAATATTGAATGTATACAGAGAGGGGCAGCACGAATGGTCACAGGTTTGTTTAATACGTGGGAGGGTGTCACAGAGATACTAAACGAACTGAACCGGCAGTCCGTTGTAGACAGACGTAAACTATGCCGAGAAAGTCTATCAAGAGAGTTTCAAGAACCGGCTTTAAATGAAATGATTACTCCAGGGATATAAGTACTACAATGCCCTTTGTATCGCACACATAGAAATCATGTGTATGACATTAGAATTATTACTTCGCGCGCGCGCGCACACACACACACACACACACACACACACACACACACACACACACACACAGGAATTCAAATGACATTCTTCCCGCTCTCCATGCGTGAATGGAATAGAAAGAAACAATAATAACTCGTACAGTGGGATGTACCGTCTGCCATGGACCTCACGGTAGTTTGTAGAGTACAGATATAGAATAAACCGAGCGTCAATTAAATTATTAATCTTGGTTGTCACAAATATTTGACTGCTTTTTCTCTCCTTCCGCAGCAATTTAAGCTGTGCTATGACGCATACTGCAAAGTTGCGTATTTCGTTGTGGTACAAGTAACCAGTAAGACTCCATAAAAGCGGCTCCCAGTTCTCGTTAGTACGCGAGTGCCCAGCTACGAGTTAACAGGTGCAGAACCGCATTTTGCCTGCTGACGTGTGCGCCGCAGCCTGTCGTAGGTTTCGGCAGAGGACTGCAGGTCGGTTGGGTGACATGGCTGTGTTTACAAATCCTAATGTTGAAGTTTCGCTAAGTCCCAACCAACCACAAACTTTGTCGCATGTTCTGTGTTGACGAGGTCACGTGCTCGCATAACAGGTTCTGTAGCAGGCAGTGTCGCCCGGGCGTTCGTGCGCGCGTTGTTATGAACTGTAAACTTGCTCCAAGCCATATTTAGCAAGTCAGTTTCGGAAGCGCTGTGTGGTTGATATGTGAGAATGGTTTTAGAAAACATCGTAGCAGATCTTTTGAATCGTTTTCTCGGAGACTGTCAAAAATTTGGACCAATCGCAGTTGCAAATTGGAATAATTGAAGGTGACCATGGTGATATTGGGTGCGTCGTAGTTCTGTTGCGTCGCGCTGTTGCAAACAATTTCCATA
The DNA here is from genome assembly GCF_021461395.2 of Schistocerca americana. Lineage (NCBI taxonomy): Eukaryota > Metazoa > Arthropoda > Insecta > Orthoptera > Acrididae > Schistocerca > Schistocerca americana. The sequence goes on along the minus strand of NC_060127.1, from coordinate 212,526,657 downwards.
AGGCACGGTATGTATTTTCTGTTTATGTGTTGTAATCCCCTACATGTTGTTCAATATTTTATTAGGAGACGTCGTCCTGCAAGATTTCATTTTAAATCCAAGTGCACTCAATGAGTTAAATTTGTCAGTGAAAACTGTATGGGCATTTAGGTAAGTTGCCTCTTTCAAGTTTTTAAGTAATATTAGTTCTGGCTGTGGTTCTTATTTTATAGAAGCAGCCTTCAGTGGCTCCTACTATCAGCTTTTGTAGAGTTAACTTAAGTCGTTCCACATTCCTTCAGGTGGACCTTGTGGAAACAAGATATTTGTTAATGCTTAATGACCAGTAAAGTTAGTAGTTGTGGGCTCCCCTCAACTCTACTTCGCGGTTTCGTAGTTTATCTACTATATATTGCATGCCGCCAAGTCCAGTAACACAACTCAAAAAATCCAATATTTGAGAAAGTCGAATTACACAATATAAAACTTACATTGAAATTATATAAGATTTCTTCAAGTTTAAAGTAAGCGTTGTTGGCAGTAAATTCCATTATATTTTTCGTGTATGTTGGGCACTCCACAAGTATTTTGAAACAAACTAAAAAAGTGGGGTTTTCTGACCTGGGTCACTTTTTTTTGTGGGTGTGCTACGTGTATACGGTTCAGAAGGGAAAGTGCTGAAAACCAGAGCCATAATTTTTTTATTTAAAAAATAAAGTAGTAAAAAAGCTATTAAAGACATAGTGTTGTGGCGTAACAAGACAGCTACGCCACACTGAAGTAGCCGAAAGGCACGCGTAATCTCAAGTAGGCTAGATAGAGGTCTGAAACAGGATTCGTAATGAATGTGATAAAGAAAAGAACGTAGCTACTAGAACACTTAACTTTTATATCGTCCTTTGGTATACAGCATTCTTGATGATACAAGTGAGACTGTATCTTGAGGTACATGCAATGTTTCAAATGGCGCCTTGCTAGGTCGTAGCCATTAACTTAGCTGAAGGCTATTCTAACTGTCTCTCGGCAAATGAGAGAACGGCTTCGTCCGTGTAGTCTCTAGCAACGTCGTCGTACAACTGGGGTCGAGTGCTAGTCCGTATCTCGAGACCTGCCTTGTGGTGGCGCTCGGTCTGCGATCACACAGTGGCGACACGCGGGTCCGACATGTACTAAATGGACCGCGGCCGATTTAAGCTACCACCTAGCAAGTGTGGTGTCTGGCGGTGACACCACATTCCTCCCCCGCAAATCGGCGAACGGTCGTGTGATAAGGCTTCCGCCCGCAGTGAGGAGGACCCCATGTTGACGTATGCGATGAGGTGGGGAGCCTAACAACAGGCGAGGCTGTGCCACCCGCACCCGGCCATTCGGTCCGAGGGGAGCTAGGAAACGCCTGAAAACCTAGTCCAGGGTGCACGTCAACATGCGGTGTATGCGCCCGTAAAGAGAGAGGAGGGGCCGAAGGGTCGACCTCCATTGCGTCGGGGTAGCCGACGCGCGAAGACGCCATGTGGTCCGGAGCGGGCAAGAGTTCCATGGCGGAGGACAGCTGGTCACGGGAAGCGATCGGCGGCGCGTGACCCAGGGAGGCGCTTGGTGGCTGCAGCGAAGCGTCGAATGCGGGCGGCGCCGGCGGGAGAACAGGCGGCGGCGGCGGCGGCTGCGGCGGCGCGTCGCCATTGGGCAAAATGGAAGGCATCGTCGGTAACACCTGGGGATGAGGCGAGCCAGTAGATGGGTCCCCAGGGCGCTGACCGGACGGCACCGTCGCTGAAAGCAGACGGGGAGCGGCAGAACCCGTGCGACGACAGAGGCGCAGCTGATTGAGATGCCGACGCACCTCACCAGAGGCCCCCAAAACCAAATACATCGCGCGGCCGAGGCAGCGAAGAATGCGCCCTGCGAGCCAACGCCGTGAACCTCGATAGTTGCGATAGAATACAACGTCGCCTGGAGCAAAAGCAGAAGTCTGCCGCTGCATAGGAACCTGATGCGGCGGATGCAGCAAAGACAGCAAGGTTCGAGGAGGACGACCGTGGAGCAACTCAGCCGGCGAGCGACCATCTCGGGGCTGAGAGCGATACGAAGTCAAAAAGAGCAACAACGCGTCCTCCCGAGAATGCGACTCTTTCAATTTCAACATCTGTGAGTTGAAAGTCCGGACCAATCGTTCAGCGGCATCGTTTGACTGAGGCGAAAACGGCGCGGATGTCAGATGTTGAATACCATTGGCCTAGCAGAATGACTGAAATTCTGCGGACATGAATTGTGGGCCATTGTGGGAAACAAAAGTCTGCGGAAGACCTTCAATGCAAAAGATAGCAGACACCGCTTGGATGGTGGGAGAGGACGTCGTGGAAGACATCCGGACAACAAAAGGAAAATTACTGAAGGCATCTACCAGAACCAACCATCGAGCATTCCAGAATGGACCAGCAAAATCGATGTGCAAGCGTTGCCAAGGGGAAGTGGCTTTTGGCCATGCAAAGACTTTCCGCGGCGGTGCGGATTGTTGTTCGGCACACGCCATGCAAGAACAACACATATTCGTAATCGCAGCATCGATTCCGAACCAAGTACAGTGCTGACGAGCAAGTTGTTTCGTTCGCACTATACCCCAATGTCCTTGGTGAAGAAGCCGTAAAACAGAGGACTGTAACGAACGTGGGACCACGACTCTGAACTGATCATTATCAGAACGCTACAACAAAACACCACGTCGAACAAAAAGTCTCTCCTTGTGAGCAAAAAATCGGCGAAGCGACGGATCCTCGATCCGAGACTTTGACAAAGGCCATTGCGTAGCAACAAAACGCAAAACGGTGGCAAGGACATGGTCAGCAGCTGTGGCTGTAGCTACACGACGAAAATCAATCGGAAACGATTCGACCACTTCATCGGTTTCCGAATCAATGAACATGCAAGCAAGTTCGGAAGAATCGAATGCTTTATCCTCAGCAACAGGCAAACGGGACAACGCATCGGCGTTTCCGTGCTTAGCAGTGGACCGATACAAGATATCGTAGCGGTACTGCGAGAGGAAAATAGACCAGCGAATGAATTTCTGCGCTGTACGCGGAGGTACAGGCTTGTTCGGATGAAAAAGCGACGTCAAAGGTTTGTGGTCTGTGATAATGGTAAAGTGACGACCATACAAGAAATCATGGAACTTAGTAACACCAAACACGAGAGCCAAAGCTTCTTTCTCTATCTGTGAATAATTTCTTTGCGCAGACGAGAGCAATTTGGACGCAAAGGCAATAGGGCGATCATGCGAGCCAACTTTGTGCGCAAGCACAGCACCGATCCAGAAATCCGATGCATCTACCATCAACAAAAGGGGCTTCTGGGGATCGAATGGCGTAAGGCAAGTATTTGAAAGCAACGCCGATTTCAACTGGCGAAAGGCGCGTTCGCATTCCGTCGTCCAGACGAACGGAACACCTTTACGGCGTAAGCGATGAAGCGGAGCTGAAATGGAAGAGGCATTGCGCAGAAAGCGATGATAATAGTTAATTTTACCCAACACACTCTCTGGCTGCTTCACATTTTGTGGCGAAGGCAAATCGTGTATGGCACGGAGGTGCTCTGAACTCGGATGTATGCCTTTGGCATTGATGACATGTCCCAGGTAAGGTAAGTCACGAGCAAAAAACACACATTTGTCCTTCCGCAAGCGAAGACCATTTTGTCGCAATACCTGAAATAATGTTCGTAGGTGTGCTAAATGCTCGTCGGCTGTCTTTCCGGAGATCACAATATCGTCCAGATAGTTCGCAGCAGTAGGGACCGACGCACAAACAGTTTGTAAATATTGCTGAAACAATGCAGGGGCGGATGCACACCCGAATGGCAGTCTTTTGAATCGGAACAAACCAAGATGCGTGTTAACCACCAAGCCGCTCTGGGATTCGGCGTCCACCGTGATTTGCAAGTACGCATCTGCTAGGTCCAACTTCGAAAAGTATTTACCCGGGCACAGTTTATCAAAAAGATCTTCCGGGCGGGGTAAGGGAAAAGTTGCATCACGAGTTGTGGATTCACTGTGGCCTTGAAGTCCACACAAAGTCTCAGTTTTCCGGAAGGTTTTGGCAAAATTACTAAGGGTGAGGCACAGAGAGAAGCTTGCACACGTTCAATTACACCCTGTGATTCTAAATCGTTTAATGTTCTTGCGACCTCATCACGCAATGCGTGGGGAACATTGCGCGCTCGGAAAAATTTCGGTTGCGCGTTTACTTTCAGTTCCAAATGTGCTTCATAGTTCTTAGCGCAACCAAGGCCCGGGGCAAATATGTCTGCAAATTCTTCACACAGACGAGAAACACTGTCTGAAGGCACAGTCTGATTCACTGATAGGACCTGATTTACAATAGACATGTTAAACAACTGAAATAAATCTAAACCAAACAAGTTCACTGCAGTAGAAGAACGAAGAACGTAAAATGACACAACTTTTGTTTGTCCCTTATATGTTGCAAGAAGGGGGCACTGTCCAACACAGGTATAAGCTGACCTGAATAACTTTTTAACTGAACATTTGCGGCACGCAACGGAGGTTTGCCCAGTTGTTTGTACGTGTCATGATTGAGCAATGAAACTGCAGCTCCGGTATCGAGCTGGAATAGTATGACCTTGCCATTAAAGTCCAAATCTACAAAAAGTTTATTGTCCTGCTGGCGACAAGAGCGATTGTCTTGTGCAATTTGAACTGATACAGGTACAGCATCACTTGCTAATTGACGTGATTTCCGGCGACGTCGACGCACAGTATTTGTGGGACGAACACAGTCACTGTTAGAGAAAGTGGCACTGGACGAAGCGGAATTAACTACATGAATGTCCATGGGCGAATGTTCACGAGCCTGAGTATTCTTGGTTCGATTCCGGCGCGAAGCAAAAGGCCTGGAATGGTTGATTGTCAGATCTGAGCTTTTTCTGGCAAACACTTTGAACATGTCCTTTCCTATTACAGAAAAAGCAAATAGCTTGGCATGACGGGCAATGTTCACGCGAATGTCTAGTAGCACACCACGGGCATGATTTCACTGCATTTGTATGCTGGCGCGGCACACCTGGTTTAGAGCGCGGCGGCAGCTGCGCGGACGTGCGCGAGGGCAGTTGACCGGGCCGCGCAGCTCGCCCGGTGGGCCGGTTAATGTGACACACGGCTGGTGAAGATGCAAATGAGTCCTGAGCAAAGTCAAGCGTGTCCTGTCTATCCAATATGTCTATCACTTGTTGAAGGGAGGGATTAACTAGTTTCAAAATTTGCTCCCGTATACGAACATCAGAAACGTTCTGTGCAATTGCATCACGTACCATTGTATCTGAATAAGGGAGTCCACATTCACACTCAAAAGCACAATCCCTTGTAAGGCCTTGCAATGATGCAACCCACTCCCTATTAGCCTGACCGGCCGTACGTTTTGTACGAAAGAACGTATACCTTTTTGCAACTACATTAACTGTTTCTTTGAAATAGGCGTCCAATGCCGACAAAATTTCTTCGTAGGACAGAGTTGCTACGTCGCGTCGAGGAAACAATTTCACTATCACACGGTACGTTTGCACGCCGACACAAGACAATAAGTGAGGCTGCCGCTCGTTACCTTGAATTCTGTAGGCGGCGAGATGAAATCCAAACTGGCGTGACCACTCAGTCCATGTCTCTTGGGTGGGGTCAATCTTGCGAAACGGCGGTGCAACTGCATGTTGTGGCTGCGGTAGCGGTGAAGCGGCGGCGGCCGCATCGGTTTGAATGGCACGTTGACCCTGGACGAGCTGTCCAAGGGCATCCAATAACGCCTGCGTCTGCTGATTCTGCAAGCGATAAAATTCGGACAGTACATCTGGAGAATGTGGCGAAGCCATGACACAAGTAAATGTAAGCAATTAGAAAGAACGAGACCCTTTCCGTTGCCTCGTCGCCAACTGTTGTGGCATAACAAGACAGCTACGCCACACTGAAGTATCCGAAAGGCACGCGTAATCTCAAGTAGGCTAGATAGAGGTCTGAAACAGGATTCGTAATGAATGTGATAAAGAAAAGAATGTAGCTACTAGAACACTTAACTTTTATATCGTCCTTTGGTATACAGCATTCTTGATGATACAAGTGAGACTGTATCTTGAGGTACATGCAATGTTACAAATGGCGCCTTGCTAGGTCGTAGCCATTAACTTAGCTGAAGGCTGTTCTAACTGTCTCTCGGCAAATGAGAGAACGGCTTCGTCCGTGTAGTCTCTAGCAATGTCGTCGTACAACTGGGGTCGAGTGCTAGTCCGTATCTCGAGACCTGCCTTGTGGTGGCGCTCGGTCTGCGATCACACAGTGGCGACACGCGGGTCCGACATGTACTAAATGGACCGCGGCCGATTTAAGCTACCACCTAGCAAGTGTGGTGTCTGGCGGTGACACCACACATAGGATATTTACTTTATAATACTATGCACCATTTATATTTTACTCTTAAAAAAATTAAAATGTTATGAAAAAAATATTTTCAAATACGTGTGAGAGTTTGGAACATAACTGCCAAAATTTGAGCCTCCAAAAAATAATCATAGTAGTACCAAATAAAATGTGAAATTGCCATCCAATAAGAGAGAACATAATCTAGTTTCAGATTAAGTGTAGTGTAGCACCAATCAGAAGATATAGAATTTCTGTCTCCTTTGCTGAAAGCAAGAACCCTGCAGTAGTACATTCCTACAGGCTTTCTTTCTAAATGTTTGGTTTTTGTGCCATTTAAGGTAAAGACCAACCCAATTTTTCCCAGCAGTGTAATCTCTAAAAGGGTGTTAAGTATTAAATCTCTGACAACTATACAGCAATGCTTTGCAAGTCATTATGAGTAAGCTCAATGAAAGAAACTTCCATAGCAATACTAAATCATCTCATCAAATTTTTACCCAAAATTGTAAGTCTACCTGATTTTTTGCTTCCTCAGGTGTACCGTTTTTTCATGTTGGACAACTTCATAAGTGTTATTTTTGGAACAGGAAATTGTTTACTGAACATTTTCCAACCCATCTTTTTGTGTACTGCATCAGTAGCTTGTCATTTTAGAAGGACCACTTTCTTTGATCTTCCTTCCCCATTATCATCTTCGAATCTGCAATAGAATTCAGAGAGAATAAGTGTGTGTGTACTAATACAGGGAGACTTTAAACATGAAAAGGTACCGCATCTGCTTCAGGCAAGTGAAAGGAGTCCAGTTTACACAACTACAACCTACGTTATACTTGCCAAGTAAATTAACCAAACATCGAAAAGGATTGAACATAAACATTAAACTTGAATCTTAGTATGTACGAACACAAAAATAAGTTGAAGGGTTTGTCTGCCAATATCTCGGGAAAATAATGAAAAATGTAATGCAGTGCAAAAGCTTTTCACAGAGTAATTACACGCATTAATTGCGAGTAGGAATTAATTTATATATATGAGGCAAGAAGAAAATTTGTGCTGGACTGGGATTCGAACTCGGGTCTCCAGCGTACTAGGCAGATGCGTTGACTACTATGCCGGCCTCTATAACTAATGAGCTAGGACAGTGCATCAGTGTGTGGTATAAATTGAGAATTTGTGCCTAACAAGAAGTGATCCAGGGTAGTCTATGTGGGTGTGATGGCAACTGTGTCCAGGCCGCATAGTGGTCAGCACATCTGCCTAGTAAGCTGGAGGCCTTGGTTCCAATCTGTCTGGCACAAGTTTTCAACTTGCTCCATTGATATAAATCATTGTCCATTGACAGCTAACATCTTTAATTCCTTTGTGTCTTGATTCATAGTGTCTGCAGGTTCAAAATGTCTTTGTTCACAGAATTGCGCTCTGATTACTTTAATCACTCCTGGTGCAGCACGCCACGCTACGCATATTTCAAAAACTATACGCAATCATTGTCTTCAAACACGTACTATTCCTTTTCCATTTTAGTAGGGAAGGGGAACAGTAGATAGAATGAAGAGGGGTATCGAGGAATACCTGCATTGAATTACAGGCAGGGATGAACAAGGGAAAGTGTACACGTTAGTACAAAGCAATTTTTTTTCTTTATTGTTGTTTTTAAACCCGTACAAACAGGCAGGCTATCAGCAGCATGTTACACCGCACTTCAGCCATAGAATAGACAAATAAACAACAGAAAAAAATACACATAAGTTACATAACAGGGGGTAATAAAACAGTAGACACATAAAGACAACACGGAGCCCTTCACACTCGACGATAAACCACACTTCAAACTGTTGACACAACGCACAAACACTGAAGATGTCGATGGCACAGGTGAACAATGGAGTGCGACTGTGAAATCTGAACACTAAACACAACGGCACACACGAGACACTGATGGCGATGATCTCCAGCGCGCGAATGTCCACGTAGTGTGTGAGTGTCCGGGGACCTGCCAAGAGGGGAAGAAGGGTGAATGGGGGGAGAGGGGAGAACAAAGATGCCAATGGCTTAGGAGATGGGAGGAGGAGTAGAGGCACAGGGGAGGGGAAGCCTGGGGGAGGACTGTGGAGAAATGGAGGAGGGAGGGAAGAGGGAGAGAGGGGAGGGAGGTTGCCCAAAGGAGCAAACACAGGAAGAGGGAGGTAGGATCAAAGTTGCTAGGAGGGGTAGATGGAGGGGAGGAGGGCATCATCGTGGAGAGGGAGCTGGCGGAAGCCACCTTGGGAGAGGGTAAGGAGGGTGGAGAGAAAGAGACTGGGTGGGACGTTAGAATACAGGCGCGGCAGCAGACGGGGGAGACAAGCAGGTGAGGAGGATTGTGTTTTCGGGAGGTGTACAGGATCCTTATCCGTTCAAGGAAAAGGAGGAGGTAGGGGAACGGAATGAGGTCGTACAGGATCCACGTGGGGGAGGTGAGACGGATGCGATAGGCGAGGCGGTGAGCATGGCGTTCAAGGATCTGAAGGGATTTCTAAAAGGTAGGGGGGGCGGAGATCCAGGCAGGATAGGCGTAACAGAGGATAGGGCGGATGAGGGATTTATAGGTGAGGAGTATGGTGGCAGGGTCCAGACCCCACGTACAGCCAGGAAGGAGCTTGAGGAGATGGAGTCGGGAGCATGCCTTGGCTTGGATTGTCCAGAGATGGGGGGGTCCAGGAGAGGCGATGGTCGAGGGTGACCCCAAGGTACTTAAGGGTGGGGGTGAGGGCAATAGGACGGCCATAGATGGTGAGATAGAAATCAAGGAGGCGGAAGGAAGGGGTGGATTTGTCTACAATGATCGCCTGGGTTTTGGAGGGATTGACCTTGAGCAATCACTGGTTGCACTAAGCGGTGAACTAGTCAAGATGGTATTGGAGGTGTTGGGAGCGCTGCAGGGTGGGGGCGAGGGCAAGGAAGGTGGTGTCATCGGCGTACTGGAGAAGGTGGATGGGGGGTGAGGCGGCGGCATGTCCGCCGTATACAAGAGGTACAGAAGAGGGGATAGGACGGAAACGTGGGGCACACCGGAGGAGGGGAAAAAGGTGTAGGAATCCGTGTTGTGGATGGTGACGTAGGAAGGACGTTGGGAAAGAAAGGAGCCGATCAGACGGACGTAGTTAATAGGACGGGCGAAGGTTTGGAGCTTGAAGAGGAGACCGGAATGCCACACGTGGTCATAGGCTCGTTCAAAGTCAAGGGAGAGGAAGATAGCAGAACGACGGGAATTAAGCTGTTCAGAGAGGAGATGATTGAGGTGATGGAGAAGGTCATCGGAAGAGAAGGATGGCCGAAAGCCACACTGGGTAACGGGAAGGAGGCGGTGCTGGCGGAGATGTTGGTGGATGCATCGGGTGGGGATGGATTACAGGACCTTGCTGAAGACTGAGGTAAGGCTGATGGGATGGTAGGAGGAGACGGTGGATGGCGGTTTGCCGGGTTTAAGGAACATTAGGATATGGGAGGTTTTCCACAGGTCAGGGTAGTAGCCGATGGACAGGACTACATATTAGAGCCTGGCCAGGGTGGTGAGGAATGAGACAGGAGCTTCACGATGGTGGCGGTAGGTGACACGATCGTGACCAGGAGCGGTGTTGCGTTTTGTGCGGAGTAGCAATTTTTTTTTTCTTTTTTTCTTTATTGTGATTTCATTCCCCTGCCCCATATGTGCAGGGGAGGGCAGTCAGCGGCACAATCCGCCGCTCTTCAGCCGAGTAACACGACAATTAAAACAAGAATAAAACAGAGTAAGGGGAGAAAATGCAAGTAAAAATACACAGACATGGAGACGTTCATGGGGGACAGTTAAAAAAGTCACCAGAAAGTTAAAAAACACAGATGGTGATTCTTAAAACACAGAGAAGACACTGAATGCGCATGCACAGGTTAAAGGTCGGCCACAGTATTGAAAACACTTCTGAACAACACACTTAAAACCCACTTGGAGCACATATGTCGAAGAATAAAATTGCCAGGTGGGACCTGCCGAGGGAAAGGTCAGAGAGGATGGAAAAGGAGGGGAGAGCATGGGGCAGCTGGGGAAGCGGCGGGATGAAGAGAGGAGGGGCATCAGTGGGTTCACGAAGAGGCAGGAGACACGTGGGGTGGGAGAGGAAGAGGGAAGACAGGGCAGGAGGGAGCGCAGAGACACTGAAAGGAGCCACAAGAGATGGAGGGGGAGTAGGAGGGGGAAGCCACTCAGGAGGAGGGAGGAGGAGGAGAGGGAGCCCTGAGGAGGAGGTGGGAAGATGGGGTTAGAGTTGGTAGGAAGGGTAGATGTCAGGGCGAAGCTCATCATCCGGGACGGGTAGACGGTGGAAGTTGTGTTGGGAAAGGAGATGGAGGGTGTGGAGATGGAGAGAGGGTGGGACACAACGGTAAAGGCGCGGCAACTGGCAGGGGTGGAGAGGAGGGGAGACACCAGGGGGTGAGGGGGATCAAGGCAGCGGACAATATCTAGTGTGCGGATGTGTTCGAGGAAAAGGAGAAGGTGGGGGAAGGGGATGAGGTCGTAGGGGATGCACGTGGGGGACAGAAGGCGGATGCGGAAGGCGAGGTGGAGCGCATGGCGTTAGAGGATTTGGAGGGCTTTATAGGACCGGGGAGGGGCGGAAATCCAAGCTACACTGGCATAACAGAGGATGGGGCGGATCAAGGATTTGTAGGTGTGAAGGATGGTGGAAGGATGTAGACCCCACGTCCGGCCAGACAGGAGTTTCAGGAGGCAGAGGCGGTTGTGAGCTTTGTTTTCGATGGTAAGGAGATGGGGAGTCCAGGTGAGGTGGTGGTCGAGTGTGAGGGCAAGGTATTTGAGGGTAGGAGTGAGGTGGATAGGACGGCCATAAATGGTGAGGTAGAAATCATGGAGGTGGAAGGTGCGGGTGGTGCGGCCTATGATGATTGCCTGGGTCTTGGAGGGATTAACACAGAGGAACCACTGGTTGCACCAAGCAGTGTATTGGTCAAGGTGGGTTTGGAGGGTACGTTGGGACCATTGAAGGGTAGGATAAAGAGTTAGGAATAGGAAGGCGGTGTCATCAGTGAACTGGAGAAGATGAACAGGAGGGGGTGGTTTGGGCATATCAGTAGTGTACAGGAGATACAGGAGAGGGGAGAGGACAGAACCTTGGGGCATACCGGCAGAGGGATAGAAAGTACGGGAGTTGGATTTGTGGATAGTCACATAGGAGGGACGATGGGAGAGGAAGGACGCAACGAGACAGACGAAGTTGATGCGGAGAGCATAGGTCTGGAGTTTGAAGAGGAGCCCGGGATGTCAGACACGGTCATACGCGTTCTGGAGATCAAGGAGGGAAAGAAGATTGGTAAAGTTAAGGAGCTGGTCGTCAGCGGAGAAGGAAGGCCGGAAGCCACATTGGGTAAGAGGAAGGACACGGTGCTGGGTAAGGTGGCGGTGAATACGTCGAGAGAGGATGGCCTCAAAGACCTTACTGAACATGGAGGTGAGGCAGATAGGACAATAGGAAGAGGTATCAGAGTGGGGTCTGTTAGGTTTAGGGATCAGCAGGACACGGGAAGTCTTCCACAGGTTGAGGTAAAATCTAGAGGAGAGGAGGACATTGTACAGGGTAGCAAGGACAGACAGGAAGGATGGAGGGGATTCCTTGAGGTGACGGTAGGTTATGCCATCATGGCCAGGGGCGGTGTTGCGTGTGGAGTGGAGGACGAGTGTGATGTCTTGTGTGGTGATGGGAGTGTTGATGTCTGAGGGGGTAGCCAATCCAAGTACTGGAGGCTAGGGGCGAGCGGGGGGACAGAGGTGTCAGTGCGGTCAAGGACGGTGGGGAAGAGGGAGTAATCAAAATGGGGATCGTCAGGAATGGAGAAGACCTCAGATAGGTGGGAAGTAAAATGTTTAGCGTTACTGAGGTTGTCAGGAAAGGGTCGATCGTCATGGAGGATGGAGTAATGCGGGGTGGGATGGCTACCAGTAAGGTGGTGGAAGGCTGACCAGTACTTGGAGGAGTTGACAGGGAGGGTGGAGTTGAGGCATGCGCATGTCTGGCGCCAGCCCCGGCGTTTCTTTGCTGTAAGGAGGTTCCGGATATGTCGCTGTAATTGACTGTGGTGGGTGAGAGTATCCCGATCACGAGTATGGAGGAAGGAGCGGTAGAGCCTGTGGGATGCACGCAGAAGGACGGCGGCCTGTGGAGGAAGCTTAGGTCGGTGAGGGTGGATGAGTTTGATAGGGACATGAGCCTTCACAGCGTTAGTGACGGTCTTCTGAAGGAAGGAAGGAAGAGGCATGGGTGATGTCATCAGTGTGGTGAAAGGTGAGGGGGTGGCTTTCGACCTGTAAGGCAATGGATTCCCAGTAGGCATCTCAGTTGGCACGGTGGTAGTCATGGACAGACTTTGGAGGGGCAGCTGGGCGGGTGGCTGCAGTGGTGGGACAGGTAGAGGAGATGGTGAGAAGGACAGGGAGATGGTCACTACCGACAGGATCGAGGACATCAATGGCGATGCGACCAAGGAGGTTGGGGGAAGCGAGGATACTATCGGGGGTGGAGTTACTTTCAGGACGGGTGTGCTGTGGGAGAGGAACAAGGTCACCATGGAGGGTGGCAAGGAACTGATGCCACCGCTGAAGGGTAGCAGGGTCACGGCTGTGGATGTTGAGGTCAGCGGCGATCACATAGGTGGAGAAGGAACGGTCAACATGGGAAGTGAAGTAAAAGGGGAGAGAAGCTGTGGGGTGGATATAGATAGTGGCACAGGTGACGGTGAGGGAGGAAAAAAATAGGCTGATGAGAAGGTGTTTGGTTGGGTCATTGAGGAGGGGTTGTGGCTGGACAGTGAGATGTCTGAGGTGGCCTATAGCAACCCCGCCTTGGGCTAGGGGAAGGGGATTGTCAGTGCGGTGAAGGAGATAAGGGGAAGTGCGGACAAAATGGTAGGGTTGGAGGAAGGTTTCATTACGGATGATGGAGTCTACCTGGTGCTGGGAGAGGGTATGTATGATGAGGTATTTGTTTGCAGGGAGGGAGTGAATGTTGAGGTAGAGGAGACGATACTGTTGACATGCCAGGTGGTTGGAGGAGGGAAGGATGCGGGAAGGGGAGAGAGGGGCTTAAATGAGGGTGTCTAGGCGGGTGAAGGTAAAGTGGGCCTGGTTGTGGCAGTATGTGGCGTAGGTGTTTAAGTGGAAAACAGAGTGGGCGGCAAGGGAAATATGCTGGAGTGTGTGGGGGGCGCTGGAAGGGGTGGATGTTCTGCAGGATGATGGTGAGGAACCAGATGATGTCTTCTGCTGTAGGGGGAGGGCGGAAGGAATTGTTAGGGTGGATGGGTGGGTCAATGGGGCGAACAGGGACAGTGAGTTCCTGGTTGGTGGGAGGGGGCTTGGCTTTGCATTTGGAGGAATAGGTGGGTGAGGTTCATTGCAGGTGTTGCAGGACGGGGGGGAGGCGAGGTTGGGACACGGTTTAAGGAAGTGGGAGGCTTTACAATGGGGGAGGTAGGTGGGTTCTCGCAGTTTTGGGTGAGGTGGTCGTACAGAAGACAGCACTGGCAGCGGTAGGATTGAGGAGGAGAAAGGGACGGGTCAACAGGGTGGCGGCGGTTGAAAATCAGGGCTCCCTGTGGAAGGAGGTGGTCGATGGAGGAGGCGGACTATGTAAATATACGCAGGAGGAAAGTAGGGCCAGAGGAGTTGTAAATACAGCAGGCGGAGCGGACTTCCAGGGCGGGGTGGGCGTTCAGTTCCGCCAACACCTCAGCCTCCGTGACCACAGGGCTGAGTTTTGTGATGACGGCGGTGAGGGTCGGCGGACGACAAGGCGGTTGGGGCTGACGAGGAGAGGAGGGTGTAAAGAATGGGGTGAGGGACGCGTGGGGCCCTAAGGTGATGCGGGGAAGGCGCCGGAGGAGATCAGTACGGAAGGATGGAGAGGGAGACTTGATGACAACAGAATCTCTGCGAGGCATAAGTTGGGTGATGGGTGCACTGGGGATTTACTTCCGGATTTCAAGGGTGAGGGTGCGGGCATCCAGGAATTTCGGATCAGGGTTGGCTAGGACGAAGGTATACAGGGAGGGGGCTGGAGAAGAGGGAGGTGGGGTGGTATCGTATCCATAGCGGGGTCAGCGGGAGGTGGGGCGGGCACTGGCTTTTTAGATGAGGGAGTAGAGGAGAGGTCGCCACTGGGCCGTATGGAAGATTTTTTGGCGGGTGTTGCCTGGGAGGAGGGATGAGGGACTGGATGGATGGGGAGGAGGTGGGAGGCAGGGCCCTCCTGTGAGGCAGTAGCACTGGATGAGAGGGTAGGGCGCTCTGTGGCGGCGACTGTGGCGCGGCGGGCGGTGACTCGGGCAGGGGAACTGGGGGTAGTTGCAGGGGGGAGAGGGGGAAAGTCGACTCGGCGGGCGACGGGAGGGGGGGGGGGGTGGGAGCGGGGGCAGAGGCAGGAGCGGGAGAAGCAGCAGGGCAGTAGCAGGGGTAGGAGAAGGAGTGGCATACAGAGTGGGATACAGTGATGGAGAGAAGGTAGATGGGGAGGAGACTGTGAGTAGGGGAGGTGGATGAGACAGGTTAATCCCAGAGGAAGCACTCCATGACGTTACAGTGGGGGCAGGTGTAGATGATGGTGGTAGTTGGGGCGTCCATGGCTGCAGACGGCAGCGAGCACCGAGAGGCGGCGGCGGCAGCGGCGGTGGCAGCAGAAGCGGCGAGCACCGAGAGAGGGCTACCAGACGGCGGCGGCGGGCAGCATTGACGGCGTGCAGACGGCCAAGCACAGTTGGGGCTCTTCCACGTCAAAGATACACCCTGAGAGTAGCCCAGGCAGTGCGAGTCCTCGCTGAGGAAGTGAGGGAATCCAACCCTCGAATCAGTAGCAATTTTGGGTCGTCCCCTTCTATATCGCAATCTTGTTCACACAGTACATGTGAGCGCATTCTTACCAATTGATACTTTTAGCTGGCTTGAGCTCGACGTTAATGAAGGAAAACCAGCGTCCTTGATGGAGCGAACATCGGTGATAAACGTGAGATTTACACCAATTTATCTGCATAGTTCTCTACATCCAGAAGCTAATAGAATTAGTCAGTGAAGGTAATAAGAACTAGAACATTCTCGTCTTAAAAAATTAGTTGTAATTCGGGAAGAATATAAACTTAACTACATTTTCATTTATAGGGTATATTTTCGAGGACGTTATTAAAGTGAACTGTAGGTCCAAAAAGCTGCATAAGCAGCTTCGGTACTTGGGCACATTCTGAAGATGGTGTTTACTTACACAAGATTAAAAACTTAAATAATTAACAATTTTCATTTACGCCTCGAATGAATTAAACAGTTTTTTGTCCTACAAGACGAATGTAAGCTTTCGCTGTATGCCTCCAGGGAGCACTATATGGGCACAAAGATACGCTGCCCACATACACAACTTACAATGTGCCAAGTGAGCATAATTTCGTTCACTAAATGTCGATCTGGTCAATTTTCGGACTTCTAGAGAGTCATGCCAGGCAACAGTCATTGCAACATTACAGCATACTCCATGGTGCCAACACACCGTAATTCATTTACAAAATTGCGCTCTGGTCAGTGTAATCGCTCCTAGGGCTGAGGCTACGCTCGTTGCAATATCGCAATACACAGAGAGAGTTGACGCAATTTCTATTCTTTGAAATTATTTATAGAGTGGTAAGAGGAGCGTGAAGGAACAGAGGTATTCAGGAATCCCTGTTAAGTTGTAAGCAGGAATAATACAGGAAAAGTTTACATGTTTCCATGAACATACATTAGGCGATCTTGTTCACACAGTACGTGTGAACGCATTATTACCAACTCATATCTTTTTTTCAAAATCTAGCTCGCTACACGCTCTGCCATACAATAGACATTTTGTTTATGTCTCTGTTCCAGCTACTGCTGCTTCTTTCAGGAACGCATCTTTTTTTAAAAAATATATATAATCTTTTGTTTATGGTGTATACGCTTTGGGACACCCTGCACAATCCCGGGAATTTTTTCATTCGGGAGAAAACCGGGAACACATTGGAATTTTTATAACTTTGACTGGTAACAACCGATACTCTTTGAAAGAATATTACTGTTTTCAGCTACTGGAGAATAATACTGCAGCAATGAAACAGAAACAAGAGCAAAAACGTAAATAAATGAAACTTACGGTGCAAAGGAAATGCGCCATTTACAACAACAAAATACACTGCACATACAAGCGCCAGCCAATAGCAAATTGTGACAAAGGCTTTATGACGAAGACCATGTAATAGTTCATAACAACAAATTACATCCGACGTGCGTGACATTACAACTGTATTGTAAACAAGATCATTAAAAGTTCTGACATCTTCAAATGATTTAGGAGCACAAAAGTGAATAATTTCAGTATAACTGAGAAATCTACATCCTTTGGATACATAACATACATGGATGTAATCATTTTATCACCATCGCATACCCTCCTCTTACATTTTTTCTTCAGCATTTACCCAAACATAGTGCAAAGATATGTCAGTATATTGTTAAACATGTGCCAAAAATCAGTTTCATTTAATGCAAATATGAAGATACTTTTTAAAAAAAACTTGCTTACGTTGATCCAAATTAATGGCCTTTCTCAAATTTGGGTACTTAATCAATCTGAACTTCCTTATTACCATTTGTTCTTTCATCCCTTACTTCCATAGCTGCACTATCATATCCTTTAAATATGTATTTGTAAATGTATTTAACACTTTAAACTGTAGTGCAAACTTCAGCATTCAAATGGCAATCAAATTTAGGAAGTATGGATTGTACGGTACAAAATAACGACTGTCAAGTGATTGTCCTCAAACATTAATGCTAATACCACGAAGACACCCTCTGTACAATGGATATTGGATATGTTTTGTCACCAATGTCTCAATTAATTCAGTTATTTTGGCCTTGAATACTTGCACAATAATTTGTCATGTGATTTGATAAAAATAATTACGAAATTTTTTGTGCATTTGCCATCTCTCATACACACAGGATTTTGATTAAGTGCACCATATGGTTGATGCAGCAAATCTTTTGCAACATACATAGTTTACAGTGTGTGTGTTTACAATCGTTATCACTAAACTCTAGAAATTTTTTAAAACTTTCAAAATATGCACTTAGTTCGATCACTTTTATTGTCTTCTCATCAAACCCTTGCTCAATTTCATCAATCATACATTTAACAAATTTCCTTGCGCTTCTCATAGCTTGAATCTGCTCCTCTACGTTCGTGAATAGCACACCTTTAACTTCTGTTGCGTCCTCCTGCAGTCTTTTAATTTTATTAAGAGTTTCATTTTCTGCACTATGTCCATCGCAGTCACAAAGACAGTCGATGTGTCTTAAATGTTGCAGAGTCCCAGAAACAAGTAGAGGGATTTGCGAAATTTTAAGTGATTGTCTGCAAAACTTTACATAAGTTTGAGACTGCATTTAACGTATCGTCTGAAATCACTAAACCTACAATTAAATTGGAATTCATCATTTCGAACAAGATTCCTCCAGCAAAACTTGTTAAATCCGCGCCGTCCTTGTGTATATGTTCACATGCCATTATAATGGACTTGTAGGTTAGGAAAATGAAATGTGTGTGAAATCTTACGGGACTTAACCGCTAAGGTAATCAGTCCTTAAGCTTACACACTACTTAACCTAAATTATCCTAAGGACAAACACACACACCCAAGCCCGAGGGAGGACTCGAACCTCCGGCGGGACCAGCCGCATATTCCATGACTATAGGTTAGGAAAATAGCACGAACTGTGCGATAGGTACTTAACCATCGGATGCCAACAGCTTCGGGTATTTTTAAAACAGGTTGCTCTAAAGCACTGTGAATTTAATGCAAAACATTTTCTCCTTTGGAAGAACCATGAAAAAGTTTGTAAATGTCTTTGACAACAAATAATGTGCATTTTATAATAGGGTGTTTATTCCTAGAGTTGGTGGCAGCAATTGACAAAACATGTTCTCTACAGTGAATGTGTGGCGGCTTATGGCCCTTCCTCTCTGACAACCGAGCGCGGACTCCTGAGGTAGAACCACTAAAATTAGCAGCACCATATAAAGAACAAGATAATAATCTGTCGTAAGGAAGTTTTCTTTTCTTTAGTTCAGTATCAATTGCTGTAAATATGGTTTCAGCGGAAGCGCTTTTCAACTCAACGAGACATAAAAACCTTTCCTTCACTTCAAACGATGGAGACGGTGCAATATATCGAATTACTGAAGACAGTTCACTTTGGTTGGAAACGTTTGTACACTACTGGCCATTAAAATTGCTATACCACGTAGATGACGTGATGCAGACGCGAAATTTAACCGACAGGAAGAAGATGCTGTGATATGCAAATGATTAGTTTTTCAGAGCATTCACACAAGATTGGCGCCGGTGGCGACACGTACAACGTGCTGACATGAGGAAAGTTTCCAACCAATTTCTCATACACAAACAGCAGTTGACCGGCGTTGCCTGGTGAAATGTTGTTGTGACGCCTCGTGTAAGGAGGAGAAATGCGTACCACCACGTTTCCGACTTCGATAAAGGTCTGGTTCTAGCATATGGCGATTGCGGTTTATGGTATCGCGACACTGCTGCTCGAGTTGTTCGAGATCCAATGACTGTTGGCAGAATATGGAATCGGTGGGTGCAGGAGGGTAATACGGAACGCCGTGCTGGATCCCAACGGCCTCGTGTCACTAGCAGTCGAGATGACAGGTATCTTATCCGCATGGCTGTAACGGATCGTGCAGCCACGTCTCGATCCCTTAATCAACAGATGGGGACGTTTGCGAGAGAACAACCAGCAGCATGGACTATCAGCTCGGAGACCATGGCTGCGGTTACCCTTGACGCTGCATCACAGACAGGAGCGCCTGCGATGGTGTACTCAACGACGAACCTGGGTGCACGAATGGCAAAACGTCATTTTTTCGGATGAATCCAGGTTCTGTTTACAGCATCATGATGGCAGCATCCATGTTTGTCGACATCGCGTTGAACGCACATTGGAAGCGTGTATTCGTCATCGCCATACTGACTTATCACCCAGCGTGATGGTATGGGGTGCCATTGGTTACACGTCTCGGTCACATCTTGTTCGCATTGACTGCACTTTGAACAGTGGACGTTACATTTCAGATGTGTTACGACCCGTGGCTCTACCCTTCATTCCATCCCTGTGAAACCCTACATTTCAGCAGGATAATGCACGACCGCATGTTGCAGGTCCTGTACGTGCCTTCCTGGATACAGAAAATGTTCGACTGCTGCCCTGGCCAGCACATTCTCCAGATCTCTCACCACCTGAAAACGTCTGGTCAATGGTGGCCGAGCAACTGGCTCGTCACAATACGGCAGTCACTACTCTTGATGAACTGTGGTATCGTGTTGAAGCTGCATGGGCAGCTGTACCTGTACACGCCATCCAAGCTCTGTTTGACTCAGTGCCCAGGCGTATCGAGGCCGTTACTACGGCCAGAGGTGGTTGTTCTGGATACTGATTTCTCAGGATCTATGCACCCAAATTGCGTGAAAATGTAATCACATGTCAATTCTAGTATAATATATTCGTCCAATGAATTCCCCTTTTTATCATCTGCATTTCTTCTTGGTGTAGCAATTTTAACGGCCAGTAGTGCAGATTCGTCTGCCATTAATGAAAAATATTTGTCATGGAGAAGTGTTTCATCTTGAAAGTCTAAAGACTCTCCCAAACAAGTCAACAATTCTCAGGCGGTATACTTACTAACATATGTGTACCTTTCGTTCTGAAATTTTAACCACTTTGCAAGATTAATGTCGCTTTTCAGTACTACCTTACGAATTAGAGGTTCATATTTTGTGGTGTGGGGTATTCCCTTCCCATCAGAAGCTATGCCCCTTCTGCACCCTTCGGCTCCTACCCATGTGACTGTTCCAACTGCAAGACCTGCCCTATACACCCTCCTACAACAAGCTACTCCAGCCCTGTAACTGGCAAAACGTGTACCCTCAAAGGGAGAGCCACCTATGAAATGACACACATCATATACCATCTGTTATGTAAACACTGTTTGGCCTTTCACATCAGCATAAGTACCACCCAGTTGTTAATCAGCGTGAAGGGACATAGGCAGAGGGAGTATACCAGCAGCATGCAGTATCCTGTAGCAGAGCATGCTCTACAAGACAGTCATTACCTAGATGACTGTTTCACCACAGGTGTCATCTGGATTCTTATCCCAGACTCCAGTTTCTCAGAAGTCCACAGCTGAGAACTAGTGCAACAGCATGTCCCTGGTTCTCGCAAACTACCTGGTCTTAATTTATGTTAACTGCTTCCATATCAGCATTTATGCACTGTAACTACTCCTTTCTTCAGGCCATTTTAGTTTTGTACTACTCTCATTTTCTGCCATGTCTATTTTTCCCATCCCCGTCCCATCTCTGATAGATAAAGCGACAGTTTTTACTCGTATTAACTCATACAGAAAGTTTCAGTAGTAATCTCTGCCCTCCATATTACCCTGTCTCCCACCTCAGGTTTTCAAATCTCATCCACTGCAGTCCCCAACAATCAGTCTTCCCTTCACATCCCATCCTTTAAGTCTCCCCTGACCTGGGGATCTGGAGGACTTTCCAGAACAAGTACCCCTTTTCCTTAAACCTCTCCAGCTTTTTTCCTTCACCCTCTTCCTTCCCCTTCAACTCTTCTGCCAGGAGGAGGAGCCACTGGTTCCTAAAGTTAAACGTTTGCAAGAGCACGTGGATTTTTTGATCTATCCATTTACATTATATTGTCAATAACTGATTGTTTTATTTGACTGTGTGATGCGCTAATGTGTATAATTTGTTGCCTTTGCTATCTCTCCAGAATTTTTCCACAAATAGAGGTTTTAAATTCCCTTACACAGTGTTCACTTGCTGCAGTTGTGCCTGGTGAACGATAGTGTGTGCTCCTGTTGTCTGATACTAGCTAGGGTGCATAGCCAGCACGGTAGCCAGCCCATGTGGTGGGGTCGCTATGTACGCTTTTGGTTGAGCCCTCTGAAGACACAGGTATCACACTTCTGATTCCTGAGCTGTGCCCTTCTCGTGTAAGCCTAAGTGTGGTTGCTGGTCATCCTGGAGCATCGGAACTCCCAGCAATGGCCACCATGACAGTTGGCCCTTGCTGTGGCTGTGTGGCAACCATGGGGAGAGCCCCTGATCAGAGTGGGTGGTATAAGGGTGGACACTATGCAAGTGAAACGCATACGGGTCCAGAACTCTGCCTGTTCTTCTACGGTCATCTCTCTGCGTGGAAATGATTCTTTTAGTGCTGCTTCTTCTGCCCCTTCGGCCTTCCCTTCCATGGCTACCCCCTGGGAGGATGGTCTGGCTCATCGGCTATGGGTGAAACCTTTGCCCTGCTATCTGGTTTGCACTAGGACTGATGGAGATACTTTCACCAATATAAAACCTTTATTTTTTGTGGAACACATTGACGACAAGTTTGGTGAAGTGGACTCTGAGCAAGATGTAGTTGGGTTCACTATTGATCAAGACTACTTCAGCTGCCCAGTCTGCAGCCCTTTGTGCCTGTAACCATCTTGACACAATTCCTGTGTCCATTACCCCACACCAGTCTTTGAATATCGTTCAAGGTGTAATTTTTCACAGGGACATCAGCCTTCAAACTGTTGAGGAACTTAGGGACGATTTTGGATGGCGGGGTGTTCTCTTTGTTCGGCATGTTCAGAAGGGTCCAAAGGACAATTGTATTGATACTGAAGCCTTCATCCTAGCCTCACTGAGAAGTTCTAGATTATGGTTTATTGATGTGACTTGAAGTTGTATGTCCCACCGCCTATAAGATGTAATGCCTGAAATTTGATATTCTCACAAAACTCTTGACACTGAGTCTCAGAATATTCAATTCCCATAGTACTTCCAAAATAGTGTCCATGCATCAAGCTCCAACTACTGTTCCACATACAAAGTCTGTTAATTTCCATTGTGTGGCCATAATCACATTACAAAGCTTTTCACACGAGTACAAATGATGGCTCTGCTAATGTACTGCCTTGCGTACATGATACTACCACCATCTGTTCATTTTCGTACAGCTACCCCATGACTTTTATCACCTTTGAATATACAGCTGCATTTTCTATGTAAAGAAAAGTTTTAATACTGAAACAGCATTAAGGAGTCCATTCATAATCATAATACTCATTGAACATTAGATATGCCTGCAACATGACTTAAAAAGTACAACTGGCAGGCACAAACACATGGGAATAAAGCTTTTTAGCATGTTACCTATGCAGGCGCATGCTGTATCTCCTAATATCTTTAAAAATAATATCCAAAAATGGCCAGAAGAAAAGGTTTTTACACTCTTAAAGAATTTTGAAGTAGCTGAATAATACATTCAAGACCCGGATAATACTCGGTTAAAAGGATTGTGCTCCAAAGTTGATTTTTGGAGGGACAAGTAGTGGAAAATGGAAATGATCATATGGCATTGTTGCCCTGTTTGCTTGCTTCTGAGAGTTCTCTTAATATTCATACAGGTGCTTCTATTTTCTGCAAAGGCCTGTTAAATTTTCTTAATAACAGCATTTATATTTCCCTTAGACTCACGGTCTTCTTCTGTTTGGATTTTTGCTCTGGTCATTCCTACTCATCATACTGCAATTGCTGACAGTCCCATTTTTCAGATATCTGTATTCCCTTTTCCCTTCTTGATTCCCTGTATTCATGTATTTTGTTCTTTGTATATTAATTTCAGTATCTCAAAACGAGAATTCACACTAGAAAACTTTAAAGTTATGTGAGGGCAACTTTATCCTCACAACATAACATAGACAGCCGAAGTAAAAAAAAAAAAAACAAACCATAACATTCGCCACAATAGTAAAAGCTGTGTAGTTGAGGAGAAACTGAAAATGTACACGGGTCATTTTGGGTGTAATTGTAGATATTGTCCCTGCCTTGCCTCCTCGGATTCTATTCATATTTGGTTTTGAGATGCCCACACCTGTTATAAGCAATTCCACAATTTCTTAGCTAATGATAGGCAATATACTTTTTCCACAAGGTCACCAAAAGCCATGATAGGATGCAAAAGTTTTCATAATTTTTTAGGTGTGTGTGGGTGCATTTGTGCGTGTGTTCATGTTTGTTTTTAGTTATGCTGCATTCCTGGTACACTTGTTCAGCAAAGTGAACAATAAGAGGAATACATGTTTTAAGGATTTTGATGTAGTATTTGCCACACCAGAGACCCTCTAAGTTATTAAGAAATTTAATTGTAATGAAAAATGTAATAAATTCAGGTAGCATTATTTCCTGT
This sequence comes from Schistocerca americana, assembly GCF_021461395.2. Classification (NCBI taxonomy): domain Eukaryota; kingdom Metazoa; phylum Arthropoda; class Insecta; order Orthoptera; family Acrididae; genus Schistocerca; species Schistocerca americana. The sequence continues at coordinate 212,502,898 of NC_060127.1, read as the reverse complement.
AGTATGACTGCCAGCATTACCAGAGACCTACAGTATAATAAACTGAACTTTCAAAGTTGTGATGAGGGTATCTATTCTTCTGTTTATGCCTGCCAGCAGCTACAGCAATCTAGTAGCATGACGATGTCTCGTTGTGTGTCAATGACACATTATCTTTTGTTTCTCGTAACCCATTGGACAGTTGGAATTGTACATGACCACAATGGGCCAGGAATATTTATTTAGCATCCGTGTCATCATACAAACGATATTGGACTTGTCATACATAGAAATTAACAATATAGAATATACAAAATGAAATTGTCTACAATTGGATTTGTCATACATAGTAATTAAAATATAGAATGTACAAAATGAAATTGTCTATAATAAATGACAGCAAACTTACAGTTTCTTTCCACATAAATGGTTTATAGTAATTTGTTTCTCAGTAACAATACATAACTAGTACTATAGATGGTGAAGTATAATAGAAACTGAAACAAATGAAGACAGAAAATTTTGGAGGTTAGTTTGTAAAGTCATTTTCTTGGTCTTCAAGATATTCATTTTTTTGAGTAGCAACATTTATCTATTAAAAATTTTTTAAGTTCCAATTTAAAATTTGTATTGTCATTTAAATCCTTAATGTACTGAGGCAAAGCATTCTAGAGCTTAATGCCCATGTGGCTTACATGCTTCTGAGTTCGTGTTCTTCTCACTTGTTCTATGTGAAGATCATTCTTGCTCCTTGTGTTATAGTTGTGACAGTCTGCATTTGTGTGGAGACTGCTTAGATTAGCGTTGGTTAAGAGTACACATTTAAGTATATACCCCCCAGGGGGTCCACAACTCTTTTGTGGATACGTGAGTAGTGAGCACGGGACCCCGAGCTAATGTGGCCCTCCTTCCTTTCCGGGCTGCATACCTTCCTCTTCCGCATCCTTCCCCATCCCCCATGTTCGCCCCACCCCTCCCGCCCACCCTTCACCACTGGGAGTATGTTTTGTCCCTACATCCGGAGACGGACGCTTGAACTGTAACGCATTCTTTGCTTTCTCTGCTTGCACGTCTTCATCCTTCCTTTGTCCTTCTTTTCTCCTTACCTCTTCTCTTTACCCTTTTCTCCGCTGCGGCGTTTGAGACCTCTCTTCTTCACCTTTCTTTTCCTTTGTTTTTCCCTTTCTCTTTTCTTCCTCGCTGTGCGTGTCTGAAGGCTGACCCACGCATTTTCATGCGCAGCCGGTGACGGGGTAACACGTAATTCCCCACCCCAGGTACACAGGTAGGACACGTACGTACCCCCTGGTAATGACCAGGCCCAGGGAGGGGTGATTACCCGAGATTATACCTTCCGAAAGTGCCAATTGGTCCCTCCGTCCGTTTTTCGGGAGTTGTGAGCAATCACCTAAGGCGGGTGTGCCCTCAGAGAGGGCCCCCACAAGGGAGGAGCGCGCCATCGGAGACGCCAGTAATCGTGGGGGATACTTCGGCAATGGTTTCCTCACCTCCCACTATGTCTGCTCACAAGCGTAAGTTCACTGAGTCTCAGCCACAGACAGTTCTTCCATCGTTGCCACAGTTCCTTGTTGTTTCTCGGTCTGATGAAGGTCACAACTTCCCCACGGTCAACCCTTTCATTATTCAGAAAGGTGTCGACGCAACTGCTTGTCCTGTAAAGTCTTGTTCCAGATTACGAAATGGCACCTTGTTATTAGAAACAGTCAGTGCCCTCCAGGCACAAAAATTGCTGCGTACTTCACTGCTACACACCTTCCCTGTCCGGGTGGAAGCGCACCGCACTTTAAATTTTTCACGTGGGGTAGTTTATACACGCTCCCTCAATGGATTGTTCGACGAGAAAATTCAACACTACCTGTCTGACCAGGACGTAACGGCTGTTCATAGAGTCATGAGAAGGGTTGACTCGAACATCGTTCCAACCCGTACTGTCTTCTTGACATTTGACAAAGTTCAACTCCCATCGAAGGTCAAAGGGGGGCTATGAGGTAATTTACGTTCGCCCTTACATCCCAAACCCTACGCGTTGCTATCGGTGTCAGCGGTTCAATCATACCATCCAGTCCTGTTCCAATCTGGCCAAATGTGTTACCTGTGGCAAGGATGCCCATGAAGGTGCTTGGCCACCTCCATCCCCTCGTTGCATCAACTGTATGGGTGACCACGCTGCTTCCTCTCGAGATTGCCCCATTTTTAAAGACGAAAAGCTCATTCAGGAAATCAGAGTGAAGGAAAAGTTGTCGACCTTTGCTGCTCGAAAATTATTCGCCAGTCGAAAGCCCACTGTGCCTCAGACAGGAAAATACAGCACTGTCCTTGCTTCTCCTCGGCCAACAAAGGAGGCGGCCACGCAGACTTGTGAACTCACCTTTAGTGACACAGTCGTCAGATCGGCCAGCACAAAGATAGCCCGTTCAACCTCCCCACTTTCGCCTGTTCACTCTATGGGTCATCCTTCATCGGTTTCTGCTAAATATCGATCCCAAAAGTCAGACACCCAGACTTCCAAAAAAGAGCATACTCGTGAAGATTTTTTACATACCCCAACTTCACAACCATCAGTTCCTCTTTCATCTAAACATCATGGTTCCAAGAAGGCTAATAAGAAACCCAGTTCCTCTCCTTCTCCGCCACGGCGTGCCTCAACCACAGCACCACCTGGCGGTAACCGCCCTCAGCTGTCTTCTGTGTCACCGAGGCGCGTTGCTGATGGCCGATCAACCGGCCAGTCACTGGTGGCAGGAGCTGCTCCTGAACAACCTATGGATCAGGATCTTCTGCCTTCGGGTGAGTGCCGTTCCACGCTGTCGGTCACAAGCTCTGAGCAGTCGTTGAGTTGACGGCAACCTTGGTCACATTCTTCCATTTTCTGTCTACCCTATGTCCATTATCCATTGGAATATCCGCGGCATTCGAGCCAGTCGGGATGAATTGACGATCCTCTTACGATCCTACTCGATGGTCATCTTCTGTCTTCAGGAAACAAAGCTGCGTCCCCACGACTGCTTTGTTTTCCACCATTTTCAGTCAGTCCGATTTGATCTCCCCTCTGTTGAAGGCACTCCAGCACATGGAGGACTCATGATTCTTCTCCATGATACTCTCCATTATCACCCAATCCCCTTAAACACTTCCTTCCAAGCAGTCGCTTTTCGTCTTTCCCTTTCTGGATACTCCTCCTCCCTTTGTACTGTATACATTCCATCGTCCACACCAATGGCACGAGCTGATCTCCTACATCTTCATGGTCAGCTTCCACCCCGCTATTTGCTGGTTGGGGACTTCAATGCCCACCACCCACTTTGGGGATCTCCACGTCCTTGTCCGCGTGGCTCACTATTGATAGACATCTTCCACCAAGCGGATCTTGTCTGCCTCAACACTGGGGACCCTACATTTTTGTCTGCCTCCACGAGAAATTTCTCTCATTTGGACCTTTCGGTCGGTACTGTTCCGCTAGCTCGGCGCTTCGAATGGTTCCCCCTTGCTGATACACACTCGAGTGACCACTTTCCATGTGTCCTTCGATTGCAGCCACAACTGCCATATATGCGCCTGAGACACTGGACGTTTGCCCAAGCCGATTGGTCACTTTTTTCGTCTCTAGCGACATTCGATGGCAATCACTTTCCTAGCGTCGACGATGAGGTCACACATATTACAGACGTTATTCTTACAGCTGCGGAACGTTCAATACCACGCAGCTCCGAATTGCCCCGGCGACCCCCAGTTCCTTGGTGGAACGAGGCATGCCGGGACGCAATACGTGAGCGGCGACATGCTCTCCGCGTTTTCCGCCACCATCCTACTTTGGCCAACTGTATCCGCTATAAGCAGTTCCGTGCGCGGTGCCGTCGCGTCATCCGCGATACCAAGAAGGCAAGCTGGGACTTCTTTATTAGCTCATTTAACACCTTCACTCCATCCTCGGAAGTTTGGAGTCGGATTCGACGGTTATCAGGCGCGCCTAGTTTCTCCTCGGTCTCTGGGCTCACTGTCGCGCATGATACATTAGTGGACCCCGTCGCAATTTCTAACTCATTGGATCAACACTTTGCTGAGATTTCGAGCTCTTCAAATTACACGGCAGCGTTTCTCCCGAAGAAACGTGCAGCGGAATTGCTTTCTACTCTCAAAATCGCGAAAGCTACAATGCTGTTTTCTCCATGCGGGAACTCCAACATGCACTCTCTTCTTCTCGCTCCTCCGCCCCAGGACCGGATGGTATCCACATCCAAATGTTGCTGCATTTATCAACCCATAGTCTGCGTTACCTCCTTCGCCTTTATAATCGAATTTGGACCGACAGTACTTTTCCCAGACGATGGCGGGAAGCTATCGTCGTTCCCGTTCCGAAACCTGGAAAGGACAAACATCTCCCCTCTAGCTATCGCCCGATTTCTCTCACGAGTAGTGTATGTAAGGTTTTGGAGCGTATGGTGAATTGCCGTTTAGCTTGGTGGCTGGAGTCCTGCAGTCTTTCAAAACCTGCCCAATGCGGTTTCCGAAAACATCGTTCTGCAGTTGACCATCTTGTTGCTCTCTCCACTTATAACATGAACTATTTTCTCCGGAAACGCCAAACAGTAGCAATATTTTTTGATCTGGAGAGAGCATACGATACCTGTTCCAGAACAGGCATCCTCCGCACACTGTTCTCTTGGGGCTTTCGCGGTCGGTTGCCCATTTTTCTTCGCGAAATTATGGCAGAGCGCACATTTAGAGTGCGGGTGAACACTACTCTCTCCTGTACTTTCTCCCAAGAAGATGGGGTACCCCAGGGCTCCTTGCTAAGTGTTGTACTGTTTGCCATTGCCATAAATCCAATTATGGATTGTCTCCTTCCTGATGTCTCAGGCTCCCTCTTTGTGGACGATTTTGCGATCTACTACAGCTCTCAACGGACCAGCCTTCTTGAACGACGTCTTCAAGGCTGTCTCGATCGCCTCCAGTCTTGGAGCATCGAAACAGGCTTCCGCTTTTCTCCCAGTAAGACCGTCTGTGTTAATTTTTGGCGTCGTACGGAGTTTCTTCCACCTTCCTTACACCTAGCACCTGTCAACCTTCCATTTTCGGACGTCGCTAAGTTCTTGGGTCTTATGTTTGACAGAAAACTGTGCTGGTCCTCCTACGTTTCATATCTTTCGGCTCTCTGTCTTCGGTCCCTCAACACCCTCTGTGTCCCGAATGGTACCTCCTGGGGAGCGGACCGAGTAGTCCTTCTCCGCCTCTATCGCGCCTTAGTGCGCTCGAAATTGGACTATGGAAGCCTAGTTTACTCCTCTGCTCAGCCGTCTATTCTCTGGCGTCTCGACTCTATCCACCACCGTGGATTACGTTTGGTGTCTGGAGCTTTTTACACCAGCCCTGTGGAAAGCCTTTATGCTGAGACTGCTGAACCTCCGCTGTCCAATCGACGAGCTGTCCATCTGAGTCGTTATGCTAGCCATCTGTCTACCATGCCTGCTAAACCGGACCATGATAATTTTTTTTTTCGAGGCCTCTTTGGATTTAGGGTATGCAGGCCGCCCTTCCTCCCTACTACCACCGGGAGTCCGCTTCCGTCAACTGCTCCATTCTCCTTCCTTCCGCTTTCCTAAAACCTTCTTGACAACTTGGGGTACAACACTGCCTTGGCTCCATCCACGGACCTGCCTGCTCAGTGACCTTTGTCAATTTCCCAAGGATGGTACCCCTTCACTTGTTTATCGTCTGGCATTTTCTGCTCTATGTGCACAAATGAAGGAAACCACAGCCGGCCGCGGTGGTCTCGCGGTTCTAGGCGCGCAGTCCGGAACTGTGCGACTGCTACGGTCACAGGTTCGAATCCTGCCTCGGGCATGGATGTGTGTGATGTCCTTAGGTTAGTTAGGTTTAAGTAGTTCTAAGTTCTAGGGGACTTATGACCACAGCAGTTGAGTCCCATAGTGCTCAGAGCCATTTGAACCATTTTTTTTTGAAGGAAGCCACATTTATTTACACTGATGGCTCTTAAACATCGTTAGGTGTAGGGAGTGCCTATATTGTTGGCGACACCCCAAATCGATTTCGGCTTCCCGACCTGTGTTCGGTTTATACTGCGGAGCTTTACACTGTTCTCCAGGCTGTCCAATACATCCGTTGCCATCAGCGGATACAGTATGTTATCTGTTCAGATTCTCTCAGCTCTCTCCTCAGTCTCCAAGCTCTGTACCCTGTCCACCTTCTGGTCCACCGGATTCAGGACTGCCTGCACTTGCTCCACTTGGGGAGCGTCCCGGTGGCGTTCCTCTGGATCCCAGGACACGTTTGTATCTGTGGAAATGAGGCAGCCGATATAGCGGCCAAGGCTGCAGTCTCTGCAGCAAACATTTGCTATAACTCTCGGTGCAAAGCAGGCTGAGTTAAATCTGTATGTAAGAAATTTTACATGGTGTTTCCAATTCATAACTTCATCTATATGCATTCTTAACACTTCTTCAAAATGCACTTTCTCTATTAGTTTGTCATCCAATTCTAGATTAATGTCTTCATCCTCAATCATTTTACCAAACTGTATGTAATTTGTTTTCTCTACATAGAGTGTAAGTTTATTTACACTGAACCAAGTCGCAATACTTTTTAGGATTTTGTCAGTAGTTGACTGTAACGAGTTTTTTAAAGTCGCTCACTATCAGACTTAGGTCATCTGCATATAGTACAATTTTGTCTGTATCATATGGTAACTGTAAATCATTGATATATATGAGAAAGAGTAGTGGTCCTAAGATGTTGCCCTGGGGTACTCCTAAAGGAACTTATTTTGCTTCTCAAACTAACTATATTTTTTTCATTTGAATTTACAGTGGTGAGCTCTATAATTTGAGATCTGTTTTTGAGATATGACTCAAACTGCATTTTACTCTTCCTGTAATACCTACTGCTTCCAGCCTATCAAGAAGGATTTCGTGGCAGACCGTATTGAAAGCTTTAGATAGATCTAAATTGATTCCTACTACACTTTTGTTTTTCTCCAAATTTTTAATAATTTCTTGGGTGTAGTCTATGACTGCAGTTTCTGTGCTTCGTTTTGCACGAAAACCATGTTGATTACTATTTCAAAGTTTATTATTGTCTAGGTAACTAGTGACTCTCAATTTCATCAGTTTCTCTAATATTTTGGAGGAAGCAGGAAGAAGTGATATGGGGTGGTAGTTTTCTATTTTATGTCTATCTCCATTTTTAAATAGTGGCCTCACTTTTGAAATCTTCAGTCACTGAGGAAACACACCTTCACTAAAGGATGAATTTGCAATATGTGCTAAAGGTTTTGCTGTAGTGCCCACAAGCAGCTTGTTGTAGAGCTTCATGATCATCCTCAGTCCCAGAGACCGAATCAGTGAAGCCGTCCCAGCCAGGGAAAACAAAGGAGAAGCGAGAAAATTCCAAACGAAGACCCCTAAGACCTAGGAAATCGCAGTGGCACCCACATCACTGCTACCTACAAGCTCTGTGTCTGAGGATGGGGTGGAGATTCTGGCGTTCACTGAGGACCTAGATCTCGCCGGACCCTCAGACACAATGGATATAGACTGCTCAGGGAATAAGTTGGTGGCAGCAGGTGAACCCGAGCCATAAACTGCCTCATTGAATGTTCCATACCTTCCCAGTCTCACATCATCCTCCAGTAGAAATGCGGCGAGTTTTTCCTCTCTGCCTGACCCCCCCCCCCCCCCCCCCCCCGGGGCTCACGCTCCTTTTGTGAGTACGTGCATATTCCAGCCTCCCTTCCTTTCCCGGGCTGCATTTCGTTTCCCTTCCACTCCTTTCCTCTACTTGCTCCTTCCCCTTCGCCCTATCCTCACCCTCTGAATGTTGGTCCCACTATCCTCTTGGTTATGTTGGCTTTGCAATTTGGTTTTGTTGTGTAATTACCTCATCCTTTTGGGATTCTCTGATCCCCCTCCGGTGTTTGACATACATTATTAAATTTCTCTTCCATAGTGTGAGCCAGTTGTGTCTCCGATGTGTGCCCTCCAAGTTCCTTCCACCCTTTCCTTCAAGTTGTTGTCTGATGCTAGTTACAGTGCATAGCCAGCACAGTAGCCATCCCATCTCGTGGGGTCGCTATGTACCCTTTTGGTTGAGCCTCCTGAAAACACAGGGATCACACTTCTGATACCTGAGCTGTGACCTTATGTAAGCCTAGGAGTGGTTGCTTGTCGTCCTGGAGCATCGGAACTGCCGCCAATTGGTGCTGTGTCAGACTGCCCTTGCTGTGGTTGGGTGCCACCTGTGGTGAGAGCCCCTGATCAGAGTGGTTGGTATCAGGGCGGACACGATGCAAATGAAATGCATACGGGTCCAGAAATCTGACCATTCTTCTAAGGCTGTCCATTTGCATGGAAATGATTCTTTTAGTGCTGCTTCTTCAGCCCCTTCAGCCTTCTCTTCCATGGTTACCCCCTGGGAGGGGGGTGAGGTTTGTTGGCTAGGGGCGAAACCTTTGCCCCGCTATCTGGTTTGCACCAGGAGTGATGCGGATACGTTCACCAATAGCAAACCTTTATTTTTTGTGGAACACTTTGACAAGTTTGGTGAAGTGGACTCTGAGCAAGATGCAGTTGGGTTCGTTGTAGATCAAAACTGCTTCATCTGCCCAGTCTGCAGCCCTTTGTGCCTGTAACCATCCTGACACAATTCCTGTGTCCATTATCCCCACCAGTCTTTGAATATGGTTCAAGGTGTAATTTTTCACAGGGACTTCATCCTTCAAACTGATGAGGAACTTAGGGACAATCTCAGATGGCGGGGTGTTCACTTTGTTCAGGGTGTTCAGAAGAGTCTGTAGGACAATTGCATTGATACTGAAGCCTTTATCCTGGTCTTTGAAGGGGATACCCTCCCTGAGAATGTCAAGATTATGGTTTATCAATGTGACAAGAAGCCGTACATCCCTCCACCTATAAGATGTTTTAAGTGCTTGCTTTTTGGCCACATGTCTTCCCACTGTTCCCAGGCCCCTCTCAATGGTTACTGGACGCCCACTCCATAAGGGAGTTCCTGTGTTCCCCCCACCCATGTGTGTTAATTGTCATGGCAATCATTCTCCACGTTCACCAGATCGCCCAGTTTATAAGAAGGAAAAGAAGATACACAAGTATAAGTCCCTTGATCGTCTAACCTACACTGAGGCTTGTAAGAAGTATGCACATCTCCATCCTGTGTCCATGACGTCTACCCATGCTTTAGTTATATTGTCACCCCTTCCTCCCCCTTCCTTACCCCAGTCCCAAACCTCTCTCCTCCTTCCCTCCCCTCCCCTGACGCTCCCACACCCTCCCCTCCAGGTGACAATCCCCCTCCCCAGCCAGAGAAGTGTCCCATTACTTTGTCGTCTGCCAGTCAAGGGCAACCCTCCCGGGATCCTCCTTCCTGGCACCATCCAGGCCAAAGGTCTGCTGCCACACAAGAACCATGGTCTGTGGACCCCAAGGTCGCCCGATCTCTTTCTGTTCCAGGTCTTGCTGCAGCTGGCTCCTTTTTGCCACACAACCCTCCTCGATCTTAAACAGAAAAGAAGAAGAAACATAAGTGCCAGGACAAGGAGCTTTAGGCTTCGCCAGAGGTCCCATCCCCATTTTTGCAACCTGACTCTGACCTGTTGCTCATGGATGTCGCCCTCTCCTTGTCAGTGACGGGTGGTGACCCGGCGGCATGACTGGGTATAGCCTGTTAACCCCCAATTTAATCATCATTCTGTGGTTATCCAATGGAGTTGTAATGGATATTACCGTCAGCTTCTGGAGTTGAAATCCCTTATTTCGTTTTACTCTGCAACTTGTGTGGTTCTACCGGAATCTCATTTTACTGATGACCATTCACTGACCCTCCGTGGGTTCCATGCTATCTGTCGAAATCGGATTGCCCTGCTGCGCCCCCCCCCCCCCCCCCCCCTGCGGGTCCGGGGTAAGAATAGGCCCGAGGTATTCCTGCCTGTCGTAAGAGGCGACTAAATGGAGTTTCAACCGTTTCGGCCTTCCATGTGATGGTCCCCCTTGGGGTTTGACCTCCATTTTTCAAAATTCTACAGAAGTATGAGCCTTTTGGGGAAGGACGCCTTACGTGGTGTATCACTGGTCCTCAGTGCACTAAGGACCTTGGCACTCAGCATTGTAACGGCGTTGTAACCACACCCACTTTTCCTCAAATTGGGCCTAAACGCCTGATGGGTTGCACAAGTTCCGCCCGTAGTGCGTCCCCATCTGCACCTATGATCATGATGGACTTTCCATGGCACCCAAAATCCAGCACGGTAGCTAGCCCGTTGTGGTGGGGTCATCATGTACCCTCTAGGTTGTAGTCCCCTGACAACACAGGGATCGCACTGCCGATACCTGAGCTGCACCCTCCCCACGTTGGCCAAGGAGTAGATGCCCGTCTCCTTGGGGCATCAGGACTCCCGGCAACGGTCATCCTGCCAGGTGGCCCTTGCTGAGGTTGGGTGGCGCCCGTGGGGAGAGCCCCTGGTCGGAGTGGGTGGTATCGGGGCAGACGTTTCGTAGATGAAACGTCAACATGTATCAGGTCGCTCTGCGGTCGAGTCTTTTAAAAAGAAAGGTACTGTCTGTGGTTCCGGTTCTCCTGCCCTTTCCCCCTTGGCCACTCCCTGGGAGGAAGAACAGGCCCGCCGGCTTGGGGCGAAGTACTTCCCCTGGTATTTAGTCTGTTCTCGGACCGATGGAGGGATGTTCGCCACCTCCAAGCCCATGTTCTTTGTCCAGCACATCGAGCACATCTTTGGGGAAATCGAGGCTCTCAGTAAAATGCGTTGGGGGCCCGTTCTCATAAAGACCACCTCCGCCACACAGTCGGCGGCGCTCCAGGTATGCAACCGACTAGGGGACATCCCAGTGTCCATTGTCCCGCATCTGGCACTGAATAGGATGCAGGGGGTTATTTTTCATCGGGACCTCCTGCTGCAATCTGATGAGGAGCTCAGGGTGAACCTGGAGCGCCGAGGTGTGCATTTCGTCCGGCGACTCCAGCGCGGCCCCAAAGACCGTCGCATCGACACCGGGGCCTTTATCCTCGCCTTCGAGGGGGACGTTCTCCTGGAGAAGGTAAAGGTGATGTGCTACCGGTGCGACGTGCGACCTCCTATGCGCTGCTTTTGGTGTTTGCGCTTTGGGCACATGTCGTCACGGTGTGAGGCTGAGCCCCTTTGTGGCGATTGTGGATGTCCTCTTCGTGAGGAACATACATGCACCCCACCACCTTGGTGCGTCAATTGTCCTGGCATCCACTCGCCTAGATCTTTTGACTGCCCTGCGTATCAGATGGAGAAGAAGATTCAAGAATGAAAAACTTTGGATCGTCTCTCTTATTCTGAGGCCAGGAAGAAGTATGACCGCCTCCATCCCGTGACATTGACAACTTCGTTTGCCTCAGTCGTGTCCACTCCTTCCACAGTATCCTCACCCCTATCCTGTCCCCCCTCCGCCTCCTCAACCCATCTGGGGTCTATGCCTCCGCCTCCCAAATCCCTCCCTTCCAAATCCTCCTCCCTCGCGGCCCCTGCCCCCTCTGCCCCAGGGGCCACCCTTCCTCCTCCTCCCCCTCCGCCGCCTGAGAAGCGATCCTCTTCTCAGGCGTCCATTGGAGAAACGTTCCGGACCCCGGCTTCCGAGGTCTGGCGTTCCAAAACGGACCCCTCGCGTGAGGACCTCCTTCGGGTCCAGCCCACCATCCCTGTGCCTCATCGGACTTCCAAGAAGGCCTCCAAGAAGAAGTCTTTATCCCCCTCTCCACCCCGGCGCGTTTCGTCTGGTGCTCCATCCGTGAGTCGCTGCTCCCGGCCGTCCTCAGTTTCGCTGGGACGTTCTGCTGCCAGGCGCTCAGCTGGTCTCTCGTCGGTGAATGATGCTGCCCCTCCTATGCAACCCGGGAAAGTGGCCACAGCTGGCGACGACTCGATGGAACAGGATCCGCCTCCCTCCGGTTGTAGCGTTGTTGCCTCGAAACCTGGCCCTCCGCGGTCGTCGAGGTGACCAGCTCTTCACCCGTTTCGTTCCCCCTTTTTTCTGACTAGCGATGGCTCTGTTACATTGGAACATAAGAGGTATTCGATCTAATCGGGAGGAATTACAAATGCTCCTCCGCCTGCACTGTCCGCTCGTCCTTGGTCTACAGGAAACCAAGTTGCGCCCAACCGACCGTATTGCTTTTATCCACTGTACCTCGGAGTGGTCTGACCTCACCCCTGTGGACGGTATTCCAGCTCATGGTGGGGTCATGTTGCTCGTTCAGGACGATGTCTATTACCATCCCATCCATTGACCACCCTACTCCAAGCAATAGCTGTCCGTATTACTCTTTCTGCCTTTACTTTTTCTGTTTGTACTGTCTACACTCCATCGTCATCCGCAGTTAGTCGGGCTGACATGATGCACCTGATTGTTCAGCTTCCTCCGCCGTTTTTATTGTTTGGCGACTTCAATGCCCATCATCCCCTTTGGGGCTCTCCTGCATCCTGTCAGAGAGGCTCCCTCTTGACGGATGTCTTCAACCATCTCAATCTTGTCTGCCTCAATACTGGCGCCCCGACTTTCCTCTCGGACTCTACTCATACCTACTCCCACTTGGACCTCTCGATCTGTTCTACCACTCTTGCCCGTCGGTTCGAGTGGTATGTCCTTTCTGACACCTATTCGAGCGACCACTTCCCCTGTGTCGTTCGTCTCCTGCACCACATCCCATCCCCACGTCCTTCGAGCTGGAACATACCAAAAGCTGACTGGGGACTTTACTCCTCCCTGGCGACCATTCCGGACCACGATTTTCTCAGTTGTGACAGTCAGGTCGAATACCTTACGGCTGTCATCATCAATGCTGCCGAACGTTCCATTCCTCATACTACCTCTTCTTCACGTCGCGTTTCCGTCCCCTGGTGGAATGAGGCTTGTAGAGACGCTATCCGTGCTCGACGACGTGCTTTACGCACTTTTCGCCGCCATCCTACGTTGGCGAATTGTATTGGATACAAACGACTCCGAGCGCAATGCCGTAGAGTCATCAAAGACAGCAAAAAAGCTTGTTGGACCTCTTTTACCAGCTCCTTTAACAGTTTTACTCCCTCTTCTGTCGTCTGGGGTGGCCTGCGCTGGCTGTCGGGCATTAAGGACCACTCCTCAGTATCTGGCCTGACCTCAGGTAATGAGGTCCTTGTTGATCCTGTGGCCGTCTCCAACGCCTTCGGCCGCTTTTTCACGGAGGTTTCAAGCTCCGCCCATTACCACCCTGCCTTCCTTCCCAGGAAAGAGGCAGAAGAGGCTCGGCGACCTTCCTTCCACGCGCTGAATCTGGAAAATAATAATGCCCCCTTTACTATGCGGGAACTCGAACGTGCACTTGCACTGTCCTTGTCCTCTGCTCCGGGGCCAGATGCCATTCACGTTCAGATGCTGGCACCCCTTTCTCCGGCAGGCAAAAGATTCCTTCTTCGTACCTACAATCGCGTCTGCACCGAAGGTCAAGTCCCCATGCGTTGGCGTGACGCCGTCATTCCTATACCCAAACCCGGGAAGGATAGACACCTTCCTTCTAGTTACCGCCCCATTTCTCTTACAAGCTGTGTCCGTAAGGTGATGGAGCGCATGGTTAACGCTCGGTTAGTTTGGATTCTTGAATCTCGACGGCTACTTACCAATGTTCAATGCAGCTTTCGTCGCCGCCGCTCCGCTGTTGACCACCTTGTGACCTTGTCGACATTCATCATGACCAACTTTTTGCGAAAGCGCCAAACGGTAGCTGTGTTCTTTGATTTGGAGAAGGCTTACGATACCTGTTGGAGAGGAGGTATCCTCCGCACTACACACAGGTGGGTTCTATGCGGTCTTCTGCCCCTTTTTATTGATTCCTTTTTAACAGATCGAAAGTTTAGGGTAAGTGTGGGTTCCGTATTGTCAGACGTCTTCCTCCAGGAGAACAGAGTGCCTCAGGGCTCCGTCTTGAGCGTAGCCCTTTTTGCCATAGCGATCAATCCAATTATGGATTGCATTCCACCTACTGTCTCAGGCTCTCTTTTTGTCGATGACTTCGCGATCTACTGCAGTGCCCAGAGAACATGTCTCCTGGAGCACTGACTTCAGCATTGTCTAGACAGCCTATACTCATGGAGTGTGGCAAATGGCTTCCGGTTCTCTGAAGAGAAGACGGTTTGCATCAACTTTTGGCGATATAAAGCGTTCCTTCCGCTATCCTTACATCTCGGTCCCGTTGTTCTCCCATTTGTGGAATCAACTAAGTTTCTAGGGCTCACACTGGATAGGAAACTTTGTTGGTCTCCGCACGTCTCTTATTTGGCTGTCCGTTGTACACATTCCCTTAATGTCCTCAGAGTTCTTAGTGGTTCATCTTGGGGAGCGGATCGCACTGTCCTGCTTCGTTTGTATCGGTCCATAGTCCAATCGAAGCTGGTTTATGGGAGCCTCGATTACTCGTCTGCTCGGCCATCCCTCTTACGCCGTCTCAACTCCATCCACCGTCGGGGGTTACATCTTGCGACCGGAGCATTCTACACTAGTCCCGTCGAGAGTCTTTATGCTGAAGCTGCCGAATTACCATTGACCTAGAGGCGCGACATACTGCTTTGTCAGTATGCCTGCCGGCTGTTGTCAATGCCCGACCACCCCTCTTATCAGTACTTCTTTGCCGATTCTCTCGACCGTCAGTATGGGTTGTATGTGTCTGCCCTGCTACCCCCTGGAGTCCACTTTCGTCGCCTGTTTCGACAATTGGATTTTGCCCTCCCTACCACCTTCAGAGAGGGTGAGAGCCCGACACCACCTTGGCTCCAGGCTCCGGTTCATATTTATCTCGACCTCAGCTCGCTCCTGAAGGAGGGTACTCCGGCTGCAGTGTATTGCTCACGGTTTGTCAAACTTCGTGCGCGACTTACCAATCACACCTTTATTTACACTGATGGCTCCAAAACTGACGTTGGTGTCGGCTGTGCCTTTGTCGTCGGGGCCGTCACCTTTAAATACCGGCTCCTTGACCAGTGTTCCAGCTTTACGGCCGAGCTTTTTGCTCTCCATCAGGCCGTTCAGTATGCCCGCCGCCACCGCCATTCATCATATGTACTCTGCTCTGATTCACTCAGTGCTCTTCAGAGCCTTGGAGCTCCATGTCCGGTCCATCCCTTGGTGCAACGGACCCTGCAGTCTCTCTCCATTCTTTTGCTGATGATGGCTCTCCTGTCAGCTTTCTGTGGGTTCCCGGACATGTAGGAGTGCCTGGGAATGAGGCTGCTGATGCTGCAGCCAAGGCTGCAGTCCTCCTGCATCGGCCAGCCTCCCATTGTGTCCCGTCATCTGACATTAGTGGGGTTGTTTGTAAGAGGCTTGTGTCATTGTGGTTGGATACTTAGTCATCACTTCAAGGAAACAAGCTCCGGGCAGTAAAACCATTCCCAACTGCTTGGACAACCTCCTCCCGACCATCTCGGCGAGAAGAGGTCCTTCTGACCAGGTTGCGGATTGGGCATTGCCGGTTTAGCCACTGCTACCTGCTCTCCAGTGTTAAGAGTGCCTTGCTTATTTATTTCTCCTTGACCTCGCCAAATTTGAACTTCACGGTTTTGAGTGATACGATGTGGTAATCTTGGTGGATGTCAATAGCTGGTATTGCATTTTCTGTTGGTGATAAGAAATGCTTATCAAAATGGGTACATATTGCTTCTTGTATGATACTGCCGTACTGTACTAGGCATAATAGTTTGCTGCCTCCAGATTCCCAATCAGTTTTCACAACGGTTCGCTTGCGTTAGTGGATTCCAGTATTTCGTTAATGTTGGCGTTGTTTCCCAAGGTTAGAAACTTCTGCTTTAAGCGTTTTGCACTGTTAAATTTTTAGTAGATATTAGGCAGTTTCATTGTTTTGTACAGGACATCTAGGTCACGACTGTTCTGCCCATATTTAACAAGGTTGGCTGGAAGTCTGAATTTGTCATTCCTTCTACTCAGTGTGTGTCGGCTCTGTCGGCACTTCTTTAATGGGTATCACGAATCAGTATGTCAGAGGAATGGCGTAAAGCTCAGAAAATGTTAAAGTCTGTGAATTCCTAGGCTGACACACTACTTTAACTTACGCTAAGAACAACACACACACCCGTACTCGAGGGAGAACTCGATCCTCCGGAGGGAGGAAGGAAAAGGAAGAGAAGGAAACGTAGTAGGTGAATTTGGAATGGGGCTGAGGAACGAAAGAGGAAGCCGCCTGGTAGAATTTTGCACAGAGCATAACTTAATCATAGCGAACACTTGGTTCAAGAATCATAAAAGAAGGTTGTATACATGGAAGAATCCTGGACACTAGAAGGTATCAGATAGATTATATAATGGTAAGACAGAGATTTAGGAACCAGGCTTTAAACTGTAAGACATTTCCAGGGGCAGATGTGGACTCTGACCACAATCTATTGTTTATGAACTGTAGATTAAAATTGAAGAAACTGCAAAAAGGGGGGGATTTGAGGAGATGGGACCTGGATAAACTGAAAGAACCAGAGGTAATAGAGAGCTTCAGGGAGAGCGTTAGGAAACGATTGACAAGAATGGGGGAAAGATATACAGTAGAAGAAGAATGGGTAGCGCTGAGAGATGAAATAGTGAAGGTAGCAGAGGATCAAGTAGGTAAAAAGACGAGGGCTATTGGAATCCTTGGGTAACAGAAGAGATACTGAATTTAATTGACGATAGGAGAAAATATAAAGCGCAGTAAATGAAGCAGGCAAAAAGGAATACAAACGTCTCAAAAAAGGTATTGACAGGAAGTGCAAAATGGCTAAGCAGGCATGGCAAGAGGACAAATGTAAGGATGTAGAGGCTTATCTTACTAGGGGCCTCGCAATCAGTGACATAGCGTCTCAAACCGCGCGGCGGTGTAAAGCTCATCTCGTGTATCTTACCCTTCCGCGTGCTAGAGTGTATCCAATCCCTCATTAGCTATCTTAATGTTAGAGAGAGAGTCGATCTTACTGTTATTCAAAAGCTCGTTACATTTCAAAAGTTCTTGTTATTTTGTAGGAGCTGTTCTGTATTCTACCTGTTGAGTAATGGCAAGTCCACATTATTTAACAAGTGTTACCAGCAATCTTGATAATTATTGCGTAATGCATGCAGGTAGATCTAGAAGCTGAGACCCTGGTGTTCAAGGAAGGCATATTGTAACGACTGTATCAAGTTAATAAAGCTGAGTTTCGTGATAGGTAATTTGCTGGAGCTGACATCAATGTTAGTCTCAAAGTACATTGTCATTGGAACCAGTCTGCTTAATTATGTCATCGAACCTGTAGATAAAATGGATTGCATCTGTACAAGGTCTGTCTTGCCACAGCATCGGTGATTTCTTGCCAAAGCTACTGGTACTTAAAAATATGTAAAACCGTGGTTTCACGTCGGAACGACTGGTATTTGTAGCTGTGCCAGTCAAAAGCACATTAAACTCCTTGAAATAAAATTTCACATGACACTGTCAATGTCTGAAAATTAAATGACCCATTTCAGCGAATTTAAATGCACGAGTGTTGTCGTGAGAGATATACAAAAGCTTAAACAAAAGAAAGGCTTATTACTACGTATGCCTGAACTGTTACGCAGAAAATCTCGTAATTGAAGTGTTTATATAAGAGATATGCGAAACTAAAAGACAAAATACTTTGGTAAACTACGGATGGAGGTACGGACACATTGTAAAGAGAGGAATTCCCACGCGTCTGGGAATCGTATAATGCATGTGGCAGGAAGATTCGTAAAGTTGCGTGTTACTGGTAGGACGGTCTGTTTGAAGTGCGATCCAATGGATTTTAATGCGGTGTGTGGTGGAACAGCGGCAGACCCGTATAAGGGCTGGGCTGCAGTTCATCACTTCACACACGGATTTAACATCTGTGAAATTTGTAACTTCGGTTGACGGTTACATCACATTCAATTAATATTTTTACATATTCTTATGTGGACTGTGCTATATAGTGATCTATTTGCAGGTTGTGCCAGTCACCACCGCTTTCGTAGGTGAGTTAAAGATGCGGTTAGACCGAGCTTCCTTCACACAAATGTGTCCAAGATATGTGACCACAGTTTCTCGCAGTCATGGCGGTTCGTAGAAGGTTTTACATACATTTCTAGCTCATTTCTCTTCTTGAAGCTGCAGTAACGTCAGTCATGTGACAACCAGGTAGCTAGAAAATGACTAATGTGGCAAAATTAGCTAATAGCGATTAATCGCGTTTGTTTCAAAACTAAAAATAGCGTACGCAGGACAACGACTTTCCTTAAGAAACTATAACATGTTTGGAAATAAATCAGAGGATAGCTTAAACTTTCAGCATATAGCATAACAATGGCGTAAAAATTTGTATTGCTCTCTATGGTACGCTGATAAGTCCATAATTGTTTTGCGTTAGTTTGCGGTTCTTTTATTGACTCTGCAGAAGGAAGGAAATGAAGCTCAGGAGGTAGTTGGAGAAGAATTTTTGTTTTCTACAGGGCATTTCAGAGACAGCTACACAGCATTTCATTTTATTTAAACTACACTGAGAGCAGGCTCGGGATTGGTAGTAAACACGCTAACCCTCATTTTGCTCCCATTGTGAGACCGATGATGAACTGAATAATATGAGAAACCGAGAAAGTAGATAAACACAAGACGAAAGTCACAGGAGCATTTGGCCTTGTTTGTCTCCCGAAAGCCATTATTGCCAGAAAGCTTGCAGCTCTTGGCTGGCTGACAACACTGTTCACTTTTAATAGCAATGAAACAGTTCCTGAAAGCGCCCTCTCCCATCTTTTCGGGATGCTGCCGCGTTATTTAGTTTCCCTCGTTGCAGAGGAAAAACAAACTTTTCTGTATTACCTTCATCACGCTGGGGATTTGGCACGAGATCTCTGTTTATCGAATCGTCAGTCACGCATCCCCTTAGCCATACAAGAGGACTCGTCTCGAACCAGTAAGAAGTTACGAACTGCGCATGTAGTCAGGAGTGTTTAACCCAGACACAGCATCAAAGTGCAATGGCTTTCTGAATACCCTTAACCTGATAACTAAGATGCCAAAGCTGTTTTCACTAGAGCCGGCAGTTGAAAACGCGCTCTGGTACTGGTTGACGTCTAAAAGGGCCTGGCTTTAGCAAGAAAGACTTAACTGCGGAAGTATCATCCCTGACGATAAGTCATGGAACTGGAATACTCCTGAGGCGTTTGACAGGAGAATAGTTCAGTGGTGAAGCTCCTTAAACAAAGGACTGTTAGAAAAGACCCCTCTGCCAGATATTCACCCATTGCAACCAAAGTCAACGCAAATATATTCGTAGTTTGAATCTGTCATTTCGAAAAGAACAGTTCTACGCCACCGTTTACATTTATAAAAAGGTCGCACTGTTTGTCGAGCTTGTTCTCTCATCGTGCTTTGAAGATGGCAAAATGAATTGCCGAAACTGGTTGTTCGAAAGTAAATAAAATAACGTAAAGTATACGGCTGTAGGTAAAGTTTATTGAAGTGTCTCCCGGCCGTAATGGACCGACAGAGACATCACCGATTTCGTTCAGATACGTGACGTATGCAGAACGTGGCCAGAAATTAAAGTGACGGAGATGGGAGGTCCAGATCACCGAACGTTCAGAAAAAACAGTATTTTTGGTGCGGGTCGGACGATGTATGTAGTACAGAACGGTAATCGTAGGGTCGCGGGGTTGGGTTCGTATGTGAAACAGTATTTTTCCTTTAAATTTTACGTTACTTGCACTGCAAATAAACCGAAGTGTAGGTCAGTATGTTGTATTTAATATCTCCATAAAAGGCGTGACAAGAGAAAGCAGTGTACCATGTGGCACTGCAAGCACGCTTCCAGGTAAGGATTGTAAGGCGTACACGAGAACTCGGTATAAAAAACTGAATACTTCACTACTGTACAGTTACTGATTCACACTTGCTGAGGTGATACTCGTCGTAAAAACGAGGTAGCACTAATTTTCTCAGTATCTTGCACACGTTACGAACGCCTCATTTTAACGCCACACAGTTACTTTAAAGTTTCTACAGCGAAGCAGACTCGGTTTACATTCGTGAAAGGTTCTCTCACCGCACAGTTTGGCGCGTAACGTATCATTTCGCCAAATATTGGCGAGTATAGCTGGTGATGCGCAAAGATGCAACATTCTCGGAACGTGGTGTATTTTTGTCACGCGGTGAGGTAAGAGCAGTTTTGTAGCTTTTTGATCAAATTCTTTACCTTGCAATAAGAAAGACGTCAGAGTTGCAGTAGCAGAGTGCATCCTGTTTTTTTTTTTTTTTTTTTTTTTTTCTAAACGCTTGACCATCTCGATCTCGCACTTCTGTGCTTTTCCTTTCAGGCCAAGCGCTGCATACACCATAAATTTAGACGAAATCTGTGGTGACGAGTAGGCGCCGTCTGTTTGTGGCCAGTCCTATGTGCTTTGTTGGAAAAGTAACAGACCCCCATTCTCGATGAGAAAGAACTCTGAGTAAGATTTAATTTTTTTCAGGAAGTTCATGTAGTGCAACTGCGTTTTCAGAAATCTGTTATGCATGTTTAGCCGTAAATGTTTTGTATTTTGATCGTAGCTGAAAGAGTAATCAACACGTATTACTGGACAAAGCGAATATAGAACAGTAACTTTCAAAAATGACGATGAGGAATTACCGGCGTTCGAATTCATTATAAATAAGGAGCTTTATTTCTTTTCCAGTCAAATGGCTTGCTTAGATGTTGACATTACTGCGTGCAGATACTCGGCTTTCAGATCCCCGCAGCTGCTTCTTTGATCATCCTACCGATTGTGCAAACAGGGGTACTGTAGCTAGCCGCACGAATCACGTGAAACGTGCTAATTGTTAGTAGAAAGCAGTACATATAAATGGACGGTTCTTGTGAAGTGATTAAATATTGTAAGGTGAGGTTGTCCCAGCTTTCGCAATGAAGCGGCAGGTAACCGTCACTGCTCGTCTCACTTTTGTCTCGTTACGAACTGAGTATAAAAGAAACCGCACTCGCCGCTCGTCAGTCGGAGAAATGTCCCGGCTCGCTACTCACCTTCAGCCTGTAGTTCCCTTACTAGCGTATGGGCTTGCGACCTGTCCCGTTCATCCAGTTCCACTCACAACCTTTCACGTGTACTCTGATGAGAAATAGGAATTATCTATGTACTCGCTGGTATCATTTCTAATTCCGACTATCAATTACGCGTATACGTATTAAGTAAATTAATATTTTCTTGGGCGCATATAAAATATCGTAGCGTCGTCGTTACTGTTTGATACCTGCCGTTTAAACCCAGTTATAAAGAGATCGTTGTAACATTTGCCGACTTCTGTAGTGCGAATGAGTACACAGTTGCGGACGCGTCACTGTCGTGATAGTTTGTATCGGGACTATCCCTGGGCAGCGTTCGGTGTTCAGAGGAAGCTTCCACGGCCCGTATTTCACGGCAGTGTGTCCGTCCGAAACCGTGTTTCCGGTAAGAGTGCAGCAATGTGGATGCAACACGCGGCCTTTTTGCGGTATGGCTCGGCAACATTTCCGCGTGAGGGGGACGACGCAGGCGGTTCCCGAGGTGTCGCCGCCGCCACCCGACGACGCCGGAGAACGCCCGCTGCGAGCCGGCTGGCCGGAGCGCTGTGTCTCGTGGCAGGCAGAAAAAATGGCGCGTGTTCGAGACAGACGCGATTTGTTGACGTTCCGGAACGTAGAAGGGGGCGCACGAGAGAGAGAGATGAACAAATTTCATAAATGTGGTAGGTGCATCTCCGGCCAGGTACACAGGTTGTATTGTACCTGAAGCTGTCCAGCTGACAGAGGACAGTCCTGGTGCTACAATTTTCTGCTTAACTGCAGCAGTGAACCGTAAATGTATGTAGCGTAGATTTTTTACATTTCTGAACTTTCCTGAAGCATCTTCACATGTTTCCCCGTTTATATACACCAGCTTGTCAACTGTTCTTTTATTCCGGGCGTTTTGTAATTGCTCTTAGTGTCCCAGAAATCTTTTAAATGAGTCGCATATATGAAGTCGTAGTTCTCTCGCTGTACTTTTGCTCTGCAAAAAATATCTACATAGATTGCAAACGTTTCATACCTACAGTTGACTAGCGGTGCATCAGAGTTCTGTATGAACCGCCTGTAGCCAAGTGCCGATGGATAACCAGCAGCCCGCTTGTGGACTGGCACACAGCCACGTGCCTCCGTGCTGGTGCCGCCAGTCCTCGCACCAGTTGCTTTTGCGACATACTCAAAAGCGTCTCAACTTGAAACAGCCTTTCTATTCCTTAAGTGTACTACTTGCTCCACAATTGCTTCGTCGTCAATGTAAAATGTGTCCTCAGTGAATGTTTTCTGAAAAATACAGTCTCCATTTAAATAAATGTGTATTAGCCTGTAGTCGGTGCGAATGACGTACAGAGAGAGAGAGAGAGAGAGAGAGAGAGAGCGCCAGCCAGCTCGTCGCTCACGGGTTTCACACACTGTGGTTAGGTTACTCTCGCATTGTGTGCCACCCTTATACCTGCATTACACCATAAATCTGCGGAAGATCTTTTGTAAAGGTCATGTTATACGGAACTGACTGAAATGAAAACCTTGAAAGTGCAATAAAATTGCTTTACGTTGGATTTGGCGTTTGCCGGGAGCTTTCCACCGTTCACAAATGACCAGCAGACTGGTGGAGGTTTTAGGCCCATACAAGTGCATTGCAGAATGATAGCGCATTACCTGATCCCTGCATGTTCCCGCAGCAAGTGTGTGAATTGAATAAAGCAGACAGTACAAGAGCCGTAACTTCATTGTAATTTTTTTCTAATTTCTTGGCTTTTGGAACGTGCCCATACAGCCAACCAAGTACAGGAAATGGTATTACAGTTAGTTTCGACAGTTGGTGCTGGACATTATTTGAATTCGTGTCAGAGTACGATATAACATGGGATTAACAGAGGTAGGATTCGACATAAAACGAGATTTACAATCAAGACACGAAAACAAGTGAACAGGACGAAAATGACTAAACACATGGTGCTAGTATACTATAAAAATCCTACTGGTAACACAAGAAATGATAAATCGCCTGTGGTACACATTTGAGATATTCAAAGGTCAGTTCCCATTAATGCCCATATATCTAAATTAACAGTAAAATTTTCTTTGTCTGTCGTCGAATTGTTTTAGAAGCTTCTGATAGAGAACTGAATGTTTGTACAGGTCTGTAAGTACAATCTACACAGAACAAAACAGTTCACAAGAACTGGAGTTGTGTATTACAGCTACACGCATAGATACACCAGTATTCAGACAAGTACACGTAGAAAGTACACAGTGACATGAATTTAGAGACTGAGTATTCCATGTCCTGCAGAGTAGCACACGGGGATACCGTCAGTTAATTGAGCTTTCGTCTTCCTCTGGCATTCTAAGTACACGAAGCATTAATTAGCAGCTGGGAGCTGTATCTTCGTGTCGCCACTGCTTTCGAACTCGTGCGGTAGTTTATACGTTGCTACAGCGTTAGATGTTACCGAAGTTCGGAGGCTGCTTGGGAACACATGACAAAGACCCCGAAAATTACTTGAAAGGACGTTGATGTGACAAGTGCCCCGAGGACATTCTAGAATTATGTGGTTGGATGACGCTTATGTCGAGCCGATACAAGTGTTTTTTGAACTTCCAATGATTAAATTGTTGTGAAGCTCATTGATATTTGTTTTCTATCATACCACGGAACTCTCGGAACTGTCGCATGAACTAACGAGTAGTGGTCACCTTTGATTTTAGATGTCTGCGACCATTCCTCTTACCAGTCCGAAGACAACCGTTTCGTGAGCATGGGTATCATATCTTTGTGAGGGAGCTTTTCATATGTGTACCAGCTCCATTAGCTCCATGTAGAGATATTTGCTTTACACGGGCATCTACTTTTTTAATTTCAGGTATCCAAGGGGGGCCATTCATCGATACCATCACGACGCTAGGCGCTTCAGTCGGTTTAAGTAGTTCCAAGTTCTAGGGGACTGAATTCCCGGATATTTTCGTCAAAGGGGTAATATTTGTCCAAATAGTCGCAGGAGGAATAGCTAGCAGAGAAGTATTCACCGCAACCTTAACGGCGGTTCGTTAGTTTCAACCAGTAATACGTTGGTCGTGGTTGACATGAACGCCCCATTAACTGTACGCAAGGCTTTATACTCGACAGTGTCTAGTCTTCGAAGCGTGCTGCCTGCTGCTGATCCGTGGCACAGGTGTCGAATCAAACTGTGTCCTCAGTAGGGACCGATCACAGCCCCACCGTAGTCCAGTCGTAGGCGTTTTCTCCTCTGGTAATTACGTGTCAGTTACGAAGAGCCTATATAAGCTTATCATCAATCGTCCCAAGATATTTAGTTGCTTTCGCAACTGGAAAAGTGTGTCGTCGCAGTTGCACCGTTACGGGGAGCGGAATCCTGTGATGAGTAGAGATCGAAAGAGAGGACTTGCTATCAGATTCCGAAGCAACTTCCTGCACTTCACTCGTGTACACGTACGATCGCGGCGTGCATATTCGGATGGCAGGACTGAAGAGTACTGGCCTCGAAATATATGCATACGTCACCTGCGTACAGTAATACTGGCAGAGCGGTCGTGAAGGTCTGCGGTATAGAGACAGTAAAAGGGGAGCCTTCTGCTTGTTTTGTGGGTACCAGTGTAATTCTGTGTTGCAAAATGATTGCCTTCCTATTGCTCATAAAGCATACGTTATGCACGAGTGGTTTTGGAATCTGGAGTTTCTACAGTTTTTTTCTCCAAGGATTGACAAGAAGACGTTGTCGTGTGCTCTAATGAAACCTATCAACGCAATATCATATAATCAGCCAGAGAGAAATTTAGCTGTAAGTCAAGAACAGTAAAAAGGTTTCAGTTGTCCCCTTTCCTTTTCGAAATCAAAGTTGATTTCCGGTAATAGCTTGTTTTCACACCGCCATTCTAAGCGCCGTATTAATCTTTTCCACTACCTTCGTCGAACACAGTATGATGATGAAAGGCAGATATGACTCGTTTTTGTCAGATCTTTTTCCCGACTTGTGGATGGGGACGCGCTACATGTTTTCAGTAAGGGGATTTTAATCTTTTGCGTCCGAAAACTAGCTGTCGTACACAGGAACGATTCTTAAAGTCGGATGTCTGTTGTCTGACAGGTTTTAATGTTCTGTGTTACATTCCAGATCCAGGTTAATGCGGATGGAGTGCAGAAATTGTCTCGATTTTCGGTTTTTGTACGTGAATATTTGTGCTGCAGCTTGTGCTTTCTTAAGGACAAGACGCTTTTATCATTAGAGATATTTTTGTATTTTCTTAATGCCTCTTTGTGCGATTCGGAATCTGACGCAGTCCTTAAGGAACGCAGTCGGGGTGACGGGTGACTAGTTGCCGGCATATGTAGTTTTCCACGTGTCCAGACTACCTCTGCTTCATCGATAAGCGACGCAAAGACCTCATAGTATCTTCCACGATTCCCAGTAAAAGTGATAGATCCCACGTTTTCTTCCAGTAGTACTTCGAGTAAGTTCCAATTGACTTTGTGTGTTCAATTTCCGGGTGATTGCGAGGTTGACAGTCTCCGTAGATTGTGCGTTTATCACAATTTGAATAGACAATGGATCCGGACCTGTCGTCGTGGTACACAGTGCAGTCGATGCCGTGCTAAAGGCCGCTGCCGCCAGAACTTCATTTGGTCGGACTGTTCGTTTGGGTGAGCCGTCAGTTAGTACGGCAAGGTTTTCCCAGTCAAGTACATCCACTAGCATTTTTCCCCGTTGCGTTGGCATTTCTGCAGCGCCACAGTACACGGTGGCCGTTACAGCCACCTGAGAGCCAGTGATCGTTGTTAACTGCTGTCTGGAGAGCCTTTCACTAGGTGCTTCGAATACAGAGATCAAATTCAGAGGGAGATAGTTGGTCGGCAGAGGGATACCCATCGTTTGCAATGGGTCATGCCGAGTTCCCGGATTGACAACGCAAAAGTGGCTGTCTTGTTTTACGAACCACGCTGCACCGCGTCGTCTGTCTTTTCTAATGACAAGTAGCCCTGGAAACAAATGTCTACTTGAGTTTCGAGCACAAAATGTCGAAGGCTATGTTTCTTTGCCTTGAGCGATCTTGCGAGACGAAATTTACATAAACATCTCTTGTACATTTTGAAGTACACAGGCAAGCCGGTGCATAACAACCATTCTGTCAATGAAGACCAAAAAATATTATTAGAAATTATTCGTGTAGCTGCAGATTTTAGTTCAGTGATAGCACGCTGTAAAAGATCATCGCTTACACGCAGTGTATTGTTGTATATGATAGTGGTTTGATCGGTCTGGCAAAGAAAACAAAAACTGTTTTTTTCGTAAACAGTTCACCTTACTTCTCGACATAGTTTCCTGTGAGAGATGTGCACTTGGTCCAGCGATCCTCCAACTTATTGATCAGCGGAAAGATATATTCTGTCAAACTG
Organism: Schistocerca americana; assembly: GCF_021461395.2. Taxonomy (NCBI): domain Eukaryota; kingdom Metazoa; phylum Arthropoda; class Insecta; order Orthoptera; family Acrididae; genus Schistocerca; species Schistocerca americana. The sequence continues at coordinate 212,476,397 of NC_060127.1, read as the reverse complement.
TTCAAAATACTCGTCGATTGCAACTGTCACTTCATTTGATTAAAATTTCTTCAGAGCAAGCCAGAGTTTGAAGTTTGGAAACAGGAAGAAGTCAGTTGGGCTTCGAACTGGATTTAGTCACCAGACTTTGCCCCAATTCGTGCACTTCCAGCATATTTAGCACCGGTACTTGGGAATGGTGCACTGGCCTGGTGAAACAACGCGTTTTGCCTGCCAACCTTGATCTTTATTCAGCCAACAGAAGTTTCAAACGATCCAGCAATGAACCGTAATAGGGTCCAGCCTTGGTTCTTTCACGAAGTAACCTATGAAGATTATTCCTTGGGATTCACAAAAAACACCGGCTAACACCTTAGCCTATTTCCAACGTTTCCACTCTGAAGTATAATGGTCTGATCGTTTCATGTTTGATCAATAGTCACAAATCTGCGTAAAAAGCCTCGCGGATTCTGATAAGATATCGCCAGACATTATGTTGAAATATTGTGCCGGATGTGCTTTTGTTCAACAGTGAGCAAATCGAGCCATCCATCTCTTACAGTTTCTTCGTAGTCTACTCGCAGTGCAGAATACTGCGCACTCGCTCAGTTCAGATATCTATCAATCAGTCAGCAATTCTTATTCGACAGCCTTGCATCACCGTATCGTGGATGTTTGTCGGGGGGTTTGCTCTGTGGTGACAGTTTGATGATGGAGCGCACGACGTCTACGGTGTTTGTCTGACCGCGTTTAAATTCATTAATCCAAAAGTAAGCCGTTTTAAATTGCAGTGCAGAATCTGTTTTGATTTTTGGGGCAGTCAACCCTTCAAATAAAAATGTTTGGTAACAACACGAAACTGATTTCTCTGTTTTCAATTGCAGTCGATACACTAATTCAGGCGGATCTCAACAATAAACCGTAGACTATACGTTCTTGAAATTTCTTGTACGGTTCTTGGAATAATAAAGCGTATCAACAGTGAATACGCAACTAAAATTTTCCCTTTATTCTGTTCGCTAAATCTCAATTTTTGTTGTTCGTTTGCTTCGAGGGTTTATATTTGTTCAGATGACGTAATCTGACTGTAATACAATATCAGGGGACCGCCCATAGTCATTCGATTCCTCCCAAATTTATGGTATATACGGTGCTCAATCAATGAAACACAGGGGGAGGAACTCCCTATGGCCAAGTGTTCAGAAGAAATTGCATTTTTAGCGCAGGTCGGCCGATGCATCAGCCGTCTGTTAACGTACGTTTCATGTAACGATTGGCACAGCGGAAGGTAATCAGAGAGTCGCAGGGTCGAGTCTTCATATGAAAAGTTACTGGCACTGCAAAACAACCGGAATAATGCACAATATATCTTGTTTATTAATATTATCATGGAAGGCATGAAAAGGAGACAAAGGAAAATTTGGCACTGCAAATTACTTTCCAAGAAAGAATCTTAGTTGAAGTCTACAGGACTTAGTACTCCATTAGTTTAATTTTGGCATTTAACAGCGCTCAGCAAATGCACACGCTCACTGTGTTCCCAGTGAGCTAAAATCGGCCAATCCAGAGTGAAAAAGAAATCGTAGACCGAGAAGGCTACATCAAAATATGTTTCATTCAACATCACGGGCTCTTATGAACTCAGTTGTTTCTCCGCCCTCAAACAAATCCTAAAACAAAATTCCCCATCACGAACTATCTTCATCAAAATTGGGCGAAATAATTGGTAACACTTCGTTGGCAAACTGTGCGATGAATGTAAAAGTTCGTGTGTCTATAGAAACTTTTAGGCAAGCATGTAGCCCAATTTGTAAAAAATGTGGCGTGTATGTCGCGTAGAAGATACCGAGACAATTACTGCATCCCTCTTTTCACGGTGAATATCACCAGAACACGTGTAAATAAACTGTAAAATGATAAAAGTATCTAATTGCGTATACCTTCCTGGAAGTTATTTCCAATTCCTAATTTTCCTTTGCCCTTGCTTTTCATGCCTTGATCAAAATATCAATACTCGTAAATATGATGCAGTGAGAATTATTTCGGCCTATCTGCAAAATAAAAAAATTATGCTGCACAGGGATTCGACACAACCTCCGAAAGGCCGTTCTGTATTACATCTGCTGCCTCATAACCGAGCTAACGTAAATGGTTAATTTACCCAAACCAGCGGCAAATGGCTTTCTTTTTTCTTAGCACATGGCCATATTTATTCTCATGTTCAGAGAGTTGTGCTAATGTATCTTCTACCTTCGAAGAATTAGCCCCCTATATGAGGTGTGATAAAAAATAACGAATTTTTTAATTTCGCTGGCTGTAGACACAGGGTTTTCAAACTCTTTTGTCTTGTTGTTACACATGATCCTGATGTATGTCACTATTTTGAATGTTTAGTTTGATGACAATCGAAAAGATTACACGTCTTTTGGAGTGCTGGCGAATTTTTGCTTTTGAAGATGTATCACAGAATTTGCATTAAATTTTGCTTGAAAACAGGAATAAAGTGCAGCACCGCATTCGAAATATTGACTGAGAGTCTCCCATGAGTAAGACAGGAGTTTACGAGTGGGATAAGTGTTAAAAAGAGCGTCGAGAAGACAATGAAGACGAAGACAGTGTTGGACTACCTAGCACATAAATTAGACATGTGGAAGAAGTAAAGAAAATGGTTCTGGAAAACAGTCGAATTACGATCAGAGAGGTTTCTAACGACGTCGGCATATCCTTCGGCTCATGCCTTTTTTTTTTTTCCCCGGGGGTTTTAGGCATGAAACGTTTAGCAGCAAAGTTTTTCCAAAATTGAACTTCGGCCAAAAGCAACGTCGCTTTGACATTGCTCAGGAGTTGGTGAAAGAAGTCGACGATACAAAACTTCTAAAGAAGGTTTAACAGGTGACGAAAAATGGGTATAGGAGCCAGACCGTCCCAATGCAAACAGCCTGAAGAGCAAACATCGAAAAAAAAATTCAATCGCGATCACATGTGCGGGTTCCTTTCACTGATCTATTCGATTACAATGCGTCGTATGGTCAATAAGGAATACGTGATTTTTTGGCAAAAAAATCTATAGTTTCCTCAAGAAGCGTTTTCGCTTGGCATGGGCCCATGAGACTTCTATTTCCGGGGCTGAAGAGAACCATAAAACGACGTTTTGCCACCACTGATCAGATAAAATCGGAGGTGAACGGTGTAAGGAAAAGGGAGTTGGAGATGTGCTTCCAAGATTGGAAGAAGGGCTGGCGCATGTGTGTTCTGAAGGGGTGTGCTCTGAAGGGCACAAGGTTGAGTTGATCAAAAAATAAACATTCTTTAAGGAAACCAAAAATTACCATTACTTTTTGACCACACGTCGTAGAAGCGAATGGTACCATGTTTCGCACCTGCTTATGTCGGTCTTCCCTTGTTCACGATTCGTAGGAAATTGAGTAAATTGTAGAAGAGACCTACAGTTATTCACTTTTCAATTATAACGTAATATTTTCAATTCGGTTGGTGGCCCCACTGTAGAACAGTAGCACCGACTGCACAACATATCACGATGTACACACACACACACACACACAGACACAGACACAGACACACACACACACACACACACACACACACACACAGAGGTGCTCATTCTTGGGAAAAATGAGATAGGAAAAACTACGGTGGAAAGATGAGAAAACTAATTTCAGTTCACGTCAAAAAGGGGGAAAAAACGGGAAGCTGATTTCCTTTCCTATATGCTTTATGATGAAATTACTGAGTCTATTATAGTCTTCTGTTTTGGAATTGTTTATTGATTTGCAAATGTCATTTACAGTGATAGGGGTCCAAGTAAATTTCTCACTAATGTGTTTCGTATGGATGAGTAGTGCTTTTGCATCCATGGTAGAATTATTGAGTGGAGTTTTAGTGGCACAATTAACAAAATAATGATTGAGTGTATCACAGTCTATTGGGATGTTTTCTTTATTGATGTTATTAATTTCCTGTTTTATGACATTCCAGGCTGCTTTACATTTATATTTGAACTTCGAAATGTATTTATCATTTGCGTTGCACTTAGCCCCTTTTATTTCTGATTTGTAAGTTTTCTCATATTTATGTAATTTGTCTTGTCTCGATCACTTTTATTAGACTTATCCTTCAGAATTAGAAGTAGTATCCTAAGTTCGGTAAGTTTTGAAGTGAGCCACATTGCTTATGTGTATTATTAGGATATTGTCTTTTGGTTACAGTGGGGCACGACTTTCCTACAATGTGCTTAATTTCTGTGAGGAAAATATTAAAGCATTTATCAGTTGCCTTATTATTATTAATTTTATGAGACCAGTCAATTTCCGGTAACCCATTAATCATGTTGTTTACATTGGATTCTCCTAGTAGTCTATGTCCCTTGTCTTTCTTTAGTGTTCTTTTGAATTTTCGATTCAAAGACATAGTCCTGCATGATCTGATATTGCTGATTCTATTAAATCAAATTCAAGAGTATCTACTACATTATTTCATCAGATCTTGGAGTTCGATACACTGACACAATTACAATTTTTTGTGCGTGTATTACCATACCTGCTACTTCAAATATGCCTTAAAGGCACATTTTGCTAAGATCTACTACTGAATAATCTAAATCTAATTTTCTTTTAACGTAGATGGAGACTCCATCATGTGAAGTGATCCTTCTGCAATTGCTAGTAACTAGCAAATATCCCAGAGGAACACACAAGTCTATTTCAGACTCTTTCATCCAGTGTTCACTGTTACACAATATACTGCAGTCAATTTTATCAAGCCAGTACTGCAGTTTATTGATTTTATCACGAAGAGATTGTACATTTATATGTAGAAGGAGAACATTATCTGCACAGAAAGGTATTTTGATGTCACAAGGTCTTGCATGTTCATTAATTTCCATTGATTGATCTAAAACAAGTTTTCTGAATTAATTACTTTGCTGCAGTTTTCCTCTAAAGTGGTTTCTACCCTTCCGTCCCCTGTAACGTTGTATTGCCTAAAAAAGGAGGTCCATAAGTATCCCCAGAAATAGTCTTTTAAAACTACAGTTGTGTTCTTGAATTTCATTAATAATTTTGCTTATCTCGTGACAGTGAAGTTTTTTACCATGGCAATTTAGAGGCTCACCATGTTCAGTGTGCAGATTTCTCACCAGTCTGTTAATATCTACTACATTGCATTTTGGGGAAGTCGAGCATAATTGTTTTTATTCTAGTGTTGGTTTTGCAAATTACTTTATTCACACATGCATTATACATGAGGTTGTGTCTGAGGTATCACAACAACAACAACAACAACAACAACAACAACAACAACAGTGTTTTTTATCATATTTACGTTTAAAAAATCCCTCAAACCTGTTATGCACTTTCCGGCTTCATTATGAGCTACGTCGTTGATACCTGTCATGCAAACAAAGATATCACTCTTTCTCAGAGTGTTCCTGTGTTCTGAGAAACCTTCAGTAACATTTTTGGTCATCGTGCCGGGTTTCAGAATGCCAGTTGCACACAAATCTGTATTCACTTCCTGTAAAATAGTAGCTAGCTTTCTCCTGTCATTGTCTGCTAGAAAAAGCACATTGCATTTCTTTGCCTGCTGCCTATGATTGCCAGTGATTTTGATTTTACTGTTTGCCATTTTACCATTTTATTTCGATTTTCCTGTTGGATGTAATGTTCATTTTCAATGTTAACAAAATTGCTGCGGTCTTCTGATAAAACACTGAACTTATTTGTGCATACAAGACTGTTTCTTTTTTTATGAATTTTGTTGAGAGGATATTTTTTTTACTCGCTTTGGTAGGCAGTTCTTGAGAAACAGGGAAAATGTTTGAATGGTGTACACACTTTTGATCAGTATTTTCACTTGGAACTGTTTGAATTATTAACACACTTCTGCCCATTATAGGCATTATTTTCCACTGTTGTACTGTGATGGTTTGTATACAGGAGCTTCAAATCATTAGTTGTTTTCCGTATTGCATTTTTACCTGGTAGTTTGCTTGATGCCATCGTTTGTAACACAGAGACATAGATGTAAATATATAGAAAGTAATTATAAAGCAAAAAAATAAATAAAAGAAAACATACCTAGGCTTAACTTACAAATCAGCTTTCCTGATCTGCATTTTTTAAACAATGCAAAATATTTGATGTAAAATAAAAGAATAAATACTGAGTAACATAGTAAGCTCTAATTTTCAAATACCAATATTGTCTGTACATAAGCATTCCATTATCGAAGGAAAAAAGTAATGCTTGAAGCTAGACTTGAGCCTTAGTTAAATTCCTACAAATTCCTAAAAGTAAATGGTGTGAACTTGTCTTTGGGTGGATCATTCAACTAGTGATAAACAAATAAAAATGCACCCACACAGCAACAAAGAAATAGTTAATATGTATTTTAAATTTTTAAATCATTCTTCTAAATATTGTATCATCAGAGCTAACTCTCCTAATAGTTATTAGACGATATGAAGAGCAAATGGAAGATGTTTAGTATTCCAAAATAAGTTTCTACCTCACATGATGCACTTATCTGCGTGTCAATGAGGCTGAATACCTTTGCACTTTCCAGTAATATTAGCCCCCTTGTTATAAGATTGGGCCTTGATAGTTTTTTAATCCTGGCCCATCATTCCTGATTTTCTACAATATTACTTCAGAGAGAGCCTGCCCTGTCTTTTCAGAAATTGCTAAAAAATTTCAATGACGCTTTTCCAAATCTCTGCACCTGTTCCATTGAATCTCACATATCTGATAATTTGTGATATGTGCTAAACATTACTTCCATCGGGAGTCCAAACAAACATGATTGAAAAGTATTTTGTTTATTACTTACTATTTATTCCTTATTTTGCATATAATTGTTTCCAAAAACTCATCTTGGATGCCATATGACAAGTAGTTGACTTGACATTTTTTTTGTGACAACCTTACAACTCCCTCAGTTTGGTGTGATAATGAGACATTGTTGATGGTGCTCAAGAACTTCCTTTAACTTGGAGCACCAGTGTCAAGATATTTCATCTAAAGCTTTAATATGGGTGCCCTGTTATGCCAAATACAGAATCATACTGGCAGTGATAACTAAAACTGATTTACAATCCTTCTTATCTGATATTTGTTGTTGCAACTGTTTGTCAATGCCACCTGTACGTAGAGATGCCTCTAATGTTCACCATGAGCAAAACTATTTTTTGGGGCTCAATTCGTTTTTGCACTCTGGAATTGTTTTGTTTAACCTTCAACACTTCCTTAACCATAAGAGAGTTTGCTCAAATAAGTTATTGTTAAATATTTCGCATGATTTGCAAAACAAACCATTTTTAATTTTTTAAATTTTTTAATTTACTCTATGCTAACCAAAATCAGCACACCTTTTATCCATTAGGAAGCTGTTTACAAAACTGGTCTTTTGACAGTTTCCTTCCTTCTTTAAGGGAATCACTCAAGTTTGGTTCAGTTTTGTCTTTGCTTTCATGCAAGGTACCATGACAGCCAAGGAGTGTCACACACTTATTGCAGACCATGTGCACTACTTCATGACAGTCAAGTTTGCCAGTGGGAGTGGTATTTTCCAGTAAGACAGTGTGCCATGTCACAATGGCAGGAGTGTGATGGAATGGCTAGAGGAACACATTGGTGAGTTCCAATTCATGCACTGGGCCCACAACTAAACAGAACTGAACCCAACTGAACACATCTGGGAGGTGAAAGGACGTGGTGTCAGAGTTCGTGCCCCTCCTCACCTCCTAATTTACAGGAATTAGGTGACTTGTTCATGCAGATGTGGTGCCAACTTCCTCCAGCAACCGTCTACGGCCACATGCTTCCACATCACAATGCATAGCTGTGGTTATCTGTGCCAAAGATGGACATACCAGTTATTTGGTAGGAGGGCATAGTGCTCTCACTGATTAGTGTCTACATTAATTGAACTTACCTAGTTTATTTGTGCCGCTTCTTTGCCTTCCCCTTGTTAGTAGTGGCCAACATAGCCGTAGCCCACAATCCAGTGTACTGCTGTTCCATGAGAGAAAAGTTGTGATAGTACTGTTCACTGTGCTCATCACTTAATACACCACAGTTCTCTAGGAACACATCAAAGTGGAAGTAAAGGAAGTGCATCTCCAGTGCCATGTTGCAGCCAATGACTTTAAAGCATGAATGAGTTCATCCATAATGACCACGTAATTTTCAGGTCTCCTGTTTGCCAAGAGCAACGCCATTCGTGGAGCTGATCGGGGGTAGTGGACTCAGTGTGTTACCCTCAACAGCTGGCATATCTGTGAACCAATGAATATCCACTTTCAGATATTTTCTATTCTGAGTCATGGAAACTTCTTACACAAGTGCTGAAATCCTGCTTCATTCCTGTGCACAGCCTTAATGAATGCTGTCAAGTCGTGTAATGTTCAGTGATTGGAGAACAATATTGTTTGGATTCACTAGAGCTTCTTTGCCAATATTTTTTGACCAAGGCACCAGAACTGCTCATGGAGGCCATTCCCTGTATGTTGTTTTTATCATGTCTGACTGTCCCACTTACAGAGTTAGTGCTTATTGTTATTAATGTATTTTATAATGAATATCGGTGGATGGCCTTTTGTTAATATTGGGTAACAGCAGTGCCTTCAGGTTTGTCTATAAAAAAGGTCTCCACTTTTCCTATTTATATGGGATGTTCAGGACATCAAACAAATTCAGTCACTGCAGAATGTAATGTTGGCTTGCCTTCCCAAGTCAGCAAGGAGATTCCACTGCTGCAGTCATAATGCCAACAGTTCAGCATTATGCTTTGGAAGATCTAAATCCCTAATCAGATCATTGATGTCACACTACAGGATTTTGTGTGGTTTCCTGGTGACTATGTTGGTGTGAATATAGGGTCAGTGTCATTGGTGAATGATCACACTTTTTTGGCTGTGTGTCAGTTCAGAGTCATTGTTCTCAATGCTCAATGATGGTGCATGTCAGGGAACTGGAACTGGCAATCCTTTGCAATGAACCACAACATGAATGACAGGTGGGATATCGTGGTATTGAATATTCCTGTTCCTCTTAAAGTTGACTGACCCCTTTCCTCGAGGGAGGCACCATGCAAAAATAGCAAACTTGTGTATGATTTGTGGGTTCACATCATTGGCACAGTAAACTTAATGCAAAAGCCGTTTCCAGGCATTCAGTTTAGACAAATTGGGGTGCAACATAGGTGTGGAGGCCACAATTTACCTTGCTTTCCAACTCTACACCTGAAATAAAAGCTGTATGTTTGTTTCACTTTTAATCAATGGTCATCTTCTTGTACCACAAATAACTTTTGTTACAACTACGTAGATATCACGTTTGTTACTAGAAGTGTGGGACATTTTTGTGAAAGTGTACACATGTACAATAACATAAATTACTGACCATTAAAATTGCTACACCACGAAGATGATGTGCTACAGACGTGAAATTTAACCGAGAGGAAGAAGATGCTGTGATATGCGAATGATTAGTTTTACAGAGCATTCACATAAGGTCGGCGCAGGTGGCGACACCTACAACGTGTTGACATGAGGAAAGTTTCCAACCAATTTCTCATACACAAACAGCAGTTGACTGGCGAAACGTTGTGATGATGCCTCGTGTAAGGAGGAGAAAAGCATACCAACACGTTTCCGACTTTGATAAAGGTCGGATTGTAGCCTATCATGACTGTGGTTTATCGTATCGCTACATTGCTGCTCACGTTGGTAGAGATGCAATGGCTGTTAGCAGAATATGGAACAGTGTGTTGAGGAGGGTAATGCAGAATGCCGTACTGTATCCCAATGGCCTCGTATCACTAGCAGTCAAGATGAAATGCATCTTATCCGCATGGCTGTAATGGATTGTGCAGCCACGTCTCGAACCCTGAGTCAACAGATGGGGACGTTCGCAAGACAACAACTACCTGCAAGAACAGTTCAATGACGTTTGCAGCAGCATGGACTATCAGCTTGGAGACCATGGCTGCAGTTACCCTTGACACTGAATCAGACAGGAGCAACTGGGTGCACGAATGGCAAAACATAATTTTTTCAGATGAATCCAGATTCTGTTTACAGCATCATGATGGTCGCATCCGTGTTCAGCGACATCGCAGTGAATGCACATTGGAAATGTGTATTTTGCATCACCATACTGGCGTATCACCCGGCGTGATGGTATGGGGTGCCATTGGTTACACATCTCAGTCACCTCTTGTTTGCATTGATGGCACTTTGACCAGTGGACATCACATTTCAGATGTGTTAAGATCCATGGCTTTACCCTTCATTTGAACCCTGTGAAACGCTATATTTCAGCACGATAATGCACGACCACATGTTGCAGGTCCTGTACGGACCTTTCTGGATACATAAAATGTTAGACTGCTGCCCTGCCCAGCACATTCTCCAGATCTCCCACCAATTGAAAACGTCTGGTCAATCGTGGCCGAGCGACTGACTCGTCACAATATGCCAGTTACTACTCTTGATGAACTGTGGTATTGTGTTCAAGCTGCATGGGCAACTGTACCTGTGCATGCGATCCAAGCTCTTTGACCCAAAGCCCAGGCATATCAAGGCCATTATTATGGCCAGAGGTGGTTGTACTGAGAACTAATTTCTCAAGATCTATGTACCCAAATTGTGTGAAAACATAATCACATGACAGTTCCAGTAAATATATTTGTCCAATGAATACCCATGTATAATCTGCATTTCTTCTTGGTGTAGCAAGGCATTATGCATTCAAAGGTTGTAAAATGGACAGAAATATACGTAAGTGTTTCTAGTTAGCTATTACTAATAAAACATAATGTAAGCTATAGCTTACACTGCAGTTGGTTTTGTTCATTTATTTATCTCTCCAGAAACCATAGTAGCCATTCTAATGCTTCACCTTAAAACCCTCTCCCAACCCATCACTGAGGGCAGGAAAGTAGCTAGCAATATACACTCCTGGAAATTGAAATAAGAACACCGTGAATTCATTGTCCCAGGAAGGGGAAACTTTATTGACACATTCCTGGGGTCAGATACATCACATGATCACACTGACAGAACCACAGGCACATAGACACAGGCAACAGAGCATGCACAATGTCGGCACTAGTACAGTGTATATCCACCTTTCGCAGCAATGCAGGCTGCTATTCTCCCATGGAGACGATCGTAGAGATGCTGGATGTAGTCCTGTGGAACGGCTTGCCATGCCATTTCCACCTGGCGCCTCAGTTGGACCAGCGTTCGTGCTGGACGTGCAGACCGCGTGAGACGACGCTTCATCCAGTCCCAAACATGCTCAATGGGGGACAGATCCGGAGATCTTGCAGGCCAGGGTAGTAGACTTACACCTTCTAGAGCACGTTGGGTGGCACGGGATACATGCGGACGTGCATTGTCCTGTTGGAACAGCAAGTTCCCTTGCCGGTCTAGGAATGGTAGAACAATGGGTTCGATGACGGTTTGGATGTACCGTGCACTATTCAGTGTCCCCTCGACGATCACCAGTGGTGTACGGCCAGTGTAGGAGATCGCTCCCCACACCATGATGCCGGGTGTTGGCCCTGTGTGCCTCGGTCGTATCCAGTCCTGATTGTGGTGCTCACCTGCACGGCGCCAAACACGCATACGACCATCATTGGCACCAAGGCAGAAGCGACTCTCATCGCTGAAGACGACACGTCTCCATTCGTCCCTCCATTCACACCTGTCGCGACACCACTGGAGGCGGGCTGCACGATGTTGGGGCGTGAGCGGAAGACGGCCTAACGGTGTGCGGGACCGTAGCCCAGCTTCATGGAGACGGTTGCGAATGGTCCTCGCCGATACCCCAGGAGCAACAGTGTCCCTAATTTGCTGGGAAGTGGCGGTGCGGTCCCCTACGGCACTGCGTAGGATCCTACGGTCTTGGCGTGCATCCGTGCGTCGCTGCGGTCCGGTTCCAGGTCGACGGGCACGTGCACCTTCCGCCGACCACTGGCGACAACATCGATGTACTGTGGAGATCTCACGCCCCACGTGTTGAGCAATTCGGCGGTACGTCCACCCGGCCTCCCGCATGCCCACTATACGCCCTCGCTCAAAGTCCGTCAACTGCACATACGGTTCACGTCCACGCTGTCGCGGCATGCTACCAGTGTTAAAGACTGCGATGGAGCACCGTATGCCACGGCAAACTGGCTGACACTGACGGCGGCGGTGTTCAAATGCTGCGCAGCTAGCGCCATTCGACGGCCAACACCGCGGTTCCTGGTGTGTCCGCTGTGCCGTGCGTGTGATCATTGCTTGTACAGCCCTCTCGCAGTGTCCGGAGCAAGTATGGTGGGTCTGACACACCGGTGTCAATGTGTTCTTTTTTCCATTTCCAGGAGTGTATTATAAACTTTTGAACTGCGAGGATAAGGATGTATTGAACATATTGATCAACAATATGATAGAGAGGTATGAAGTTCATTTCAAATTGACTTGTCATGGGTTTGCATCAGTTTTGCCATACGTGGAAGGCAACCTAAGAAAAGTAGTTTACCTCAAACTCCAGTCACTAACAACATATATTGGGAAAGGGGCTGCATGTAGACCAAGATACCTTGCGTGACAGCAGTTTTTTCAGTTATTAATAGTTCCAAATTCTATGAAAAAGTTTTGGGAAACTATTGCGTATGACAAAAAATTAGCTTCATGAGGTCCAATACCAATTTTCATATATCCTAATGTATTTTATGCAAGGATCATTCCATGAGTAATGTGTGATGGTTTTAATCATGATTTCAATAACCCATATTCATTCCCAACTCTTTGGCTATAAAACTGTGCTTCCCAACATAGCCTCTGTTTAGTTCTGTAGCATTACACGACCTTAATGTGAGTCCATATGCTGTAATGGTAGCCGTCTACTAGTCTGTCTGGGTAGAGTTCTTCTTGCATCAATAACTTTCTGATCATTACTGTAGTGCTTCCAGGGAATTCATCCTTCAGTGGACCAAAGAGGTCAAAGTATGAAGGTGTGAATTCTGGTTTGTATGGCAGATGGGAGAGAACAGTCACCAAAGTTTTATGGTCTCCTCTCAGGTGCACAGACTTTTGTCTCGCCACATGTTACAGGGAAAAGGAGAAATGGGTTTGCATCTTTGTGGCCACAAGCACAGTGCAGTCATTTATTCATTAACTGTGGTGGAGTTTGTTGAACAGAATAATGCCTTCCGCCTCCCAGTTGACAGTAGCTATGACTTCACCAGCTGAGGGTACTCTTTCAAAGTACTTCTTTGAAGGTGTTACATTGTACCAGAATGTGGATTGACAGTTTGTTTTTGGCTGAACATCACGAATTCACATTTTGACATTATTGACAATGTTTCACAAGTCACCGTCAGCCTCATAATGAGTGTTCATGTTGATGTTCTTTGGTTAGGCATTGAGGAACATGGTGGCCACAGAGCTTAGTAACTGGTGGACAGTTGTCAGCTTTACTGGCAGAGATGAAAAGGTGAGCACCAAGTTGTTTGATAGTTGCTCATTGATTACCTTGAATAAGTGTGTCTGCACTAAGTTTTGTATAGCCAGTCATTCCATGGGAGATAACAAAGATGTCCTCTTTCGTGGTCTTTCGATGAATTTTCTCAGCAACTTACCACTCTTTTTATCCAATGCCTGGTGTCTGTAGATGGCTGTGAATATTTGTGACAATCTGGTTTTTTGCAGAAAGAAATTTGAAAACTGCTGTTTGCTTGGAATGTACCTCAGTTCCAGTGCACCATTTGGAGGACCAGTTACATGCTGCTATCTGGTGGGAGTTGGTGGAAATAGAGATGATACATGAATGAATGTTTAAGGATGTCAAAAACAAAACTTTCTTCTCGTGTGAATATTTAAGGGAGAACATCACTTTCGTTATGTTTTAAGATGGAGCATGTGGGGAAAAAGAGGTAATTATCATGTTTGCCTCAATTTGGAGTGAGTGGATTGGATTCGATCCATTATGGACAGCGAGTGTCAGTGTCACTGCTGAGGCTGTTACCACCTTCAGCATGAAACAAAATGGCACTCCACTTCATGGTACAACATGATTCTTTAGAAGTAGTATTTCAAGAGAGTACTTCCATCTGGTGAAGTGATGGCTACAATCAACTGGGTCTGTGAAGGCATCATTCAATTTGATGACCTCCTCTGTGGTTAAACAATTGGCTCCAAAATCTGTTAGGATACTGTGCCACCATGTTAGAGCAATTTTTCACGTTATTCATCAGCAAAGTAGCTGGCTGTCCTCTTGCGGGCTTTTGATATAAAATGATAATGTTTCCCACAGCAACATCTCCGAAGTTGAAGCAACTTCTTATCAAATGTGATTGTAAGTGATGAAGCCTTTTGGGAGTACAAACATGTTTTGGAAACTGAACTTTAAAAAGCAAGTCTTGGAAGTCCCAAGAAAAAGAACATTGGCCACATGAGCACAGACAAGTTTCAGAGAATGCTTTTCATAAAGTATGTGTTACATCCAGAATTTTCTTTACTCACAAATACAAAAACGGGATCTGCAAATCTGATAACTGTTGTGGTGTATACAGTAAGCTCAGGGAAGAAAATCACTGATGGTTGTAAGTCATTGGGAATTTCCTTTGGTGAACATGGTCCATCCACCAGGATTTATTTGATCCCAGGTATTGAAAGTGAGATGATGATTCATAGATAAGTTCAGTAGCAGAATTAGATTTCGTGTCATGGTTTGAACAATAAATGAAACGTACCTTGCATCAACATATTTCTGTAATTCGATTCTTCACAGCACGTACATATTTCTTATTTGACATATTTTGTGCAGGCAGTGCTGGACTACATTAATTAAGGTTGAAAATTGTACAGTGTAATGCATAACTGTGCTTTATTTTTATTGCGATGTTTGGTCTCAAATCTGACAATCCTTGGATCAGTTGTAACAAAAGAGAATATGCTAACAGGTGTACACAACTATTATACTGAGTGTCTTATAAAACCTTACTTCTGACTCACCTTCCAGAGGGACAGGGTAAAGGAGAGAAACCTGAAGATGTAGAGAGATAAAGGGAGGGTGGAGAGAAGAGGAAGTGTTAAAAAGATAGTTAGGGGGGAAGAGGGGTTAGGGGAGAGGGAGGATGCCAATGTGGGAGGGAGGAGGGAGAACAATGGTGGGTAAGGCAGTGCATGATCTGGACCAAGAAAGAGTGGTGGTGACAGAAGAGGGAAGGGAAAATGCAAGATGAGGCAGAGGAAACAGGTTAGCGCATGCTTAGGGCACAGAGATTGCGAGAGTGCAGGAGTTGTTTGACAGACAACTGCCAATATTCCAGTCAATGAACGCCTTGTACCGTGCATGAAGTATGCAACAATAATTGATTTCAGGACATTGTTAGTAGTTAGGAGATAAATGTTCTAAAATTCCCCACCCCCGGGAGGTGAGCCAAAGGTGGGAGAGGGTGGAAAGGACCCATTTTTTGGCTTTTCACTTACATCTCAGAAAGAGTGCACTGTAGAAAAAGTGTTCTGAATAAACATGAAAGGTAATTAAAATTCTTATAAAATTGTTGCAATACGTATTTGTTGGATTCCCAGTTGTTTCAGAGATACACATTATAGAAAGTTGATGATTTTTAGAAAAAATAATTTTTACCTGACAGTGTCAAATATCTGCTTGTAGTGCTTCCCAAGATAGTTTCTCAGAAAAATTGTCAGGGAAAAAGTTGGTAGGTCATTAAATTAGATTTTTTTTTGAGGTGGACTTTTGCCACTTTATCTCCAACCAATTGAAAGTTACAGAATTTTCGTGATGTATGCTCAATTCTGATGTTCCTCTAGAAGTGAATATATTTAGAACTTGTAGCATTTCAACTGCTGTAACTTACTGTCGTGATAAGACCACTTCAACAATGGACATCAGGTAACTGCAATTGAAATATGATAATTTCTTTATAATTGTTGATTTCATTATATCATTAGAAATCATGTAATGAAAGTGTTTACATGAAGTGATAGTAATAAAATAATTAAAAAATGCTTTCAAAGGAACTCCTTGGGTTTTAAGGCATATCAGTTGAGGGTCATTCATCTTCATAAGCAGTAAAGACGTTGTCCTTCTAGATTGGTAGTGTATATATATCATCACCGACACCTGCTTCTTGACTTAATATTGCAATATTGCCCTTTTAATTCAGATCAGTGACAAAGCAATTTAGTGATGCCTTTAGCTAAGACATCTGCCACTGTCATAGTTGCTTACATTGGCAAAAAATAAGCTTAAAAATTTCATCACAGGCAGCAACCAACTGTGAGTGTTACAGAACTTGCTGGTCATTCCTCCTCTTCCAATTGCAGTTCAGTACCCCACCATTAGGTTCCTCTCCTAACCACAGGTGTACTTCGTGGTGCATCAGGAATGCATGCTGCTTCACAACATCCTTCAGTTGGATGGACAGCTGACAGATCAGGCAAAATGTTTCCAGCTTCTTTGTTAAATGATTTCTAGCAAAGCTTTTTAAGGGATTTTTCTGTAGCTGGAGATCCATACCATGAGGAAGTACTCACAATAAGTTGGCTGCCAAGAGAACAGATGGGTTGACATCCACTCCAATAACAGCAATGAAGGAACTTTGTGATCTGTTTTCATAGCTGTCCTTGCAACATCAACATCAGCATCAGCTGAAGCTTGAAGTGAATTCATCAGCTGACTCCTATGATGAAAGTTGGAAAACAAATAATGGTGTTTACCTTTAATTTCACCTTCCAAACTGGGCATTCATGTCCTCATGTCCCAGAGTTAATACTGTCAACATTGTTCAGGTGTCTTTGTGCTTACTGAACTGCCAGTGTACCCACCAAAAACTGCTGTACAACCTCTCACATCTCCCTTAATAATGAGTCTTCAAAACCCTAATGTAAGCATCACAAAAGGTTGATACAGTTCTCTCTTTGTGGACTAGTAATCCCCTATAAACAATAAAGTCAAAGGAATGTCCTCGTCAGTTTGCTTAACCCATGTGTGTAGTGCTGAGTTTTTGAACTTTCTCATTCCAGTTTCGTTGAAGAAAGCTGTGGCTAGGGAGCCAGTTCATATTGCATGTCATTCTTCAAATACTCATCTGATTTCTTGATACTTGAGATTTGTGAAAGAGCAAGAATTAAGTTTCATTGTCAATCTCTATTGTTGAATTTGCTTGGGAGAGCAGAAGTGTGGGAGCTTTCTGTGACAGTTTGATACTTGTGAATGGCTGGTTTTCCATTTTTGTCATTGCTTGTTTTGGCAATTGTAAGTGCATCATGGCATAAGATTGTATCATCTCCCATTACTCCAGTCACTATTAACATGATTTTCTTGGTACTCAGAAAATGAGGGTGATTATGAAATTAATGTGTAAGCTTGTCAATGTCATTTTCATGTTAACTTTGGTGAGATTCTCAAATTCTTGTGCTGCCCACTTGATGAAAACAATACACTAAAATATTCTTAATGTGAAGCACATACATCTTGAGCTGCAGTCATCCCAGTTACCCATTTACTGGGAGAACTATCTGTCATACCACCACCTTGGCTTGAGAATGGGCAGATCAAAATTGTCTCAATGTAATGTCTGACCACATGCCTGACCAGAGCTGGTCATTACTTTTCATAGTGAAGTAGCGTTTGTTCACAAACTTCTCATACTCCTCTGTTGTAAGTAGAACACAGAGGCTTTTGTATCCTGTACATACAAATGTGAAGACTTCATACACAGGAAACCTCCAGCAGCATGAAAATAGGTTATCATTCACTTACAGAAGTTCAGATGAGCGAGGAACTCTGCATGGATGTACTCCTTTATCAAATTCACTATTCTGAAGTATTGGATTCATAACTTTGCAGTGGGTCCATGTTCCTGGCCATGTACATCACTTTTCCAAATTTGGAAGCAAGTTATTCAAGTAGTTTGTTTTTGTTCAAAGAATTCAGTAAGTGAAGCATGGAGAGGATATGTGATGTGGAGATTTTGATGCATATTTGCTCTTCCTCAGATAGTTTGGCATTGTCTAATATCGTGTATGAGAAGATATTTTCAAGAAGAAAATAACCCCACACTACTCTGGCAAAGATGTGCCCTTTTAGCAATTGTCCACTCATAATGGAGCATATATAGTGGATAGAGCATCGTTCAAACCAGCTCAAATCATCAGGTACCCCACACAACCTACAATTGATAATAGCATATGAAATCTGCAGAGACATGTAACACAATTAGAGAGCTCAAAGTGTGATGTATTTGTGGCAGCTGCACCAATATCCCTGGCTCACCAATGTAACTTAATAACAACAAATTGCTTCTGATGAGTGTGATGTCACAATTGTTTACATTAGTTTTAGGTGTGGCTGTTAATTTATAAGCAGTAGCAACAAGCAGTCAGATGCTATCTGAAAAACTTTCTGTAGTGTGTTCAGGCTGCCAGATTTGCGTATGCATAGAGCAATCTCTGGTACAAAACGGCATGGGTTTCGAATCCGCACCAGATGGCATTGACCTTCATTACCACTAGAGGCCTCTGCACTTGTTGTGCTGTAATTTCGCACCTCTCTCTGTGGGGCAAAGTTCACCCTTCTGACAGACCATAAATCCTTACACTTTTTGGACCCAACTCTCACCTTCCAGAGCAGACGGTTCAATGTCTCCGGCACGGACATTATTTTTACGGAATAAGCTTAAACCATCTGGAAATAGACCACCAGCCACCATGCTAACACGGACGCTTTGTCACATCTCCCAGCAGGCTCTGATCCTGCACTTGACCACAGGAGGTCCTTTGCTCTCACATTGATTCTGCCCGCTGGGATGCGCTGGACGGTCTGTTTCTTATGGCTGCTCACATTGTCATGGCTACACACAGAGAACCTATCTTGCGGCAGGTTCTCCACTACAGGGTCCACGGGTGGGCCTCATATTACTCGGCGGATGCGGACTGACTTCAGCCCCTGGCACCACCTGTCCCACAGGCTCTCTCTGGTCGATGACGCCTTATCTTGGCCATGGAGTCAGATGCCCATCGGGTGGTCATCCCTCTGGATTTGAGGCATCAAGTGCTCAGTTTGTTACATTACAGGCACTTTGTTACATTATGTCCAACATGAAGGTTTTGGCTCACTGGCATGTGTATTGCCCGACATCAATGGCGATTTTGACCGCCTGGTCTGCGGGTGCAATGCATGAGCGTGTCACCAGGCAGGACCCCCTCAGTCGTTTGCACCTTGGCTCATGCCTCGGGGCCCTGGGATTGCATCCATCTCAATTTTGCAGCCCCGTTTTTGGGGTCGATGTGGCTACTTATCGTTGATGCCTATTCCGAACACCCATGTCGTCTGCATGGTGTCCACGACCACAGAGGCCATACTCACGGACCTGGCACAGTTTCTTGCAATTGAGGGCCTGCCTCACACATTGGTCTCTGATAATCACCCCCAATTCAAGGCATCCTCCTTCCACAACTTCTGTCAGGCCAACGGTATCAAACATATCTGTAGCCCACCTTTCCACCCTTCCTCCTCTGGTGCAGTGGGGAGGCTTGTCCGCACATTTAATGTTTTGACTGCTGAAGGCGCACCACCTGCTTATCTCTGAGTCGCCGTGAACTGCGGTATAGTCCGTCGACCTGCGCTGCATGTCTGTATCTTGGAGCCACCACTGGGACTGGATTGGCCCATGTTGCTCAACCCACCCTGTGCTGAATATTTCTTGGCTGAATACGACTCGCGCAGATCCAGCATGAATTTTTGGCAGCTTTGAGCTGTAATATCTTGGGCAATAGCTTTTGTAAAGAAATAAAATTGTGCAACTTCATGTGTTTTCTTAAGTATAATAATCAAAATAATTTTACGGGCCATATTGAGCCAGAAAATTGTAGGTAAATCAGCCAAAAAATAGGCACCAAAAAAAATTTTGGACTTCGACTTCTTCAGTCTCCTGAATTAATGCTATGACAATCATAAAACTTGGCGTGTAGTAACCTAACTACACAAGGGTCTTAAATATGTTTTATTTCCATAGCACTTTCCAGTATTGAATGGATTAAGCACAAAATTGAAGATTTTGTAAAAACATGAAAAATGTGGTATTTTGTTCTGATTTTGCTAAAAAACTATGATCCATGAAACATACCAAGCTGTACAACTGGAGTGGAAGTTGGGCACAAAACTCAGGCCTGAAAACAATGTAAACTTTCGGTTAGCATGTGTAATAGTGTGTACGCATAATGAAAATGAAATTTAGAGTGCATTAGATTGACTGCATAACTATAAGGAACAAAAATTTTGCACTTTTTCTTTCTTAACTTTTGAATTATACAATATTTTTTACAATTTGTTATACGAATGAAGGAAAAGAAGTGAACAATATTGTGTATAAATTTCATAGATATACTGTTGGCAGTTTCTGAGAAAATGTTCCTCAAAGATGAAAATTTTAAATTTACGGGAAATTGCTTCCAAAGTTTTTAATTCATTCCTGCCCCATATGATGGATTATCAGCATCCTCTTCCTTTTGCAGTGTTTCCTTTTCACTGGTCTTTTCTTCCCTTTGGCTGCATGTTGTAGGCTTTTGTCTCTTCTTCCTGCACCTCTTAGTATTTCTTCATCAATTAGGTGCATTGTGGAAATGTAGTGTCCTGGTTGTAAACCTAAAAGTTTCAGAACATCACATTTGATAATGTTTGCTTCATTGTATGTTGCCACTGTATCATACACTCCAAAGTGCAATGTTTGTATCTGTGCAAACATTCTTTGGGAATCGTAATCCAAATAAAATTATTTACACTTTCATTTGGATTTTGTGTTTTCCCATGTAAGCACTCTTACAATAAACTTGGCTGTGATAAATCTCTAAATATGGACTTAATTACATCAATTACAGCATTTGGCAAACAGTTTTTATGGGCATATTCCTTTCCTGATTGGTACTTACACTATGAGCCATCACCTGTGGGGCACAGTGCATGTTGTGGGTGCTCATTTGTTGATGCAGCATGAAAAATTATGCCCATACTGCTCTCCTCATATGCTCAATGCTTCTTGTATTTTGCGTAATTGCACACCCATAGTACCTTTGCAATCAATCAATTGCTTCCTCCAAGGGTCTTACTGTCACTAAGCTTCTGGGATCCTAATGTCTGCTTTCGTTTTCACAAGCAAGCCCCTATGTGCTTCAGCACATGCCCAAATTTTAGGTAAGCTATTAAAATAATGAGACTAAAATATATTTTACCAAGCAGTAATATTTAAACAACCACTACCAAAGCAATCACTCCAATAAGCCTGATACTTAAACTAGAAAAATAACTAAACCAGAATATAAGTTTTGGTCTTACTCCAAGCCAGCATCTACCAATGAGCTCACAATTAAAAACAAAAATAAAACAGAGCATAAAAAGTTTCATAGATTCTCATAAAAAGTTACTGTAGTTAAATAGAGAAATCTCTAAAGGAAATTAAAGATGACAAGTAAATGACTTAAGAGTTAACTTCTGGAATAGTTCAACACAGGATCATTAAATAACAATAAGCAAATTGCAGGTTCTAAAATTAAGCCACCACTCATGCAACCACAAATTCATCAAGAGATAGTGATTATAATTGGAGTCGTGTACTCAAAGCAGGGTTACACCTATTTCCCTTCATTACACATGAACTGCCTCTCTTGGTATGAGCCCTTTTACTCTACAACAATCAACAGGCCCACCTCTGCCGTCTCCTCAGGCAGGTCATTGTACACATGGGCGAGAACACAGACAAGATTCTAAAACAAACAAACAGATGGTGTTAATTCAACAAGCCTCAAAAACATGTCCGTATGTGCTTCAGGGAATACAGGCCAGACAATGACAATGACCTGAAAACTTCAAGCAACCAATTGGTACAGTAAATAAAATTAAAAAAAATTAACCACACTTGATAAACTATCAAAACATTGCATTTCACTACTAAGGAAATCATTCAGGACTGGCAGTTGGCAACTATCCGTAGCAGAGAGTGAAGTAACTGACGAGAATTTCAAATGAGACGACAGGAAGCAATACATAAATCACATTGTTTCCACAGTTCATGGGCTGAAATTTTGCTCACCTGCCCCCCCCCCCCCCCCCTCCACCCCCCAGGAAAAAAAAGTGGTTCCAATACCATCATGAGCATAAACAAGGCTGTCCACTCAGTCCCATCCACCAATGAATGTCAGAATCACTAATACCAGTACCAACAGTCTGTTCTATGCGTTGCCAGCTTATACTGCCACCCAGTGTGCTTCCTAACACAGTGGATGCAAGACTCATGCCTCCTAGCAGCTCCATGTTCACTCTCTCTTTGTTCCTTGTCTGAGCCACATGCTATATAGGCAAACTTTACACCAGATGGGATCGATATCCGCTAGGTCGATGTGCACACATCATTTATTTATTTATTTCTTACACCATGGATCCCATTTGTCCATCTTGTTTGTTCACGGGCTACTCCCATTCAGTCCCACCATGCTTCCATTCATGGCAACACAGCAACTGGAATGGTCTCGGTTACAACAGTCAGAGTTGTTATGGGTGAGTGAAGGGGTGGTGTTGGCGAGGGGGGAGGGGGGTGCATAGTCTCAACATGACTGTTTATTTTTCATGATTCTTGCTGTTTTCTTTTTGTTGGCAGCTCTCACATTGGCTTGTAGATATCATGTGAATTAAAACACATTCACGTAGTCACGGAAGACTAAAATATGTTGTTTCCAGTTTCCTGATTTTTTGCTGATCATTATCGTGCAGGACAACGAACCTTTTTGTTGATTTGATAAAGAAATGTACCTTCCATGAACCTTTCTGCAGAGGCAGTCAGTTTATTTGTAAGGAACTGTTTCATCCCTCACTATTGCCTAGTTTGAACTGTTTGTTGAATTTCATGTGAATGTTTCCATTTTCTGGCAAGTATGGCATAATGCCATAATAAAGGTCTAACCCTTAGGAAATGCGGTACTGGTACTCCAAGAACTGCACTGAGAACGTAAACGCTAGGTTGGAGCCTATTTCATTTGAAACTGGACATACAAATTTGCACTTTAAGCCAAATTATGCACTTCAGTATGGTTTACAAAATTCTGATGCTTTTGGAGTTTTCTGATGTCCTTATTCTGTTATGACATACTGTAAGATCTGTTACATACGTAAATGTTCATGTGAAGATCACTAAGCAGGTGGAATTGGTCAGTAGTATTAAATAAAATTTTGGGTTTTAAATATATTGACAGCTTTAGCAGAATTTTAGAAATCAGCTTTCTGTGAAGCACAGTGTTCTTTGACCACAAATGTTGCAACACTTGTCTTGTACCACCTCTAGGCTTATAGACTGGCAGCACACCATCATGTTTTATCATTGTAATTTCCCACAAGGCTTTATATTTACTCCTGGAGTAGAATGTAAACTGTCTATACCCCCCATGCCCCCACCCATCCCTACCCTCCCCCACCCCCCAAAGAAATTTGAATTCCTTCTAATTAGGTTTTTACTGTGCTGTGTGAATGCAAACTTGATTGGAAGTAATAGACAACAGTATGGCCAAGTCATATGACTGAAATGTGATGTAAGGTGTATGAGCACAGAAAACACCAAGCAGGCCTCCCTACATGACCATAACTGTGCATGCATGGTAATGCTTGTCTTCCAGTACACTCTGGCAACTGTTCAGATCGACCTATTTCTGACAGGTTGTGGCAAAATATTGCTAATTGTGATTTGAGGAGCATTACTTTCAAAGTAGATTGCCTTTAATGCAAGATGAACCATGTTACATGTGAGAATATGGGATGAATTTCTTAAATCTCATTTGCCTCTTATTCACTTTGAGGACCTATCACTTAGAAAAATTTGAGGCCCAGAGTGCCAATCATTTCTGTCATTATTTAATATTTTACTGGCACATTTGTGTTTGATACATTTTAAAGGGTAACACAAATGAAAAATGGCCAATATTCTGTGGAAAAGCTTAGCTATGCTGTATGTGTATTAATTTAAACAATTAGTTTCACCTTTTTGTGTGTTAGCATTACCTAACAATGATGTTGCTACTGGCTAACTACATCACATATCCTATGCTCTTCATATCTGCTGTCATAGGCTGGTGAGATCACATAACATGAGCTATGATTGGCTGATGAAAGCACATCGCAATCTCGATTTCAGTGATTTGCAAACTAATGTGCTCTATGTGGCAGAATGTGTATTTATCCTTTCATAAAAAGAAAATCAGGGGACTGATGACCTCAGAAGTCAGATAGTGCTCAGAGCCAATAAGGAAATACACAATGTACATGATGCTGTGCATCAAAGATCTTCCCAAAACACATTTTTTTCCCTGGTTCATTTCCTAAAGTGCCAGGAAGTTCTTTGACAGTGTATAAGATGTCCATCATTAAAAGGATTGGTGAGTTCTACATCTCTGGGGGAAATGTACTGTCATTTAACACAGAAAGTGTGCTTTCACACTGGAAGTAGTGTATTTTCACCTGGGAAGTACAGGAAATTTTTCTTCTTACCCAAGTATATACACGAAACAAGACTTCCTCCTTGATCACCAAGTCCCTGCCCCAACATAATCACCTTGAGATAGTTTTGGAGGGATTGGGGTAGAGAATCTACATTCTTCAAGAAGTTCTTTTGGTGGCTAAGTGTTGTATTTGGACTCTTCATTCTGAATACCTCGCCTTATTGTCTCGGCAGCTTTTCAGTTGATCTTGACATGCACTGCTTCCTCATCATTTTCCTTATCATATACAATGTTGGTTAACAGTATGTGCCAAGTGTTTCTACATCAAATCATTGCTACCTTGAATCTGTTGAACCCTGTGATAGTGAGTGATATCCTCATATCTCCTCAACAGTTCAGTTACGATATTTCTCCACTCAGGTCAGTAATGGTGCACATAATTTCGTTTACTGTGAACTGAGTGTCAGTATTCACCTCCAGTAACTAACCAACCACTTCAATTGCATTTGAAACACAGTCTTCATTTGTGAATGTTTACAGTTTCTGGTATAATGGCTTCAGAAAGTCTGACTCACGTTCATGATGACATGCAGCCTCATTCTGCAACTAAAAAATTTTGGGAGAAAAGACAATCATTTCATCTCCCCATTGACTGTGTCTAGTTTCAGCAGCATCCATATTCATTACTTATGTCGGCTTTGTTGTGTCCTTCTGTTATGTTAGTAACCAAAAATATCTCTTATGCCTCTCTTTGCTCACCATTAGCACCTTTGGTGCAATACACACTTTGTTTTGGAACTGAATTTTAATTGTTTGGCTCTCAAACTTGCAGGCTAAGATGATTCAGAGAACATTGAAGGAGCCTGTCGGTTCAAATGGGCATTGATGGTTTGTGGTCTGGTGTGAAGTATATATATATATATATATATATATATATATATATATATATATATATATATATATATATATATATATCGAACGAAAGCACTGGCAGGTCGATACACACACACACACACACACACACACACACACACACACACACACACACACAAAATTCAAGCTTTCGCAACAAATTGTTGCCTCATCAGGAAAGAGGGAAGGAGAGGGAAAGACGAAAGGATGTGGGTTTTAAGGGAGAGGGTAAGGAGTCATTCCAATTCCGGGAGCGGAAAGACTTACCTTAGGGGGGGGAAAAAGGACGGGTATACACTCGCGCTCGCACACACACACACACACACACACACACACACACACACACACACACACAAGCAGACATCTCACAAGCAGACATATTTAAAAAATATTTTTAAAAATATGTCTTTGTTGTGAAAGCTTGAATTTTGTGTGTGTGTGTTTGTGTGTCTATCGACCTGCCAGTGCTTTTGTTCGGTAAGTCACATCATCTTTGTTTTTAGATATATTTTTCCCACGTGGAATGTTTCCCTCTATTATATATATGTGTATGTATATATGTACACACACACACACACACACACACACACACACACACACACACACACACACACACACATGTTGAGTATGAATGAGAAAGGCGTTACCATCTCCCCTTACTCTACTTGCTTCAATGAGTGTTAGAATTCCTTCTTTGTCACTGTGGAAACACCATTACCTGCTCCATAATTTGTTTCATTGTACAAAAAGAACCTAGTAGCTGTAACATGCTCTACACTGTCAACATTTGCATAAATTAAAATATTTATACAACAGATGTATGACACTTGAACAAAACAGAAATTCTCAGCTCTCAACAATGAACGTTTGAAGTGAACTGAAGATAAATGGAGTGAGTGAGACCCCCACTCCCCTTCTCACAGTCTCTCAGAAGAAGCCATGTGGTTGGCATTTGTTGTTCCATGAAGGGCCTCCCCATTGTTAATGCGTTCCTGTGCTTGAGGTATGGGCAACTTTGACGGCATCTCCATTGCTGATGAAAAGCAATGGCCTTGAATCTTGCACCTCAAAAAATCAATATGTTGTCATGAATGCGTATTTTCTTCCATTTGTGAAGTACTATTGGTCCGTTTAAATAATCTTTCTATGAAAAGTCACTTTCAGTATATGATTCCTAATGATATATTAAAAGCTATAAATTTAAAAAAAGTTGTTCAAAGTGGAATAACATTTTGTCCAATGTTAAAGTGATGTTATTCATCATGATCACAAGTTACAGCAGTTAAAATGCTACAGACTCTAAACATGCTCGCTTGCAGAGGGGCATCGAACTTGAGCTTACAGCATGGAATTTCAGTAATTTGGATTTGTTGAAGACAAAATTGCAAATGTTTATATGAAATTGAATGAAATTTTTTGCTCTAATACTTCGTCCATGACAATCTTTCTGAAAAACCATCTTGGGAGGCACTACAAACAAATGATTGACAAAAAGGAAGAGGTAAAAATGATTTCTTTTGAAAATAGATTTTCAGTAACATATGTCAGAAACTATTGGGAATCTGACAAACACATATATCTCATAGTAAATTTAATTAGCTTTCATGTTTGAACACTTTTTTTACAGTACACTGTTTGCAAGACAAAAAAGAAAAAAATTCCCACCTCTAGCTCACCTCCCAAGGGTGGGAACTTGTATGTTCACCTCCTAATTGTTCCTAACAGTCAATAAGTCAAGAATTGTTGTTTATTCTGTACACTCTACACTCCTTTTGAGCACCCATTCACTGTACAACTGAATAGTTCAGAGAAATGTGTGCTGTAAGGGAGTATTCAAAAGGCCCATATAATGAAGCAGTTGCTGAAGTCACTTGTGTCGCAATGTCAACATTTGGCAGCTGGATGATCAATTTGCAGTATGCCACAGTTTGGTGGTAGCCACAGCCATCCATATAAGTAGACAGTTGTGAGTAGACCTGTTGTGCCCATGTAAGTGTCTGCTTTTACACATGGCCCTGTCCCATTACTGATGTGGCATTGACAGATGATGGGGCTGTAGAAAAGAGGTTTTCAACCTTGAATGGTTGGTAACTGTCACATTGGAGAAGGTGTTAGTGGTTGGTGCACTCGATACTGATGGACTTAATTATGGAGCAGAGTGAGAGGTCGAAATCCACATCTTGGATGGTGGGGCTGTGATTTGAGGTGGACCACGTAAAGCCAACTTTCAAACTGTCTCAAGTCCATCTTTATACAGGTTTGCTGAGGAACTCCTGCAGCTCCTCAAGGCCTTAGTTTCATCCCAAATTCCGATACCAGAATCAACCTCCCTGTACCTGTTCAGTATAAAGTGTCCGACTGAAAAAACCTTCAGCTGTCTATATTTCAGATTATATTTTAGTTATGCAATCAGTTCCGGCATTTCACTATACCACATGACGTGTGTGAAGAATCTGACCCCGTGTGCAATTGAAAGAGAGGCCAGCATTCAGTAACTGGTATCTGTAGACTACTTTTTAACAATGTTATCCCTTCATTGGTCAATCAGATTCATGCACAATAGTCAATTACACATTGATAGACAATCAAAATGTTACAAAGGTAGTCTGAGGATACCAGTTGCTGAATGGTGTCCCCTATTTCGATTGTACCAGAGGTTGGATTCTTCTTACATGTTGATCAGGGGGCTTGAAATTGGTGTACTGAAATGGCAAGACTGGTCACGTAAGTAAAATAAAATCTGAAATATAGATGGCAGTTCACGGTGCCTTCTGTCAATTTGAACACTTTTGTCATGCCGTGACTGGGCACTCTACTTCATAATTGATACCTGTCCAGAACATATGCAGATGTGCCAAGTGTTTAGTTTGGTGGCTTTCTGATGGCCTCTAAGTAACAGGTTGAGATCCTCTCTAAGTAACGTAAGAATCACGTCGAGGGTAGTACCCTCCTCCATTGAGAAGAGAATGACACCATCTAACAGAGAAAGATGATGATTGAAATTGTACAAGATCCAAAAACGGCCAGACAGGTGTCCTGGCAGACAGTCAATCTGCCCTTGTCAAACGTGCACACAACTCGTTTAAGCCCTGGCTCCGCAGCTACTGCAGGTGTAGTCCTGGAGCTCGTACAGGGGAAACTATCGTGCATCTGTCTATAGCTGGAAACCCAACAGATCTTGCCAACCAAAGGATGTATGGAGCCCTAATGGGCACTCAAGGCAATGTATCAGCATTTGCATCCTGTGATGTGAGGTGGAAATTTTTTCTTGACAAAAGTAATCCCTGATACTGAAAGGTGATGAGTGGATTTGTCAGATAAAGCAGATGATGGGTTAAACAAGGAAACTGAAAGATTGACATGTGGCTAAGTGGAACTTCATTGCCATATTATAATATGTGAATTTTTTTTTTTTTTTTTTTTTGGTGCATAAACTACTGTAAAGGCATCTTTTCTTGAGTTGTGAATAATGAAGCTGTGCTATGTCAAGTGTTTTGGATGCTTAAATGATGGGTTGCTCAGAGCCGTTTGCATCTCAATAGGGCAGAACAGCCACCACCCCATAGTAAGATGTGCCTGTGGGCAAGACTAAAGATTTACCAGGATGGAAAGTCTCAACGTGAGGAACAGGGCATAATGTCATTAATTAAAACATTCAGGCTGAATTGCCGTGGCCCATATATAAAACTGCTTCACCTTCCTGACGTTTCGTTGCCTACTGTGAGCAACATCTTCTGAGGTGAGCAACATCTTCTGAGGTGACTCACCTCAGAAGATGTTGCCCGCAGTAGGCAACGAAATGTCAGGAAGAAGTAGTTTTATATATCGACCACGGCAATTCAGCCCGGAAGTTTTAATTAATGAAGACGCTGGTCATGAAAGCTTACATGTTATGATTAGAGCATAATGTGTTTTAAAGTTCCAAAAAGGTGTGCTCGCAGGTGAGACTGCTTAAAAGGAAAAACTTTATAAAGGAACTGGTGCAGAGGGTGTCCCAGCATGCCTGCACCTAAAGTAAACTGGTGATAGAATGCTTTCCTTCTGAGGAATGCCTGTAGTTCTCGCAAATTGGTCAGAACTGTAGAGCGGTGTCATGCTGTTCCGGGCTTGGACACTGTTCATGGACCCCCTGCGGGTCCGGGGGTTAGAATAGACCCGAGGTATTCCTGCCTGTCATAAGAGGCGACTAAAAGGAGTCCATCCCCCTCAGGGGGGTAGTTAGCGCCTGCGTCTGGAGACGGACGGTTCCGCGACCTATATTTGTGGTCTTTTTGGTTTTTCACTTCTCGTTTCTTCCTTCCTTTGGTTGGTTCCTTTCTTTGCTCTTCTCCACCTCACTGTCTTCCTTACTCTTTCCCTTGCCTTCTTCTCCTTGCCTTCTCATTGCCTTCTTCTCCTTGCCTTCTCATTGCCTTCTTCTCCTTGCCTTCTCTGGTCTCCGCCTCGGCGTTTGAGACAGTCTGTCCTCTCTCTCCCTCTCTCTCTTCTTTTTCTCTTCTTCCTTCCTCCCTGTGCGCGCCTGAAGGCCGACCCACGCGTTCGCACGCGTAGCCGGTGACGGGGTAACGCGTAATTCCCCGCCCTGGGTAGACATGTAAGGCACACACGTACCCCCTGGTAAAGGCCAGGCCCAGGGAGGGGTGATTGCCTGAGCTGATACCTTCTGACCATGCCGATTGGTCCCTCCGTCTGTTTCTCGGGAGGTGTGACATGAGGTATAAACATTCACCTAAGGTGGGAGTGCCCTCTGCGGGGGTCCCCACAAGGAAGGAGCGCGCCATGGGAGACGCTGGCAATCATGGGGGATTCCTCTGCAATAGATTTCACTCCATCTCTCTCGACTTCTGCCCAAAAACGGAAACTTTACCAGCCACCAGTGACAAAAGTACTACTGCCTGCCCCACAGTTCCTCGTCATTTCTCGATCTGAGGACGGAAAGGATTTTTCCTCTGTCAACCCTTTCGTTATCCAGAAGGGCGTAGATGCCATAGCCGGATCTGTCAAATCTTGTACCAGGTTGCGTAATGGTACCTTATTACTAGAAACTGAGAGTGCCTTTCAGGCACAAAAGCTGCTTCGGGCCACACTCCTGTACACGTTCCTTGTCCGGGTGGAGGCTCACCGAACTTTGAATTAGTCTCGTGGTGTGGTCTATACTAGATCCCTCGACGGATTGACTGACGAGGAGATTCAATCTTTCCTCGCTGAGCAGGGCGTGACGGCTGTCCATAGGGTCATGAAAAAGGTCGACAATGACCTTGTACCGACCCAGACACTTTCCTTGACCTTTGATAGTGTTAAGCCATCGCGCATCAAGGCAGGCTACGAGGTTATTTCTGTTCGCCCCTATGTCCCGACACCTATGCGCTGCTACCAGTGTCAGCATTTAAATCACACTTGACAGACTTGTTCCAATGCGGCTAAATGTGTCACTTGTGGCAGGGATGCCCATGAGGGTGACTGTCCTCCTCCATCTCCTCGTTGTGTGAACTGTCAGGGTGACCATGCCGCATCCTCCCGCGACTGTCATGTCTATAAGGAAGAACGCTGTATCCAAGAAATTCGGGTCAAAGAGAAAGTGTCCACCTCGGCTGCTCGCAAGCTATTGGCTAGTACGAAGCCCACGCTGCTCCCAGCGGGGAAATACAGTACTGTCCTCGCCTCGCCTCTCCTCGGACCACCAGGGAGGTGGCAACCCAGACATGCGATCTGACCTTCACCATCACGGTCGTCCATTCGGCTAGTGCTAAGATCGCGCGGTCGACGTCTCCTCTTCCTCCCATCACCCCACAGACACCAGCCCCTTCATCAGCTTCTGCTAAGACGAAGACCCAGAAGTCAGATGCACGGGCCTTCAAGAAGGAACCGTCCCGTGCAGACTTCCTACGTACCTCGACCTCCCAGCCTTCGACCGGTACTTCCACCAAACGACCTTCCAAGAAGGCTCATAGGAAGCACAGTTCTCCTTCTCCGCCACGGCGCATTTCTTCTCCTGCGCCACCCAGCGGTTGCCGCCCCAGGCCGTCATCCGTTTCGCCTGGCCACACCGCTGGTAGCCGAACATCTGGCCGTTCACCGGCGGAGGAAGCTCCCCCTCCCGGCCATCTTACCAAGATGGCCGATGAACCTCTAGACCCAATGGACGATGACTGTCTGCCTACTGATAGCGGCGGCAGTGCTCGCTCGAAGCCAGGCCCTCAGCGGCCTTCGAGATGACCCCTTCTTTCATCTTCCTTTTCTTCTCACGATGGCACTTATTCACTGGAATATTCGCAGCATTCGCTCCAACCGAGAGGACTTGAAGTTGCTGCTCCGCTTGCACCGTCCGCACGTCGTAGCCCTCCAGGAAACGAAGCTACGCCCATGCGATCACATTGCCTTGGCACACTACGCCTCTGTGCGTTTTGACCTACCCCCTGTGGTAGGTATTCCGGCTCATGGAGGGGTTATGTTGCTGGTCCGGGATGATATTTACTACGATCCCATCATATTGCACACTGGCCTGCAGCCAGTTGCCATCCGCATTACTCTCCCCACTTCTACATTTTCCATTTGTACCGTTTACACTCCGTCATCTGCCATTACCAGGGCAGACATGATGCAGCTTATTGCTCAGCTACCTGCCCCATTTTTGTTAACTGGAGACTTCAATGCCCACCATCCCCTTTGGGGCTCTCCGGCATCCTGCCCGAGGGGCTCCCTGTTAGCAGACCTTTTCAACCAGCTCAATCTTGTCTGCCTCGATACTGGTGCCCCTACTTTTCTTTCGGACACATCTCACACCTATTCCCATTTAGACCTCTCTATACGTACTACCCAACTTGCACGCCGGTTTGAGTGGTATGCACTTTCTGATACATATTCGAGCGACCACTTCCCATGTGTTATCCATCTCCTGCAGCATACCCCCTCCCCGTGCTCATCTAGTTGGAACATCTCCAAAGCAGACTGAGGGCTCTTCTCTTCCAGGGCGACCTTTCAGGATCAAACCTTCACAAGCTGCGATTGTCAGGTTGCCCACCTCACGGAAGTCATTCTCACTGCTGCTGAATATTCCATCCCTCACCCTACTTCTCCACGTCGCGTACTGGTCCCCTGGTGGACCGCAGCATGTAGAGACGCTTTACGTGCTCGTCGACGTGCTTTACACACCTTTAAACGCCACCCTACAGTGGCGAATTGTATCAATTATAAACGATTACGTGCACAGTGTCGTCGTATTATTAAAGAAAGCAAGAAAGCCAGCTGGGCTGCTTTCACAAGCACCTTCAACAGTTTTATTCCTTCTGTTCTCTGGGGTAGCCTGCGCCGGCTATCTGGCACTAAGGTCCACTCACCAGTTTCTGGCTTGATGGTCGCGAATGACGTCCTTGTGGCCCCGGAGGATGTCTCCAATGCCTTCAGCCGCTTTTTCACAGAGGTTTCGAGCTCCGCTCATTACCACCCTGCCTTCCTCCCCCGCAAACGGGCAAAGGAGGCTAGGCCACCTAACTTCCGCTCCTCGAATCGTTAAAGTTATAATGCCCCATTCACCATGTGGGAACTCGAAAATGCACTTGCCCGGTCACGGTCCTCCGCTCCAGGGCCTGATTCTATTCATATTCAGATGCTGAAGAACCTTTCTCCTGTGGGTAAACGTTTTCTTCTTCGTACTTACAATCGCATCTGGACTGAGGGACATGTTCCCGCATGCTGGCGCGAGTCTATTGTTGTCCCGATTCCTAAGCCGGAGAAGGACAAGCACTTGCCTTCCAGTTATTGACCCATCTCGCTTACCAGCTGTGTCTGTAAAGTGATGGAGCGAATGGTTAACTCTCGTTTGGTTTGGCTGCTCGAGTCTCGACGCCTTCTTACCAATGTACAATGTGGATTTCTCGGGCGCCGCTTTGCTGTTGACCATCTGGTTACCTTGTTGACCTTAATTATGAATAACTTCTTGCGGAAGCGCCCGACCGCGGCTGTGTTCTTTGATTTGGAGAAGGCTTACGACACCTGTTGGAAGGCGGGCATTCTCCGCACCATGCATACATGGGGTCTTCACGGTTGCCTCCCTCTTTTTATTCATTCCTTTTTAATGGATCGACAGTTCAGGGTACGTGTGGGTTCTGTCCTGTCAGACACCTTTCGCCAGGAGAATGGGGTGCCACAAGGCTCAGTTTTGAGCGTCGCTCTCTTAGCCATAGCGATCAATCCAATAATGGATTGCCTACCAGCTGATGGATCAGGCTCCCTTTTCGTGGACGATTTTACCATCTATTGCAGTGCGCAGCGTACACGTGTCCTGGAGCGCTGTCTTCAGCGCTCTCTTGACCGTCTTTACTCCTGGAGTGTCGCCAATGGCTTCTGTTTTTCTGCCGAGAAGACTGTCTGTATTAACTTCTGGCGCTACAAAGAGTTTCTCCCACCGTCCTTATGACTCGGTCCCGTTGCTCTCCCATTCGTGGAGACAACAAAATTTTTAGGTCTTACATTTGACAGGAAACTTAGCTGGTCTCCACATGTGTCATATTTGGCTGCCCGTTGTACCCGTTCTTTAAATGTCCTCCGTGTTCTTAGTGGTATGTCGTGGGGAGCGGATCGAACCATCCTACTTCGTCTATATCGGTCGATCGTCCGCTCCAAGCTGGATTATGGGAGCTCCTCTGCACGGCCATCCATCTTACACCGCCTCAACTCCATACAACATCGGGGTTTACGACTTGCGATCGGAGCGTTTTATAATAGTCACGTAGAGAGTCTTCATGCTGACGCTGGCGAATTGCCACTCACCTACCGGCGCGATATACTGCTTTGTCAGTATGCCTGTCGGCTACTGTCAATGCCCGACCACCCGTCTTATCGTTCCTTTTTTGACGACTCTCTCGACCGTCAATACAGGTTGTATGTCTCTGCCCTGCTACCCCCTGGAGTTCGCTTTCGTCGCCTCCAACACCTTAATTTTTCACTCCCTGCAACCTTTCGAGTGGGCGAGAGCCACACGCCACCTTGGCTCCAGGCTCAGGTTCGCGTTCACCTTGACCTCAGCTCGCTCCCAAAAGAGGTTACCCCCGGTTTGGTCTACCACTCCCGTTTTGTCGAACTTCGTTCGAAGTTCATTAATATGACCTTCATTTATACAGATGGCTCTAAGACCAATGACTGGGTCGGGTGTTCTTTCATTGTCGGGGCACAAAGTTTCAAATACCGGCTCCATGACCATTGTTCGGTCTTCACAGCTGAGCTCTTTGCCCTCTACCAGGCTGTTCTTTACATCTGCCGCCACCGACATTCTGCTTGTCATCTGCTCCGATTCCCTGAGCGCCATCCAGAGCCTCAGTGATCCGTATCCGGTTCACCCTTTCGTGCACCGGATCCAACACTCTCTTCAGCAGCTGGTGGACGTCGGTTCTCCGGTTAGCTTTATGTGGGTTCCTGGCCATGTCGGTATCCCTGGGAACGAAGCTGCAGATGCCG
The DNA here is from genome assembly GCF_021461395.2 of Schistocerca americana. Lineage (NCBI taxonomy): Eukaryota > Metazoa > Arthropoda > Insecta > Orthoptera > Acrididae > Schistocerca > Schistocerca americana. The sequence goes on along the minus strand of NC_060127.1, from coordinate 212,441,536 downwards.
TGGCCAAGGCTGCGGTCCTCCAGCCTCGGACAGCTTCTTGTTGTGTCCCTTCGTCGGATTGTAGCAGGGTAATTTGTCGGCGCATTTTATCGCTGTGGCATGCCGATTGGGCTGCACTTGCGGACAACAAGCTTCGGGCCTCGAAACCTCTTCCCGCGGCTTGGACGTCGTCCTCCCGCCCTTCTCGGCGGGAGGAGGTCGTTTTGGCCTGGTTACGAATTGGACACTGCCGGCTCAGCCATCGCCATCTGCTGACGGCTGCGCCGGCGCCGTTCTGCCCATGTGGGCAATTGCTGACGGTCCGCCACATTTTAACGTCCTATCCGGATTTTAACACACTGCGTCTTGATCTTGGCCTGCCATGTACTCTAGAGGCCATTTTAGCAGATGACCCAAGAGCAGCTGCTCGCGTTCTTCGTTTTATCAACTTGACAAACCTCTCTAAGGACATTTGATTATGCTGTTTTTTAATCCTATGCCTGTCAGTCTGTCTTTTATCGTGTTTTCCCTTTTAGTTGTTGTTTTAAACTTGTGTCTCGCGGTGCATTCTTAACGTAGTCTGGGCGCTAATGACCATTGAAGTTGTGCGCCCTAAAACCACAAAAAAAAAACAAAAAACTGTTCATGGAAATTTTGTGTCCAAGATATACAGCAGAGGAAGGGGAAAATGTGGGTCAGTTGGATTACACTTCAGATGCTGTTCAAAATGTTAAAGAGACAATGAAGCTCACGTAACTGTTCTTGAGTTGAAGTGCCTGTTACTGCAATATTGTGGGAACAGATGATGCAGCGAGGAACATCGGCCATATGCTGCTCTGGTGAGCATTGAAATTTTGCTGTGGGCTAGCCACTCCAAACATTTAATGTTCATATCAACGAAAACCAAAATGTGTGCTTACTTTGAGAAATTGTTTCACTGTGTCCTTTAATGGAACCTGCAGGGCGACTGTACACCAGTCAGTTTGGGAATAGAATTAGTGCAATTTTGCAAGTAATCGTCAGTTAATGGCAGAAGGTATGTGTCAATAACAGGACTCTGATAAATTTGATGTCTCCACAAATTTGGAGGTGCCATACCTGTTTTTGATGATCATTTATGGTGTAGCCCACTCATTTGTCTAAAGAAGTCGAATTAAGCCTGGTGACTCAACAGATTTAGTTGTACTCATTCATGTAAGGACATGAAAAAATGCAGCCAAGCCAAGTGGTTAGATTGATATGTGCTGTGAAGTTGTTCACACACCGTAATCCCACAGAAAACAAATCTGAAGAATCAGAACGCAATTAATCTAGGTCTTGATAAGGAACCAAATCTGACAAAAGATACATATCTTCATTAATAAGAAATTCAAAGGTAACAAAAGCATGCAACCCAATTAAATTTTCAGTGTCAGTACCTTTAACAACCAAATAAACATCTGCAGTCCCTTCAACCACGTAAGCTCTGGTGGACAGAAACTGAGTGAGAATTGGAATATGCTGTTTGTTTGTAGCTTACCACATGGCATTTGATGGTTGCTGATGGTGGGAGCCGATCTTTGTGCGGGTCTGATAGCAGAGGAGTGAAACAGTTAATCTGGTGTTCACTTTTGGAGATAACGGTTTCTGCAGCACAAACACTCCAATAAAAAATTCATTCTAACCTGCAGACAATAATGAAATAGAATGAATGTCAATGTCCATTTATATCAAGGAAGGCTGTCTGTGACAAATAGAAGCCATGTGGATTTTGTTGTGCTACAACTCCCCAATTGGGGCATGGAACCTCCTCATGCTGCACAAAGTGAGAGGGATTTGTCCATAGTGCCACAGGGTCTCCTTCTCATCGTCATCAGGTTTATCCATCTCAGCTAGGCTTTCGGTTTGAGGGGCTGTGACTTCCACAACATCTGGTGAATTGGTGCCATGTGCTGAAGCAGTTCACTGTGAATGATGGTGATGTCGCCTGGTGCTTCTATTTGGGAGGGTACTTAAAGAGAGTGACTAATGGTAAAACTTTTTCTGAGGACAAATCCTCACATCACAGGATTTTCTGATAAATTTCCGTATCAGGCACTAGGGAGACATTCACGTCACGAACTATAAAGTCTGCGTAAGATTCTGTGGAGCTTTTAGGAACAAAGTGACACTTACGGCCCTCAAACCCTTCAGCTCTGCTACCTAATCCTGATAAGACTGATGTGACTGCCTGCGTTACTGGTAAAACTCTACACAAGTGACACTGATTTGAATGCGCCCGTGGCTATAAGGTGATGACAAACTACACGTTTCATCAAAAGTGTGAGGCCAGTTCATTTAAAGCACAGCCATTGTTGAACACATGGCAGGAATCTACAACAATAACAAACCCTTAAGATTCTTTGTCCATTATCCTGAATGCAATGAGGTGTCGGTGTAGCCATTTTTCACAAATTTCGCTTCTTCAGCAGAGTCATTGTATGACAGACATAAACCATGGTCGGTGCACCTGTGATGGTGGAGCCTGAACCATCAATGTAGCCACTAGTTTTTCTGAGGTGGGTACAGTAAATTGCAGCTGCCAGACAAGTGGTAGAGGTATCACATTCATAGGTAAGATACAAGAAGAAACAGTCACAGAAACAACTTGTTTCCACTTGTTGTCTAACTCCGAACACAATAAAAGGCGCAGCTGTTAGATACATTCTAGTTAGTGAGTAAGGATGTGGCTGTATGAGAAGCATTTGCCCAACAGAGGGAGCTGTCTTTCGGCTGCAGGAAATAGAGGTGCAGCCTCGAGATCAGTGGCCTCTGTATGGGACCCAGAGCAGATGAACAGTGCACTACTCTGAGTGATAGTGGGGGTGCAGGTGTAGCGATGCCTGGGTTTCTATGGACTTCATATACGATTTCATTCCATATGATTCACAATCTGGTTTCACCCCATGATATGTGTACTCGTGTATTTCTGTTCCTGCTCAGAAATCTGTGTTTGGACTGCAAGATTTAAATGCATTGTAAGTAAATTGCTCGTATTGACACTGTCCTCTTTTGCATTGGATTTTCATATTTTCTCATTTGTAATGGAAAATTCCATATTAGCTAATTTTGATGGAATATATGTGCATCTTCAGTATATTTCCTCACAGAGTGGATATGGAATTCTGCTGTGGAATGGCTTTACTTCTTGGCATTTAGTAAGCTTTGCAATCTTGTTGACTAAATCATTCTTCCATGTAACTGCTAAAAATGCAACAGTAGTTAGACAAATGTGTTCACAGATTGCTGGTAGGAGGCACAAAGAGTACATTTTAGTAGAAATGAAGGTACAACAATCGTGCCTCTACTCCAATGAAAATTTTAGAGAAAATAATAAATTCTATTAATAAATCGTGATCCCAAAATTTAAAAAAAGAAACCTAGTTTGAGAGGATCAGTCATCAAAAAATTTGCACTTGTGAAGTGAGGTTCAGTGTTGATGTTGAAATTTACATCTTATTGAGATGTTAACTGAAAATGGATTTAAGAATTACACTAAGATGTAGGTTTAGTTGACACTTGGAACTGGAGTGGGGAACACTGTCTTTAGATTTTACTTGTTATTATTAATGATATATTTTCCCCCTGTTATTACTAATTATAAAAAGACACACACAGTTCAAATTAAAAATGCTTAGTTGTGTTATAAAGCACAGTTAAAATGACTAAAATTGCATACTAATTGCAGTAACTCCTGGGATGGTTTATTTATTCGATGTGTAGCTTACCCAAACTTGACAACAAGAACTTATTAGCAGATTTCTTTGTAGATATTATTAGCAGATTCTATAATACCTGTATGGTACCCACATGAAACTTAGGTATTAAATACCTTTCACTTCAACGGGAAGTTGGATTGTGAAAGTAGTTTTTGCTGCTTCAATTTGGCATGTAGAAAAAAACCACTGTGCCTCATGAACTAAAACTTTAGCAAAGAATACACTAAAAGATACAGACATGTAAGAATATCTTATAAAAAGCCAGAACAACTCTAGTATTAAATTCAAATATTTTTGAAGTCCCTCGATTGTGCAGAAGAGGCAACAACTCGCTTCCTCAGGTATGTCATTGGCTGTGTGACCACCAGCAGGTGTGGGGTGAGGTGTGGCCCAGTGAACAGCAGCAGAGCATGCCACAGACTGTGTGTTGGAAAACCCATTAGGGCTAAATTCATTATCTTCATTCAACTTGGTTTGTGGAGCTGTGTTTTTGTGGGTAAACATTTCTAGGTGCTCCTGTATGTATAGGGTATGTCCTATTGGGGCTCTAGAAAACACTTCTGTGCTTGCTCTCAGATGACACAGCTTAAGATTCTTGACTTGTCAGTGCATCTTTATGCACTCTTCCTCCAGTTGTAGCAGTACTCCATAAACAGTGTCTTGAATCTTTTTCTCTTTTTGTGTCTTGTAAAACTTGTCATAAGGGTTGCAGTTAATTTTGTACATTCTGGAGTACAGCATTTGTCATTTATTTCCTGTTTTGTGGCATATATTCCTGGGCAATATCCCTTCCCACATACTTGGGGATGTGTTTTTTGTAGATATTACAGTGAGTTTGTTCCTGAACTGAAACCTACACCATTACAACTGTAAATCAGATTTATGCTGCTGCAATGTTTGGCATCCAAACAGTCACCTCATCTTAAGAAACTGTCATTACAAGCAAATACCCTCACTGGCATATGACAAATAAGTTAAATATTTAAGGTCCCACAGGAAATGCAGTTTGAAGCTCTCTGTATTGAGGAACACTCTGCTGATGCTCTATCACTGATGTTTTGCTGTGCATATCCACTCTGCTGATCGCAGTGGCTGGTAGACTGTGAAACACTTGTTGAGGAATCCAGACTGTTCTGGGAGTAAGGTATCAGTGTCTGAAATGAATTATGAGCAACTGCATTCCAACATGTTAAATTCTGCATAACGAGGCAAGGAGAGCAATTGGAGTAGAACTTCAGAGAAAGAGCAGTTCGTTTTGGAGTAAGGGAATGGTGATGAGTTGAGCTGACTTAAACAGAGAGGAAACAGGATAAATTAATGTCATGGTTGTATAGTCTCATAAGAAGGTAACAACAGAATGGGGAGAGTGTTAGAGAGGAGGAGCCATCATTCAATTGTGCCAAGGTATTCATTGGTTGCATGATGCTCAGAATGCATCCAATGTCCCATCTTCACTGTGTTGAATGTCCATCTTGATTTTCTGTCCTCATTTGACTTACTCTTCTAATAATTTAGTGCAATTAGATACATAAAAAGATCTACTACATAGGTCTTTAAGTTCGCAAGCTTAAGTAGTCAGTGGACCTTGCTTGTGGAAGAAAGGTTGAAGGGGAAGAGAGGTCCAGGAAAACAACTGGTGAGGTTTAGAAAAAAGGAGTGGAGTTGGGAGAAGTTGGGACTCTTATTCCTCAAATGGCCCCCTTGTTTCGGACGACTTTAGCAAATTCTACCACTTTTTGTACACCTCAACAGGCCTTCTCCATCACCTCTCTTCCTTCCCCTTCAACCCCTCTGCCAAGAGAGAAGCCACTGGCTCCCAAAGCTTGCAAACTGTAATACCCTCTATATGAGTGTTGGTGAGTAGATATTTTATCTATTCAGTTACATTATATTTTCAAACCTGATAGTTTTCTTCTCATTATCATTTACTAGGTGAATCTGAAACTAAAATTACATTGATTAGGCCATAATTTGAGGTTTACTTTCTTTGAACAGGCTAAACTGTTCTAGCATAGTTCTTTCACTGATTTCTGAGGAATTTTGCCAGCTTCAGCCAATATTAGCTTTTCATCCAGAAAGTGGATGCTTTGCTCCTCTAAGAATTCCTCACATGAGACTCAAATTGCATTACAATTATCCAGTCATCTGTGTCGAGCAAGCACTGTTATTCCATTGAGTTAATGCAGGAGCCCCAATCTGTGGGAACAGGTCCTTCATGGTAGATTCAGTAGACAATTTGTCACTAGAGTATCACAGGTGCAAGACAGTTGAGTAAAGTAATAGATAGCTGATTGAACCTCTGGTTTGCTAATCATATATGGGGTGGCCTCCTCATACTTCCCTACCAGGTTATTATGATTCTCAGAGTTTGTAATGTAAGTTCATTTAACCATCCTCCCAGCATCATCTTCAACACTGGAAAGATGTGGACTTCTGCATTAGTTGCATAATGTCCCTGTTAATATCAGTCTTACATGATACTGTTAATGTTTTGGGAGAAAGTGTTATTGTCCCTACACATAGCTGCATAAACGTAAAATGTGTATTATGTATTATGCTGCTGAGAGAAACATGTTACTTTACTTCCACAAATACTATTGAAAACTTATCCACATGGTCACACAAAGTGGTGGCCCTTAAATTGATACGTGCAAACTGTAGTATTTAATAATGATTATCAGAATTCACTACCAAAACAGTACAATTGCCTGTTATTTACTATTATTAAAGCTTCAATAAACATCAGGATACTCGGAATAAATTCTTTTAGGTAGGGACCCTATTGAGGTAAATGAGATAGGAAAATGACTGTTAAACACAGAGGTACATTTAACACTTACATTCCACTGATTGAAGACGGATGGTTCATACTGTGATACACTTCCAAATAAAGTACTTTGCCTGTTGCTGATGTCGAAGGTGGTGTGAGGCGGTGCTGCGTAGTAACATTTCACATATACGGCTCTTGATGTACATACTCAGTCTTCTTGGTGGCGACAATAAAATAGAAAATTTATGAGCTATTAATTTATTACCGTACAGTGCTAATCATGTAGAACATGTCAGACTTGCAGTTAAATTTTGGGATTCTAGTGCTTGACCAACATAATGCGTGTTCACTACTTGCTGTGCAGCTACCGACTGTATCAGCCACTTGCACACTAAAATCTCACTCGTGCGCCCCACCACCTTTTCCATTACACCACAGAATGGAGTTCCACTCTACCTATGATCACTACACCTTTTCAATGCACACTTCTGCTTACAAAAACCCTTAGTATGAACCACCTACAATAGAATGACAACATATACATACAAAATTGACCTAATTAATTACAGTTGAACTTGAAATATTATATAATTATTTACAAAATATGTTTTAATACATTTATCCACCTATGTCAAAGAGGTTATTTTAAATAGATAAACTACACTTAACAAAAGCTCACTCTCGTTATAGTATTTATAGTATTTTCTTAATTTTTCAGAATTATGGGACAAAAAAAATTTTTTTAATATACAGATTAATTGCAGTATTATATTTACAATAGCATTACAGTTTCTTCCACACATTTGTCAGGATCCACATATTTACCTCAGATTTATAAAGATTTTTTTCATAATTAAAGTGAACAGTGACGTGTAAAAATATACTCTTGGCATAAGAAAATTGTACACCCTTTCAGAAGTTTCCAAATCACTTACGATTTATTGTTGCGACAGTGCATATGGAATACATGAAATTACTAAATTTACAGGTTCGTAGCAGAAGTGGTACTGAGGTATCAGATACTGGCCCATGCCAAAATGTCCATTTTAGTATGTGCTGCAGCCCCCACATGTGGCAATGCAGGTACTGACTTTGGCACCCAGTCTATTGTACAGATGGTGTATATTGTACTGGGATTCTTTATGCCACACTTGCCAGACCTGTTACTGTAGTTCTGTAAGAGTTGTTAGGACAGGAAATGACTCTTGCTATTTGTCAACAATTGTCTCCTGCTCAGCTCCATTGGGGACAAGTGTGGAGAAAGTGCTGGCCAGAGAAGTCTGCATGTCTTGCAGAACATGTTGAGTTCCACGGGCACTGTGTCGGCTAGTGTTACCCTGTTGGGATGACACATTAATTTCCAGCTGCAAGAATGGCAAAACAACTGGGCTAACAACATTCTGCCCATACAGAGCAATCGTTCATGTCCCTTTCAGAAATGCTAAGATAAATGAGAGTAGCCTATCGCAACTGCGACCATTAGGCCGGTGGTGAGACCAGTGTGCCTTGAATGAAATGACTTTGAGACATCACTCACCAGTACATGTCATACATGCAAATGAGCATCACTTGCTCACAGGCAGAATCTGCTTTCATTGTTAAAGTCTGATGCACCATTCTGTCTTCCAAATCATCCTCTGATAGCATGAACTGTGCAAGTCGGTGCTGTGCCGTGGGTGGAAGATAGGCTAGCCCCACTACTAATAATCAGTTTCCAACAGTTCATGTTGGCATGTGTTGGCTCGTAAGCCCTCTTACCTGTGGTGTGATAGCTGTAAGATCTGCCACTGTTGCCCTTACCATATGTCTGTCTAGACAGATGTCTGTGCTGTGTGTAGGTCCAGGATCTCTTTCATGTGAGCGACAATCCGAGTGAGGTGGTGCAATGGTCAGTGTACTGGACTCACATTCAGGAGATGATGGTTCAAACCTGCATCCAGCCATCCTGATTTAGGTTTTCCGTGATTGCCCTAAAACACTTCAGGTAAATGTTGGGATGGTTCCTCTGATTGGGTATGGTTGATTTTCTTCCCCATCATTGCCTAATCCAGTGGGACCAATGACCTCATTGTTTGGTCCCTTCCCCCAACCAACTATGCAATGGATGTGTCAATATCCACAAGACCGCTGACAAGAGTGTCGTTGCACAACTGACACAACACATACAGGCAGTCTCCTTTTCGTGAAAAGGACACACAAAGGCTCTGTAGTCAGATGTGCTTGACAAGTAAACTTACTGCACTTCATAGAAACCTTAATCATGGAGTTGCCTTGATTTTCCTTCCGCACACACAGTAATACCCATTCTTCATCTTCACTGGTGTGTCAATGACAACGTCTGAAGGGAGTTCCCTTCTAAAAAAAAATTAGGACACTGGTCCTCAGTGATATGATTTTCTATTTATTTTGCAAAGTGTTCATTTGTCAATGCAAATGCTAAATTCTTCAGGAAATTACATCAAATTTTTACGGTTCCTTTTGGTTTTGAAAGTGAATCCAAAATTTGGCAATTTATCCCAGATATGTTTAGCTTACAATAAAATAACACCATAGGCCAACTTTTTCTGATTTTGGAAACAGAATAACCTGTAATCATTTTATCTACAGTATCCACTCCTCCTTCAGTGTGAATGTAAAAAAATAATAATTGGCTTCCCTGTTTTGGGGTTGATATCATCCATGTCATGCATTGTAGATAGGAGTATCAGCAAACAGTTACTTCTTGGTTGGGTACAAAAAATGAATTTATTAGCTTGGAAGCAACATTTTGAAACTCCACAGATTGCTCTCTTAGATGCAAAATTCAAGAGGTATCTCCCTTTCCTTCTTGTGAAGAGTGCCTAGAATGGTCAATTTTTTCTCCAACATGTCCTCCACTACTGGCAGTTTGTGTGAGAATTGTCAATGATGACATTTCTGTGTGTATCTTTGATGTCACTGACAAGCCTTCCTACAATTATTGCTGGGCTGTTTGTTACTAGAAAGGGTCCATCTAGCTGCTTTCCTACATATACTTCAATATTACTGGTATAAAACTTTTTTGTCACTCATGGCACATATTGTACCTGTACTGTTTGGCTGATCCATGTGGAGGAAATGTGATAATGTAGCCTTGTTCTCCTTATTATTTGAGGTCATAGTGTCAATGGAGTTATTGGCTCTGAACAATGATAATTTATGTTAAACTTTGTACCCTCCATAATTCTGGAGGGTTGCTGTTTGGTATCTTGCAGAAGTGAAGGTACGGAAAGCCACCTAAGATACACATCATAGATGTAAGACAGACCATTAGGACTTGACAACTCTGTCAAATATGCATAAGTTCAGATCTCACTGGTTGCAAGTTTGCACATACCATCTTGTGTTGAATGAACTGGTACTGCTTAGGATGAAAAAATGAGACTTACTGGCAGTGCATTATCAAATATGCTTGTAGAAGTGTTAGATTGGGTCAGCTGGCAGCATATGATTTTTTTCTAGTGGAAATTACTTTGTTATATGATTGCTTCTCATTAAACTTTAGTAATAAACCCATTGTAATTTGCACTGTGTGTTAGTGTGCATATGAAAGGTTTCCAATGTCTGGAGAGAGGGGTCATGATAAAGACCAGGCAGTATCAGTACTTGATATCGTCTGCTTGGGATAAGCCAAGAATCCTGGCATTCATGCAAGGTTCATAATCGAGACAATTCACGTGCTTGAAAAACAAGAGAAAAATTATTCCAGAAAACGTAAGTGTTGATTGGCAATCCCTCAGTACAGGTATGGAGACCCTAGTTTCCACCACTTGTATGTGAAGTGGACCATCTCCTCTCCACTACTGTGGCCAATATAATAAGAGATCCAGAGTTGTGGCAATCTGCTGGAGCAATGTAGAAGTAGAGGCTGGCTATGAATGACAAGGAGTTGGGGCCCCAATGGTCAGATAGAAAACTTGCCCTGAATAAAAAATATGGGTTTTTGAGGGATAGTGGCAGCACACTAATTCTCCTTATCCGTAGTTCGCCAACCAATCCACTCATACCACATGCATTGTGCATTGTGGCTTTGTACTTCCTTGGTGTCTCGGGCTAGCAACTTTGTATTGTTTCTCTTCCCTTCTCCTATTGTGTAGGTGGTGACGATCTGGCCATTAAATTAACTCCAAGTTTTGTAGCAACGAATGCTGAAGGTCACTGCACTTTGTATTACGACTAGCAACAACCATGTTCTATGTCACTTGACACTACCCTGAGGCATCTCATGAGTGGGGAGTGATGTTGCAGCGCTGTTCCCCTTTCTCATCAGATTCTAACCTGTGTAAACAAACTAAATTGCAGTTAGCATAGGCAGCAGGCTTGATACTTGCCCATAATAAGACATTTTGTGTGCTTGTGGGCGGTAAGTGGGTGGGTGTGTGGGCAGCCATCTTCTAAAGTGACACTGTTCAGCAGCATTCAGGCAGTGGATGCTGTTGCCATTTAATTTTCTGGACTGAAGATTCTACCCTGGGTCAGTTAGTGCCTGCTATTTGGAGGCAATACTATCTACCTCTGGTATTCTAAATACTGTCACTCTGCCTCCTATCTGCTTTGTGTCTGATTTCCTATCCTCTAGTTCCAAAGCTGACTTCCAACAGCCTTCAGCTTAACAATGTACCAGTCAATATGTTCTCAATATATGACATACAGTAATTTTTATAGTATTCTCCTGAATTGTAATACAGATTCCAAATCTGTTGCATAGAGGTGAACCTTTATCTTTCGGGATTCTGTAGTTCAGCACATAAAGTATGTCATTAATGACTCCAGTAGAGTAACCCTTAGTGTGTTTGCATAGAATGTACTTCAAGGACTGGACTATTCATCATGAAAATAGGCATGATTTCATCCTTACATCCTGCCTTGCTCAACCAGTTAGACTAAAGTTTTACCTCAGTAATGCAGTTTATTAATGTTAGGCCACTCTTTTGATTAGTTATGAAGAACATGGTACAGAAACTTCTTAATTTCAGTCCATTACATAGCACAATACCTTTATCTGTGAAATAGCTCTGCAACAACTTTCACAGATGTGACATTGAACAAAAAGCCTCTGGTCTTGGTTAAAAAACTGTTGTATTTGTATAAACACATACCTGAATACTTTTTACACCCATATTTTATGTCACAGCTACAAAAATTGTTGCACATTCTTTGACAGCCTTGATTGAAGTCAGAATGAAGCTGCTAGTCATACCTGTATGGTAATTGCAATTATCTGTGGTTCCTTATACAGTGTGTGAAGCGTGGCAATCTGAACACTGGAGTGGGGTAACGCAGTGCTAGTGATGCTCAGAAGTATGATGCACTGTTGCTTTGGACATGCATGCCTGTCCGAAGGAACACTGGACGGTACTTCTTAACAACACAGAGCATGTCTCTCCCCTGACACCAGGTAAGTGACATTTGAATCAAAATGTGCATTTCAATCACAATATTTCACCCATACAGGAGTGTACCTAGTGAATGTAAGAGTGAGAGTTGAAGACGCATGGTTGACAATAAGTGGAAGTCTGGGTTTGCTTCGATAGCATAATGGTAAGACTACCTTGTGCAATAAGGAGAAATCTGGCTGAGAGTCCTGGCCCGGCAGAAATTTTCATGATTGTCATTCCATTATACAACTGATGGCTGTTCATATTTGAAACAGTGAAAACATTTCATGAACATCACAGTGCCAGCCTACTGGTATGCCCTCCAGTGGTAAATGCGAGAAATCTATGAGTGTCCCAGGTTGGCATTTAATTTTGGATGGATTTGTAAAGCGTTGCACTGCATGGCAAAGGAATTTGATGCCTCCGCCAATATGTTGCATCCTTTTAGTGCCGGTTCTTTCTCTACCTCCCGTTCTCATGACGTTGGGATCACAAAATATAAACAAGTTACAGTCTGCCTGAATCTGAAGAACTTTCAACCTGACGACATTCCGATCTCACCTGTACCCCCTTCAAGGAATCCTAGTTCAGTTCATGATCTAGATGGAGTGAGAAACATCAGTCAATCTGTTCCGATATCTTTTCCCAAAACACAGTTTTCAAACCATTTTCTTGTTGTGGGCTTCAGTGCAAATACGGGTTTGATGCAGCTGCTCTTAATAACACACAAATTCCATTTACACTCAGCTCTGTTTTTGCACCACTGAAATTCAATACTGCTTGGTGTTAATTTTAAAGATCTTCTCCTACAACTGTGTGTGTGTGTGTGTGTGTGTGTGTGTGTGTGTGTGTGTGACAGCTTATGTCTTCGGTACGTCTGGGCCAACCTAATTAGCACTGAATTTTTCTCCTTCCCACAATTCAAACGTCAATTATTTTTTGTGATTGAAATAGTGAGGTTTCTCATCTTGACACATGATATTTTGATAACCAGAACACCACTTCATGCAAAACAGCAAGACCTCACCTAAAAAAATAATAAAAGGGTGAATGACTTTGTGGGTTCTGTACAAAGTCGGATTAAAGAAAGATTCAGAAGCATGCTGCAAGATATTTTACCCATAGGTTTGAACAACATGTGAGTATTATAGAGATCGGGAAGTTAAATGACTCCCTGGAAGAAAGGGAACTTTCTTTTTTAGGAGCACTGTTGAAAAAATTTAGAGAACCACTATTTGAAGCTGACTGCACAACGATCCTACTGTTGGCAACATACATTTCACGTAAGATAGAGAGAAATTAGTGCTTGAATGGAGCAATTCAGATAATTGTTTTTCCCTCGCTCTGTTTCCAAGTTGAACAGAAATAGTTATGACTACTAGAGTTATGGGGTACTTTCAACCAGGCACTACACCGTGGCTTGCCGAGTATGTATGTAGGTGTAGATGTATACAAAATGAAACAACGTGTATCAGATACCATCCCCATATATCATCATGATGTAAAAAGTGATTTGCTACAAAGTCTGCTCTGTTTAACCCATCTAGTGGCTAATAGTGCTTCCTCTGGATTACAGGGTCCTGGGTTCGATTCCTGGGCCGGTTGGGTATTTTCTCCACATGTGGACTGTGTTTGTATAGTTTTCATCATCATTCATGAAAGTGGTGAGATTGGATAGAGTAAATTTAAGGATTTGTACAGGCACTGATAACTGCCCAGTTGAGCACAACACAAACAAATCATCATCATCATCATGTGTTCTACCCTGACTGTTGACTCAACTATCACCTGTGTCATCATCTTTGTAATTGTTGTCATTGGTGGTGTTGCTTTTGTTGTTATGAGGTACTGTCTCCCATAGGATTATTTCCTCATCCTGCAGATCCAATCTCGACAATTTTTTTCTACTCATAGCCATTTCTACTGAACCTACTGCCATAATTGTTGTCATTGTGCATTTTTGGCATCTGAGGCTACTGATCTCTGAATCATACTCATTTAGAAATCTTCGTCTTTGATTTCCAGTTACTTGGTCTGTATGGCTGTGGCAGCACCTCTAGCTTCCATCAGTGACGGAAGAATCACGATCAAAAATTCAAGTCGTAATACTCCAGTTTTTGTAGAAACCCTTGAAATGCTTAAATATTATCTTTGCAATAGCTTGCTTGTATAATGTGCCTTAACTGTAGGTGAGACATTCAAAAATTTACTTACAAGGTACATGCACCGACATAAAAATTTCTGCCCATGGGCCTAAGATGCGTGAGCCTATTTTGAAAATTGCTCTTGTTACACATTAACAGCCTTTGTGAAGTGTCGCACTATCTTTGTGTGCAGCCCATAAATGAGCAGCAGCAGGCTGACAATGTGATAGCAGTGCAGCAGAAAGTGACAAATGTAAGCTGTCCTAATTTTAATCTGACCATAATTGAGATATCTTGTCACAAAACACAGTTTGCAGATTTTGTCCATGTTGTCTTCAGTCAAAAGTATGGTTTGATGCAGCTTTCTTTAACACCACACAGATACCGTTTACTGTGAGCTTTATTTTTGAACTGCCGAAATTGATTAGGGCTTCTTTTTCACTTAAATAATCTACCCTTAAAATTGTGTGTTGGGTAAGGAGTGCAATAGTGAGAAAAGTTGCTGCTAACTTAGGTCATTGCCACATGTAGTTCAAAGTAATTCACATTCAACCTTTCCTCCTCCCTCACAATTGTTCCCTTAAATTTCATTATTGGTTGTAATTGATTTGGCCAGATGCCATCTTTCTCGCACCTACCATATGCAATATCACTAAAAGAGCGAAACTAGTTATTCATTATCCCTGCCCTCTGTCCTCACTGTTGTCAATTACCACTTGGCTTGTCACTGTTGGGAGAGACTTTCTCTCGAATGATTATTTCCTGGGGTCATGAATGTAACCTTAACAATCTTAACATTATATGCCACTGATCTCTGCTAGTAATGGCTGTTTTTGCTGAACTTAACTGACATAATTGTTTTTATTCCTTTGTGGGGGTACAAGAGCCAATGCATGTGGCAGTTGGATGGTATATAAATATCATAACCGAGTGAAATTCAGTTATTTGGTCTGTACGGCTGAAGCAAGACATTTGAGTGCCCTCCATAGCTACTCAACGTTATCAGTCAGGAAACAAATTTAACAAATTCTGGTGCAATGGTTTTCTGATATCATGTGTCTTAGACTTACAAGTAAGTTAGACAAATATGTGATAACCAGTTGTGCAGGACTACATGGATTGTCAGAAACTATTTCTTTGGAACCATGTATCTGAGGAAATGGGCAAGACTTCTAAAAAGTCAGGTTGTTGGAAATTTGAGTGTGATGTTGTTTGGTATCAGCTTACACTGGTTGTAATCAGTAGGTCGAAAGTAACACATGACAGGACATATAAGGACGAGGCCACATGCTGATACACAATTCCACTTCTAAGGAGCTGCACATCAACCTTAATATTGTGACAGGTAGGGCACAAGAGAGCCATTGAAGTCTTTTACCTGCAAGCTTTTTGTGATCTATCGAATTGTACGACTAATATTTTGCCTCTGAAAATGATCGTACTCAGAGGAGCTCGTCGTAATGTTGGGAGTCGTGTTGTTCATTATGGCACCCATCATTGCTTGCTACCACTGTACTATCCTCTGTTGATGACCAAAATTTTGTTCCACCTCCATCAGTTGAACTAGAAGAATGTTGATTAACTTGGGTTCTGAGTCTGATGGCATGGGGGGATCTGGCACCCCTGGCATCATCATGGGGTAGAATAATCCTGAGGTCACTCCTTTTACTACTCTTTAATTACTTTAAAGTACTGGAGCATTAGAGGACTTAGCTGCTGCAGCAGTAGGATCTGACAAGGAACCAGCAGCTGTGGGACCTGTTGTCCATATCTCATTCATCTATTGGCATTTGTCAGGTTACTGTGCAACCTAATGCTTTTGTTCATAGGAACAAAATTGTAAAGCGAAAATAAGCAAATGAAACTACAGTAGTGTATGTGTTCTCCAGTGGTTTTATAGTAACAACCTACATACTGAGACTCTATGAAGTGCTGTTAGTTTTTGGGGAATACTGAGTGGGCTGTGGCATGAATCGGAGTTCAGATTGAGGAGTGAAGCATGCAGGATAATTGGTGATGTTATGCAAAACCACTTTGCCATCTTATTAACTATAGTGGTTAGCACATCTGCCTAATGAGCAGGGGGCTTGGGTTCAAATCCTGCCTTTCACAATTAATTTTCATTCTTTTGAGTCTCCATGTATATATCATTGGTGTTTGAGGCCTCTGGAACTATATAGTTCCACTCGAGTAAATTATGTTGCTTTAGTGTTTTCACTACTAACGTAGGTGTCTGGTAGCGTAACCTTCCATTGTGCCCTAAAGAAATATGAGAATCACAAGGGAAAGTCAATGACTAAATTGCAAAACACCAATAAATGTCGAATATTAAACCGGATGATATGGTAACAGGCTATTACGATAGGGATGTACTGACAACTACAGAGGTTAATATTATAGATAGTGTAATAAATGTGATTTGAAATAGCAGTGCAGTCAGAAGAAGCAGAGCGTGTACAGGCAGCATTGAGCATATGCCAGTGTCCTTGTGCTGTGTGCCACAACGTTGACAGGAAAAATTAATCACTTTTAATAGTTATTGCTGAATTGCTATTCAGTACCAAAAATCAGTATTCAGAATGAATACAAATTACCAAGTTCCAAACCGATGCACTGACCACTTCAGCACACAGATGACACATCATACGCTGAAGCTCTTAATGCATTACCCAGGCAAGAACAGCGACCAAAAGACGACGACACATGCTCGACCTGCTCCCTCCTCAACTATCTTGGCAATGACATCCTTCATCCACAGTTAGCGCATGCGTGACCACCATTCCAAATTTCATATGGATTTTCAAATATCGCAAATGTGAAGAATGCAGTTCAGATAGTAGTAACTGAACACCATTAGTTGTTGTTGTTGTCTGCAGTCCTGAGATTGGTTTGATGCAGCTCTCCATGCTACTCTATCCTGTGCAAGCTTCTTCACCTCCCAGTACCTACTGCAGCCTACATTCTTCTGAATCTGCTTAGTGTATTCATCTCTTGGTCTCCCTCTACAGTTTTTACCCTCCACGCTGTCCTCCAATACTAAATTGGTGATCCCTCGATGTCTCAGAACATGTTCTACCAACCGATCCCTTCTTCTAGTCAAGTTGTGCCACAAGCTCCTCTTCTCGCCAATTCTATTCAATACCTCCTCATTAGTTATGTGATCTACCGATCTAATCTTCAGCATTCTTCTGTAGCACCACGTTTCGAAAGCATCTATTATCTACTTGTCTAAACTATTTATCGCCCAAGTTTCACTTCCATATGTGGCAACACTCCATACAAATACTTTCAGAAACGACTTCCTGACACTTGAATCTATACTCGATGTTAACAAATTTCTCTTCTTCAGAAACGCTCTCCTTGCCATTGCTAGTCTACATTTTACATCCTCTCTACTTCGACCATCATCAGTTATTTTGCTCCCCAAATAGCAAAACTCCTTTACTACTTTAAGTGTGTCATTTCCTAATCTAATTCCCTCAGCATCGCCCGACTTAATTTGACTACATTCCATTATCCTCGTTTTGCTTTTCTTGATGTTCATCTTATACCCTCCTTTCAAGACACTGTCCATTCTGTTCAACTGCTCTTCAAAGTCTTTCGCTGTCCCTGACGTTCGCCGATGACATTGTAATTCTGTCAGTTTTTATTTCTTCTCCGTGGATTTTAATACCTACTCCGAACTTTTCTTTTGTTTCCTTTATTGCTTGCTCAATATACAGATTGAATAACATTGGGGATAGGCTACAACCCTGTCTCACTCCCTTCCCAACCACTGCTTCCCTTTTATACCCCTCGACTCTTATATCTGCCATCTGTTTTCTGTACTAATTGTAAATAGCCTTTCGCTCCCAGTATTTTACCCCTGCCACCTTCAGAATTAGAAAGAGAGTATTCCAGTCAACATTATCAAAAACTTTCTCTAAGTCTACAAATGCTCGAAATGTAGGTTTGCCTTTCTTTAAACTTTCTTCTAAGATAAGTCGTAGGGTCAGTATTGCCTCACATGTTCTAACATTTCTACGGAATCCAAACCGATCTTCATCGCGGTCAGCTTCTATCAGTTTTTCCATTTGTTTGTAAAGAATTCACATTAGTAATTTGCAGCTGTGACGAATTAAACTGAGAGTTCGGTAATTTTCACATCTGTCGATGCCTGCTTTCATCGGGATTGGAATAATTATATTCTTCTAGAAGTCAGGGAATTTTGCCTGTCTCATACATCTTGCTCACCTGATGGTAGAGTTTCGTAAGGACTGGCTCTCCCAAGGCTGTCAGTAGTTCTAATGCAATGTTATCTATTCCCGGGGCCTTGTTTCGACTTAGGTCTTTCAGTGCTCTGTCAGACTCTTCACGCAGTATCATATCTCCCATTGCATCTTCATCTACATCCTTTTCCATTATTGTCTTCAAGTACATTGCCCTTGTATAGACCCACTATATACTCCTTTCACCTTTCTGCTCTCCCTTCTTTGCTTAGAACTGGGTTTCCATCTGAGCTCTTGATATTCATGCAAGTGGTTCTCCTTTCTCCAAAGGTCTCTATAATTTCCCTGTAGGCAGTATCTATCTTACCTCTAGTGAGATAAGCCTCTACATCCTTACATTTGTCCACTAGCCATCCCTTCTTAGCCATTTTGCACTTCCTGTCAATATCATTTTTGAGATGTTTGTATTCCTTTTTGCCTGCTTCATTTACTGCATTTTTATATTTTCTCCTTTAATCAATTAAATTCAATATTTCTTCTGTTATCCATGGATTTCTACTAGTCCTCGTCTTTTTACCTACTTAATCCTCTGCTGCCTTCACTATTTCATCCCTCAAAGGTATCCATTGTTCTTCTACTGTATTTCTTTCCCCCATTCCTGTCAATTGTTCCCTTATGCTCTCCCTGAAACTCTGTACAACCTCTGGTTTAGTCAGTTTATCCAGGTCCCATCTCCTTAAATTCCCACCTTTTTGCAGTTTCTTCAGTTTTAATCTACAGTTCATAACCAATAGATTGTGGTTAGAGTCCACATCTGCCCCCTGGAAATGTCTTACAATATAAAACCTGGTTCCTAAATCTGTCCTACCATTATATAATCTGATACCTTTTTGTATCTCCATTCTTTGTAGGTACATATTACATTTTATATTCTGCATGAACTGAAAATGTGATAGCTGCTCTATAGATTATTTTTACTCTTCTCTTGTTTTATTCATTTATCTTTCTTGTAAATGTTAATCCACAAATTGCTGTTTGAATGAATATAAAAGCAAAAACAAGTTAAATTCTGTAAGTAATGGAGGTACTGCCAGTGACCTGAACACGGTAGTGACACAGGTCAACACCATAGAGATGGGAAATAAATGCTACTACTTCTTCCAGGTTTCAGAATAAAAGGAGGTTAGAGCTAAACTTTTTGTGTTTTACATTTGCTAATTAGGCTCCCACACTTCGTTGTTTGGGGAGGGGGGGGGGGGGTGATAGTGAATGCAGTGATGTAAAATGTTCAGCCACATTTTGAAAGCTCCTGCTCTTCTACCATCATTGAGCACAATTTTTTTTCTTCCTTTTCTTTTTGTTCTTTCCTTCTTTTTTCTTTTTTTTCTTTCGTTTTTCCTAACAAGAAAATAATGCTTCCATTAAAACCATTGTCTGCATCAGGATCACCATATTTTTATTATTCCTCTTAAGAATTTCTTCCACCACCTACTCCCATCTGGTATTACATACAAAATTTTCTCTAAGATGCTCACCTCCTAAATTTCTCTCAACAAGAATTGCTGAGATATTATTTTTGTTGTACTGGTATACACTGAATTTAAAAATCACAACCTTCAAATTCTAACTCTCAATTGGTTTGGTCTGCTAGATAGTAGTCACCAATTTAGTAAGAATCAAAGTGTTTTATTATGTGACAATATGACATCCAAGTAACAGCAAAACTTTGCCATGGAAAGTGCATCTCTTCCAGTAACTATGTACTACGTCTCCCAGTGAGTGAGTTTGTGAGTACACTAATTGTGAATGCTACAGTGAAATGTTCAATGACTCAGTTACCCTCACACTTTCCTGCACCAAGGGAAAAATAAACAAAATCAGAACCAATGTAGAAATTTTGCTTAAATTAGAATGATGAAGTATCGGTGCCTTACACAGCTGGTTTTTTAATTAACTTAAATGCTTCTTGATATTCCTTATTCCATTTCCAAATGGAGATCGACTTGTGAAGATGAACAACTTTGAGGTTGAAAACTGTGATAGAAATTACATATACTGTGTGACTTTCAGTTGTCTACAGTATTTTGGCGCAGGAAATTTTCCCTCTGGTTCTATTTTTGTCAGATCAGATATGATCCTGCACAAGGAAATGTGCCCAAGGGAATTGTTTTGTGACTTGGCAAATTCTTTTTTATCCATCTTTAATGTGACTCATGCTACACTAAATACTTAAATTACATAGCACAGTGTGTCTAAATGTTCTCCCTAAAGGCAGCACTAATTAGAATATGACCTACATAATGCTGAGTGTGTCAATTCTTCTTTTAGAACTTCTGTGAGTTCTGTCATAAAGGCTACTGATGATCCTGACAGACTGAAGGGTATTCGTTTAAACACGTAACATGTTCCATTCAACAGAAAGCCTGTGGTTTTCAGCTATACCTTCATCTTCCAGTTGGTCACATTGCACAGTAAACCACATCACTGCACCATGAGCATCAGTTAGTAAATTCACACTGCCATCCCTTTGTGCTACAGTGTGGATCGGATTAGAACATTCACTATCTGAGTGTTAAATTACCTGATTCTCCAACTTACCCTTAATTACTTTGCTTTCTAGGGCAAGGGTACTGGATACAGTATGCTATGGAATGACTCACGATTCTTAACTACAGTCTTACAAGTGCAACATCTGATCAGACCAGGTGTTTTTAAAATACATAGACCTTAATATTTTTACCTGTTTCTTCCATTTAGCTAGAGGCATGTCCACTAATGTTTGAATCATACTGTGAGGATTAGTCAGAGCATCTTCATCAATATTATTCTCCTGGAACTCGGTATCTTCCTCAGACTTACTTAAAGTTGCAGTTCCCCCTTTTGTCGAAAATGAATAAGCTCATATTTATGATTGCAGCTCCCTAATCGTCTCCCTTGTTGAATCCTGAAACACTCTTCTCTTCTGTTCCCTCCACTAGTCAGACAGAAATGAAGTGTAGGGGAATGCATTTACAAAGCTATTCAGAATCGGTCAATTCTGAGAAATAAACTGATATTAAGTGATCCAAAAACGAATTCCCTCTGCTCACACATACTTTCCTGAATTCTGAATTTTAACAGTGCCTGGTCTTCAATTATACAGGGTACTTTTCCGGCTCCATATTATGTGAAAATCAACACCTATTTCTTTCAGGCACTGTTTATATTGTATATGTTTCACAGATTTTTTTGGTTGATATCAGATAATGCAGCACACTTTCTAAATAAATTAGAAGTATTTTCAATATTTTGGAACCTGCTTAAGGTTATTCAAAAAGATTACATAGAAACTGATGCAACTCTTTTTTTTTCTCAAAATGCTTCCTCAAATTGACATGCCATTTTAATCCAATGTTGCACGTTTGAAGGAGACCAAATTTTTACCAGATATGCATGATATTATGGCTGAGGTGCTAGACCTATTTAATTCCACCTATTATGTATATTACAAGTATGAAAACATTGTATCTTACATTTTAACCTTTACAATTTTTATCCTAATAAAAATGTTAAATTTCCTATAATTTAGTTGATTCTGCAATATACCTTATACCTACTACCTAACTATCGACTATTACAAGTTAAAGAAAAATATTAGAGCAATGGTATATAACTTCAGGAAATATTTGTACTTGAAATCTGAAGAATACAGGTTATGGGAAATTGTGAGTGAAGATGAGTCCAATTAAATCGTGCCTCAGAACATTGCTGAAACATATTCTTCACCCTGCAGCATTTATTCATCTTCAAGCTCCCTCTTGGCCCTCCTTTTAGCACTTCTTGCTTCTTAGGTAACTTCAAGAGCTGAATCTTTCAGCTTCATGTACCCATTGTCCGTCACACACAAGCAATTGATCTTCCATATTAGATCCACATTTTATGCCTAAATTTCTCAGAGCTTCCAACCTTCCTATCACTCCATCATTGAAACATATCACTGCATCTAGTACACCATTTTTAATGTATTTAGTCTTAGAAAAACATTGTTGCATAATCTTTCCCATACGCAATGGTGGAAACTTTCATTTTTATTAAGAGTGCCCCCATGAAGACATTTACTAAGCAAAACAAGGTCACTCACATCTCTAAAAATTGGTTTTATTTTATTCATAACAGGCTCAGGAAGAGAATGCTTATAACAATATATCTGAAATTTTTTTTTCTTTATTGTAACCACACCAAGAATCTGCTCCTCTAGGGCAAAGTCTGTGAAAAGGGTGGTCATCTGTGGGCAACTCATAAAAGTAGGTAGCCCATACAGCTTTTCTCATTGCTGTAACATCTTAAGAGTTGTCATGGACGGACCTTTAGATGACATGCACCTCTGAATGAAGGTCTATTTCAGTTTCTGTCAATCTGCTTTGGCCAGACAGAGATTTTCCATCCGATAGCAACTTTCCTTTCGTTTCTCATCATAGCTTTCTCAATCTAACACCCATCCTCTTTTGCATATTTCCACAACACTCCAGTTTTGTTACTAAGGTGTCACCATAGACACTGAAGTCATTAATTTTGTTGAAAGCTTTAGAGTCCCCATCGCTTAGGTACTTCGTATATGTAACATTATAAGTGGGCACCGACCTCTGAAATATGTTTTAGAGCTCCATCACACTCCGTACCACCACTGTAACCACCATAATTCTTAGAACACTGACGTTCAATACATACTTCAGTGTTACCATCACAGGTGTGGCAGTTCTTAGATAAGCACTCATCATCATCAACTTTTCCATTCTCCAGAGAAGTACCACTTAAAACACCATTCAAGAAACCATGTCCTTGACATTGCTGTTGCACTTGATGGGACATGGCGATGTCCCTGGTTCCACTAATATTTACAGTTTCTTTAACTGCACATTTTGTAGATGCCTTAGGCACAACTGTCAAGGCACCTAAAAGTATTTTTATGTACTTGTTGAACCTAGTTTGAGGAAGAGGAAGGTCCATCAAACCACAAAATGTTTGAGTAGCCTTTTCGTATTGCACACATGCAGGCACTAACTTTAGATTCACACCATATGTATTATGCACAATGTTCAAAGTCATTTTTGAGGTTATTTATTGGAGGATGTACACAGAACAGCTACTTTTGATGCTAAACCCTTCCTGCTACCTTGTTGTTCAGTTATTTCCAGACAGCCTACACCATCACGCTGCTTACATTTCCCCACTTCCTTTATCAAAGAAGAAAAAATGCCCTCATCACCAACAACAAATCCACTACAGACAGCATGATTGTTAACAAAAAATTTAATCACTGGGAGGCATGGTGGGAATTTCTCCCCAAAGAAATGATACATAAGTTACTTTCAACAGTGTGGCTTGCTTTGTCATATATGTAGTACTTGGGCAACAGACATTCAGTAACACGTGGGTAAACTGTTTCAGCAGAACAGTGGTAAATACTAACAAAGATAATCATTTACAGACACTAGAAACCTGCGCTGTTACTAACATATACAATGTATCATACGAATAATCACTGGAAACAGAAAGTTCACTGTTCTTCCCAAAATAATACTGGTTTTTGCAACAGAAATAAAGGGGGTGTGGTGGCATACATGCCCATAACTCTAAAATTTGCTATATGTAGGTCATTTTTCATTTGAAACCTTATAATGTACATATATCAATGTAATCGGGAAAGACTATAGAATTTAATATAGTCATTAAAAAATTTAGGTTTTTCCACCAATTAAAAGTACCCAGTATCCTTAATGGGTTTACTTTGTTTACAGCAATGACAATATGCAAATTATTAACAGGAAATACCGAAAATGCAATGAGGTAGATTTTCCATAATAATTCCCATTCTCCCCAACGAAATGGCTGTTACAGCCATAATTCAGCATATTTGGACCTCCACAAAAGGCATTAAAATGTATTTATGATGCTGTGTTTCCTCCCTCTATAAATCTTCTTTCACTTCAGTGAAAGGTTTGCACTTGGTAGTGTTCATCGTGACTTCTGATCCATTTCCGACAACTTCAGTTTTGGAGTGACCCATTTCCAAAGCTTTATTTAGTTTGCTGAATCACGACTTCTCATATTATGACTTGGGCTTGTGTAAATTCTAGCCATTATTTTTGCACTCTTTCTCTGGCATATGTTGGAATTTTTGGTTTTTTGTCCTGTTGCTTTTCACAAAACCAAAATTTGTTTAAGGATGTGGCTTAAAATTCTTCACCTTTGGAATAATTTTTGGTTACACAAATGACCCAGATATGTGCTTAACATTACATGTGGCTAATGCATGTGTCTATTTTGCCCTGTTTCGTTTAATGTCTCTGAAATAAATGTATGAACTGTTTGAACCCAACCATGGCATACATCCTGTGGCCTTTTTTGATTGTCCTGAAAGTTGCGTTATCTACAATTATTTGAGTTGCATTATCAATGTTAGTCTCTACGTTGCTTGATGCTGCATTAATGTTGTGCAGTAGAAGCCCTCTATTTATTCCATAGACACTTCCTCATAGTGTATGACTTGCTGGTGGATTTCATTTTCTCCAGTGCACACTACCACTCACCCACAACCTCTATTTACATTTTTTGCCATGTGTGCTACTGTACATTAATGCTGTCGGGGATATTAGATTCAAAGATGTATGGGTACTGCTCCCTTCATTAGTTACATTGGTACTTTGTAACTATGACATCACTTTCTAGACACTTTCTTCTTGCACATAGCTGATCTCCATTATTTGTATGACTTCATTGTTGGACAACCATGTTAACATGCATAAACAGTATCTTTCCTAGAATTAGGCCTTTGGTTCAACTAATGCTTCAATGTTTAGTTGACATGTTTTAATACTTGGTCTCACTTCTGTAGATGTTTGGCACAGGTAAAGAGCTCTTGATGAGTCATTCCTTTCCTGACGTATGTACTTCTCATGTAGTTGAGAGATTAGCCAGTTGTGTTCTTTTTTGTAGTACCACCCAGGGATCACATGGAGAGTCCTTTGAGGTTGCCACGTGCACTTGTGAAGCTACATTGACCCCTGATATAGCTAACAAGCTTCATAACTGACAGAAGGTTAATAAAAGTATATCTTATGTTGAATAAGTAGTTTATAAACATATATTACAACATAGTGATTCAAGAGAAAGTTATGTAATTTAGTTTTTAATAGATATTTACTATTCCATAAGATTTTCAGCTCAGTGGGAAGGAGGTAGAGAATTTTTACAGCAGCATACATAGCATCTCGCTGCAGCAGAGACAGTGTACATAATTCTTTGTTTAGTGCCACACCTGTGAGCTGCTGAGTTCTGTCACAAAGGATCCAGTCTCCAGAAACACTATACATTAGAGAAAATAAGTGTTGAGAAGCAGTAGCAAATATTCTCAGCTGGCTAAATTATTTGCAATGAGAGTTTCATGGACTCATTCTATATATGACTATTTTCACTACTCAGTAGGGAGATTATAGTTTTATTAAGGAAGAGTTCCCCCAGGGCATATTTCTATGTGACACTATAGAGTGCACAGAAGCAGAATAAGCTACCTGTCTGACCCCTTCATCATCCAGAATGAGAGAACAAAAGCTGCTGAGCTGACTCTCTGCTCAGTCTGATAAATGTGACATTACTTGCATGATTTGCAGTGGATGTCAATGCCCAATAACTTGATGGTATCAACTGATAATATGCTGGTTATTCAGTGTCACTGGGTGTTTTGTCTGGCTTTTTGTGAGTTCATGTAAATTGCATAAAATTTAACATGTTTATATTGGCAGGAAGGGAGTTAATGAACCTGTTACAGAAGTTTTGTGAAATGTTATTGGAGACTGTGTTTGACAGATATTCTGTTACAATGATGGTGTCATCTGTAAACACGGTACATTTCCACTATACACCATTCACTACTGCAGGCAGATCTTAGCGTAAATCAGAGATGCTGAAGGACTCGGAAGGACAGAAGGTGTTTCTTTACCCAAACTCTGTTCCAGCTGTACTACTAGATGACTTATCAGGTTCATGACACACAGTACCAGTTGCATGTAGCCTATATAAGTGCTTTCTTTGATTTTCAGTATTTAATACAAATGTAGAGTGAATTTAAATCCCTGCCATAATTTAGTACTTATGTTGCAACAAAAGTTTTACCCTGTAGGACGAGTATTACAGTCGGAAACCGTGCATGCACGTCTTGCAGCAGTGTTGCTCGAGTTGCGCTATTTATACATACTGTAAATATCCAATGTTTCATAGTGAGAGCACTTTGTGATTTCCAAAAACTTCAAACATAATTTCAAACCTCTCCTAAATGCTAATGTCAGAACATACTTGTGCATTTGCAAAGCAGTCAGAAGTATGAAGTTGTTATATACATTGTAGTTTGATTCCTTAAACATACTGAGTATGTTTTATATGGAAGATACTTGTTGTGCATCATAATTTGAGCATATTTTTACAATAATGTGGCTCGTCACTCATGCCTGAAATTCTCTTATGCAGATGTAACAATAGTATATATCCTAAATGATTACTAAGTATTATTAGAAATTTCAGTTATAGGTTTCTCTTCTAACTGTACTTCACAGATAATGGATACACGTGTTTGCTGAAATGTATTGTGCCATTGTCCTAATAGTCAGAATGTTAGTAGTCTGTTACAAGGATACATGCATTAAAACTTGAAAAAGCAGTTCATGATGTACATACATTTCTACTAAGCAGCAATCTTTCAGGGATTGACAGAGCACTTTACTATACTAATATGATGCATATTTTATAATACTAAAGTATGAGATGGCAATCGTGAGTGACTGGATATTATCAGTCATCTCACTGCATACAGTTGTTGCTAACATTCCAGTAACAGTGTTTATACCATTTTGGTCTATTTTAGAATGTAAGATTCAACTGACACTAATTGGCACGACAGAAAACTATGTAATGTGCCTTGGCATACAGTATCGGAAGACTTGTATATTGTTTTTTAATGTGTCTGTGGTGGAAATTGGAAGAGCTGATTAATCCCTCATTCTGTGTGTTGATGTTACTGGTAGATTCAATTAGTTGTAGTTTACACATGATCTTGTATGGTTCTGAGGTGAAAGGACAGGATCTTCATTCTTAAATTATACTAGGTATGGATATTTTCACATACTGTACTGCTCCTTCCTTTGTATTTGATACAGAACATACTGTTGTTCATGTGTGCCTGTGTGCCTGTGTGTGTGGGCTGTTCATTATCTGTATACCACATTTCATGGAACATGGTGCATATTTTTCAGTGCAGTCTACAGTGGACAATGTTTTCTGTTACAAAATGATTATCATATTTGGAGGCTGTAGACATGCATATAATCAAACTTGTTAAATGTAGCTACAATAACTGCTGGTCAAGAAGGTATGGGAGTTTGTTAATGACATTGTAAATATGATTGTTATTAGTTTTTAAATTTTATTTATTCATAGAAAACTTACTTTAGCATAATTTAGAAACTCAGAGGAATTTGTGGAATGTTATATTTACCATGTGTTCGGTAACCTGTGTATACAGGCAATTACCATATTTTGTGTTGGTTAAATTGTTATCTGCGCATGTTCATACCATTACCCCAATAGCAGTATGTTTTCCTAAAATTCTAGTTTCTCTCAACTTTGATATTTCTGTATGATGCTTTTCTATATAATGACAGTCTGCATTTGTAACCCAATGTAGGAGGGGCATTCACTAAGTAATGGAACATATTTCTATTCCAGTTCAAAAAAATGTGCACGAAACATCTTTGGATATGATGAAACTATAGGGGCTGAAGTAGGAATATTCCACAAAGTTCCATTAAGTGGCAGCACTAATTGTGCCTTAAAAATTGTCTGTAACAGAGGTATGTTCCAAGCAGGGACCTGTTGAGTTTTCAGTGCAAAAGCAGACCATCACAGTTATTCATAGGCACTTGCAGAATATCTTCAGAGACCTGATAGTGGAAAAAAGGTGTGTGCCATTCGCAGACAGTTGTGACTCTGCTGTGTCAGAACATGCAAACACTCTGATGATGATCTGGCAATCACAATGGATGGAACAATCTTGTTTCTCAGCTGGACATCTCTGTTGTTAGTGCAGACACAGTTGTCCACCAGTTAGGGTAATCAAAGATGTGCGCTGCTCTGTTCCGGCAAACTAGAGATGGTAAAGACCAACGAACGACCATCTGTGCCAAACAGACTGTGCATTAGGAGGGTTATAGTGATAATTTTTGTTGAGTTTGTCAGACGGTGAAACACTGTGAACTGAGAAACAAAACAGCAATCCGCAGAGTAGTGCCACATCACCTCCTCTGAAGAAAATGTTCAAAGCTGCATCCTCAACCAATGAAGTCATGGTGGTGGTCTTCTGAAATTTTGAAGTTGTTATTCTTTGTGCTTACCTCCGTCATGATGTAGTGTTCTGCACTACCATCAGGAAGTTGAAAAATGACTTCAGCATGTAGATCACCACAAAAATTGAAATGAACTTTTCCTTCTCCATGGCATGGCAACACTGCACCAAGTCTGCACACTTTAGAGGAGCACACATACTTCATTGGGACAAAGAAACGAAAGCCAGAAGGTGCGATATCCAGACTGTTGTGTGGACAAGGAAGAACTATCCATTGAAGGACGCTCTCTACAGAAAGCAGTGTGTGGATGATAGGGTAGTTGTTGAAGCAACAAGATGGCACCAATGTCAATCAGTAGATTGGTGTCGCACAGGTATACAAGGCCTCCCAGAAAGGTGGCATAAGGCCATCAAATTGAACAGAAATTATGTTGAAAACTCAGGTTTTGTATCAAAGATGATAGGAAATAATACGGTGTTGTGGAATCCTGAATAGAACCAACCTGCTTTCTGAAAAATTGTTGCATTACTTACTGTATATCCCTCATACAATTAATTGAGCATTTTAGACAATCCAGTGTTCCAATTTAGTAATGTAGGACATACTATTTTGTGTATTATGATCAGCTCAAACAAGCTGCATAGTTATTTCAATTGTAATAGGTGCTAAGAAATTCCTTTTAACACTTATTATTTAATGTTAGCTGAGGTGTAGCCTGTACTGACTACAGATGCTTGTTAGATGTTAAATTTCATTAATGTGTCTGTGTTGTAAAAATAAAATTTCAAACAATTTAATATCAGCAAGGTAGCAGTTACTTGGAAGGAATATCTAACAGCATACATCAGTGCATAAAGTGCTGTTACATTTTTGAATAATTGAATGTTGCACTTTTGTATATTTACCCATTGTTAATTGTACCATGACCAAACAATGTACATGCGATGTTAGGAAACATGGTATTGCCAACTTGTTGGCTCAGCATAAACATGTAAATCTCTCAGTATTAAATTTGACATGATCTTTGGTTTTAAATATGGTCAAATACCACTTGCCATAAACAGAACAATCATGTGTGTCTCACTATCACCTTTCTAGAAATGTCTGACATTACTTCCACTTACTTGTGTCAGACATATTCTGTTTTCTTTCCTGTCGGTCTCACTTGACCAACTCTTGATCTTTTCGACCCAAATGGTATTAGGTTGCGAGGCCAGAGGGTGTCTTTCATTTTATTTATTTAATCTTCTCTCTGATGGAAGGAGGACATGCTCATGTATTGAAGAACAAGAACAAGATGAAGAGGAAGCAGTTGTGATACAATCTAGTATCTCCTCAAAGTGTCTGGAGAAATCTTTAGCAATACTTGTATCAGAACAGAGTGATGACCATGCTGTGGTGGAGCATTATTAAATTTCCGTGAAGTTGTGCAAAAGACTGGACATCCCTGATGGACACAAAAGTAATTTGGAGGTGCCAGATGTTTGGAGAAGACTGAAATAGAAATGAGGACAGGACTTTGTGATGGAGCAGTGTTGAAAGTATGAGGTACTGCTGTATCTCCTCACAAGAGAGTATCTTCTTGCTAAACAGTTTCCCAGATGCTACTATGTTCAGAGTGATGTCTCTCATCCCAGACCTCATGGATGTCTGCTCTGCTCCTATCATTTGTATTTTGGTGTCCACTACTGGGAGACAGATAATTGTCATCATGGGTGAATGTTCTCCAAGGCTGCTAACGGGAAGATGACACAAGGTCCAGCTAGCATTGTCAGATTCCTGAAGTACCTTTACCTGCAGCCTATCACTTGGGGAAGGCACCAAACTGTCTCACATCAGAAGCCCTACTTGCTGAGCATCACACTTTTTCCAGCCATTTGCACGCCTCACCTTCCCAAAAATGTGCATCAGCATTATAAAAGCCAGAGCACAAATGTATTAAGGGTAGCTCACGAGTGTCGTCAACTAAAAGTTGTGGATTCTCCATCACGTGTCGACACTGTAGCTACTCACAGCACTTCATATTGGTCAGAAAGTGATGTTAAGTGGTTGTGGATATCACTATTATCTGGTGTGGAAGGAGCCAGCTTAAAATAAATATTGAGCAAGTTTCCAGTGTTAACCCAGCACTTCAGATGTGGAATTCCCTTCCAGATGGTTTAAGACACATCCAGTGAGACCTGGTGTGGTTAGGCAGGATCACATAACTTCAGAATTAAATGGATAATAGAAATGGTAAAGTCGCTGTTTTGGTCATTTATTTATTTAGTCTTAAATGCCATATGCTTCTGGGATATTTTCATTGGTGTTACATGCATTTAATGTAAAATATGCAATCTGTTGTAAAACTGCCACAGATTCCTCTTGCTGTACCCAAGGCATGTCAGAATTCCTATTACAGGTGTATAAGAGTTATAGAAGGGACTTGGTATGTTTCCAGACATGGGTTCATTAATGAAACCTTGTGGATAAAGTTTGCTCTAGAACCTCTCTGTAATAGGAATTGTGAAACACTCTGGAATTATTAGTGAGCAGGTGGATGGCATGTGTTGAGTGTAGACTTACTGAGGCTCAATAGTCACAAAAATCTTGCATTTAAGAAGCTTTGCTTTAGTCTTACCTAATCAATATAAATATGCAATAATACAAAAACATCATTATTTGGTGAAGTCCATATGATTCTCAGTTTAGATATCTTTTGTAGTAATATTACCTCAGTTTGTCGTCTTCAGTTATCAACTTCCATGTTTCCCTTTTAAATTTAGTATTACAGTGGTGAAGAATGTGACTGAAACACAACAGGTAATATTACAATAGTGCGTTCATAAATATATTCTGAGTGCATGTGCTGTCAGCAAGAATGTATATATGGCACACTTACTCTGTTACAACAAACTTTTTTGTGGTTCACAAGTTACTGCAATAATGTCTTTGTATTCATAATATCCCTGTTGTGATAATCATATGTATACAAATTATAGTGATATTTGCATGTTCCTGTTGTTCATATGTGAAAATTTAGTACCTTACCATCCAGATTTTGTAAAGGTATCAACAAATTGCCAATTGTTCAGACTCTAACTCTTGTATATAAAACGGCATCAATCTTCTGACTGGTTTGCAAATAAGTTAATGAGCTCAATGTTTCACTTGAAGCATAATTGCAAACATTTGCTTGACGTTTTCTTCCTTACATGCTTGAAGTCGTCAGAAGTCTGTAAGTGCACTCATCCTGAAATACTCAACAAATAATGTTACACTGCCTTGACAAGCACACAGTTTCCCACTGTACTACTGGCCAATATCTACTCGCTAAGGTGTATAATCTAACATTAAAAATGTCTTGTTGTGTTAAAGTCCATCAATAATTAAGCAAAATATTTTTGTAGTTCCTGGAAGGCTTTAATTAGGCAACTTGCGACTGGTACTGGGTTCCAGGATATACAACTGAATCTCCAGTACCACAGTGTAAGAGTTAACTTGAAGGTCAGTTACTGGAATAACATTAGTTTAATAAGTGATGTCATTCGTTATGTGTATCCTGTGCATAGAAAGTCAGTTTCGCAATACTGTCTGATTGTAAAGTGACTTATTATGTCAAAAAAGCCTTGTTATTAATATAGTGCATCTTCATTGGGGCTCTTCTCTGTTTTTAATTACACTAGCCATTGGCTACAGATTTTTCTCCATCAGATGCAAGTGTCCATGCATGTCCACTCCATGCACATTTCTTACTTAATGTGTAAGAATTTTGGGTACATGAACATTGATTAGTGTAGATCTTGTTTGTGTACATGGTTGTTGGGTAGTCATAAATCATTAACTCAATCCATTAATTTATGGCTAAAGTTAGAAGCAGTTCCCAGCTGTGGAAGGTTCTTGATTCTCCTATGTCATATCTTTACTTAAACACATGTTCCATTCTTCTTCTGATACTGATCACTGCAATACAGGGGACCAAGTATACGAAGTGTCTGTTAACTGTTGTTGTTTGAATATGAACTTCTGTTAGTGGATACAGGACTCGGAGCATGTGAGTGTGGACTACCACAATCCAAAGACCCACAAATACCATCAAAAGCATGAGACAGCTGTTTCCATAAGTCGTTCTTCCGTGATTTACTTGTAATTATGTTGGGGGATCTGATCGGGTCATTACCAAGATAGTGAGCTGCAGTAGGTTTGATTTAGCAGTTTACTCCCATTGACTTGCAATGTAGGGGAAGTTAGACATGTTTGCACACTTCCATTCTTTCACTGTTCCTCTCTATTACTGTGATTCAGTAACTTTACGGTTGGATAGAAGGCAAAGAGCTGGAGTAGTTCTCTAGAATGTTTCTGAATACTTTCAATGTGCCTATTTAGAGAGATCGCTATACTCATATTCATTTCCTGTGGTGGATTAAATGTACTAAGCAACCAGTAGGAATAAATGGAATCAGTACCGATGTAGAAATTTCTTCTTAAATCAGGATGATGAAGTACTGGTGCCTCATGCAGCTGGTTTTTAATTAACTCAAATGCTTCTTGATATTCCTTATTCCATTTCCAGATGGAGATGGACTTGTGAAGATAAAAAAAATCAAGGATGAATACTGTGATAGAAATTGCATGAAATGAGAGATTTTTCAGTTGTCTACAGCATATTTGTGCAGGAAAATTTCTCACTGGTTTCATTTTCATCAGATCAGATATGATTCCACACAAAGAAATGACATGCCCAGGGAAATTGTTTTGCAATTTGGCAAATTCTTATTTATCCATCCTTAATGTGACTCTTGCTCCACTAAACACTTCAATTACATGGCACAGAATGTCTAAATGTGCTCTCTAAAGGCAGTACTAATTTGTATACTGCCTACATAATGTTAAGTGTGTCAATGGTTTGAATGGCTCTGAGCACTATGGGACTAAACATCTATGGTCATCAGTCCCCTAGAACTTAGAACTACTTAAACCTAACTAACCTAAGGACATCACAGAACACCCAGTCATCACGAGGCAGAGAAAATCACTGACCCCGCCGGGAATCGAACCCGGGAACCCGGGCGTGGGAAGAGAGAACGCTACCGCACGACCACGAGCTGCGGACTAAGTGTGTCAATAATTCTTCTCTTTGGTCTGTCAGTATCATCAGTGGCCTTTATGACAGCACTTAACGAAGTTCAAAGGCCATTCTTTTAAACTGGTAACACCTTCCACTCCACAGAAAGCCTGTGTTCTGCCTGCTATGCCTTCATCTTCCAGTTGGTCACATTGTACAGTAAACTGCATCATTTCTCCATGAGCATCAGTTAGTAAATGCACACTGCCATCTTCTTTTGTTACAGTGGGGATTGAAATAGAACCTTCCCTACCTGAGTTATAAATTATCTGATTCTCTTACATATTCTTAATTGCTTTATTAACTACTACTTTCTAGGGCAAGGATACTGGGTACAATTTGCTATGGAATGACTCGTGATTCTTAACTGGAGTTTCACAAGCGCATCATCTGATCAGACCAGGTGTTTTTAGAACAAATTGACATAACACCCTTGTATTTTTACCTGTTCCTCCCATTTACCTTCAGGCATGTCCACTAATGATTGAATCATATTTTGAGTACTAGTCACAGCATCTTAATCATTATTATTCTCCTGCAGACCAGCATTTCCTCAGACTTACTTGAAGATGCAGTTCCCAAGCTCATATTTATGAATGGAACACCCTAATTGTCTCCCTTGATGAATCCTGAAACTATCTCCTCTTCTGTTCATTTCTGTCTGACTAGTGGAAGGAAGTGCAAGAGAATGCATTTACAAAGCTATTCAGAATCAGCCAACTCTGAGAACTAAACTGATGTCAAGTGATGCTAAAATGAATACTCTCTGCTTGTAATTCTGAAATTTAATAGTGCCTGGCCTTTGGTGGGATTGCATTGATTGTTTACAGCAATGGCAATATGGAAATGATCAACAGGAAATATTCAAAATGCAAGGATGTAGATTTTCTGTAATAGCTCCAGTCTTCCTCGCATGAAAAGCATTAAAATGTATTCATGTTTCCATTTCTCCTTCCTC
Organism: Schistocerca americana; assembly: GCF_021461395.2. NCBI lineage: Eukaryota > Metazoa > Arthropoda > Insecta > Orthoptera > Acrididae > Schistocerca > Schistocerca americana. The sequence continues at coordinate 212,406,867 of NC_060127.1, read as the reverse complement.
TATAAATCCTAACTCACTACAGTGACAGGTTTGCACTAGGTTGTGTTCTGACTCATTTCTGACAATTTCAGTTTCTGAGTGGCCAACTTCCAAAATTCATTTAGTTTACTGTATCATAACTTCACATATTACAGCTTCAGCTTTGACTTCAGCTTTGGAATACCTGGCCATTGGTTTTGCACTCTCTCTGGCATATATTGGAAGTATTTTATTTTCAATCCTGCTTTTTTTTTCCACAAAACCAAAATTTGTTTATGAAGGTGGTTTAAATTATTCAGAATTGGAATAAATTTTTGTTAAACAAATGACCCAGATATTTGCTTAACATTACATCTGGCTAACACACATGTCTACTTTGCCCTGTTTGGTTTAATGTTTCTGAAATGTTTGAACTGTTTGAACCCAACCAAGGTGAACACCCTGTGCCCATTTTTGATTGTCCTGAAAGTTCCATTATCTGCGGTTATTTGAGGTGCATTGTCAATGTTAGTCTCTATTTTGTCTAATGCTGCATTAATTTTGTGTAGTAGAAGCTCTTTATTTATTCCTTTTCATCCTTTGTCACAGTCTGAGGATTTCCGGTGAATTTTGTCTTTTACACAATGCACAGCTGCTCACCTACAACCTCTACAGATATTTCTTGTCACACGCGCTACTGCACATTGATGCTTGCTAGCCACGTTCCTCTTGTATGTAGCTGATCTCCATGATTAGTATGGCTTTGCTGTTGGACAACCATGTTGATAACATGCTTAAACAGTATCTTCCCTAGAATTTGGTTGGTTCAACTAATGCCTTCATTGTTGAGTTGACATGTTTTAATACTTGGTCTCACTTCTGTAGATGTTGGGCCCTGGTAAAGAGCTTTTGATGTGATGAGTCATTCCTTCCCTGACTGGTATGTACTTCTCATGTAGTCAGGTTAGCTAGTTGTCTGTTTTTTAGTAACACCCAGAGACCACGTGTAGGGTCCGTTTAGGTTGACATGTGCACATGTGAAGCTGCATTGCCCCCTGAAATACTTTTATTAACCTTTTGTCAGTTATGAAACTTGTTAGGTATATCTTATGTTGGATAAGTAGTTTATAAACACATTGTACAACAGTCATTAAAGATACAGTTATGGAATAGTAAATAACTATTCAAAACTGAGCAATATGAGAAAACTACAGAAGGTTTTCAGCTCCATGGGAAGGAGGTTGAAAATTTTTACTGCAGCATATATAGAATCTCTCTGCAGCAGTGGCACTGCACATAATTCTTTAGTTTAGTGCCACACGTGTGAATTGCTGCGTTCTGTCACCACGGATGCAGTCTCTAGAAACAAAATTTTCTGTGGTGGATTAAACATAATAAGTGTACCTGTGGGAAGCACTTTCATAGCCTCTCACAGTCAAACACCACTGCGTTTTGTAACAGGCCTACTCTCCAATTTATCACCCTTAAGGAAAACACAGTTGCAGTAAACGTTAGTACACAACAACAGAAGAACCAACATAAGCCACAGTCTTATTGGTGGATGTGGTCTGCCAGACTGCTGATATGACTCGTGGAGCAGTTAACCTGTTGCAGCTTCTCGTTGTTTTCAACTTTTATTAGAACTATCAAACCCTCAGCAAATAAGATAACTTCATGTTCTTCTACACTTACATGCATTATGTTCAGCAGCTTTGCCTTTTGGTCACTTTACCTAGAGTACCATCTGCTAATGACGCTGTAATACACAGAAACGTATCATCATTTAGGAACTCTAGGAGGATACATGTTGACTTGGACTGAATTTCTATTTAGTATGATGAACGGCAGCTTGTTCCACATGTAAAAAATGTAAGTGGATGTGGACGAGTAGGAGAAACAAGCTATTAATGTTCAAACACAGTATCGGTACTGTGATGCTTGACACCATCTACATCCACATGACTAATCTGCTATTCAGAATAAAGTGCGTGCAGAGGGTTCGTTGACTGACCTTCAAGCTATCTTTTCCGTTCCACTCACGGGCAGCATGGGGAAAAATGAACACTTTAGTCACACCATGTGAGCTCTACTTTAATTGGTGGTGGTGGTGGTGGTGGTGGTGGTGGTGGTGGTGGTGGTGGTGGTGGGCATCATTTCAACCTATGTAGGTTGGTGCCAACAAAATATTTTCACACTAGGAGAAAACTGGTGATTGAAGTTTCATCAGAAGATCTCACTGCAATGAAGAAGACCTTGGTTTTAATGATCGCCACACAAATTCGTTTATTATATCCATGACACTGTCTCCCCCTAGTTCAGGATAATACTAATTGAGTGGCCCTTCTATGAACTGATTGTTTTAGTCTGTCAATAATATCTGATGCAGATCTCATAAAGCACAGCAATACTTCAGATGACGGTGGACAATCTTGATTATATGCACTCTTTCTTGTAAACCTGTGGTTCTCTCAAAGTGTACTGTCAATAAAGTGCAGTCATGGGTTAGGTTTTCTCACAACAATGCCTATATGATCGTTCCAATTTATTTTTTGTCTGAAATTGTAATTACTAGGTATCAAGCTTAATTGATAGCCTTTAGATTGAGATATTGTGAAACAGAAATTTAGCAGGTATCCCCTTGTACTCTTGTGGATGTTCTCATTTCTCCTTATTGAGAGACAATTTCCACTCTTCACACCATACAAATATCGTATAAATCATTTTGCAATTCGTATTGATCATCTGACAACTGTGCTAGATGGTAAATGAAAGCATCATCTGCTAACAATCTAAGAGGACTGCTCAGATTGCTGTTCCTGATCTACACAAATGATTTAGGAAACAGAGGGCCTATAACAGTCCAGTGGCTCACCATAAATTATTATGGCCTATGTCCTTTCTGACAGGAAATCATGAATCCAGTGCATAACTAAGATTTGACACATAACTATGCAATTTTATTAGAAGTTGTGTCTAAGGAATAGTGTCGAAAGCCTTCTGGAAGCCTAAAAATATGACACCACTGTGGATCCCCCTGTCAGTCTCAATTGTTACATTGTGGAACTAAATTGTGGATGTGTTGCCTTGCTTAACGAGAAAAACATTTTCTGAATCCATGCTGACTGTGTATCAACAGATTGTTTTCCCGGAGCAAATGGGTGTGTTGTTGTTGTTGTTGTTGTTGTTGTTGTTGTTGTCTTCAGTATTGAGTCTGGTTTGATGCAGCTCTCCAAGCTACCCTATACTGTGCAAGTTTCTTCATCTCCCAGTACCTACTGCAACCTAAATCCTTCTGAATCTGCTCAGTGTATTCATCTCTTGGTCTCCCTCTACAATTTTTACCCTCCACGCTGTCCTCCAATGTTAAATTTGTCATCCCTTGATGTCTCAGAACATGTCCTACCAACAGTCCCTTCTTATCGTCAAGTTGTGCCACAAACTCCTCTTCTCCCCAATTCTATTCAATACCTATTCATTAGTTGTGTGATCTACCCATCTAATCTTCAGCATTCTTCTGTAGCACCACATTTCGAAACCTTCTATTCTCTTCCTGTCCAAACTATTTATCGTCCATGTTTCACTTCCATACATGGCTACACTCCATACAAATACTTTCAGAAACGACTTCATGACACTTAAATCTACACTCGATGTTAACAAATTTCTCTTCTTGCCATTGCCAGTTTACATTTTATAATCTTCTCTACTTCGGCTATCATCAGTTATTTTGCTCCCCAAATAGCAAAACTCTTTCACTACTTTGTCTCTCATTTCCTAATCTAATTCCCTCAGCATCACCCGACTTTATTAGACTACATTCCATTATCCTCGTTTTGCTTTTGTTGATGTTCATCTTATATCCCCCTTTCAAGACACTGTCCATTCCGTTCAGCTGCTCTTCCAGGTCCTTTGATGTGTCTGACAGAATTACAATGTCATCGGCGAACCTCAACACTTTTATTTCTTCTCCATGGATTTTAATACCTACTCCGAATTTTTCTTTTGTTTCCTTTACTGCTTTCTCAATATACAGATTGATTAACATTAGGGAGAGGGTACAACCCTGTCTCACTCCCTTCCCAACCATTGCTTCCCTTTCATGTACCTCGACTCTAATACCTGCTATCTGGTTTCTGTACAAATTGTAAATAGCCTTTCGCTCCCAGTATTTTACCCCCGCCACCTTTAGAATTTGAAAGAGAGTATTCCAGATAACATTGTCAAAAGCTTTCTCGAAGTCTACAAATGCTAGAAATGTAGGTTTGCGTTTCCTTAAGCTTTCTTCTAAGATAAGTCGTAAGGTCAGTATTGCCTCACGTGTTCCAATATTTCTACGGAATCCAAACTGATCTTCCCCAACGTCGGCTTCTACCAGTTTTTCCATTCGTCTAATTATGGAGTTATTGTGTAAGCATACTCTGAAACAAACCTGAGTGGCATACAATCCCAACCAGAAGCATTCTTTATTAAGTAATGTAAGCTGCTTCTCAACTTGGAGAAAACCTGCTACCAAGTTAGTCATGTTCGCATTCATTCTTGATTTGAATACTGGAATATATTCTTGGTTTTTGAAATTCTTTCAGCAAAGCAAACTATGCTTTCTGTAACTCAGCTTTAGTCTCACTTCATCAGTAACATCACTATTGTTATCGCACAGTGAAGGTATTGATTCCTTGTTGGTGTTGTTGTACTTTACATACGACCAAGATCTCTATCGATTCTTCTAGTTTTAAGGCCAGTTTCATTGTGGAACTTACTAAAAGCCTCTCACACTGGGATTTTACATTGTTTTACATTTGGCATTCGTTTCTTCATAGCTTCTGTAATAGTGTTCCAATCTGTTTTGTGTACTATGTGGGACCTCTTATTAATTTATTTTGTACATAGCTCTCAACTGCCATTGTTTCCATTTGTATCCATAATCTCTGGTCTAGGCCTACATAGTCAGATCAGATGGAGTTCAGGCTGCCTCTGAAAAAGGTGTCAAGTGCATTTTAACTGTGTTTCTATATGTATACTTTACGTTTATTTTTGTGTGTTTGGATCTTACAACATTTAGTATCGCTACAATAAGCGTGTGGACACTAACCTGTGTATCCATCATAATGCTCCCTATTTGCTCATTATTATTTGTTGCTAAGTAGTCAACAATGCTTTTGCAATAATTTACAATTAATGTGGGCACCTGCACTAATAATTATTGCTGTAAATACTTCTCTGAGAAAGCTTTTGGTATGATGTCAGATGACATACCTAAAATCGACTTGCGACATGTATTTTAGCCAACATATGGAGGCTAGATTGAAGTCATCATCAACTGTGTTTGTATGACTGGGGTACCTATTTGGAATGGCTAAGCTCTTCTTTGAGCTGTTCAGCAACTCATTCAGGTGGTTGGTTAAACAAGGTATGTAAGCTTCAGTGCTTTCTATTAGCGATTGGTGTTCTGGATCTTTCCCAACACAGCTACAATAATTTACAGTTACAATACCAACTGCATCTAAAACTACCTTCATCCTGTTTTTGCCCTGCACTGTTTTAAACTGTCAACCATTCTGTAGCTTACTGAGACCCTCTAATATAGTAAGACAGCCATTCACCACAACACAGCCCCCACTATCTGAGTAGGCACCTCCTGTGTGTAGTGGTCCCCTGACATATTAAGCATAACCCAGGAAACACCACCGTAAGGCGCAAGTCAGAGAATCTGCAGACTGAGTGCAGGACTGTCGTAGCCCCTGATACAGAGCTGAATTGGTGGTATGTTACAAAGGACCATGGTCAATTCTGTCATAATGCTATTGATAGTGATCTCCACCTTCAAATAACAAGACAGGCAATCCTTACCATATCAGCTAGCCACCAAAAAGCAGACGCACTGTGTGTGTTGCTTTGGATCAGATCAGTGTTAGTACCAACATGAGCCACCGTCTGCAATTGGCAAAAACCTCTGTTCACCATGGCATCCAGAAGCACCTATTCCACACCAGGAATAAGTAATCCTGAACTTTCATATAGGCTTGACCAGAGTTTTGCAACATTAGTTGGTCTGGTCCTAGTGTTATATTGCATCCTCAGTCATTGCCACATTTCTTCACTGTAATAGGTCTTCAGCAGTCCCATAAACATTTTATCCAGTGGCTGGATCCTACAGGTGCAGTGAGAAGGGAGTCTAACTAAGTGAACATGATGAATCCTACTTGCAGATAAGAGCCTCAATGCTTAGGTGGAGATTCGCTGGTAACACAGTTCAACATGCTAATTTCATTGTTGCTGCCTCCTTCTTTGACTTAGCCAACCAAAAGTGTCATCCAAGGGACATTGTGGCAGCTTTAAAATATTGCATTTTCTATTCCCCACTAAGTTAACAGCCATTTGATCATAATCCAGTTTCTTTTGTTGCTGTTGGTCCTGCGACACAAATGCCTTGTGACTGCTACTAGAGTCCCCATGTTATTCGTTAGCTCAGTAATACCCAGACTATATTTTACTGTAACATCCAGAAACCGCTTTGAACACAAGAATTAAGATTTAAACATCCACGTGAACATCAAGGGGGTTACGGAATACTTGGAAGCCAGACTGTTTCATAACCCCCCCCCCCCCCCCCCCCCAAATAAAATCTGACTTCATCATTCTTTGGATGAATAACTTGTAGTCTTCATGGGGAGTTACAAAATTGACTTGCTTTATTAAATTACTATATGACCAACTTCTGCTCCTCAAGGACCTCTCACCTATAAATAATTTTTCAGTGTATATTGTAAATGGTCAGCCAGCCACATACACCCCTGTGTCTCCTAGTTTTCCTGTCGTTTCAGTTGTGTTTTGAGTTTTTAAACATCTCCCGACTTCCACATTTTTTTCATGTGGTTGAGCACCTGTGGTTGAGCCCACGAACATGCATATGTACCATACCGCACCTGTATCAATCAGCGGCTGAATGGGGCAGCGAAAGGAAGAGTGGCTAATGTACAGCATCGGGGTCTCCCAGCTCTTGCATCTGTTAGAGCTGCTGCCACTCTGCTGATGAGATGCAAGAAAGTCAGTTATTCACTGATCTATCCATCCATCGATTTCACTTCTTCAGTTAGTAGTATTGCCTCTGATGTATACTGTGTGGGAATTGTCTATAACAAAGAATTGGAGTGATGGACGACATAGGAGAAGATGCGCATAGAAACAGATGAAGAAAGATCGTCAGAACAGGACAGACAGACTGACTCCAGTTTAAATCTGTCGTAAGACAGATCCAGCAGCACTCCACATGTACAGTGAAACAGTCCTCTGCCAACCAGCTTTCAGAGGTTATTTAGGGTTACCTTTTCAGTATTTTGGCATAAGGGGTCTGCACTCTCCAGTAACTCATTTGAGAGTTATTGCATTCCATTTGCTTTCATGCCAGATTAGCTCAGTATCTGTATTGCACTAAAAATATCACAACACTGCCAATGCTGAAGATGTGTGCTGTGCATTTTGTTTACTAACAACTCCTATCACATCCATTAACAGTACTCTCTGCTCACAACATAATGCCCACCTTACACTTCAACCTTGAGCTCACAACCTCCAGGGGACTCGCCACTCTCTGGTGGGTTCATGCTTGGCTACCACAGGCTCCCAGCCTTTGCAGCATCTTTTCCCTTTCGTGCTGCATGTCTACCATGTTAGTATCATTTTTCCCTTTCCTTGGAGAACATGTCTGGTGTTTTTCTTGGGAATGTTGCACATTGTCCATAGGTGACATACACAGTCTCACCACTGGTTTTCATGCGTATTTTCCTTCCTTCATTCACCTTCTCCTATCATTCCTCCTCTTCAATATTTGAGGCTCCTCTTTGTGCTTCTTCCTCCCTTTGTCCACGCAAAGGCCAGTAAATGCATCTAAAATGTTGTGGGTGACTGGGTAACATGTAATTCCCAGCCTTGGGCCAACTGGTAATGTTTGCATGTACCACCTGGTGCAGGCCAGGCCCAGAGAGGGGCGATTGCCTGCGCTGCTACCTTCCTAAATTGCTGATTGTTCACTCCTAAGTCACATGTACCAAACACCTGGCACAGGGACCAATCACTTAAGGCTGCTGTGTGCCCATTTGAAAGGGGCACCCAGTTGGAAGGAGCAAGCCATCAGACATGCTGGCAGTCATGGGAGATTTCCTCGAAGTGAGCCAATTATCATCTTTGCAGTCCACGTCTACCAAACATAAATGGAATGAAGCTCCCAATTCAAAGACCCTCCCAGCTGCATCACAGTGCTGCTCAACAGTCTAACAGAGGCCTAAATCCAAATGTATGTCTGATCAGGGTCGCATTGCAGTCCATCGGGTGACTAAAAAGGTAGATGCCTCCTTAGTGCCCACAAGCACTATTTTTCTCATCTTTGTTACAGTGGGAGAATCTGTCCAGGATCAAAGCAGGCTATGATGTTATCACAGTCTGACTGTACATTATGAACCTAAAGTGCTGCTCCCAGTGTCATCATTTCAACCACACTTTATAGTCTTGTTGACAAGCGGCCAACTGTGTAACTTGATGTAGGGAAGCTAACCACCTTGCTGCTGCATCTACTGCAATGGTTATCATGCCACCTCCTGTCTTAATTATCTGTTATGTTTTGATGAGCAGCTGTCTAGGAGATCTGGGTAAAGGAAAAAGTTCCTTACCCGGTCACTCGCAAGTTACTGGCTAGTTAAAAACCCTGTGTCCTACTGTCAGGCACTTATAATGTGGTTCTTGCTTCATCTTGCTCCATGAAGGACATGGCCGTGCAGACATGTGACCTCAAATACATCTCAGAGATTGTGAAATCTCCCATTGTCATGGTAGTATCACCATCCCCTTGTCCAGCTGTGCAACAAGCCATCAAACCCTCGCCACAATGGGAGAAGTCGCCAGATACATAACCGACCTGCTGGAAAGGACAGATGAAATACTCCAATGAAGACTTCCTATCTCCTTTCAGTCAACCAACATCTAAGACTTTCTCTGCCAACTGGAAAGCCTCAAGAAATCCAACAAAGGCAAACAGTCTTTTCCTAAATTGACTCGGAGATACTCTTCGATGGTGTCATCATGTACTACCTTCACCTGGCCAGCCTCCGTGCCACCAGAGCACAGAGGTGAAACCCCTTGACTTTTATCCTCATCGTGATTGTCCTTACAATGACCAACACTTCCCCAATTGTGATGCCAGGTAGAATATCTTACAAACATTATCCGTATCACCGCAGAACGTTCTGTTCCCTGCTCTTTGTCTATACAATGCATGTCAAACACCTTAGGTCATCATTTTGCGGAAATTTCAAGCTCTTCCCACTGTCGCCCGGCCTTCTTCCATCAGAAATGAATGGAGGTGGCTCAAGTGATACCCTTCCCTTCTCTGAATTGTGAGGCACAGTACTGCCTATGATATGAGAGAGCAATACTCTCTTGTGGACAACCAGAATGCACGTTTCCCAGTCACTGGTGGGAAGCCATTGTCATACCCATATCTAAGCCCGGTAAGGACAAACGCATTCTTTCTAGTTATCACCCAATTTCTCTTGCCAGATTCGTTTGCAAGGTGATGCAGCATATGATTTATGCCTGGGTGGTATGTTGGCTCGAGTCTCGCAATTTACTAACCACTGCACAGTGTGGATATCTAGGACGCTGTTCTGCAATTCACCATCTCGTCACTATGTCCACCCGTGTTATGAATGGTTTCCTGCAGAAATCCCAGATTATGACCATGTTTTATGATTTGGAGAAAACCTAAGACACCTGCTCCATGCCTGAAAAATTCCTCAAGGAAATAGTTGAGGCTGCCATGGAAGTCTCGTGTGTAGAGAGTGCATAGGATACCAAAGACTGAGTTTTCAAGGCCCAAGTGTCCTCTCCCTTGTCAATCACCTTTATTCCTGAAGATTGTGTTCCTAAGTATTCCTTCCTCAGTGACTGTACCTTTGTGTGTACTGATGGTTCTCAGATTGACCATGGTGTTGGGTGCACCATTGTCATTGGTGCCAACGTCTTTAGTGATTGGCTTCTGGTGCACTGCTCAGTATTTACAGCGTAGTTTTCACCCTGTATCAGGCCACTGAATACATTTGGCGACACAGGCGTTTTAGATGTCAGACACTGTCGGCACCCTTCAAAGCCTCTGTGGGCTGTACACCACCCATCCCTTAGTGCAATAGTTCCAGGAAAACTGTCACTTGATCACTCGTGATAGAGCCACTGAGATGTTCATGTGGGTTCATGTCCATGTCGGTGTGGCAGGAAACAAAGCTACTGATACTGGTGCCAAGGGTGCAGTAATTTTGCCTCAGCCCATTGGTTCATAAATTCCCTCTAATGATTACTGTGTTGCCATCTGTCAGGAGGTGGTGTCACTTCAGCTTCACTGGTTTTCCATTCAATGGAATAAGCTCTGGGTTATTAAGCTTCTCCCTGTGGCTTGGACAAACTCCTGTCAGCCCTCCCTTCATGAGGTCATTTTATCTAGGCTGCGTATTTTGCACTGCCTTTTCAGCCTTCGCCATTTGTTAAGTGGCGCTCCCCCAGCATGTTGTGGACATTGGGTGCAATGTTAAAATGTCAGGCATTTCCTGGCAGAATGGTGTGTTTTTTTTTTTTTTTATTAGTTTGTGTGCCTGTTTGAGTTTTCCATCTGAATTATCGCCCGTTTTAGCAAACGACAAGCGAGCTGTTGACCGCGTGTTACTTTTTATCCATAAAAGCAATATGGCGAAGACCATGTAATTTTTATTTCAGGACCTCCATTACTCTATGGCATACTTTATACACTTTTCTCCACGTCTTTGTTTTAGCATTCTTCTGTTCCATCGATTGTGAATAGAGTGTAGTCATTTCTACCTCCTCTCTTTGTCTTCATGTTGTATAGTTCTGATATGGGCGCATATAATTATAGTTGCTTTTGCACCCAAATACAAAACAAAAGAAAAGGAAACAAACACCACACAAACTAATGTGTAGAAAGCAGGAGTTTCGAAATCAGAATGAAAGATGCAATTTCCATTTGTGCATGACAGCAGGGGGACTGAAACTCGTGCAGGGACTTCTGGAAACACAATTCTGGTATGCTCTTAGTCGATTTGAAGTGCTCCACGTTTTTCAGTCCAATGTGTGGATCTCATTGTGTGATTTTTTTTTCTTGTCCTCCGTATGTGATTAGGACTTCTGCATCTTACAGTCTCCAAATTGAACTGTTAATATGTTGCTTGTGTTGAGCGTGACATTCACTTACATCTGCTAGAGAGAAAATGATAGTGTGTATGGTGAACTTGATGAAAGTCGTGGCAGTAAGAAAGCAAATACTGGGTTGGTGTATATGTTCATATCATTTTTCCAATTTTGATAAACACAAGACATACACATAAGAGATTTCAGTCACCAGTAATGTGTTTTTCTTCACTATTTACAACAGTCTGCCAAAACTGGGGCAACTTTACTATTCTGTGACTAGAAATCATGTGGTTTTGAGGCAAAGAACTCACCAATCCATGTTCACAGTGCCTTTTCATCCAGAAAGAAAGGAAGTAAGTTTCTCAAAGGTTGTTATGCAGAGAGCAAAAAAGGTGAAAATCTGAGTGCACAAGATTAAGTGAACCACATTGGTCTGGAATGGCTTCTAAAATAAACTCCTGTACAATATTTTTTGTCAGTCTAGCAGAATGATAGAGGCTGTTATAATGGAGCAGCATCACTTCATACAGTCTTCCTGGTCATTGTTCTTGGACTGCATCTGCAAGAAGTCGTAGTTGTTTAAAATGAATGTATTTTCTTTGTGAATCTTTTGTTGATGTGTGCAGATCTTTGTATGGGGAGTTGCTGCTTTGTCTGGACGCAATCATTCCTTTCTTTTCCTTGTGTTAGCATACACACACCATTTCTCAAGGCCAGTGACAATACAGGATAGGAATCATTGGTATTCTTAATGAACCACTAGAATCCGATCAAGCAGTGAGACACAGATGTACCCCTGCCGGTTTTTGTGATTTTGGCTTGGAGCACACGATACCTGTAAAAACAGTTTTTGAATATTCCCCTTTTGCATGCAAATGTAACGTATGGTAAAATGATCACACTTAATCGTATTTCCCTGTTCTCAAGTACACTGATGTAGTTCATCGTGGGTTAAGGTGCCTTTAACTGAAAAAATGACAATATATAAACTTGACAAGCAATGGTGAACCTCAAATAAAAAATAAGCAATGAATAAATTCATAGCAATTGGAATAACAACATGCAAAACACAAAAGCTACAAAATTATACCCCAACCTAATGCCTATTAAGTCATGGTGTGAAGGCATAAGTACAATACAGTTTAGAGACCATAAACAAGTTTTCCAGTTGGAGCTCCTACATGCCATGCACTAGGCTTTTGTCTGCATGTGATAAAGGTGTTGGACAGAGGTCAGGGTTCTCGGGTGGGGGTACACAACAGCTGAACAGCACGCTACCCAAATCAGCACACATACCAACACACTGTACATTAGTGATGGCAAAGGTACAGTAGTGTGTATGTTACTACAAACTCTCATTGCTTCGGGGGAAAAGTGACCAGATGCCAGCACCTCTGTGGTGCACTAAAGTTGACACATCCATAGTTTTGAAGCGGTCATGACAGGTGTCAACAGTTCCCATTTTGTGTGAACTGCTGAGTAGTAATGAAAGTCTTGTGTGCAGAGATGCACAGTTGCTGGCCTCCTCCATGAGAGTGGTACTGTGAACTGGAAAGCTGCAGTGTCTGGTCTTTTAATGGAACCTGGAGGGAGACCATACCCCAGTCAGTTTGGGAAAAGGATTAGTGCAATTTTGCAAGTAACTCATCAGCTCGTGGCAGAAGGTATGTGCAGATAACATGACTGTGATAAATTTCATGTCTCCACAAAGTTGGAGGTGACACACCTGTTTATTTATTTATTTATTGATTTAATGATCAAAAAAATAAACAAAAATAATCATGTAGCCCACTCACTTGTCTAAAGCAGTTGAATTATGCCTGGTGACTCGAGAGATTCAGTTGTACTCATTCATGTAAGGACATGAAAAAAATGCAGTCAAGCCAAATTGTTACATTGATTTGTGCTATGAAGTTGTTCACACACCATAATCGCACAGAAAACAAATCCAAAAATTCAGAACACAGTTAATCTAGGTCTTGATAAGGAACCAGATCTGACAAAAGATACATATTTTAATTTATAGAAAATTCAAAAGTAACAAAAGCATGGAACCCAAACAAATTTCTGGTGTCAGTATCATTAATAACCAAATACACATCTGCAGTCCGTTCAACCACATGAGCTGTGGTGGACAGAAACAGAGTGAGATTTGTAATATGCTGCTCGTTTGTAGCTTAGCACATGGCATTTGATGGTTGCTGACGGAGGGAGCTGATCTGTGTGCGAGTCTGAGAGCTGAGGAGTGGAACAGTTGATATGGTGTTCACTTTTGGAGATAACGGTTTCTTCAGTGCAAACACTTAAATAAAAAGTTCATTCTAACCTGTAGACAATAATGAAATGGAATGAATGTCAAGGTCCATTCATATTGAGGAAGGCTGGGTGCGACAAATTGAAGCCATGTAGTTTTTGTTGTCCCACAACTCTCACCATCTGGGGGGCAAGCAGCAGCCTCATGCCGCACAAAGTGAGAGGGATTTGTTGCAAGTGCCACACGGTTTCCTTGTCAGCATCATCATTGGGTTTATCCATCTCAGCTAGGCTTCCCAGCTTGAGCAGCAATGTCTTCATCTTGCGCCATGTGCAGAAATTGTTCACTGTAAATGATGGTGACGTTGCCTGGTTCTTCGATTTGGTAGGCTACTGCATGGGGGACTTAGACAATGACCAGTATTAAAATGTTTTCTGAAGACAGATCTTCACTTCAAAGGGTTCTCTGATGAATATCCTTATTCGGCACTAGGCAGATGATCATATCACCAACTGCAAAGTCTGCGTTAGATTCTGTGGAGCTTTTAGGAACAAAGTGACACTTACGGCCCTCAAACCCTTCAGTTCTGCTACCTAATCCTGATAAGACTGATGTGACTGCCTGCGTTACTGGTAAAACTCTACACAAGTGACACTGATTTGAATGCGCCCGTGGCTATAAGGTGATGACAAACTACACATTTCATCAAAAGTGTGAGGCCAGTTCATTTAAAGCACAACTACTGTTGGACACATGGCAGGAATCCCCAACAAACCCTTAAGTTTATGTGTCAATTATCCTGAATGCAATGAGGTGTTTGTGTAGCCAGTTTTCATGTTTCACTTCTTCAGCAGAGTCGTCGTATGACATAAACCATCGTGGGTAGCACCTGTGATGGTGGAACCTGAACCATCAACGTAGCCACTAGTTTTTCCGAGGTGGCTATAGTAAATTGCTGGTGCCAGACAAGTGGTAGAGGTACCACATTCGTAGGTAAGATACAAGAAGAAAGTCACACAAACTGAGTGTTTGAAAGTTGTACTTGGTTACACTTGTTTTCTAACTCTGGACCCAATAAAACGTGTGGCTGTTAGAAATGGTCTAGTTAGTGAGTAAGGACATGTCAGCATAAGTATGAGGTAGGTAGCTACATGAGAAACATTTGCCTGCCAAGGACAGCTCTGTTTCAGCTGCAGGCAATAGAGGTGCAGGATTGAGATCAGTGGCTTCTGTTCGGGACACAAAGCACGTGAACAGTGCACTACTCTAATGAGCAATAGTGGTGGTGGAGGTGCAGCAGTGTAAGGGTTTCTAGAGACCGCATATATGATTTCATTTTGTATGATACAGAATCTGGTTTCACCACACGATCTGTGTTCTCGTGTATTTCTGTTCCTGCTCAGAAATCTGTGTTTGGACTGCAAGATTTAAATGCATTGTACGTAAATTGCTCATATTGGCACTGTTCTCTTTTGCACTGGATTTTCATATTTTCTCATTTGTAAGGTAAAATTCCATATTAGCTAGTTTTGATGGAATATATGTGCATCTTCAGTATATTTCCTCACAGAGTGGATATGGAAATCTGCTTTTGAATTTCTTTACTTCTTGACATTGAGTATGCTTTGCAATCCTGTTGGCTAAATCATTCTTCCATGTAACTGCTAAAAATGCAACAGTAGTTAGACAAATGTGTTCACACGTTGCTGGTAGTAGGCACAAAGAGTACATTTTCGTAGAAATGAAGATACAACAATCATCCTTCCACTAGGATGAAAATTTCAAAGGAAATAATACATTCTATTAATAAATAGTTCCCAAAACTTTAAGTCAAAACCTAATTTGAAAGGATTGTTGTTGTTGTTGTTGTTGTTGTTGTTGTTGTTGTTGTGCCCTTCAGTCGTGAGACTGGTTTGATGCAGCTCTCCATGCTACTCTATCCTGTGCAATCTTCATCACCTCCCAGTACTTACTGCAACCGACATCCTTCTTAATCTGCTTAGTCTATTCATCTCTTGGTCTCGCTCTACGATTTTTACCCTCCACGCTGCCCTCCAGTACTAAATTGGTGATCCCTTGATGCCTCAGAACATGTCCTACCAACCAGTCCCTTCTTCTTGCCAAGTTGTGCCACAAACTCCTCTTCTCCCCAATTCTATTCAATACCTCCTCATTAGTTATGTTACAACCCATGTAATCTTCAGCATTCTTATGTAGAGCCACATTTTGAAAGCTTCTATTCTCTTCTTGTCCAAATTAATTATCGTCCATGTTTCACTTCCATGCATAGCTACACTCCATACAAATACTTTCAGAAATGACTGCCTGACACTTAAATCCATACTCAATGTTAACAAATTTCTCTTCTTCAGAAACACTTTGCTTGCCGTTGCTAGTCTACATTTTATATCCTCTCTACTTTGACAATCATCAGTTATTTGTCTCCTCAAATATCAAAACTCCTTTACTACATTAAGTGCCTCATTTCCTAATGTAATTCCCTCAGCATCACCCCACTTAATTCGACTACATTCCATTATCCTCGTTTTGCTTTTGTTGATGTTCATCTTATATCCTCCTTTCAAGACACTGTCCATTCCGTTCAACTGTTCTTCCAAGTCCTTTGCTGTCTCTGACAGAATTGCAATGTCATCGGCGAACCTCAAAGTTTTTATTTCTTCTCCATGGATTTTAATACCTACTCCGAATTTTACTCCTGAGTGATATGATTTCCAATCTATTTTTAAGTGTTCATTTGTTAATGGAAATGCTAAATTCTTCAGAAAATTACATCAAATTTTTACGGTTCCTTTTGGTTTTGAAAGTGAATCCCAAATTTGGCAATTTATCCCAGATATGTTTAGCTTACAATAAAATAACACCATAGGCCAACTTTTTCTGATTTTGGAAACAGAATAACCTGTAATCATTTTATCTACAGTATCCACTCCTCCTTCAGTGTGAATGTAAAAAAATAATAATTGGCTTCCCTGTTTTGGGGTTGATATCATCCATGTCATGCATTGTAGATAGGAGTATCAGCAAACAGTTACTTCTTGGTTGGGTACAAAAAATGAATTTATTAGCTTGGAAGCAACATTTTGAAACTCCACATGTTGGTCTCGTAGATGCAAAATTCAAGAGGTATCTCCCTTTCCTTCTTGTGAGGAGTGCGTAGAATGGTCAATTTTTTCTCCAACATGTCCTCCACTACTGGCAGTTTGTGTGAGAATTGTCAATGATGACATTTCTGTGTGTATCTTTGATGTCACTGACAAGCCTTCCTACAATTATTGCTGGGCTGTTTGTTACTAGAAATGGTCCATCTAGCTGCTTTCCTACATATACTTCAATATTACTGGTATAAAACCTTTTTGTCACTCGTGGCACATATTTTAATTGAATATTTTGTGGGTTTGTGTGGTGTATATATAGGGTCCAGGAGTAGCAGCCTCTAAACAGAGTCAACATTTCATGGACTGTAACATAATCAGCAGGATTATAGAATCACTTCAGGTTGACTGCAAAGGAATGTGGACATTTTCTGACAGCAGTTATGCTGTCAAGTTTTTTCCTTTCATTTGGAGTGGAAATGTCAGCAAATCTCATACAATGTATTACAAGCAGAAATCTCTCGTAGCCATTATGGCATTCAGGATATTCATATGTGTACTGCCTGACTCCCGAAATTCTTTCACATTTACATGCTGACCTTTCTCTATACTTGTCAAATGCAAAATGCCAAATATTGGCATACTTTCATGAGTATCCATGGCTATACAATCTCTTGTACATTTTTATTTTTTTTCAAGGTTGTCAGTATATTTGGTAGTAAGGGATACTATCATATCTGCAATATTAGTGCCAAAAAGCTTGAAAAACACAATTTCATTAGAGAAATCTTTTTAATAGCTTGTGAGACTGGGTGGTAAAAAAAAAAGTCTCTCACCAGAACAGGTGCATTTTCAGAGAAGTATCTGTTCCAGGTATTACTGTAGCCAATATAATAAGAGATCCAGAGTTGTGGCAATCTGCTGGAGCAATGTAGAAGTAGAGGCTGGCTATGAATGACAAGGAGTTGGGGCCCCAATGGTCAGATAGAAAACTTGCCCTGAATAAAAAATATGGGTTTTTGAGGGATAGTGGCAGCACACTAATTCTCCTTATCCGTAGTTCGCCAACCAATCCACTCATACCACATGCATTGTGCATTGTGGCTTTGTACTTCCTTGGTGTCTCGGGCTAGCAACTTTGTATTGTTTCTCTTCCCTTCTCCTATTGTGTAGGTGGTGACGATCTGGCCATTAAATTAACTCCAAGTTTTGTAGCAACGAATGCTGAAGGTCACTGCACTTTGTATTACGACTAGCAACAACCATGTTCTATGTCACTTGACACTACCCTGAGGCATCTCATGAGTGGGGAGTGATGTTGCAGCGCTGTTCCCCTTTCTCATCAGATTCTAACCTGTGTAAACAAACTAAATTGCAGTTAGCATAGGCAGCAGGCTTGATACTTGCCCATAATAAGACATTTTGTGTGCTTGTGGGTGGTAAGTGGGCGGGTGTGTGGGCGGCCATCTTCTAAAGTGACACTGTTCAGCAGCATTCAGGCAGTGGATGCTGTTGCCATTTAATTTTCTGGACTGAAGATTCTACCCTGGGTCAGTTAGTGCCTGCTATTTGGAGGCAATACTATCTACCTCTGGTATTCTAAATACTGTCACTCTGCCTCCTATCTGCTTTGTGTCTGATTTCCTATCCTCTAGTTCCAAAGCTGACTTCCAACAGCCTTCAGCTTAACAATGTACCAGTCAATATGTTCTCAATATATGACATACAGTAATTTTTATAGTATTCTCCTGAATTGTAATACAGATTCCAAATCTGTTGCATAGAGGTGAACCTTTATCTTTCGGGATTCTGTAGTTCAGCACATAAAGTATGTCATTAATGACTCCAGTAGAGTAACCCTTAGTGTGTTTGCATAGAATGTACTTCAAGGACTGGACTATTCATCATGAAAATAGGCATGATTTCATCCTTACATCCTGCCTTGCTCAACCAGTTAGACTAAAGGTTTACCTCAGTAATGCAGTTTATTAATGTTAGGCCACTCTTTTGATTAGTTATGAAGAACATGGTACAGAAACTTCTTAATTTCAGTCCATTACATAGCACAATACCTTTATCTGTGAAATAGCTCTGCAACAACTTCCACAGATGTGACATTGAACAAAAAGCCTCTGGTCTTGGTTAAAAAACTGTTGTATTTGTATAAACACATACCTGAATACTTTTTACACCCATATTTTATGTCACAGCTACAAAAATTGTTGCACATTCTTTGACAGCCTTGATTGAAGTCAGAATGAAGCTGCTAGTCATACCTGTATGGTAATTGCAATTATCTGTGGTTCCTTATACAGTGTGTGAAGCGTGGCAATCTGAACACTGGAGTGGGGTAACGCAGTGCTAGTGATGCTCAGAAGTATGATGCACTGTTGCTTTGGACATGCATGCCTGTCCGAAGGAACACTGGACGGTACTTCTTAACAACACAGAGCATGTCTCTCCCCTGACACCAGGTAAGTGACATTTGAATCAAAATGTGCATTTCAATCACAATATTTCACCCATACAGGAGTGTACCTAGTGAATGTAAGAGTGAGAGTTGAAGACGCATGGTTGACAATAAGTGGAAGTCTGGGTTTGCTTCGATAGCATAATGGTAAGACTACCTTGTGCAATAAGGAGAAATCTGGCTGAGAGTCCTGGCCCGGCAGAAATTTTCATGATTGTCATTCCATTATACAACTGATGGCTGTTCATATTTGAAACAGTGAAAACATTTCATGAACATCACAGTGCCAGCCTACTGGTATGCCCTCCAGTGGTAAATGCGAGAAATCTATGAGTGTCCCAGGTTGGCATTTAATTTTGGATGGATTTGTAAAGCGTTGCACTGCATGGCAAAGGAATTTGATGCCTCCGCCAATATGTTGCATCCTTTTAGTGCCGGTTCTTTCTCTACCTCCCGTTCTCATGACGTTGGGATCACAAAATATAAACAAGTTACAGTCTGCCTGAATCTGAAGAACTTTCAACCTGACGACATTCCGATCTCACCTGTACCCCCTTCAAGGAATCCTAGTTCAGTTCATGATCTAGATGGAGTGAGAAACATCAATCAATCTGTTCCGATATCTTTTCCCAAAACACAGTTTTCAAACCATTTTCTTGTTGTGGGCTTCAGTGCAAATACGGGTTTGATGCAGCTGCTCTTAATAACACACAAATTCCATTTACACTCAGCTCTGTTTTTGCACCACTGAAATTCAATACTGCTTGGTGTTAATTTTAAAGATCTTCTCCTACAACTGTGTGTGTGTGTGTGTGTGTGTGTGTGTGTGTGTGTGTGTGTGTGTGTGTGAGACAGCTTATGTCTTCGGTACGTCTGGGCCAACCTAATTAGCACTGAATTTTTCTCCTTCCCACAATTCAAACGTCAATTATTTTTTGTGATTGAAATAGTGAGGTTTCTCATCTTGACACATGATATTTTGATAACCAGAACACCACTTCATGCAAAACAGCAAGACCTCACCTAAAAAAATAATAAAAGGGTGAATGACTTTGCGGGTTCTGTACAAAGTCGGATTAAAGAAAGATTCAGAAGCATGCTGCAAGATATTTTACCCATAGGTTTGAACAACATGTGAGTATTATAGACATCGGGAAGTTAAATGACTCCCTGGAAGAAAGGGAACTTTCTTTTTTCGGAGCACTGTTAAAAAAATTTAGAGAACCACTATTTGAAGCTGACTGCACAACGATCCTACTGTTGGCAACATACATTTCACGTAAGATAGAGAGAAATTAGTGCTTGAATGGAGCAATTCAGATAATTGTTTTTCCCTCGCTCTGTTTCCAAGTTGAACAGAAATAGTTATGACTACTAGAGTTATGGGGTACTTTCAACCAGGCACTACACCGTGGCTTGCCGAGTATGTATGTAGGTGTAGATGTATACAAAATGAAACAACGTGTATCAGATACCATCCCCATATATCATCATGATGTAAAAAGTGATTTGCTACAAAGTCTGCTCTGTTTAACCCATCTAGTGGCTAATAGTGCTTCCTCTGGATTACAGGGTCCTGGGTTCGATTCCTGGGCCGGTTGGGTATTTTCTCCACATGTGGACTGTGTTTGTATAGTTTTCATCATCATTCATGAAAGTGGTGAGATTGGATAGAGTAAATTTAAGGATTTGTACAGGCACTGATAACTGCCCAGTTGAGCACAACACAAACAAATCATCATCATCATCATGTGTTCTACCCTGACTGTTGACTCAACTATCACCTGTGTCATCATCTTTGTAATTGTTGTCATTGGTGGTGTTGCTTTTGTTGTTATGAGGTACTGTCTCCCATAGGATTATTTCCTCATCCTGCAGATCCAATCTCGACAATTTTTTTCTACTCATAGCCATTTCTACTGAACCTACTGCCATAATTGTTGTCATTGTGCATTTTTGGCATCTGAGGCTACTGATCTCTGAATCATACTCATTTAGAAATCTTCGTCTTTGATTTCCAGTTACTTGGTCTGTATGGCTGTGGCAGCACCTCTAGCTTCCATCAGTGACGGAAGAATCACGATCAAAAATTCAAGTCGTAATACTCCAGTTTTTGTAGAAACCCTTGAAATGCTTAAATATTATCTTCGCAATAGCTTGCTTGTATAATGTGCCTTAACTGTAGATGAGACTTTCAAAAAATTGTTGTAAAGACCCCCGCCCCTTCCCCCACCCTTACATCTATTATGTCTCTGGTCTGGGGATTCCCAGAGAGAGGGCCCTGTAAAGGGTTCCAGAGGGATCCAGTCACTAGTAGATACTGGAGGAGGACACTGTGTGTGGGGAGGTGATGTCCTCAAATACAGTACATAATAAAGATATTTCTGGTTATCTATGCACAGTCATGGCAGAAGGCAATATCTTTGATATGGTATGAACATAATAGTACTTTTTCCAGGCTCCATAATATGACAGGCAAGCAAAGACCTGAAGTGGTCTGATTTTACATTTGTTAACTAGTGAAGCACATTTTGAGGATTGGAAAGTGGGTATGTTTTTGTTAGCAGTTTCGGCAGATGGCAATTGATTACACCATTGCCCTACTGCTTCAGCTGACCTTTCTGAGAATTCCAGTGCCCACAAACAGGGTGACAAATAATCATTTTGCACTGGGTGGTAACAGTTGAGGCTTCAGTTGTGTGCACCTGCGTCATGAGGGGGCTGCCACAGTGTATGATTATTATGTGAGATGACTGCTGGAATTGCAGTGATTTGCTATGATTTTTATAACAGAGACAGTCTTAGCATGGCAGTTCACTCCACCACTCCTGTCTGACACTGCTGCTGTAGTACACACTTGCAACAAGCAAGAAAAGGAATTTAACTGTATAACAAGAGAGAAACTGGATCACTGCGGATAGTGTGGTCAGTCATGGGATTTGATGTGTGTCCAAAAGAATTAGAAGGGTTGATAGATATTAAGAACTGGAATTCTTTGCCACATTTTCCAATGTGCACCTGTGGGGTATCACTGTTGGATGATGTCCCTATTTCCTCATCACTTGCACTGTTAGGAATATCACATAACAATATCTGTCTTTCCAACATGAAAAGTATCTCTTTCAAAATTTTGGTCCGACAGGTTCGACAACTCCGTTACAATATGTGTTGGAGCTATGTAGTCTGAGGGTAGGTCTGGGTTACCTCCATCATTGGTGTTCATACAAAGCATGGGGATTAAACACCATTTTGGTCATCTCACTGCCAAACCTCATTTCCATAACACCAATATTGAACAGTTGAACAGGCCTGTCCCGAGATTCGTTATTCACTAACGACACCCACCACAGTAAATGCCACTGCTGTATAATGTGTGCACACGAGTGCCATCTTCCACACATGTGACCTTGCAATGCACATGAGATATACTGTTCGTCCGTCTAGGGGTGCAAGTACGAGGGCAGTTCAATAAGTAATGCAACACATTTTTTTTCTGAAACAGGGGTTGTTTTATTCAGCATTGAAATACACCAGGTTATTCCCCAATCTTTTAGCTACACAACACTATTTTTCAACGTAATCTCCATTCAATGCTACGGCCTTACGCCACCTTGAAATGAGGGCCTGTATGCCTGCACGGCACCATTCCACTGGTCGATGTCGGAGCCAACGTCGTACTGCATCAATAACTTCTTCATCATCCGCGTAGTGCCTCCCACGGATTGCGTCCTTCATTGGGCCAAACATATGCAAATCCGACGGTGCGAGATCGGGGCTGTAGGGTGCATGAGGCAGAACAGTCCACTGAAGTTTTGTCAGCTCCTCTCGGGTGCGAAGACTTGTGTGAGGTCTTGCGTTGTCATGAAGAAGGAGAAGTTCGTTCAGATTTTTGTGCCTACGAACACGCTGAAGTCGTTTCTTCAATTTCTGAAGAGTAGCACAATACACTTCAGAGTTGATCGTTTGACCATGGGGAAGGACATCGAAGAGAATAACCCCTTCAGCGTCCCAGAAGACTGTAACCATGACTTTACCGGCTGAGGGTATGGCTTTAAACTTTTTCTTGGTAAGGGAGTGGGTGTGGCGCCACTCCATTGATTGCCATTTTGTTTCAGGTTCGAAGTGATGAACCCATGTTTCATCGCCTGTAACAATCTTTGACAAGAAATTGTCACCCTCAGCCACATGACGAGCAAGCAATTCCACACAGATGGTTCTCCTTTGCTCTTTATGGTGTTCGGTTAGACAACGAGGGACCCAGCGGGAACAAACCTTTGAATATCCCAACTGGTGAACAATTGTGACAGCACTACCAACAGAGATGTCAAGTTGAGCTCTGAGTTGTTTGATGGTGATCCGTCGATCATCTTGAACGAGTGTGTTCGCACGCTCCGCCACTGCAGGAGTCACAGCTGTGCACGGCCGGCCCGCACGCGGGAGATCAGACAGTTTTGCTTGACCTTGCGGCGATGATGACACACGCTTTGCCCAACGACTCACCGTGCTTTTGTCCACTGCCAGATCACCGTAGACATTCTGCAAGCGCCTGTGAATATCTGAGATGCCCTGGTTTTCCGCAAAAAGAAACTCGATCACTGCCCGTTGTTAGCAACGCACATCCGTTACAGACGCCATTTTAACAGCTCCATACAGCGCTGCCACCTGTCGGAAGTCAATGAAACTATACGAGACGAAGCGGGAATGTTTGAAAATATTTCACAAGAAATTTCCGGTTTTTTCAACCAAAATTGGCCGAGAAAAAAAATGTGTTGCATTACTTATTGAACTGCCCTCGTACTTTTGGTGTGTGGTAGGGTGTGTTGTCTTGCACTCCCATTTTTATGTGGGATACATGTACTTAGTCAAACATGTTTAACTTTAGTCCTCATCCTTCGAAGCTAATTCTAATCTCTCTCTCTCTCTCTCTCTCTCTCTCTCTCTCTCTCTCTCTCTCTCTCTCTCTCTCTCTCTTTCTTTCTTTCATGTAGGATGCTCATACCACATTTATCACAAACTCTGTGATTACACGTATTGCAATCAGACATCTCCTTTGCTTGAAGTAGTCAGAGAATTGTGAGCAGTTATGCCACACAACCTGTTGGACATGTTTTTCATGGTTACAGGTAGGTAAATAGTAAGTGCATATCCTCATCATTCATAAAAGTCTAGTCCAAAATTGTGTGCCACATGTAATGCGCTTCATAGTTAAAGTTTTTGTGCTGAATGCAGAACGGCATATTTTAGAATATCCACCATGATGAGTATTAGCACCATAAAGTGTGTCCCAGTATTTTACCATTATCATACATCTAATCTTATTTAATGACCATGTTTTACTTTCTACTTTCAAAATCGCTTGTTTAGCCTACCACTGTGTTGCAAGCCGACCCCTACATTACATGTCCGGAGGTTGTATGTGACTGCGAAATGCCATGTTTTGGACAAATTGCTTTCTTTACAAGCCTGTTCACCTCTCAAAGTCTCTTAAAAGTTCTCATCGGGAGATCCCGTATCTTGTCTGGTTTGTGATAAATTTCCTACCATCACAAACTAACTGCTTCTTTCATTCCATTTTCATACTGTTATCCTCCATTATCCCTTCTCTCCTTACATTTTGGCACTTACCAAGTCGTGCAACAATAGAAAGGTGCTTTTAAAATACTATTGATAAATAAGAAAATGGGCAAAATAGTTGTAGTTCGTTAGAACAATGTTGTGTAATTGGAGAGGTAAATAATGGTGCAGTGATACGTGACTGCATAATGTAACATTTGTAGACAGAGCTCTTAAATTGTTCAAAAAACATTCAGTAGACTACTGTAGGCTTAAAATGTCTGTGTGCTTTACATGTCTGTTGAATAAATATATAAACACACACATAATATGTGATCATCGCCAATGAAGTTTGATGGGAGGCATGAAAATTTTTTGCTGCGAATGAAACTCTCATTAGCAAGTGACTCGCTCAGCACCAACACCACAAGCAAAATTTATATGTTCTCACTCCAGTGAACAAGCATTTAAAATAATTTGACATACACACTGTGGTTAGTATTTTAAGGAATGCAAATGTATACTCTCACCCAATGTATTGACCTGCATGATCTTCACTACTTCAATATAGGTTAACAAACTTCATCCTTCATTGTACTTGTCCTGGAAAAATAGCAGAGCAGAGAAATGTGCTGCACATTTCTGATGACAGCTGTCCTACCACACTGAAAAGTATAAATCACATTCATGGAAAACTTGCAGTCATTTCACAGATCGTCAATTTTATATATTGATCTCAGCATTACTCAGATCATGAAATGTTGCAGATAGAGAAATGTGATGTCCAGTAACCTGTTCTGCAGTCTTTCCTTAAAAAAATTTCAATGGCATGGCCTGAGCAGTTTGTAATAGTAATTGAAGAGTTTTAAAGTATTCACCGTATGTTATACCAGGATACAGATTATGGCCACCTTGCGTCTGTCATCATCCACCTATATTCTAGTGTTGTAGTCATGAATTTCTTCCCTAGAAGAATTTTTCATGCCATTTTTGTTTGCATATAGTACACAGACACATATGTACATGCGTACAACAGACAGTAGTCTGAGCCTGGTAAAGAGCGGATGACAGTGCTCTCTGGGACATGTTTTATACATTGTGTGTTATGTCCTTCACTGTATTCTCAGAATTTTGCTAGTGTAAGAGGGTGTCTCATCAAACAAGAAGACCATAAGTATATGCGATTGCAACAGTCCAAAGTACATTAGTCTCAGGAAGACAATACTAATCATGTCTGTAAGTTTCCAAAGCAGATAGGAGACCCACAAAATCTTTTTGCATACCTGACTAAAATGTTCTTCACAGTTAAGTTTGGAATTCATATGCATTCCTAACAGTTTTACGTATTGGTTTTCTGTGGTCCTGGGTGACCATAAAGAAGCTGTTATGTTTTCTCTGGGTTACGGAGTAATTTATTTGATGAGTGCCAGTGGATGGCAGATTTGAGTGATTGCTGTTTACTTTTATGCAAGGCTGAGATTTTCTGACATGAGGTGACCAGTGTTGTGTCATCCACATAGCATATGAGAGTACGAATTATACAGGGTGTTACAAAAGGTACGGCCAAACTTTCAGGAAACATTCCTCACACACAAAGAAAGAAAATATATTATGCGGACATGTGTCCGGAAACGCTCCTTTCCATGTTAGAGCTCATTTTATTACTTCTCCTCAAATCACATTAATCATGGAATGGAAACACACAGCAACAGAACGTACCAGCGTGACTTCAAGCATTTTGTTACAGAAAATGTTCAAAACGTCCTCCGTTAGCGAGGATACATACATCCACCTTCCGTTGCATGGAATCCCTGATGCGCTGATGCAGCCCTGGAGAATGGCGTATTGTATCGCAGCCATCCACAATATGAGCACGAAGGGTTTCTACATTTGGTACCAGGGTTGCGTAGACAAGAGCTTTCAAATGCCCCCATAAATGAAAGTCAAGAGGGTTGTGGTCAGGAGAGTGTGGAGGCCATGGAATTGGTCCGCCTCTACCAATCCATCGGTCACCGAATCTGTTGTTGAGAAGCGTACGAACACTTTGACTGAAATGTGCAGGAGCTCCATCGTGCATGAACCACATGTTGTCTCGTACTTTTAAAGGCACATGTTCTAGCAGCACAGGTAGAGTGTCACGTATAAAATCATGATAATGTGCTCGATTGAGCGTAGGTGGAAGAACATGGAGCCCAATCAAGACATCACCAACAATGCCTGCCCAAACGTTCACAGAAAATCTGTGTTGATGACATGATTGCGAGCGGATTCTTGTCAGCCCTCACATGTTGATTGTAAAAATTTACAATTTGATCACGTTGGAATGACGAAACTAAAATGAACACTAACATGGAAATTTAGCGTTTCCGGACACATGTCCACGTAACATCTTTTCTTTATTTGTGTGTGAGGAATGTTTCCTGAAAGTGTGGCCGTACCGTTTTGAAACACCATGTATAGAGAGAAACATCACTGATAGCGACGATGAAGAAGAATGGTCGAAGTAATGTTCCCTGTGGAGCACCACCAACACGGGAGTGTTTATTTTTAACTGTGACAAACTGTCTTGTACTGTCAAGATAAGAAGCTATTACACCTAATTCTGAATTACATACCTCACAAAATTCTAGTTCTGTTTTTGGGATGTAGGAGGGAATGCAGTCAAATGCTTTGCTTAATTCATAAAAGAAAAGTAATTGGATATATGTAAGAATCTGAAATATCACAGACAATGTTGGTATGATTTGTATTGGATCATAACTTTTAGATACCGTATCTACTCAATTACAAGATGAGGGGTTTTTTCCCCAGTTTCATCTTTAAGAAAATAAAGGGGTGCCTTATATTCGTTGATAAAACTATAGCAGCTGAGGTCAACATTTTTCCGTTGTTTAACAGAATATATATTGGTTGTCTTATATTTGCAAACAAAGCTTTGGCTATTGAGGTCACACAAAAATATATTTCGAAGAATTCAGAAGGACAGAAATGGGCAAATGAAACTCGACTATGAACAGGCTCAAGATTTCCACATATGCTGAAGTGCCTACATACACCATTGATGCTACATGAACAGTCATGCAACATAACTCAGACAGCACTAGTGTATGTGATATGTAAGAAACTATCTAATAGCCACTACAAAAATCTGTTGCTCTGCATAAAATTTGATTTTTATTTTATTTATTTATTTATTGTTCCGTCGGACCAAATTAAGGAGAAGTCTCCATGGTCATGGAACGAGTCAATACATGAAATCATAACACGATATTAGAAACAGATAAAATGAAATATAAAAAAACGTATTCAGGTGACAAGTCGTAAGTTTAAATGCAGAAAATCAACAATGTAACACTGGAATTTGCTTAATTTTTCAGCTCTTCCAGGAGCTCCTCGACAGAATAGGAGTGAGCCATGAGGAAACTCTTCAGTTGAGACGTAAGAATTTGGGCCACTGCTAAGATTTTTGGGTTCTTGTATTAGCTTATTGAAAATAGATGCAGCAGAATACTGCACTCCTTTCTGCACAAGAGTCAAGGAAGTGCATTATACATGCAGATTTGATTTCTGCCTAGCATTAACTGAGTGAAAGCTGCTAACTCTTGGGAATAGGCTAATATTGCTAACAACAAACGACATTAAAGAAAATATGTACTGTGAGGGCAATGTCAGAATTCCCAGATTTTTGAATAGTGGTCGACAAGAGGTTCTCGAACTTACACCACATATATCTCGTACAGCCCGTTTTTGAGCCAAAAATACCCTTTTTGAATCAGAAGAATTACCCCAAAAAATAATACCATACAACATAAGCGTATGAAAATATGTGAAGTAGACTACTTTTCGTGTTGAAGTGTCACTTATTTCAGATACTGTTCTAATGGTAAATAAAGCAGCATTTAGCTTCTGAACAAGATGCTGGACATGGGCTTTCCACAACAGCTTACTATCTATCTGAACGCCTAGGAACTTGAACTG
The DNA here is from genome assembly GCF_021461395.2 of Schistocerca americana. Classification (NCBI taxonomy): domain Eukaryota; kingdom Metazoa; phylum Arthropoda; class Insecta; order Orthoptera; family Acrididae; genus Schistocerca; species Schistocerca americana. The sequence goes on along the minus strand of NC_060127.1, from coordinate 212,378,354 downwards.
TTCCGTCTCGCTTATAATATGCCTATTCTGTTTGATCATAATATCGGTTCTTGTTGAATTGAGAGTTAGAGACTGTAAAACCTGAGTCTTACTGAGATTTAGCGTCAAATTATTTTCCACAAACCACGAACGTATTTCGTGAACTACATTATTTGTTTCTGTTTCAATATTACACACAAGATCCTTCACTATCAAGCTGGTGTCATCAGGAAACAGAAATATTTTTGAATCACCTGTAATACTAGAAGGCATATCATTTATATAAATAAGAAACAGCAGTGGGCCCAGCACCGACCCTTGGGGAACGCCCCACTTAACAGTGCCCCATTGGGACTGAACATCACTACCACTCTCAATATTGCAGAGAATTACGCTCTGCTTTCTGTTCTTAAAGTAAGAGGCGAACCAATTGTAAGCTACTCCCCTTACTCCATAATGGTCCAACTTCTGCAGTAATATTTTGTGGTCAACACAGTCAAAAGCCTTCGTTAAATCAAAGAAAACACCTAGCGTTCGGAACCTTTTATTTAATCCGTCCAAAACCTCACAGAGAAAAGAGAATATAGCATTTTAGTTGTTAAACCATTTCTAAAACCAAAGTGAACATTTGACAGCAAATTATGTGAATTTAAATGCTCCAGTAACCTTGTATATACAACCTTCTCGATAACTTTAGCAAACACCGATGGCATAGAAATAGGTCTAAAATTGTCAACATTATCAATGTCTCCCTTTTTATAAAGTGGCTTCACTACCGAGTACTTTAATCGGTCAGAAAACCGACCACTCCTGAAGGAAAAGTTACAGATATGGCTGAGAACTGGGCTAACATACATAGAACAATACTTCAGTATTCTGCTAGATACCCCGTCATATCCATGAGAGTTCTTGTCTTTGAGTTAATAATTAAATCACTAATATCCCTCTTGTCAGTATCATGGAGGAGCATTTCAGGTAACAGTCTCGGAACACTTTTTTCTAAGAGCGCTCTATGATTCCCTGTTGGGACTAGGTTTCTATTTAGTTCCCCTGCTATATTCAGAAAGTGATTATTAAATACTGTACATATATGCGACTTATCAGTAACACAGACATTCCCACTATGCACTGTTTCTATATCCTCGACCTGTCTCTGCAGTCCAGCCACTTCCTTTACAACTGACCATATGGTTTTAATTTTATCCTGAGACTTAGCTATTCTATCTGCATACCACATACTTTTTGCCTTCCTAATAACATCTTTAAGCACCTTACAATACTGTTTGTAATGGGCTGCTGCATTTAGATTTTGACTGTTTCTAACGTTTTGATATAATTGCCACTTTGTTCTACAAGATATTCTTATCCCTCTAGTCAGCCACCCAGGCTGCCTGTTTGTGCTAGTACCGGTTTTAAACGTTCTAACGGAAAGCAACTTTCAAAGAGCATGAGAAAAGTCTTGAGAAAAGCATTATATTTATCGTCTACTGTATCAGCGCTATAAAGATTTGCCACTCTTGTTCCTTTATAAGGTTTTCAAAGGTCTCTACAGCAACGGGATCAGCTTTCCTGAACAGCTGATGACTAAAAGATTTTTTTGCTGCAACACGTGTTAATTATAAAGTTAAAATTTGTGCATCATGATCTGAAAGGCCATTCACCTTTTTGCTAACAGAATGCCCTTCTAGTAATGAGGAATGAACAAAAATGTTGTCTATGATTGTTCTACTGTTCCCTTGCACTCTTGTTGGAAAGAATACGGTTTGCATAAGATTATATGAATTAAAGAGGTCTACCAGCATCCTCTTCCTTGCACAATCACTTATACAATTAATATTGAAGTCACCACATATAACTAACTTTTTGTATTTCCTATAAACTGAACCAAGAACCACCTCTAGTTTTAGCAAGAATGGTGTGAAATCCGAGTCTGGAGATCTATAAATAACAACAGTTAGAAGTTTAGCTCCGTTAAATTTAACCACACCTGCACAACATTCAAACACCTTTTCAGTGCAGTACTTTGAAACATCAATTGACTCAAATGGGATGCCATTTTTCACATACATGGCTACTCCCCCACACCACAAAGAGCTCCTCGAAAAGCTGCCAGCCAACCTGTATCCTGATAAAGGAAGCCTCTGAATTATCTCCTTATTTAAGAAGTGTTCAGATATACCATTAATTTCAGAGTCAACATCTATAAGCAATTCACTAACTTTATCTCTAATACCTTGTATATTTTGATGAAATATACTAATTCCCTCATTACTCGGATACCTAAGCTTTGTCAAAAGTGATTCCCTTGTTAGAGAGACTTCCCTTAAGCAGGAATACCTATCAGCTGACTTCAATCTAAAAAAGGCGCAGCTCTAACACCCACTACTGCAGGAATTTCCCCCCACCTATGCTGTCACCTATAAGCTTTGCCAACCTCCCATTCCCATACCTGTTGAGGTGCAGGCCATGTCTAGTGAAACCCGTCCTGCTGATAGACTCCACCAACACCACTGAAATGTGACCCATGCTTTCTGTCATCAGCGCACCCCCAAGTCTCATGTTATTACGCCAGATGGCTGTATTAAGATGAGGCCGGTCGTGACACTGAAACAGTTCCACGAAATGCACATTCATGTTGCCAGTCTGAGTGGCTATCTTTTCCAGGTCACCATCTATGTTATACTCCCCATCCCTATCAATACTATTACCAGCCTCACCCACAATCACTACCTGATCCTCTTTAGTAAAATCCCTACATAACCCCCCTATGTTAAGTTACCTGAGCCAACCCTGCATTAGGCTTCACAATGCTGGTGACCTGGCACTCAATCCCCAGCACTTCTTGCAACTGCTGGCCTACACCTCTGCCAAGAGAACTACCTAACAGCAGAACCTTCTTCTTCCTCTTCAACTTTGCAACTGTTCTAGGCACAGTAACTACTGAGGTCTGCTGCATATGTCCTACATCTACAGCTACTAGAGATTCCTCTCCACTAGACTCTGGTGTTTATAATAGATGTGACCAACTGTCAATGGTAAAACTATCTGAAAATCTTCATCTCCTAGCAGATCTCTTGCCAACAGCCAGCTCCCATTCCCCAACCCCCTTCTCCATCCTCATCCTATCTAGCTCCTCCTGTGTGTTTTTCAACTGCACCTGAAGGGCACAGATCTTACTCCTGCTCCTCTATCAACTTACTCTTGCTACATAACCTGCAGTTCCAGGAGAGGATCTCACCAGAATGCCCACTGGCTTCCCCACTGCATTCCCCCCAGTGAAAATACTTCGAAAAAGTCTCACACTGCAATCCACTACTCACGAACCTACATCAAAGCCCACACTTCTCACTCATGGTAAAATTTTACTTTTTCTAAGTTCCGCTACTACAATAAGATGATGTTAAAAACCTGACTACAATAATCACAAACTTACTCTACAAGGGAAGTAACTACTATTATTAACAGTATTAATAAACAACAAATGTGAATATAACAAAAGACTAATACAGAAAGAGAATCAAATGTCTAATGACACAGTAACAAAGCTGGAAACAGTTCCCAAAAGGTTCTTCTGAAATTATTTCACCAGAAAACACCAAGAACACAGGTTGAAAACTAACAAAGTTCCTAAATAAACCACTATACACAAACAATTAATTAGTACTTAGCTTTCGATGTGCCGCTACAGCTGCAACTGGTCAATGCGGAATGTAAACACAGAACACAGGCAAGAGGTAAAGTTACTCGATACGAAACACTCGCAAATATCAGGTCACAACACAAGAAAGGCAGAGGTGAATGAAGAAGCCACTAATACATCACTTACATAGTAAATATTATCACAAAAACTGTTAAAATATGTATCTGAAACCTAAAAATATATGAAAACTTGGAATAAGATGCAGTTTCCACCCATGTTCCGCAAAATCTTTGGTGTGACGTCATAAGCGAGTGACTGCGTGTGAGATCGCTCTCTAAGTTTTAGAGTGTTAGAGCTGCGCCTTTTTTAGATTGAAGTCAGCTGATAGGTATTCCTGCTTAAGGGAAGTCTCCCTAACAAGGGAATCACTTTTGACAAAGCTTAGGTATCCGAGTAATGAGGGAATTAGTATATTTCATCAAAATATACAAGGTATTAGAGATAAAGTTAGTGAACTGCTTATAGATGTTGACTCTGAAATTAATGGTATATCTGAACACTTCTTAAATAAGGAGATAATTCAGAGGCTTCCTTTATCAGGATACAGGTTGGCTGGCAGCTTTTCGAGGAGCTCTTTGCGGTGTGGGGGAGTAGCCATGTATGTGAAAAATGGCATCCCATTTGAGTCAATTGATGTTTGCCTTCCGGGCCAGGGTTGTCTTCTGGCCAGCTAAATATGGTAGATCAGTATCATCCTTTTTAAATACTGGAAGAACTTTAGAAATTTTGAGGGAATCGGCAGACACAAAAGACTGTAAACAGTTTCTAAGTATGGGAGCCAACTGTCTCCATATCAAATCTATTGTCATGTTTACCATTTAAGCTGAGAGTCACTAACAGCCCATATTTAGGGTTCTATAGTTTTGAGACTTCATTTAGTTTCAGTGGGTAAAACTACATCATGTTGATAACATGAGACTGGTGCTTCTTGTATTCATTTATTGCTTCCCACAGACACATCTGCATGAAATTTTTCATGTCCACCCACCAGAAAATCATCTTCTATTGGTTACTAGTAAGTGTGGCATCCATTTTTATGAAGAGTAATACTCCCGCTTCAGCCAGCTCATACCATAGATCATTTACTACTCTTCACTTATTGAAGTGTAGACCCAATAGAACTATGGTCCACATCCTAGATACTCTGGAAATACACCATCTGGCAGAAATAAATTTGTGTCAAGTTTTCCCCCTTTCCAAAAGTGTGCATGTATCAGTCTCTTAACACAGTCATACTACAGGCCAATATGCAATGTCCTATTACATGCTCAGCTCACAACAGCAGAGGTTTTTCTTCATAGAAAACGAATCCATATAGGTAAAATCATCCGTCATTGTCAACAGAACCCATTGTCCATCTTAATATTGAGGCAGCATTCTGACACACTCTCCCATGTGTTCCTGATGCTTGAGCACCTTTGTATTCACTTTTCTATACCCTCTGTGATACATAGTGCAAAATTTTCCCTAAACTTCTTCACTGAGTTCCCATTTTTCCCAACTAGAGGCTTTACTACCTCAAATTATCTTCCTGCTCTATACTATTTGATAGGTCTGAAAGCACAATACTGCTATGTTCTTTAGAGTTATATGCTGATCCAGCATATGGGAGTCACACCTCTGTCATTTGGTTGGTGTTCACCCAAAAATGTAAAATTTGGCAATTGTGTGATGAAAATGCTGTCTTCTTCCATTTGAAGGGAAATTCATTATCCAACCTCCATGACCTGCTGAAACATTGTCATATGCTTGCATTAGTACTTTCCTTGAAAGCTGCAGGTACCACCATGCATGGTCCAGTCATTCTGTGCAACAAGCCTCTGTGTGTCAGACTGTGGTTGATCCCTGAATTTGGCAGTCAGTGTCAGCAGAAGATGCTTCTTTCCACTCAGCGGTGCTCTTACTCGCCACTCACAGTGCTCTAAGCTTTCTTCTTACTGGTGGTTATCTAGTTGAAGAGCGTTTTAAACATAGACCATGCTGCAATGAAGTGTGTTCTGTCACAACTTAAAATTTCCTTCCATGCAGGTGACAATGCAAGTACATTAAACCATAGATGATGGCCTGGGTCTCCCATTGTCAAATAATTCCACTGCACTTTATACTGAACTGCCTCAATATGTATGCTACTGGGTTTTCCTTGCCATCCGTATCTTGGCTGAGAATCCACATGACAGCCAAATAACTCGCAACTCATGATGAAATTGGTTACTTTTTAAAGTTATAACATGAGATAAGACATACATAATGATTTTAAAGTCTGTCACCAAATAATATGTACACAGACCCAAATTGTTCGGACTCTGTTACATTCGGTATAGGATATGCATCAGTGGTTGTTCTCAGGTTCAGTTATTTGTAGTAGCACCAAAAACTATACTTTCTTTTTCCATCTGATGATCTTTTGGGCAACAATTAAAACAGCTACATCACACAGATTATCACTACACTCAATAATGCCATAAGCAAACTGTTGATCGAGCAATTCTTACATTATTGGCTGTAAGGCTTTCGGGATTCTGTATTGTTTTTCTGTGAACTAGTCCATCACTACCCTTTGGTATCATATGTTGCATATCTGTTGTTGCTCGCAATGATCCACCAGGATTTGAAAAAACTCTTAATCATCAAAGCATAGCTTCAACGACCGTTCTGTCTTTTTCCACGAAGTGAATCACCTTTTCATGCAATGTAGATGCATCGACAATCTGCGTGGGACTAAGGTCTCCACCTGACATACCTAAATCATCATCCTGCAGGATGTCCAATTCAAATTCCCTGGGAGACAGACCTCATCTGAACTGAAGTTATTCACACACCTCAGGACTATACAAGCTCAACCTATTTCTCTTACACTTGCTATATTACCACACAGAAAATAATACAATGTATTCATCTCTTTAGTGGATTCCAACAGCTCCACAGGACTCGTCATCTTGCTTGATATTCTTGGTGAATGTGGTTAGTGACCTATCATTTCTGTTTATCTCAGTATCAAACCATGCAAACTGAACTTCAGTGGACATATCTACAGTGTATTTGGTACCAACTGCATTATACTTGAATCTTGCAACAATGTCAAACTAGCAGTGGTCATTTGCAGCTGGACTATTGCCCCACATCCAGAAAATATAGATCAAGGACCACACAGGATCCATCACTGAAAGGCACTACTTCCATGTCATCCTGAAAATTTCATACTCCAACAATGAAACAGTCATGTTGATCACAATGACACTTCATCATTGTCTCCCCCTCCTCACAACCGATATCACATAGTATCAACATATAATCTGTAAATCCTTGTAAAAAATACATCCAGCATCCAACAGAATAAATCTTATCAGTTTCAGCATTTTACCTTAATTACGAAGGTCAATACACAACCCTATGCATTATGTCTGAAAATGCATCTACTGATTGATTCCACCCATGGGCATTAGTGAAACAGCATTAACATGCAAAACTGTTATTGATAGTAAAGTACAATGGTTAACATTTCTTCACTCCAGGCAGCTGACTTTGGCTGGGACAGTGGCAGGAGCAGCAGCATCAGTTACTGATACATGATAATTGTCATGGCAGTCATTAAAACAAACACTTCCTTTGTTGAAGTGAGATATATGTAAAAATGTGGATATATTTGTTTGACACCCACACACAGAGAAATTATGATTGTAATAACTTAAATCTTTCCATGTGGGCCCTGGGACCAATGGCCTGTGTAGTCTGGTCCCATCAACCTCCAAAAACGAACCAACCAAGTTGGTTCTGAATTCGCTTAAGCATTCATCTATCCTACATGCCGCTGGAGACTGGAGTGGTAGAGATAAAATATGAGTGATTCAATGAACCCTCTGACAAGCACTTAGTTCAGCATGTCACTGATCTACATCTACATGACTAGTATGCAACTTGCATTTAACAGCATCAGTCTCCACAGTGGGGCCTGCTTTTCCACAGAATCACATAAGCACCTCAACGAGTAGACAGCAGACTGATATGTTGCTCCTCCAGCCTGCTTAGCTGCAGACTGAGTAGTTGTACTGGAAATGAGTAGTTTTTATGTGAGGCTGCTATGTGTTTGTTATGCACCTGGTCTGATTTGCCCATTTGATTAACATTCTTCAATGCTCCACGATGACCCAACTTAAATTTAAAGTTGCCCTTGCTACTGTATTTAATAGCTTCACTATACTGCTGTTGCATCTGGTTTAGATTTTCTTGCTTAATAGTGTACAGAATGACATCACCTCCCTCCTAAGATATTTTGCTCCGTAGGCATCTCATATTGCCCAGCACGTATGGTAAGCTGCAATCTATTCCATAATCTGGGCATAATTACAATATCAACACTCTTCACACATTGAAACTCCACTTTATTACTGTGGCTTGGCCTGCTTTTCTCTGCTTCCTGAGTTGCCAGGAAGATGTCTGAATTTTTACTTCGCTGCATCAATATATTCTTTTGTGGCACAGCACTTCATAGCAGAGTGTAATAATATTGACCAATTGTAATTTAATGGAAACAGCATGCTGGATCTCACAAAGTAATATTTTGGAAGAAAGTCATAATTTTCTGTTTTTGTGTCTTAAAAGTACGGAAGCAAGATAGATTAAGTAAGCAATTAGATAAAGCTAGGATGTTTAGATTTAGGTAGAATAGAGATACACTATAATAACAAAGATGTGAGAAGTTTCCAAAAAGTAGCTATAAAACTACAGCTGTAGTGTCTCTCAAAAGGGCAAGTTCAGAGCTCATCTAGTGCATGCAGTGCAACCAAAATAATTCTCTCACCAAAAGTATTTAACCTATCAGCATCAGAATTTTAATACAGATACTTACCTGCGTGCTGATAGCACAAGTAAATTGAGAGCTTCATTGGCCTTCAATGAATGACGCAATTAATTAATTAGTAACTTGAAGTGGTGTTCTGCTAGCCCAACTGGCTAGTCAGGAAGGCAAATGTCAGCTGCTCCTACGGCAGTCTGCACCATGGCTATATAAATAAGAGCACTGTGAGCTAGTCAGGCCTCATTTCTCTCCTAGATTTGTATCAGCATGCACTCCTTGTTGGAAGCCGCTTCATGTCTGTGCGGTTGCAAGGAACAGCCTTGGATGCCATATTATGTAACTTGGTATGCACATGACAATGAGTTCGCATTGTGGTAAAGTGTTAATTGTGTAGCGACTTCAATGATTTAATCTCAGTTTGCATACATCATATTTTCACATGTTGCCACAGGACAGTCCTTCTACCATTACTAGTATGTCATTTGATGGGTATTAACATCAAATTTTGGTGAGCATTCACTTTGAACATTTACATCCATAATGGTTATTGAACTGTTTCATTATCTAGGGATAATAGGATCTGCGCAATAGACTCTGTACTTCACTGATAGTACAATAGCTGATAGTAGCATTGCTTGGGTAAACATTTGTCTGAAACTTTATGCTTCATTGTTTTCAGAATGTAGTGAAAAATTGTTATAGCAAACTGCATTTTCTATGAATCCGAGACATCATCCTATACCCTCAGTGTAATGAACTTCTGTGATCAATAACTTTATTTCTGCATCAAAGCAGGCACAGTGAACTTTAATTACAGGCATCACATTTTTGCTAATCACTTTCAGGTTGCCAACATTGTAGTTAGAGAGCCTGTGTTGAGAATGGCAACAATACAAGAGAGATTTTTCCACCCGAATCCCCACATGCTACCATTCCATTGAGTTAACGCAGGATCCCCAATCTTTGAGGGCAGGTCCTTCATGGTAGATTCAGTAGACAATTTGTCACTAGAGTATTGAGTACATGTGCGAGAGGATTGACTAAAGTAATAGATCGCTGATTGCACCTCTGGTTCGTTAACCATATGTAGGATGGCCTCCACATATTTCACTACCAGGTTTTTACAGTTCTCAGAGTTCGCGATGTAAGTTCATTTAACCATACTCCCAGCATCATCTTCAATACTGGCATGATGTGGACTTCTTTATTAGTTGCATAATTTCCCTGTTAACTACATGCTTACATGATGCTGTTTATGTTTTTGAGAAAGTTTGTTTGTCCCTACACATAGCTATGTATTTGTCCCATATATATTAAGTATTTTGCTGCTGTGAGAGGAAATGTGTTGGTCTCTTCCATGTATTTGACACGATCCACATATTTACTTCAGGTTTATAAGGATTTTGTCATAATTAAGAGTGAATAGTGACGTGTGTGAAAATGCAACCCTGGAAAAAGAAATAGGTAGACCCTTTCAGAGGCTTCCAATTCACTCAAGATTTATTGCTGGAACAGTGCATATGGAGCACATGAAATGACTGCATTTACAGGTCGGTAGCAGAAGTGGTACTGAGGTATCAATTACCGGCCCATGCTGAAATGTCCATTTTAGTATGTGGTGCAGCCTCCACATGTGGCAATGCAGATACTGAATCTGGCATCCAGTCCATTGTACAGATGGTGAATATTGTACTGGGATACACTATGCTACACCTGCCAAATCTGTTGTTGTAGTTCTGAAAGAGCTGTTGGGACAAGAAATGACTCACGCCATTTGTCTACAATCATCTCCTGCTCTGACTCCATTGGAGCCAAGTGTGGAGAAAGTGCTGTCCAGAGTTCTCTGCATGTCATACAGAGCATGTTGTGTTCCATGGGCACTGTGTGGACTAGCGTTATCCTGTTGGAACAACACATCATTTTCCTGCTGCAAGAATGGCAAAAGAACTGGGCTAACAACATTCTGCCCCTACAGAGCAGTGATCCATGTCCCTTTCACAATTGCAAAGATAAATGGGAATTGTAGCTTATGGCAACCCCAACCATAAGGCTTGTGGTGGGACTAGTGTGTCTCGAATGAAATAACTTTACAAGACATCACTCACCAGGTCTATTTCATACACGCAAATGAGCGTCACTTGCTCGCAGGCAGAATCTGCTTTCATTGTTGAGGTCTATGACACACCATTCTGTCTTCCAAATTATCCTCCGATGGCACGAACTGTGCAAGTCGACCCTGTGCTGTGGGTGGAAGATACCATATGTCTGTCTAGACAGATGTCTGTGCCGTGTGTAGGTCCAGGATCTCTTTCACATGAGTGACACACTGAGGGAGGTGGTACAGTGGTTAGCATACTGGACTCGCATTCAGGAGCCGATGGTTCAAACTTGTGTTCAGCCATCCTAATTTAAGTTATCTGTGATTGCCCTAAATCACTTCAGGCAAATGCTGGCATGGTTCCTTTGAAAGGGTACGGCCGATTTCCTTCCCGTTCTTGCCTAAACCGGTGGGACCAATGACCTCGCTGTTTGGTCCCTTCCCCCATATCGACCGACCGAGCAATGGGTGTGGCATTATTCACATGAGGGGCGCCAAGACTGTCATTGCACAGCTGACACGACACATCCAGTCAGTCTCCTCTTGATGACGTGCAACATGCAAAGGCTCTGTAGTCAGATGTGTCTGAGAAGTAAACTTACTGCACTTCATACAACCTTTCATCATGGAATTGCTTGTTTTTCCTTCCACAAACACGGTAACACCCATTCTTCTTCTCCGATGGGTCTGGTGTATCAATGACATCTGAATTTTTAAGAAGGAAGTTCCATTCAGAAGCTATCAGTCCTCAGTGATATGATTTCAAGTGTTCATTTGCCAATGCAAATGCTAAATTCTTCAGAAAAATACATTGAATTTTGATGGTTCCTTTTGGTTTCAAAAGTTAATGCAAAATTTGGCAATTTATTCGAGATATGTTCAGCAGACTATAAAACAACACCGTAGGCCAACTCCTTCTAAATTTGGAAACAGTATAGCCTGTAATCATTTTGTCCACAGTATCCACTCCTCCTTCAGTGTGACTGTAATTTAATAATGATAGTTGGCTTTCTTGTTTCGGTTTCGATATCGTGCATATTATTCATTGTGGACAGGAGTATCAGTGAACAAATACTTGTTGTTGGGTACAAGACAAGTGATTTATTAGCTTGGAAGCAACATTTTGAAACTCCACAGGTTGGTCTCTTAGATGCAAAATTCAGGAGGTATCTTCATTTCTTCCTTGTGAAGAGTGCATAGAATGGTTAATTTTCTCTCCATCATGTCTTAAGCTACTGGCAGCTTGTGTACCAATTGTCAATGATGACATTTCTGTGTGTACCTTTGATGTTGCTGAGAAGCCTTTCTACAAGTGTTGCTGAGCTGTTTGATACTAGAAATGGTCCATCTGGCTGCTTTCCTACATATACTTCAATATTACTGCTATAAAACTTCTTTCTGTCTCTCATGGCACATATTTTAATCAAATATTTTGTGGGTTTGTGTGGTATATACGGGTCCAGGAGTAGCGACCCCTAAATGCAGTCAACATTTCATCAATTGTCACATAAGCAACAGGATTATAGAATCACTTCAGGGTGACTGTATTGGAACATGAGCACTTTCTGACAGCTGTTATGCTGTCAAGTTTTCTTCATTTTATTTCAAGTGGAAACATTAGCAAATCTCATACAGTGCGTTACATGCAAAAATCACTTGTTCCTCATTATGGTTGCATAGAGTGGCTCGGTCTTTGAGTTGAAAAGGACGGAGCAAGTGCTGGAGTGTAAGTCACCTTGGCTTTCTCTGAAGATGTCTGGATGGTTTTCACTCAAAATATTAGAAGAAGAAGAAGAAGAAGAAGAAGAAGAATTTATGTGACTGTATGCCGAAAATTTTATGGAGCAGTGTTTACACCATGAAAATTTGTAGAAATTTAGACATAAGCTTGTTACAGATTGGGTATTTAGTTCTGCTTTGAATGGTGTTACTTCTTGCCCCTGAGAATGCTTACTAGCATTAGTGACTAGAGCATTTTTCAATGCAGTTGCTAAAAATGAAACAGTAGCTACACAAACATGTTCACGTGGTATTAGTAGGTACTAAAAAACATATATATATTAGCAAAAATTATTGTATTGGAGTCATCCTTCACTCCAATGAAACTTTCAAAGGAAATAAATGTGTCTAGATCATTAAAAATATTATCTTTATTCGTTACAAATTTGTGGTGTTTATGTTCCTTTCATCTTCATTGCAGATATCTCATGAAGACAGAGTGATATGTGCTTGTTATACAACAATGAGCTCAAAAAATTTAAAAAGTAAAAATTATTTTCAAAGGCTCACTCAAAAAGTAACTTTGAACTTGTGAAGCAAAATTCCATGTCAATAATGAAATCTGTCTAATCGGCACATCACTTAATAACTGGTTGAAAGTTAATACAAAGATAGAACTTCTAGTTTACAGGCTGCACTGATGTAGGAGACATTGCCTTTGGATTTTACTTTTTATAATTATAACTAGGAGGGAAAACAGACTAATAAAAAAGGCTGAAATAATTAAAATTATGCATATACAGAGTCAAATTATAAAACAAGATTAAAATCAATAAAATTTCTCACTAACGACACCACTTTTAGATATGACATGTAGTCCATGCGCAGTGTACACAAACTTACCAAGTAATCAATGAATCTGTTAATATTATCTACACATCAGGCACATGAAACTTTGGCATTTAATAATAATAATGACAATAATAAACATAAAGTCTGGGATATAAAAGTTGCATGTGCTGTTATAATTTGGCTTCTATAATGGATAGAAAAACTGTTCCTTAAGAACTAAAGCTTACCAAAAAATGCATACTTGAATGTAGACTGGTAAAATATATTATTTTCTTAATAGAAAAAAGAACCTCAGTATGAAATTCAAATATAAAATAATTAAATTCAAATATATCTTGTGGAAGAACCAGCAGCTCACTTCCCAGTGTTGGTCATTTTCCCAGCAGATCTGAGGTGAGGTGTGGCCCAGTCAGCAGCAGGAGAGTAAACCATAGTTTGCACACGACACCAGCAATTCCTGAAAAATATCGAAAAACCATTTAGGGTTAAATTTATTTTGTTTCTTTAAGATAGTTTGTGGAGCTGTGCTTTTTGTGGTTCAAAATTTCTAGGTTTCCTCTTTGGGGCTCTATACCCCACTTCCATGCTTTCATTTAGATGACTTAACTTATGCTTCTACATTTAAAAGTGCATTGTAAATGCACTACCTTTTCTATCATACAATTACTCCCTAAACCTTGTCATGGATCTCCTCCTCATTTGTCCTATATAAAACTTCTTTCATTCATTACAACTTATTTTGTACACTCCTGAATCACAGTATTTGTCTGGCTTTATTTCCATTTTTGTGGCATAACCTATTTCCCAGGGTAATATCTTCTATCAAATGCTTTGGGGAGATTTTTGCATAGATATTACAATGTGGGGTTTCACAACTCAATCTACAGAATTCTAACCTTAATCAGATTTATGCTGCTGTGATGTTTGACATTCCTAACAGAGAATCATCCCATCTCAGAAACATATCGATCATTATAAGCTAGTATCTTGGCTACCATATGACGTGTGATTTAAATAATGTAGTGTTTTATCATTGATGCTTTGACATGCGGATGCCGTCTGCTGAGTGCAGGGACTTGTGGATTGTGGAATGCTTGGTGCAGAATGCAAACTGTTCTAGGACTAGGGTATTGTAGTCTGTAATGAATTACTGGATCAACTGCATTACAATGTGTTCAAGAATTCTGAATAAGAAAATAAGGAATGAGATTGGTCTAGAACTTATGGGAAGAAGTAGATCATCTTGGAGTTGGTGGATGGTGATCGCCTCAGTTGACTTAACCTCAGAGGAAACAGGATAAGTGAAAGTGGTGGTTGTATACTCTGGTAAGTAGATAACAACAGAAAATGCTTTGCTTATGTAAATCACTTCTGACATAAACCTCGAGTTGCTTAGCATTATCTGGTTGCCGGTGTTGCAGAAGTGCTGCCATTCCATCCTGTTCCTAAGAGATCTCCAATCTGTGGGTGTAGGTCCCTGGCACCACTTTCAGAAGAATGGTTCAAATGGCTCTGAGCACTATGGGACTCAACTGCTGAGGTAATAAGTCCCCTAGAACTTAGAACTACTTAAACCTAACTAACCTAAGGACAACACACACATCCATGCCCGAGGCAGGATTCGAACCTGCGACCGTAGCGGTCGCGCGGTTCCAGACTGTAGCGCCAGAACCGCTCGGCCACCAGCGGCCGGCAGTTTCAGAAGAGCAAGCATACATGTGCGAGATGAACATATAATACTCAATACCAGAGTCTGCCATTGGTATGTTACTCATATGCGGTATGTTCTCCATGTATTGCCTTACTATTTTATTTCATTTCTCAGAGTTCATAACGCAAGTTCATTTAACCACCCTCCCAGCATCGTCTTCAGCACTGGTTAGGTCTGGATAGTTAGATTAGGTACATAATGCATCGGTTGCATTAATCTTTGTGTTTCTGTTTATATTTTGAGAGAAACTGTGTTCCTCCCTAAACATAGCTAGATGCCCATATGATCTGTATTTAGTATTTTCCTGCCAGATCAATTGTATTTGGTCTCTTCCATGTATTTAGTGTAATCCTCCTGTTCAGTTGATTTTTATACAGGATGTATCATAATCAGAAGTGAATGGTGGGCAAGAGTGAAAATATATGGTCTTGCCACTGCCTCATATGAAATACTGTCTTGCTTAGCACAATTAAATGAGGAAAATTTGCATTTGACACAAATTTTTACTAAGATTTTACCCATGGGGTATATGAACAGGAAGTTCAATACAACTTCATCACATCACTTGGCACAATCTGTTTTACACAATTACCTGTTAAAGGAAATGTACAGGCACCGTAATTGATATTCATTACATTTATTTCTGAAAGAGAGAGAATGTTTAGAAGTACATAGAATTACAAAATGTGGTTTCCTATAAAACTTTCCTTGAACGTGCCTCGAACTTGTCTTGAATGTGCCTCGGATGTGCCTTGAACTTGCCTTGAACTTGTTTTACTTATCTGCTGTATGCTGTGAAATATCAGATCATTTCACAACATACATTGTTTAGTCAAACAGTGCTATGGAGATGAGAAATTGCTCTTTCATAGACCACATGGAGCACAGTCTTGAACATATCTGTTGGTTTTCTAGCTTTTGCAGAGGGGTTCTCAGTGGGGTTGTCTACACTGTGCTGCACAGATGACTCATAAGATATGCCACACATACAGAATGTTTCCCATGTCTGCATGAGGGGAGTGTGTTGGACACCAAACATTTTCTGCATTTGAATTAATCAGTGCTTGAGAAAAACTGTTAATCATGACATTCATCCACGGTTCATAACCAAGATTATTCACCTACTTGAAAAATGAGACTAATCATTCCAGGAAAGGCTGGGATTGGTTGGCTATTTCCCAGTACTGCTGTGGAGACCCCGACTCCCATTCCTTGTATTGTTAAGTGGACCATCTCTCAGGAAATTGGGCCAGAGCAATATTCAAACATTCAGTGCATGGAATTTGCCAGAGCTATGGTGTTGTCTCACCTAACTCAAACTTTGTAATTTTCACACTGAAATCGAGATCAGTCAGTCCACACATAAAATCAAAATATGATAGCAGGCATTTATAAATGTAAGTAACCAGCTCACATAACTAGCCACAGCTCACATCATGTGGAACTTACTGGATTGAATCATGAATGAAAGAGTGTCTCTCAGACGTGTTTGTACTGGACAAATATTTGACATCAGTTGTTTCCTTTGATAATTCCATACTGATGTCTTTCTGGCAGTATTAACTGCAGGTCTCTCATAAACAGCATTGACCAAGTTATCTGAATATGCTCAAAGGTCAAGCACAAGATACTAATCGAACCTGTCATCTGTGGTGTTCGTGAGTTGTCAGATAAAGTGATTAAGCAGAATAATATATGAACAGAAGAGACTTGGGCAGTGGTGCAATTTTAATAAAAAATACATAGTTCTAATATGCTACAACAAAATACAGATTATCTTTATTTAATTTCGAAGTTAATATTTAACTGATGTACATACTTTCTGAGGTTTTGAAAATTTCAAAGAAATTTTATTGATGTAGTAAAACGTATTTGGAAATGTCACAATCTGAATTGCCAGCTAGCATAGTTTGTTGTGTCCCAGCATAGGATAGAGGGAAGTTAGGAGTTATGGGTTAGTCTTCACTTCCCTAGTGATTAGGAGCAAATGCAATTCGGTACTGTGGCCTGTTATTGTTAGCCCACTCTTATGATCTTTTACAAAGCATGCAGCAGAGGAACTTCTTATTTTCAAACTATTACATTACTTACCTCTATCTGTGAAATGGCTCTGCAACAAATTTAATAGATGTGATGTGTTGAAGAAAATGCATATGCTCTTTGTTCAGAATATATTTTATTTACATAATACAAACTTTCATGCATTTTACACCCAAATCATATGTCACAGCTGTGACATGTTTTGCAGGTTTGTAAGACAGCCTTGATGATAGGCTGAAGAAAACTGGTAGCCATAACTCTATAGTAGCAATCATCATGTGGTTGCTTATATAACTGGTGAACTGATACAAGCTGAACATTTGTTGACCTAATGCTATGTCCTTCAATGATAAATGTAGGACATCTTAAGGGATACCAGGTATGAATTTAAATTCCTTCATGGATTTGCTAAGTGTTGCACTGAATGCCATTTTTTTCAATTCCGCAAGTAAGTGTACGACTTTTTGCATAGCGCTCTTAAATTCACTGCTTGGGCAGTGTAATATGAGATCCACATTACCTTTTGTTTCTATTTGACAGAAGCTGTGTTTAGGTAGTGTTCTATCAAAATGTTTTACACCATCAAACATTTGTAGCATGTCATTTTATCTACACCAATGGTTCTCCTATTTGATGTGATTTCTGAATTATTAGAAGTTCTCCTATTTATCAACTTTATCAGAAGAACACTGCAAAGAGCATTTATTTTGCTTCCCAAGTCTATGTTACATCTTCTTAGTGCTGCTTCTTTCTCTGCCTCTCTCTCACCTGGCATTGGTAATGAAAAATATCAACCAATTACATTCTGTCTGTATCTCAGGAACCTTTAATTCTCAAATTCTGGGTAAAGCTGATAATATTGATTTTCACTCTGCAGGAAAGTGTTTGTAGATTACAAACTAGGAACTTCCTGGCAAAATAAATCTGTGTGCCAGGCTGGGACTCAAACCTGGGACCTTACATTTGGCAGGCATGCTCTTAAATTTGTGAGCATGGGTCATGAGGTATGCCTGTATCTCTCCGATTTGCTTCCACCAGAACCTCATCTCTCACCTTGAGTGTTTCACAGAAGATCTGCTGTATACCTTGTGGGGCTAACACTCCTGGAAAACAGGGTATTGTGGAGACATGGCCTAGCAACAACCAGAGGGATTTTTTCTAGGAGTGTTACTCCTTTATGGGGAGAAATGAAACACTTGGAGATGTAAAACTGTGAGGGTGGGTAGTGCATCATTTTTCTTTTATCTAACCATCTGTAGATAGTCAGGATTTTACGGATGTTGACAACATAAATATATGTAAAAATTATCAACTGTGTTATTAAGTGGTTTAACAATGTATCTTCATGTTACAATCTTCACAAATTCCAATTGTGATAATTATAAATTTGTTTACCTATTGTATATATCTATATATTTACATTTTTCATATGAATATAATAGAGGGAGACAATCCACATGGAAAAAATATATCTAAAAACAAAGATGATGTGACTTACCGAACGAAAGTGCTGGCAGGTCGATAGACACACAAACATACACACGAAATTCTAGCTTTCGCAGCCAACGGTTGCTTCATCAGGAAAGAGGGAAGGAGAGGGAAAGACGAAAGGATGTGGGTTTTAAGGGAGAGGGTAAGGAGTCATTCCAATCCCGGGAGCGGAAAGACTTACCTTAAGGAAAAAAGGACGGGTATACATGCGCGCGCACACACACACACATCCATCGCACACATCCATCCGCACACATCCATCCACAAGCAGACATTGTGCGCTTTCGTTTGGTAAGTCACATCATCTTTGTTTTTAGATATATTTACTTTATTCCAAATAATACTTGACAGTAAAGAAAAAGTACTTTTCCAAGAGATGTTTTTTAGCAAATTCCTGAAGTTATCTATTTTGCTTATGTCTGTGATCCCTTGTGGAAGATTGTTGTACAGTTTAATTCCATTATATAACATGCTATTTTCAGTTTTTCATTTGTTTTTCCTATAGAGGTGTGTTGTCTGTGTCTGGTTTCATGTGCATGTATCAACTGTTTATCGGGTACTGGTCAATGTGTTTTTTATGTATATTACTTTCTGGAAAATGTATTCACACGGAACTGTCAATATACACAAAGATTCGAATAACTCCATACAATGGGATCTATTGCTACTTTCTGTTATGATTCGTACAGACCTTTTTTGCAACTTAAATATTGTTTGTCTGTTGTGCTATGTTGATCCCCAGAAGGATATGCCATAACCAATTATAAAGTGGACATGCGCAAAGTATGCATTTCTAGTACATGACCTACTACACACTGAATTTATTATCCCAGGTGCATAGCATGCTGAAGCTATTTGCTTTCCAAGTACTGCAGTGTGCTTCGTCCAGTTTAGTTGAGAGTCGACATGCATGCCTAAAAATTTTGTTGATAGTACACGTTATATGTGCTCTTCATTAACTTTTAGCTTGGTACTGTTTGGTTTTCTGTTTAAGTGGAAACAAATGCTGTTGGTTCCTTTTTTAGATTTAGGATTATTTTATTAGTCTCTATTCACTGGCATGCATGCGTAAGTGATTCCTCAGCTTTTTCATTGAGTACACTTTACAGTAACATCTAAATCAAAGCTGAGTCACCATCAGCAAACAGTACTGATTCACCATGTTTGACACTTTCTGGAAAATCGTTGATGTATATTAAAAAAAGGACTGGGCCCAGCACACTTCCTTGGGGGGACTCCTAAATTGATGTATTCTGAATTTGAAACATATGATTTGAGTTAGTTTGAGTGATCTCCACCTGTTGGACCCTATTTTGCAGGTATGAACGAAACCACATGTTTGTTGCTTCTCTTACTCGTAGTGCATTTAGTTTGCTTAGCAGAATTGTGTGGTCTGCTGTGTTAAACACTTTGGTCAAATCAGGGAAGATCCTTGTTATGTGGCCTCCTTTGTCTAGTGCTTCGAGGATAACGTTTGAGAATTGAGCTACAGCTGAATTTGTGCTTTTGCCAGCCCAGAAACCAAATTGCTCTTTACTCAGAAGATTGAACTTTAAGTACCCCATGAATCTGTTTTTCATTATGGTCTCTATGACCTTTACAAAGGATGACAGTAACGAGATTGATCTGTAATTTTCTATGCTTTTTTTGTCACCTTTCTTATATATAGTTATGATTTTTGTATGCTTCAGTATATCTGGGAAGAAACCAGTCGAGAAGGACTCATTGATGATGTACACTAAAGGGTCTTCGATGTTGTCTATGCACCAGGGGTGCCGACTTAGAAAATTTCCCAGGGTGAGACCCCCAGTATGGGACACCCAAAATATTTTACAAGTGTTAGATGGAAAAATAGCATTTTAGAGTCATTTGCTCAGCATTAGAACCAGGAAAACTGGACTCTCAATAACTTGACACTCCAGGAAACTCAACAAGCCTGACTTATTTTTTGGCGTTGAAATAAAAAAACAAATCATAAACACGCACGTTACTTTCGTAAAAAGCTAATTTAATTTAATGTGATAATCATACTTATAGACTATTACAGAGCAGTGAATATATAGCTCTGAAAAGACTGAAATTATATTTAAATAAATCCTAATCTATCATGAAAAGAATAAAACATAACATATTGCTGTTGCACAGTAATAGCACTTTGATTAATAAGTGAAACAGCTAATTTAAGCTTACTTTGAATAAAGCTCAGGATTCATTAAATAAAAACATTAAAACGATACTCAAAGTTAATGCTGTAATACAGTTAATAAAGTTAATACAGTATGCCTAATAATTTCAGTCAAAATGTTTGTAAATAGTGGTTTTAATTGGGTCATACACCCCAAAAATATTTAAATATTTGAAAATGACTAATACAGTACTATAGTAATACAATAATACAGTATTAAACTAGTACTAATATTGTGAAACTGAAAATTCAGCATTATGTATGTATTTAATTCTCTATTTTATAAAGATTTTTAATATTGCTCTAAATGCCATTATTTGGGCTCGAGTGTCTTTAAAAAGGTACAAATGTTGATCATATGACTGTATTACTGAATATAAAGTAATTGATGACTGGTCAGATATCCAATTCATCCAAAATATCTCATTGGGCATGAAGTACAGCCAAGTTGTTCAATCACTTTTGTCCCATTCTTGATTGAAGATGTGACTTCAGGCATCTAAGTGTGCTAAATGATCATTCTGCTGTTGCTGTCATGACTGGAAATACTTGGAGAAGTTTAATGCACTTCACTACCTCACATAACATTTATCCTACTGCATGGTCTTGTGTAATGTACTTTCTTACATCATGCATTATTTTTAAGAGCAGTTGTTTTTTATTAGAATATCATTATTAGCAATATCGGCTAACATATTCGAGTGTAAGCGCAGTCTGCCAATCTATACATCATTTTTGAAAAACTCGGTTGATTTTCCAAATTTGTATCATCTCTGTTAAAAGGAAGCACTCTTGTTCAACTGCAATGACCTGTGTGAGTCCAGTAGAAGCAAACCGCTCAGTAATGCAAGACTTTACCATTTCAAAACCCAAAAGGAATACTACAAACCTGTTTACATCGAAGTTTGTGAAAGTGTGTGGTGAGATGGCTTCATTGTTTCTGTACTTTTTTTGTATACATAGATTCCAAGGAAGTGAAGGATCATCAAGTTGTGAAGGTTTTTCTTTGAAACACAATCCCCAAAAGTGTTCCAAATTATCACGCCTTCCATTCAATATACAAATCAAGCCCTCATATATATTTTTTCCAGATCAGCAACACTTAGATGAGGGCACTAAATATTTTCATTGACATCATCTACTGGGTTCATTGCATGGCAATAAAGACATAAAAAGAAATGTCTTCAATTGTAAGATTGACTCAAGGTAACCTGCACATTTGTAACCTGCCTCTCTTTTGTCCTCTGCAGAAAATGTTTAAAAAAAAAAAAACTTGTTGAAGTTCTTCAAAGTTTTTCAATATTCTCAAGATACTTAAAGCTCACATAGTCCATTGAGTCGGCCAAAGGGTTCATAGACCAGCTGGGTCATTGGCGCTCTCACAGCGTATGCTTCTGAAAAGTCCCAGCCTTTTGTTGGATTCCCTACGGTATTTATTAAGTCCTTGGCTAAAGCCATAATATCCCTCATAGATGTAAGATGGCGGAGACTGTCTACAACTGCCAAGTCTAAACTGTGAGCAGTGCAGAGCATATAACGTGCTTTTGGTTGTATATCCAAAACTAAATATTTTAGTCCTTTGAACTTACCTCTCATATTCGAGGCACCAGCATAGCGCTATCCTCTAAAGTTATCCATTGACAAATCAAGATGAGCAAAAACATCTTTTAAAATACTAAACAGTGTCTGTAATTCAGTGTTGGGGGACTCGTGCAAGCCAATAGAGACTCCATTGATGATTAAGGAATCATCGACAGTATAAACACAAAATGACACTTGTTCATGAATCAAAGAATCATTTGATTTGTCAACCATAATATAAAAATATTCAGTCTTCTTGAATGAAGCCAATACCTCTCTCTACACAGACTTTCGTAGTAGACCAATGATATCATTTTGAATATCATGGGGCGTCCACTTATACCGCAAATGACCTAACCAATCTTTAAACTCAGGTATGTCATTCTTCTGGATTTCCAGCAATTGGAAAAAAAATTGAGTTTTCATCTTCATGCCCTCTAATTGCTATTCCTCGTCACCATAGAAACTGCACGATAGTAAAAATTGTCTCAAGAGCTAAACAGCTTTTCTTCATATCACTGTCTAACTGTTCATTCAATTGGGACACCACACTTCTGAAACTAAATACCTTCTTTATGCGTAGACATATTTTCATGAAACCAGAATTTTTCCAAAGCATTTTTCCAGTTAGAAAACCCTATGGAAGTAAATGCATCTTCTTCTTTTTTTTTTTTTTTTTTTTTTTAAAAAAGTGTAATGGATTTTTAGCATCTGCCTCTTTGCAGGCTTTGCAAAAAACTTTTTTGGTAGATTCTTTATATTCTAGCCATATATATTTGATCAACCAAGACTTCTGAGATGATCTTCCCTTACCAGATTGACCAGGTTTCGGCTGTGAATGGTTCTTGCCTGAAGACAACAAAGCAATTGATGACACAATAATTGTTGGAGGCTGACTTGCAGCATCATCAACTTCAAAGTGCACATTTTTGGTAACAAATTTATCCATTGCAAACTTAATTCACAATACACTATGAGACTAAAGTACATGAATAAAATATAGTCATACAAAAAATGGTCCACTAGACACTAAAGTCAGAATACTAAACATGGCTGCAGCATGCACTGAATGAAACTACCCACAGTGAATGACTGTGACAGCAGGGTGGGCTTTATATAGCCGCGTCTTCCTAATGTCTCAAAGCATCAAGGCGACGCATGGCGGACGGTTCCAGGCGCTTCTGCTCTAGTCCTGTAATGCCACCGCAGCCTCAGTGCTGGCCTGCTGGCACCAGACTTGACCTGAAGTTACACACACTGGGTCAAATACTAAGTGTTCCTGCAGCACCGTAACACCATCATGATTCACACCACTCATTTTCAGTTAACCTACTTACTACCAGAATAACTATTTGTTGTAACGCATTACTGAACATATTTTAAAAGGTTACTCTCACAAACAATGAAAATAAAAAATTCCAACCTAATTTTTTTTTTTTTTTTTTTTTTTTTTTTTTTTTTTTTTTTTTTTTTTTTTTTTGCAAAGCATAATAAAACTAATAAATTTCTTAAATTATTGGGAGGGTTGCCGGAGGCCCCCCCCCCCCTTCGCCCCCCACCCCTTCGCCCCCCACCCCCCTCACCCAATTGATTTTTTGAGGGAGCTTGGGCCCCCTCAGTCCCCATGGAGTCAGTGCCTGTGTAAATGCTTTGTTTTGTTGAACTTTGTCAATAAGTATTTCAGCAACATAGCAACCAAAGTTTGATAGTTTTTTGTGGTCATTTATTTTGGTATCTTTGTGTTGGAACTGTATATTTACTGGCTTTAATTTTTTCCTGTTACTTTCCTGTTCGGTGATTTTTCCATGCTGCTTTGATTTTGTTATTAGTTTTTTCTATAAATTTGTAATTTTGGTACCTTTTAGCCGCTAACAATACTTTTCTGTAGATCTTTCTGTATGTATGATAAGTTAGGAAATGCTGAATTGTTACCGTAGTTTTTCAATGAGCTAAGCTGCATTAGGGTTTCAGAGGGTTTCCTTATCCCATTGGTTACCCAGCTGTTATTGTTGCATGATTTAGTGGTTCTTAGAACTTAAGGAAATACTTCTTCAAATCTTAATTTAAATATTGACAGAATCTTTGAAAACTTCCCATTTGTAATAGTTTCTCTGTACATTTCCTCCCATGTTTCACTGTTAATCTGTGAGGCAAATAGAGCTCTTTTTGACTTATAAAAAACCCTTACTGTACTTGTGTATTTTTGTGTTATTATCTAATTCTATGCCTGATTTTAATAACCGACTGGAATGGTCTGAGACGCCAAGGTCATCTATCACAATGTCTCACCTATCTTTCTCACTGTCTGTAGCGTATGGTCAATACTTGATGCTGAATGTCTGGTTATCCTAGTGGCAGCATTAATTAATAGTGATATGCCATAGGTGTAGATAATGTTCCGAAAACTATTGCACGGCATATCTGGGTTCATCATGTTAATGTTTAGAACTTCACAAATGATGATTTTGCCTTAGGGGCAGGAGACTGTACGTAATGCTTGGGTTAGCTTTGTAGTGAATGTGTCCATGTCACCACTGGGAGCATGATAACTACATAGTACAGTTAGCTTTAGAGATAAAAAAACCTACATGTATTCCAAAGACCGATATTTCTACATGTTTATCCTCACTTAATGCCGTAATGTCATTTCTAATTATTTACGTAATCCCCTCCTCCGTGCATATCCATGATACACCACATTTCATAGTGTTTATACTGTAATGACGGGCTAGACTGTAGGAATATAGTGCTACATTTGTTAATTCTGAACTGTTACACCAATGTTCTGTTATGCAAACAAGTGAGCTGTCAATAGACTGCAGTTCCACCAATAATTGTTGCACTTTGTTTCGTATGCTTTGCATGTTTTGGTGGGAGACTGAGAAGCACTGTGCACTGCTTACCTTGTAGACTTTGTTTCTCTTGCCTTGGTATAAAAAAATCCTTTTGGTGATGAGGTGTTACAGTTATCCTACCAACTGATGCAATGGACACTGTTTCTTCTGTTGGATCCTCGCATTTTCTTGTTGTTTTTGCTGAAGATAATTCTGGCACTGACTCTTCTTGTTCAAGTGATGATCCTGGCTGTGCTAATGCTGTGGCTGTGACTGACTTTCCTTTTATGGAGCTGTTATGGTGTTTTCATATTTCCTTGATCAAAGCAATTGTATTTCTTCCAGCATGGTCGTCTTTCTGTATTGGTTTCGTCTGAATTTTGCCAATGCGCAACTTGGCAGCGCTGTTATGGTGTTGACCATATTTTGTGAACAGATCTCTTGAGTTGGGGAGCTCAAAGAATTTTATGTTTTGATAAAACTTGCATATTTTACGAAATTGTTTATTTTTGTAAGCTCAAAGATTATGATTGAGTTACCCTGCAGATCATGTCTGTGAGGCATGCTTGTCACTACAATATTCAGCACTTTGGGGTTCAGTAGTGTTGTTTCTAGACACTGTGTGGCAAATTTACCCTCGTTTAAGTATAATTTGTTGCTTCCACCCATGATTATGATCATGTCATTCTTAGTTAAGTCATTTAGTGAATAACTGCTTTTCATTATCTCAGTCAAAGGTGTGGTCAGCTTAGTTATTCCTGTGGCTGTAAATGACGAATTGTATTCATTCGTTTTATCAGTGATTCTGTTGAAGGACTCGTTTTTTGTAGTTCCCTGTTTTATTGACTGTTCAAATTTTCTTGACTGTGCACTTTATTTGACGTTTTGTCACCGATTTTGGCTCATCTGCGTTTGCTGTTTTCTTACAGTCTTCATCTAGAATCAATTATTTATTTGATAGCGCTATCACCAGAGCTGTACCTACTGTATGTTTACATGCTTTAGTTGGCTCGTGCCACATTTTCTGTGTAGAAAGACTGATTGCAGCAACATCTTGTACTAGGTGATGATTTTGCTCTAGTCCTTGATATTGTCTGTAAGAACCCCTATTTTTGTTTCTTCTGAATTTAGTGTGTTTTGCATTACGTTTTTTGCAGCACTCGTAAAACACGGATGACATGTACAGTCATGATCATCTTCTATATACTTCAGATTCACTTTTACACATTTATTATGGTACCACGACTTGCACTCAGTACACAGGATACCTCACTTGACCTTTTCACACAAATTTTACACACATCACAATCACATTTTACAGTAACTGAGACATCACTACATGAGGTGCTTTCACCCAGTGTCATCTTGAACTGTCTATAAAGGAGATAGCTTACAAATCACTTGGGTAATCAGTTCTAGAAAATTGCTGAAGTGTGTGGGACCCTTACCAAATAGGACTAGCAAGGCATATTGAATCTATACAGATAGGGGCAGTATGAATCATGTTTGTCTTCTGTGGAGTGACCTATCCAAAGTCTCCAGTTTAAGGGTCTGAGTCTGATGTACAGTTTTAACCTGCCATTAAGTAGTCCTGAAAAAAATTTAGGACACAAGCAGATTGTTTATGATCACATCACATTCTGACAGTCCTGTACATCCATCAAAGGATCTTAGCTCAATTGGTGGCCTAGATGGAGTGACAAATCTCAGAAAACTAACCCTGGTATTTTGACATAAAACACAGTTTCCACCATTTACACTCAATTTTATCTTTGCACCACTGAATTCAGCTGTGCATGCCATCTTTTAAATGAACACCTAGCAATATTGATCTTCTTCTCTGGATAGCCAGCTCTATGTCAGTCTCCAAAAACTTCTTCTCCAAAGAACGATGCTAGTTAAAGGAATATATATGATTCATTCTCTCTCTCTCTCTCTCTCTCTCTCTCTCTCTCTCTCTCTCTCTCTCTCTCTCTCTCTCTCTCTCTCTCTCTCTCTCTCTCCCCCCCCCCTCCCCTCCCTCGTGATCGTGAGATACGTAGGTACTCAAAGAATACTTTTAGTTCACTGTCAGTGTATTTCAAAAAAACTTCAATAAAGAATGTAATTATCAGTTTTCACATTAACATTAGACTTCTTGTAAGTCACCAGTGTCATCTCACATTAGACACAAATTAAGATACATTTACCACATAGTTGAGTCAACAACCACAGAAATCATGAAAAAGTCTTGCCTATAGCATGTCAGTGTCAAAAGTTACTGAAAATCTTTTTTTCAGCTCGACTGTTTTTTCATCACTACTGTAGTCAAAGTTATAAAACAGCACAGAATAACACAGAAGTTCCTTGGGGCTGCTGTGTTCTTTCATTACAACTTGCTTGGCTTGACTGACAAGTCCTTGTCAGTGCCATTTGAGTGCTGTGTCTATGGCCTTCTCACTATATACTTTGCACCTCCACACACACAGACAGGTGATGCACAGTAGATAGGCACTCTCACACTTATATTTAAAATATCATGTGTTCAAGATGGTAGAGGGCTGAGAGGTTCTAGAATTTATGCGGGAATTCTCGAAACACTACGTATCCCCCTCCTCAGATCAAACACGCGATATTTTATACATAATCATTGTGTACATTAATATCACATATAATAACAATTCACATTTTAGTAGTATACATTTATTACATAGGTTTATATATAACTTTCTCACATTAACAACAATCTTTTTTTTTTTTTTTTTTTTCCCCAAATCGTGAACTCCAGGTGTTCATGACACATGAGTAATCTACTTTCTGTTGTCAATTTTTGTACTACCTTTTCTAAGTATTTACTCATTCATTATCTGTTGTAGTTTGGAGGAACTCTGGGGAAAATGAGTGTTCCTTTTGACCATCCTAAACTTACATAACATAAAATGTAATAATATTCGTTGTGCACAGAATTCAAACTTACCAGAATAATCCCTATAAAATGTAAAATGTGTGACTTCTGTCATGATACTGTCCCTCTTGCGTGCTCTTTTATTACTCATACCTCCTTCTTATGTATTCTTGCTTGATGTGAAATCATCATTGTGTGTGTGTGTGTGTGTGTGTGTGTGTGTGTGTGTGTGTGTGTGTGTGTGTGTGTGTGTGTGTGTGTCTACATATATTTCCCTGTGTACACATATCTTTCCCCTATAACACCTGGCATTTCTCACTTTGTGACTCATTTCTAGTCTGTAATTTTAATGTTTGTGTATAATGTAATTTTGTGTGTACGCGGATGTGTGTGTGTGTGTGTGTAGTCTGACCTACATCTTATCTTCAGATAAGAAAGCCAAAGAATCATTGGAAACCATGGAAACCAAGAAGGACTTCTGCAATAGATGTAGGTGAATATGGAAAGAGGTAACAAAAGATAGAAACCATTTCTATTTATTTTCTTTCTTACTTCTCATTTTTAGGACCTAAGATCAAAGAAGAGAAAGAAGATAGCCTCAAAGACAGGAAACCCTTACCCCCACCCCACCCCTCTCCAGGATACCTACCTCATAGTTGCTTGAGCGAGAGCCACAGGGAGGTTTGTTATTAATCATCTCCTACAGAATGGACATTCCCACCTTCACCCTTGAGGAAATCTTAGCAACTCTATGGAAATTGCAAGTGATGAAGAATCAGGCAAACATGTTTGTGAGGGTTGTTTGAAAGGTGTGATGTATATTTTGGGTTTGTCATGATATATGTGCTCTTATAAATCATGCTGTTATGCACAGTACCCTCCACTTTCAAAACTGATGTAGATGGAAGGGTTTATATCACATCTCATAAAAGGTACAAAATATTCTGCACAAAGTAGTAAACCTAAATACTATGTTATCATAGTTGTTTAATTAGTCAACAATTATTATATGTTTTGCTAACATAATATTTCCTTCAGTTCACTAAGAAAAATATGCGTCAAGAAATATTGATTGGAACTCTGGCCCGAATATATTACATTCAGTATGAGAATCATATTCTCATGTCATCAGAAATTATTTTTAAAGTTAAGTGCCAGGACACTGTTCTCCCTATTTACCTCAAAATGGCTCTGAGCACTATGGGACTTAACATCTGAGGTCATCAGTCCCCTAGAACTTGGAACTACTTAAACCTAGCTATCTTAAGGACATCACACACATTCATGATCGAGGCAGGATTTGAACCTGCGACTGTAGTGGTCACGCGGTTCCACACTGTAGTGCCTAGAACTGCTGAGCCACACCGGCTGGCCTCCCTATTTACCTAGAAATATGTGACCAATGAAAGGATTACCTGGCATCTTTCAAGATAAACAGTGTTGGAGTCATCTTCATCAATAATACATACAAAATTGATGACACTGATTTTTACCAAGGCCTCTACACACAGGTTTGCAAAGCAACCGGTGAAGAGATTATATACCAAGATCATTCCAAGGAAAAATTTGACTTAATCATACATGGAGACTGTGCTGGTCGAAACTGAGGTCCAAGCAAAAATATAAACTAATTATACATGGAGACCATGATGGTTGAAACCAAGGGAGACAGGAGCTGACCAGGCACACTTAATGTATCTTGTCCCAAGAATGTGCCAAATGATGGAGGTTGGAGATAACATGTGCACAAATTTCCCCCTCGTGCTGCAACCGAGCATAGTTGGGACAAGTCCAGATTGGGGACAGGTAGGTGCAAATGCACTGTGCAAATACCTACCTCATATGTGCTCTTGCTGGGGACAAAAGTGTAGTACCAGAAACGTGTATGCAGAAGTTTCTTTAGTCCCCCAAGATATTTTATAGGGAGTCAGAAATTGTTAGTAGTCTGACTGAATGGGATAAGGAAATCCACCACCAGTAACTGTTGGGGGTAACGTAATCACAAATGCTGTTTAGTACGATTTTTTTTTCTTTTTTCATCATATCTTTGAGCGTGGATTGGTAGAGTAGCTTAAGATATTGAAGAAATTCGATGCATTAAAAACTATTATAGAAGAAACACTGAAAACAACTCGGGAACCGACAGTTGTCACTCTGGCCATTAATTCAGAACGTTAATGTCTCTGGAGGTTTGGTTCTTCTAGCAATAACCATACTTTCGTAGGTATTCTGTGCATGAAAATAACGTACTTATCATTAATCAGGCCTCCTAGTGAATCTCTATGACATTGATCCTGGCCCTGGATCCAGATCGCACCATGTTTTCCTCATTATTAGTAATCACAGGTTGGTAACCGAATCGAGATAGTATGATACCACTTTGTGCTCTATTATTACTTGGTACAAATTCTAGTGAAGTTACTGGACCTAAATTCGAAGGTGGATGCTTCTTCTGATGATTGTTGTTACCATTTTTCTGTTGCACTGGTGAACTCCAGCTAGGTTGACTTCATGCTTTTTGAAATTATTCCCACTATTCCTTTTGAAATTCGAATTTTCCCCTTGATGTAAAGTTTCATTACAGTCTTTATTTAGGGCATCTAGTGCATCAATGAAGGATAACAATTCTTCAACCATTTTACAGCCACTACACCAGATGTCTTTTTCTTGCATAGATGGGTAATTGTCTAATCAAACTTTGAATTAAACCTTCTTCCTCCATCAGCTTTTCTAAATACTTTGCCCATATTAGGGTACCATGAGGAAATATTTAGACTGGCATGCAAGTATTATTGTAATATTTTGGGTCCCACAAATCTGATATTGGTCTGCTAGTACACAGGAGAAATTAATATTTCTCTTTAAATATTGAGAACTTTTCTTCGTGGGGAGAGTTTCAGAAGAAATTTACAGTACCCCATTCTGAGGATTCCCCTAAAAGGTACCCCACAGCAAATTTAATCATTTCAGAAACTTACCAGTTCTTCAAGAAAGCTTTTTGAATAATTTTTTCGAAAAATGAGTCGGATGCACCTCTCCGTCTGGCTTGAATTACGGGAATTGTCTCAATAACCCTGAATTCACCCCCCCCCCCCCCCCAAAATTACAAATCAGAAACTACTTCACTGGTCAGCACAACATTGGGTGAAGTTCCTCATTCTTCTACATGTTCCTGCATAAGTTTGACTTCTCTCCAATTTGGAAGAAGCCATAGGCAATGCATTCCTCGATGTTATTCTCTGTGACTTTCCAATCTATAATTTCCTCTACCTGCTCCTCCAGACTACTTACATTTATGATACCAGAGCTTGCTATCTTCTCTTTGAAGCTTCTTTCTAAACTGTCCACTCGTGTACTTACACTTGTAATTTGTGAATGAATGTCAGGCATTAATTCGCTATGCTTATAGAGCTCACTTTCAATGTATGCCATCCCTGCTTTACAGCATTAAACTGAGCATGACATACATCCTCCAATGATCCTAAGTTTTCATTAATCTCTAATTCTACACTATTACATTTCTCCTCAATATTCAATTCAAACTTTCTGGTCAAATTCTGAAAATTAATAGTCCATTTTTTGTTGAATTCAGCAAACATTAATTCTTTAAGCATTCATGTAAATCAAGTCAGTTCCTTCTTTAAATCTAATTTCAGATATTCAATTTTATCATTTAGAGAGTCAAATTCAGTCTTTAAAGCATCCTTTTCTTTGCATAGATTACTAAATTCTCTACTCTGTGCATCAACCTTGGCACTTAATAAACCCAGATTGGTTGCTTGACTATTCAAGGTTTCACTCTGGGCATCTATTTATTATTTAATTCAGCATTTATTGAGTCTAACTTGGGACTCTGGGTATCTATTTTTTCACTTATAGTTGCACTTAGTAAATCTAATCAAAGCTCAAAATGCTACTTTAAGAAAGGAGCTAACTCAGACCAGTCTGGCCCTTCTTTACTAATTTTTATAGCCATGCCTGGTTCTGAAGGTTCTCCAACTTTGTGTTCCTGATCCATAATTTTACAAGCTTCAGCCCTTGTGAGCATCTAAAAATTAACTTTAAGTATAATAACTACACTAATAATGTTCATTCAACAGCTTATACCACATTGTATTAATATAATATTAGTTATGTTTTATGCCCACCGGGCTTAGAATTTGGGCTGTCATTGAGCGTAAGTGTAATTAGCACTGATGATAATCAGCACCGATGAACAAAAAAAAAAAGTTCAAATGGCTCTGAGCACTATGTGACTTAACATCTTAGGTCATCAGTCCCCTAGAACTTAGAATTACTTAAACCTAACTAACCTAAGGACTTCACAAACAGACATGCCCAAGGAAGGATTCGAACCTGCGACCGTAGCAGTCCTGCAGTTCCAGACTGCAGCGCCTAGAACCACACGGCCACTGCGGTCGGCCGCCGATGAACAGCAACTGGTGCTGGTGGCATCAGTTGTTGGTTTCCACATAGGCGTCAGTTAGTGGACATGGAAGTAGGTGAGCACCAGTGAACAGCAAGTGGTGCCGGCAGGACTGGATGCTGGTTTCTGCGTCTGTGTACCCACAATGTGTGAGAAGTGTATACTCGCCACACCAGATGTCCTTAGTCGTATTATTCTAGGCATCTTAATCTAATATGTCGAGATCTTCTCTCCAGTTTTTCTTGTTGTGATTTTTTCACTTCTTCTCCCTTATTTACAGTTACAAATTTTTTCCCTTGGATATTTAGGCAGAATCCAAGTCCTTGAAATTGATCTTTAGTCTTGTTATGCTCGGTTGCTATGGAAACACTTGATAGCTTTTTCTCTTGTTTTCGTCTCAAAATCCCTTTTTTCCTTCGGTCCTTTCACACCGGTCACTACATTCTAATATTATTGACCACAAGAATGTGTGAAGTTGGATTGCAACCTGCTCACTTCTTTTACATGTGTAGACTTACTTGGCATGCACAGGTAATCCTTTCATTGGTCACATATTTCTAGGTAAATTGCAGTATTTGTGAAAAAGTTTCCTGATCACCCTGTTGTAATGGGGGAGACTTCAACTTGCTAGCAATAGAATGGGAGAGTAATGCAACCAAAACTGGTGGCACAATCATAAAACATCATTCTGAATGTGTACGAATCCACAGTTTTGTGGTGATCTGTAGTGGTAAAATTCTCTCGGGCTTCAAGCTGCATAAAGTGATTTTGAAATCTGCAAGCTTTTGGCATAGCAATCTGTGACCATTGTCAAGTAGCGACTGTCTTTTAGTTGCTGCTACTGTGATGTCACTGGTGCTCACTCCAGTGCTTTGTAAGTCAATTGTTTTGTTATGCGTCTGCTTCAACCTTCTGATGGCCGGCTCCCGAGCCACGCTTAGCTGCAGGCCACCATCTTTGTTAAGGGTATTGTAACAACTGCTGCTGCTAATTTCTCAGGGTACCAAAGGCAAAAATAAAATATCTCTTGTGTTCTACACAGCACTGTTTAATAGTATGCAGACTCTGTCCAACACAAAACTGTCCACAACCAAACTTCTTCGTGTTCTCCTCAGGGTCCATCTGCTTACGTGTATTCAGTAAGATGGCTTGCGAAAGGTGGTGGTGGTGGTTGTTGCATCGGTTTTCCCTGAGTATTTTCTGTAAGTGGCTCATTTCTTTTGGGTGATTTTCAGCATCAGATACAACTTCTGCTCAATACATTGAGGGTCTCAGAACAGGAGGTTTCTGTGGTGGATGGTGATAACTATTAGCATGGAGATGATGTCCTGTTTGGATGGATTTCTGGTAAAAATTGTGGCTGAGACACCTATTTACTGTACAGTGGACAAGGATGCCAAGGAACCCCAGCGCACCATTTGTCTACCTCCATGGTGAACTTGATGTTGTCAGGGATATTGTTGAAGTGGTCCAAGAATTCTCCCAGCTTTTCACTTCCATGAGATCAGACAGCGAACATGGCTACTTTCTCAGGACAGTTTACATCTGTCTTCAAGAATCTTCCAATTCAGTCCCTTCAATATCTCTGTGACACTCTCTTATAGATTAAACAAACCTGTGAAAGTTTGTGCTGCGCTTCTGTTTATACATTCAATATCCTGTTACTCCTATTTGGTATGGGTCCCATGCACTTTAGAAATATTCTAGGATGTGTCACACTAGTGGTTTGTAAGCAATATTCTTTGTAGACTGACTGCAGTTCCCTGGTATTCTACCAATAAACTCGTGTCTACCATCTGCTTTACTCATGAGCGTATGTGATTATTCCATTTCATGTTTGTACAGAGTGTTACACCCAGGTATTTGTATGAGTTCACTGATTCCAACAGTGACTCACTGATATTATAGTCATAGGATACTATAGATTTTACATTTTGTGAAGTGCACAACTTTACATGTCTGAACATGTAAAAAAAGTTGCCAATCTTTGTATGACGCTAAAATCTTATCGAGACTTGACTGAATATTTATGCACCTTCTTTCAGATAGTACTTCATAACAGATACCTGCATCATCTACAAAAAGCCTGATTTTACATAAAGATTGTCTGCATGGCCATTGATACACAACATGAATGGCAACACACTTCCCTAGGGTATACCAAAAATTACCTCTACATCTAATGATGACTTTCCATCCGAGATAACATGCTATGTCCTCCCTACCTAAAAATCCTCAATCCAGTCACAAATTTCACTCGATACCCCGTACTATCAAACTTTTGACAATAAGCGTTGATATGGTACTGAGTCGAATGCTTTTCAGAAACTGAGAAATACTATATCTAGCTGATCACCTCAATCCAAAGCTTTCAGTATGTCATGTCAGCAAAGTGCAACTTGGGTTTCACACGATCGACGTTTTCGGAATTCGTGGTGGTTGGCATTGAGGAGGTTACTCTGTTAAAGATACATCATTACATTTGAGCTCAGAATATATTCCATGATTCTATAACAAATTGATGTTGAAAATATTGGTTGGTAGTTTTGTGGATTGCTTCTACTCCCCTTCTTGTAGTAGATGGGCGTGATCTGTGCATTTTACCAAGAACTGGGCATGAGATTTTCTTAAAAGAATCTATGATAGGTTATAGTTCGAGGAGGTGCTAACTCAGCCAAAAACTCAGTATAGAATCAAATAGGGATTCCATCAGGTCATGGAGCATTGTTAAATTGTAATTATTTCAGCAGTTTCTCAATGCTACTGGTGTTAATACTTATTTTATTAATATTTTCAGTGGTATGAGGATTAAATTGAGGCAATTCTCCTTTTTTGTAAAGGAGCATTTGAAAATAGGGTTAAGCATTCAGCTTTTGCTTTGTTATCCTCAATTTCAGTTCCCACATCATTTGCTACAGACATCCACACAAATTTACATACAAACAGGATTTATTCACATTCTGTGAAAGATCATTTAACAATATTCTGCTTCAGTAGTCATTGAAGGCATTACGCATTGCTCTCTTGACAGCCAAACGTATTTCATTCAGCATCTATCTACAGCCCTATGCTAGGTTTTACACCTTTTATGCAGTAATCTGTTTCTTTAGACATTTCTTTACAGTGATTGTGTACGATGGAGGTTCCCTCCCATTATGGACCCTTCTACTGGGAACATATCAATCCAGTATGTGGTCAACTATTGTTTTAAACTTGAGCCAGAGTTCCTCCACGCGCTCCTGCCCTATACTGAAAGTTTAAAGTCATTGATATGACACTACTGATATTTATCTGATTTACTGAACATGTACATCTTTCTGTTTGTTTTAGTTGTGCTTTTCACTTGGGTAATCATTCTTGCCACATCCGCATCACGGTCACTGAGAACAGCTACATTGTGAACATCCTCAAAGAGGCCATATCTATTTGTTGCTGCTAGATCCAACATGTTTCCATTATGAGTGGTGTTCCTAACTATCTGTTATAGGTAGTTTTCAGGAAAGCCATCTAGTACTGTTTCACAGGATGTCTTATCAGGAAGTTTGAGGAACTTACAAGGTGTACAACTTTACTGCCACCATTTGCCGATAGGTGGCGACAGTGGTAAGCAGGAGTAAAAAAAAAAAAAAAAAAAAAAAAAAACAGTTCGCAGACCTCAGGCAGTTAGCTTGGACCTCGGTCAACATAACCTCATTCAAACATTAGTCAATTTGTGTCTACATCAGAAAGTTGTTCTCGATTGAAAATGTCAGTTTACGAGCATAATTCTCGTAATTTGCAGAGGTGTTACGGTTTTGTTTCAATATGAATGCTCTCGAGTACATATGGTAAAGATGCTGTTAGTGAAAGAATATGTCACCAGTAGTTTCAACACTTCAAGAATGGTGATTTTAATGTCATAGACCAGCATAGTGGTGGAAGAGAGTGTTTTCGAAGATGCAGAATTGGAGACATTACTGAGTGAAGACTCGTGTCAAACTGAAGAAGAATTGTCATGATTAGTGGGAGTGACACAGCAGGCCACTTCAAAATGTCTCAAGGCTATGGGCACGATTCAGAAAAAAGGAACTTGGATCTCATGTGATCTGAAACTGAGAGACGTTGAACGGCGTTTGTGTGTTTGTGAACAGTTGCTTCAGAGGCAAAAATTGAAGGGATTTCTGCATCACATTGTGACCGGGGACAAAAAATGGGTTCATTACGATAGCCCTAAATGAAAAAATTATGGGGATATCCCAGCCGTGCATTTGGTGGGACCAGCTCGGCATCGTGTACTTTTAGGTGTTAAAACAGAGTGAAACAATCACAGGTGCTCATTAGAAAATGCAATTAATGCATCTGAGCAGAGCATTAAAAGACAAACGGCTGCAATACAGTGAGCGCCACAATAAAGTGATTTTGCAGCATGACAATGATCGACCCCACATCGCAAAAGAGGTTGAAACATACTTGGAAAACTTAAAGTGGGAAGTCCTAGCCCACCCGCCGTATTCTCGAGACATTGCTCCCTCTGTATATCACCTGCTTAGGTCAATGGCACATGGCCTGGCTGACCGACACTTCCAATCTCATGAAGAAGTCACAAATTGGATCGATTTTTTTGATGCAGGATTTGTACACTGCCCGAAAGACGGGAGAAAGTAGTTGCCAGTGATTGGTTGATACGTATGTAACCAAATTGTTTCATTAAAGTATTTTCAAAGCCACAGATGTTGGGAAAAACAGCAGAAGCAAAGTAGTACACCTTGTGCATACAAGCAAACTGTGGTTTTCTCTTATGTTTTGAGTTACATCAGGAGATGCGACTGGAGGTCAATAATTTCCATTACGTGCACAACCCCGATAAGGAATCTTACCCAATCAATCTCACATGCAGCTTCAATTTCTATCTCAGTGGATATGAGTTTCTTGTCTA
Organism: Schistocerca americana; assembly: GCF_021461395.2. NCBI lineage: Eukaryota > Metazoa > Arthropoda > Insecta > Orthoptera > Acrididae > Schistocerca > Schistocerca americana. The sequence continues at coordinate 212,341,144 of NC_060127.1, read as the reverse complement.
TTGCAACAAATGCACAACCTACATTTCCCAGTTGCCTGTCCTTTCAATATACACTTAAATTTCTCCAAGAAATCTCACTATTATCAATTTTCAGGTTTCGACCAGTTTTCTGTACCTAGTATTATGCGAGCTTCACTGCTTTTTATGACTGCTTCAAACTCTGGCACACTGTTATGAACACTTCATCAGTTTATAATTAGGATTTTAATACTCTCGGCTGTGGGAGGCATTTCTTTCAATCTTACACTGATATTTCTGGGTTTCCTGCTGCTACTTTTATCTCTATTGGATGGGGACTCGTGTAACCTAAAAAAGCTTTTTGTGCACCCCCACACACAGGTACCTGAGTAGCAGCCTCTGATGTGTAGTGCATAACTGACTCATTTATGGGGACTGTACAGTTCTTAAACCTATGGCACAAGTCCAGGAAGTCACAGCCTAGCTTGTCACAGAGCTTCGAAAGTCTCTGGTTCAGTCCTTCCACTCTACTCAGAACCAAAGGGTCACGATCAGTTCCGGGAGGCAATGCTGCAAATTGTGAGTCTCATTGAAACTCTGTGCACATGGCTGGTCTTCTCAGCCTTCCCTGCCAGACACGGGAATGACCCGAGTATGTACTCGGAGCCCAGACAACACGTGTTATTTGTTCCAATGTGTGCCACGATCTGCAGTCGATTGCACCCTGCTCCCTCAGTGGCTGCTGGAATAGCCTCTTCAACATACTGAATGAGGCCCCCAGGAACACCCACTGAGTGCACGTGGTACCTTTCCCTATCCCTCACTGCCATTTCCCTGGGTATCACCGTTTGCCCTACATTTAAACTGCTGACAATTAATAGCCTCCTGCCCTTCTGTGTTTGCCTCCTTTTGATGCTGGACAAAACAGATTCAGATTTCCCCAAAACAGGTGAAGAGTGTGTGTCTCCGTGTGTGTGTGTGTGTGTGTGTGTGTGTGTGTGTGTGTGTGTGTGTGTGTGTGTGTGTGTGTAGATACTGTACTTTCTGCAGAGGCGACAGGATAATACTTGAGGTACCTCTTGGGAGCTCTTCCAACACAGTGATCCACAGCAGCTACCAATGGTTCGACAGTAGTCAGGACGATTTACAGCTGCTTACGTACATCAACCAATTCGTCCCATGTTCGAGACCAGCATTCAAAGTAGGTCTGCATTTTGGCTGGTGCAATGTATTACAAAGCAGTGAAAAAATAACTTTTAATTAAGCTTACTGGTTATCTTTTAGTATGTTGAACTAAAAAGTTTCTAATTCCCTGTAAAAATTGAAGCAAGTACACAAAATGAGATTGCTTATAAAGCAACACAAAAACCTGTGGCAAAAATTACTAGTTTCCTAAAACATTTTGAGGTGTTTTAGTTACTACTGATAGATGCAGATAATATATAGGGCTACTCCTCTTGAAGGGAAAACTATATGTAACACAATATGTTAGTTACTGTAGCAGGTATTTTTAACTAAATCACAAATACTAATTTACTACATATTGCTCATGGATTATGCAAAGGACAATGATAGCTTCTGAAAGTTCTCAAAAGTGCATGTTTATTTGTGTCACTAAGCAACAAAATTAAGGGGTTATGTATATTTGCCTGAACTGTGAAATGCAAACACTGATCCTCTACGAAATAAATATCACATCCAAAACACTCGTACGGGTAACTTATGAAAAAATAGTTTTTAAGAATCCAAAAATTCTCAGAAATAAACTGTTTCTCATGTAATTGTACAATAAAATTGTAGAACAGTTGTTTTGAATGATGATAGACTGACTGACTTCTCAAATACTTTAAAAGAGCACAATTAAGTTTAACTCTATAAATGACAATAACAGTACCAGTGTATTGTGGAACTTGCAAATGTTCAAAATTTCACAATATATCACAAATGGTAATGACAAAAACTACTAGACTTTGAGGACATTGCCTTGAACCCAGATCCTGCAAAGTACTCCATAGCTGCAATGATTGTCAGCAAGTTCCATAAACAGATTGGCTAACAAAAACTGTATGGAGTGAAAATGAGCATGAGCATAAGCAGAGTAATGAGAGAAGTGTTCAGTTACTTTAAAGTAAAATTTTGCAAACAGATCTGGCTAAGAATCCTAAAAAGTTTTGATCTTGTGTTAAAGTATTAATTGGATCAAAATCTTTCATTGTCACCAAATGACCATACGGGCACAGAAATGGAAGGTGATAGGGATCATGCTGAAATACTAAATTCAGCCTTCCGGAACTGAAAGGAGACACCATATTACAACCTTCTTTGTGGAACAATCATCACATGTATGCTTATGAGGTAGACATTGATATAAGTGATCCCAGAATAGAAAAACAGATACAGTCACTTAGAGAAAAGGCATCTGGATCAGATGAGATACCTGCGAGATCATACAAAAGTTTCTTTTCTTCTGGCAGCAGTTTATTCATAGGTTGGGTTGCAGTAGCAGCAAAGTGTATCCAGTGACTGGTACAAAGCCTATGTCAGTCCTGTTTTCAAGAAGGGTTGTAGGACAGAAGCACATAACTGTAGGCTTATATTGCTGACTTCAATCTGTCGTGGAATTGTGGAACATGTTTTATGCTCTCGTATTACAATGGTTTTGGAGAACTAAAATGTCTCCTTTAAATATCAGCATGGGTACCGCAGACAATAGTATTGCAAACACAGTGTATTCTGTCCCGCCTTGAGGTCCACAGAGATGTATACATTCATGTTCTGGTTAATGGTGTTTCACCGTATGTAATGTGTATCTCCCTTGCAATGGTGAAGTATTTCAGAATGTGTCGTCTGCAGTGATTTCTTAGCTCCATCTGTCCTTCATAATTTTAGAAGTCTTCAGTGCTCATAACCATTTGTGAGATGAAACCAAGACCACTGCTCACAGCAAAGTTGTCAAAAACTTCCTCACAGAGATTGATTCTTATCTCTTAAATACTGGTGCCCCGACACTTTCAGTGTGGAATATTGCTCCTATTTGGCTGTTGATATTTCCATTTCCTGCCCTGGTTTTCTCTCCTCGATCCATTGGATATTCCACTCCATGACTATCCTTTCTCTCCCTCAGCTTCATTAACACAGGCATCCACCGAGATAGGCTCTCAGCTGTTCTGACTGGGGTACCTTCACTTCTTCCGTCACCCTTAGCACATCGCCACATGGAGGTGTTGAAGCAGATGTACAGAGCATGACTACAGCTATTATATCAGCCACCAACTTACCAATCCTCTATTCCTCTGGATGCCCCTCCTCCCAAACTGGAAGGCAATACCTTTGTGGACCACCAAAATGGACACAGCCATTAAAGATAACAGATGGGCTCTCCAATGTGATAAGTGACATCCACCGGTGGAGCACCTCATCACTTTTCAATTGCTCTATGTCCAGATCTCCCACCTAATAAAATGACAGATACAAGAATGCCAGGAAGGGTATGTTATTACCCCTTGCTCTCAAGTTTGGGTGAAGATTCAGTGCCTCTATGGACGGCAGTCTCACAATTGTACCTGGTATCTCTCTGAATCATGGAGACACTAAAAGGTTTCAGATAGATTATATAATGGTAAGACAGAGATTTAGGAACCAGGTTTTAAATTGTAAGACATTTCCAGGGGCAGATGTGGACTCTGACCACAATCTATTGGTTATGAACTGTAGATTAAAACTGAAGAAATTGCAAAAAGGTGGGAATTTAAGGAGATGGGACCAGGATAAACTGACTCTTCCAGAGGTTGTACAGGGTTTCAGGGAGAGCATAAGGGAACAATTGACAGGAATGGGGGAAAGAAATACAGTAGAAGAAGAATGGGTAGCTTTGAGGGATGAAGTAGTGAAGGCAGCAGAGGATCAAGTAGGTAAAAAGATGAGGGCTAGTAGAAATCCTTGGGTAACAGAAGAAATATTGAATTTAATTGATGAAAGGAGAAAGTATAAAAATGCAGTAACTGAAGCAGGCAAGAAGGGGAATACAAACGTCTCAAAAATGAGATCGACAGGATAGGGTTGCATGGATAGCTGGATCAAACCAGACTCAGGACTGAAGATCACAACAACAACAACAACAACAACAACAACAACATCTCCCTGATGGTGATGTCTACACTGACTCCGATGCTGATGCTGAACATTTTGCCCTGCATCACGTTCAAGTCTCTGAATCTGAGAATTATCAGTCCGTCTTCAGTGTCCTTAAACATTAGGTGGAGGGAATTCACTTACCTCTTAACTACACGCCACCTGGATCAATACAAAGCTCCATTGAGTGAGTGGGAATTCCCCAATACCCAGGCCCCTGACCCTTTGCCCTGACACGCTTCTAGAGCCAGACCGTGCCCACAGTCAAATGTTCAAACACGTATTGCTGGAGTGCCAAAGTCACATCCTAATCTTTTTCAGTTTTATCTGGAGCAAGGGTGCACTCCCATCTGAGTGGCGAGAAAGTACAATCATCCCGGTACTGAAACTGGGTTAACACCCCCCTCTAGTAGGACAGCTATCACCCAATTAGTCTCACTAATATTACCTGCAAGTTGCTCGAACTTGGGGTGAGCCTCAAGCAGTGTCGTTACCTCGAGTCTCGGTGTTTTTGGCTCCATCCCGGGGCAGTTTTCACCTAGGCCATTCTAGTGCTGGCAATCTGGATTGCCTAGTGTCTTTTGTCCAGTCATCTTCTTCTTCGACCTGCAAAAGGCTCGTGACATTGCACGGCACCATTACATCCTCGTTATCCTACACGAGTTGGGCTACCTGATTTTTGTCTGGTATGTCTTGTCACGTCATTCTCTCTAAATTCGAGTTAGTGCTTCCCATAGTACACCCCATACACAAGAGAAAGGCTCGGTACTGAGTGTGCCCCCTTTTTCTAGTGACTATCGGCGGACTTCCTTCAGCTGTGGGGTCTGCAGTGTCACCCTCCCAGCATGCTGACGATTTTTGTTTTTACTATAACTCCTCCACTTTGGGCATTGCTGAATGCCAACTGCTGTGTGCCTTACGAAAGCTGCAGTCCAGGGATCACACCAACGGTTTCCGGTTTTCAGCCGCCGAGACACGGGTCGTTCAATTCTGTCGCTGTCGTGCTATCCGTCCGTACCCAGTACTCTAACTCGGTGACCGGTTGCTCGATGTTGTGTAGTCGTATAGTTTTTTGGGACTGGTCTTTGATGTGCAGCTGATGTAGCTTTCCTGTATTGACCAACTTAAGCAAACTTACTGAGGCAGTCGAGAGTACTAAGGTGTGACCAGTAACACTCGACCTATACTTTTGTGGCTTTACAAAACACTAATCGTATCCCATCTCGATTATAGAAGTCCGGCATGTGGCTCAGCATTGCCTTCAACACTGCAGATGCTGGACCAGATACACCAATGTGGAGTCCAGTTTGCAACAGGTTCCTTTCTCGTACATCTCCGTTCTGTGTACCCCATCCTCGAATACGTACGTTTTCCTCGGTCTGTTATTGTCTGTTCTTGATGCATTTCTGCATTGGAAGTGGTATATATAGATGGTGCCGAAGGTCAACTGAGGAACCAGTTTTGCCTACACACATTCGAGATGCAGTGAAATTCACACACTGCTGGACAGGTGCAGTGTATTCACTGCTGAATTGGTGGCCATCAGTCGAGCCCTCAGTCACATTAACCATACACTGATGAGAGATTCTTAATTGGCAGTGACTCCTTCAGTAGTATTCAGGCTACGGATGTGTGCTACCCTCGATACTTGTCGGTTGTGACTATCCGGGATCTCCTTTCTGATCTCCGTCAATCTGGACAGTTGGTCATCTTTGTCTGGGTCCCAGGCCACACTGGAATTCCAGGGAACAGACATGCTGACTGGTAGGCCAAGTTGCTACCAGGATGCCAACTTTGGAGGTGGGGTACCGAAATTGAATCTTCAGTTGACTCTACGCTGTAAATTGTTGGAAGCTTGGAACGTGGAATGGTGTGCCCTATTTCCTCCGAACAAATTGCGGACAGTAGAGGGGATCACGATCGAGTGGCAGTCGTCTTTTCGTGTTTCTCACAGGAAATAGACAATTATCTGTCGACTTTGCATTAGCCACAAGTGGATGACCCGTGGCTACATCCTGCAATGTGAGTATCCACCCACTGTCGGTACGGTGCCCATCTGACGGTGGCCCACATCCTATCGGACTGCCCTTATTTGGCCACATTACAATGGAATCTTAGTTATGGACATGCGTGTTGTCTGCTAGCACCAATGTGTGCAACCGGCAGATCTGATTTTACATTTACTCCAGGAAGGCATCATGTACTCCTTTGTGAGGTAGGGTGCTTTGGGCTCGTCAATCGCTTGAGGTATTGGAGGGATGCCCCTTTGTCTGCTCTGATCCAGGGGGATCGTAGCTGCCTTTACGCAGTGGACCGGCATGGCTTCTGCCCTTCCCACTTTTTTATCCTTCCTTTTCTTTTACATTTTTCATTGTTTTAATGTCTCATCATTACTGTTCTCTTTCCTGTGATTTTATCAACTTGACTGCATTGCTAGTTCATTGTAGTAATGAAGGATGAGGAAATGCCTGAAAATGGAAAAAGTGCATCTCATACCGCATAACATGTCCCGGGGGCCTCGAGCTGCTTTCTGGACAAAGGACCTCACCCATCTTACTTCTTCCCACCCTTCTCTCACTTCTACTTGCTTCTGTATATTGATTTTACTGATACGCATTTGTAGTTCAATTCATCACAATTTGTCTTCCGTGTCCTTCCTCCTTGAGGACTATTCCTGTACTTACGCGTATAGGACGGATGGAGCAATGACCCTTTAACCTCATGAGTCCAATCCAGTCAGGTTTATCATTTGTTCTTTGGATTCAGTAGGGCATTTGTTACAGATCTGCATCATCATAGTAGGAAAGGCAAATGTCGGAATGAGATTATCAGGAAGAGTCTTAAGGAAATGTAATTCATCCATAAAAGAAATTGTTTAACCAATTCTAGAGTACTGCTTATCAGTCTTTTTGTCACAGGATCGTTAAAATGACATGAATGAGTCACAAAGGCACTGAGCCGAACTCCAATGGCAGACTTCAAGAGAAGTATTGTGTGTCACAGAGAGATTTATTATAGAAATTCCGAAAGTGTGCATTCTGGGAAGAGTTGAGTAACATATTACTTCCTCCCACAATGAGAATATTCGAGAACTTAGAGCAATTGTGGCTGTTTACCAACAATTCGTTCTTCCTATATGCCATTCACAAATTGAACGTGGAAGGTTAGGATCAGATAGTGATATCAGAATTACCCTCCACCACACACTGTCAGATTATATGTAGATTTATATGAATTAAAGTAGATGACCCTAAGGTAATTTAAGTAGGAAATTAAGCACTATACTTTTAGTATGGAAAAAGTAGAGATTGCAAAATGCAGTTGGACAATAGCAATAAAAGAATTTCTGAAGAGGACAAATTTGCTAACATCTAATACACATTTAAGTTTTAGGGAATCTGTTGTCAAGGTTTTTGTCTAGTATTGCCTTGTATGGAGGTGAAATGTGGATCAGAAGTAATTGCAGAAGCTTTTTAAATGTGATGCTGTAGAATAATGTTAAAGATTAGATGGGTACATCAGTTAACAGATGAGATACTGAATTGAAATGGGGGAATGATTGATGACACACATTCTGTATCATCAAGAAATCGTTAGTTTTGTAACTGCGCAAGGGTGACAAAACTGTGAACAAGTATGCATCAAAGTGTGAATAAGTATGTATGTTCAGATTGGTATAGGTCACAGTAGCTATGCAGAGATGAAGAGGCATTTACAGGATAGATTTACATGGAGAATTGTTGGAAACCAGTCTTTGGATTGAAGACCACAATGATGACCACATAACAGGAAGTGGAAAACTGTTCACATTCAGATAAACATATCAGTGAAATCATCAGCTCCAAACGATGTCCAAGTTAGATGTCACTCGAGACGCCACAGATATTCCTGTCGAAAAATCAGTCGTGGCTTGTGATACAAATCTTGATTTCAAATGTAAAATAGTCTATGTAGGCAGGCAGTTTCTGTGCAAGGTGCATGCAATTTTTGTTTGTGGCAGACCCATAATTTGTTCAAAATTCCACTAAAAATGCTCTCTAATGATTTTATTCAGAAGATAATCAATTGTGATAGCCCTATCTTAAATCTCCTATTCAAAAACCAACACTGAATTTTTGGCTCTGTTGGTAGAGAAGCAAGAGTTTTTGTCAAGACCATTAATTACTGGGATTGAAACGAGTGGCAAAGAAAGTTGTGACACTATTTTGTTCAGACAAACAAGAAGCTGAATTCTGTGCATCGAAACAGCTTAAATGACGATTTCTGCACAAACACGAAGACACCACTTGATTTAGAGTAGTGGTAAGAGCCAACCGTTGTTCTATGAAAGCTGGGCAATGAGATGGAGTATTTCTTCCATCAAGATGTTTGTCAGGTGACTTAGCACTGACACTAACATGTGGAGAATACACAACCCTCATTCGTCGCCAAGTTTGCTACGGCGACAATAAACACAGTGTGTGGAACATACTACTTTATAGAGCAACACGTAAAGTATAGGTTGTGCAAGATGTGAGATGTGCGTAGGACTGAACACTTTGACTGCAAACTGTGATACAGTGTAAAAAACAAGTCGAGCACTCGTGTGCAGTCACTAAAATAATGCTGTTTCTTTGGCAGCTCACCAGAGCACACGAGGGACTGACCCAGGTGGCCTCTACAAGCAGGCCTGTGAACTGTATTGATGTGCACTCTCTGAAGTCGCACACATCACGAGTGAAGGTACATCACCCACGAAACACGGTCGGATGTCAATGTAGCTTTTACACGTGCACACGATCGGCGGGTATGTCAGTGATCAGAGTTGCAATTCTCTGTGAGAGGTAGAAAAGCCATCAAAGCGCATTTGTGTCGTTCACATTTAGTGTAGTTACAAGGCCCAATAGGATATATAAGAAATGTGAACAGCAGCATACGGGCCGCGTGTGAATGTGACAGCAGGCGTATTCGTAAATAAGGTTCCGGCCGATCGCACCCGACCATGAGGGAGGATCAGTGTGTAGTACACAAAGTACACAGTAACCGTGTCGTGCCTGGGCCTGCCATTCGAGGAAAGTATTGGACACCCTGCAGCATTCTGTTTCATCCTGCTACATCGGTTGGAGACTAGCAGCAGCCAGACTAGGGGATTACCATCCTGCGCCTAGGGTGCCATTAGCACCACAAAACGAACGGCCGGTTTTGGAGCATTGCCGCGAGCAGTAATTGTTGACTGCCAATTAACGGTGTCACACTGTGTTCAGCGACAAATTGTAGTTCTGTAGTACTCCAGATACTACAGTCGGCGAGAACTGTGCCGAGCTGGGGGACCTCCTTTCCTTTCGTCATTTTGGAGAGGCACGGTCACACAATTCCCGACTTGACAGTGTAAGGGGCCTTCGGGTACGGCTTCAGGCCATGACTGATAGCGATCGAGGGAGATCTGACGGGACAGACATATGTCACGGACATCCTGTGTTCGCACGTGTAAACCCCTCATGCGACAGTATTGTGGACCCATTTTTTGAGAAGACAGTGTTCGTCCACATGCGACATATGTCTCTCTGTACTTCCTACGTGAAGTCAAGTTACTCCTGGAGCCAGCAAGAACCCTATATATGTCCCCAGTGGGACACATGTGGGACCAGCTCACGCGACAGCCTCGTGTCGGTGACAGTAAGCAGAATATCGAGGGCTAGTTATGACACTGGGGCTAGCTTGCAGCAGCAAAAGGTACTGTGGCTTTGACAACTTCTAATGTTTTTGATGACAAGAATGTGTGAATTTGTATTGCAACCTTCCCACTTCTTTTAAATGAGTCAACTTACTTGGTATGCGCAACCGATCTTTTCCGGATAGCCAGCTACGTCAATCTCTGAAAACTAGTTCTCTGAAGAATGATGCTAGTTTAAAGGGACATATAAGACACACTCTTTACTCATGAAATAAGTAGGTAATCGAAGAAAACTTTTAGTTCATTCTCGATATATTTCATCTTCCACAAAAGACAAGAAGTCAAATATTTACGTGAGAAATGATAATTTTGTAAGCCGCCTGTGTCATCTCACAATACACACACTTAAGATACATTTACAACAGAGTTGGTTTAACAACCACAAAAATCATAAACACGTCTCACCTCTATCAGATCTTTGTCGAGTTACTTAAGTCTTCCTTGACTAGACTGTTCTTTTGTCACTAACAATTGTCACAGTTACAAAACAGCACAGAATAACACAGAAGTTCCTCACTGTCATTACAAGTTAAGTAGACCGACCGACGAGTACTCGTCGGTGTCATTCGACCGCCGTGTCTACGGTCTTCTCGCGACAAGCTTCAGACCTGCACACATAGACGGGTGACATGCAGTAGACAGGGTTCTTCTCTCCCACTCACATCTAAAATATCGTGTGTTTGAGATGGTGGAAGGCTGAGTGGTTCTAGAATTTACACAGAAATTCTCAAATCACTACAAACTTTCCTAACAAAATCAGTGCGTGCATACATGCCAGGGAGAGTTCAATGCCATAACGGAAAAGTCTTTGAAAATGTGACTCTCAGTATTGTAATCACTGAAATAGTATGACATATTGTTGTAATCGTGGAAAGAATATCACACACCCTTTCGACCTACAAAGTTTCATTTCATTTCTTCCTCCCTTTCAAAGGACTTCACTTTCTTTCTCTAACAGTACTGTCAGATCATATCGGTCGGTGACGGCAAAATGAGAAACGCTCCTTTTATTCAGTATTTGAACATGACTACGGTAAGATGTGCCGTTTCAAAAAATTTAGGAACATATGCTAAACGAGTTCATGGTGCAGAAGATACTGGCAGACTGGAAAAAATTGCAACAGTTTAGTGGTGACACAGTTGCTAAGAAATTAAAGGGAATTGAATTGAAGGTTTAAAAGCCAATCAGAAATATGCCACGATTTCAGTGTTATAATATTACACAGTTACGTAGAAAGCATTGGGCAACATACCTGATGTTGATCTTCCAGCAAGTAATGTATTAATGGAACTTAAGTATGTTTTATGCACTGTCTTTTCCATTCTTTGTAAATGGTGGCTTGTAGATTACAAAAGGAGAAAAATATTATTTGAATGGTATGTTCCAGAGACAGGGGTGTAGATTTCATTGGCAGTTTAGTTGAAATACATTTCCTGTGGATACACAAGATAGGCAGTACCTTTTTTTTCTGCATTTGTTGTAATGCATACATGCATCATTTTAAGATAACTCCATCTGATCAAAGTATCTGGACACCTCTGTGTAATGTGGAACCATACACTAGACATCATGAAAAGTGGGCCGCTCAGTGTTAAGGTGGTTATGAGTATTATGTTGTCAGTAGGGAAGCAGTAACAGCGGACCGGGTGTATCAGGAGAGTTCAGTGACTTCGAACACGGACTAGTCATCGGATGTTGCCCGAGTACAAAATCGATCGGGGACATTTCGACCCTTGCTGAGCTGTGAAATCAGTATGTGAAGGAACTTACACAGTTAAACAGAGACCGGGCAGGCCTCGTGCACTGACTGACAGGAATCGCCGAGCTCTGCAGAGGGGGTTGTAAAAAAAATCACAAGAAATCGGTGGAAGGAATCACTTGTCAGATCCAAAGAGCTACCAGCAGTCCTAACTATTCCCCCTCTGTAGAAACTGTATTTATGTTCAATAAACAAATACTATCAGTCTTACAGTATGATAATTATGCATCACTACAAACAATACACAAAATGAATTCTTCAAACAGTTGTGTATGTGACATTGTTTTATACTTACAGAAATGAAAGTGATTGAAAAATCATTAAATGCAGGCTTTTACGTACATAACGCCTCAACGATGAGAAGCAGAAAAATTAAGTGTTAAATTTATTGAACGAAAGTATAATGACAAACAAAAATTAACCAATCAATCAATCACTCAATATGAAACTTTGTTTTTACACCAGCAATGGGTTATTCACTCCTTCATCTTCTCTTTTCCCTGCTGTTGCTGGTTCGTAACTGCTGGAACACCTGTCTGCACAGCTTGTAGAACTCACTCTCTTCCCTCTGCTGGAGGGAGAATCCTGTTAGCACAATAATTGATGCAAGGAGTTAAAAAGAATGGGTCCAGTGGTGGAGCAGCTCCTCATAAGCCATGCACTGCTAAGAGACACATGAGATAGTGTAAATAGTGACACCACTGGACAGTGGATGACTCAAAGCAAGTGATTTGGAGTGACAATCACACTATACCCTGTGGCAATGGAATGGAAAGGGTTCGGACAATGTGAATGGCCGGAGAACATTTCCCACTATCGTACAAAGTACGAACAGTGACGTACAGAGGAGGTTGTATTGTGGTATGAGGGTGTTTTCCACAGTTAGGTTGTGGTCACCTTATCGTGTTTAAGATACACTAAGTGTGGTAGGGTATGAACAGATTTAACAGCATTGTGTGTTGTGTATAGTGGAGGAACAGATCGGGGTTGTCGATCGATTGTGTCGTCGAGAGAGAGTGCACCCTGTGAAAAAAGAGCATCTGTGAGGCAATGGTTTGTGGACAGTAACGTTCCTGATATGGACTTGTCTGCCCAGAGTCCCATCCTGAACCCAATGGAACACTTTTTGGCTGAGTCAGAATGTCAACTTGGCTCCAGTCCCCAGCATCCCTATCTTCTCTGGATCACCATTCCTCCAGACATTCAGACACATGATTGAAAGTGCCTCCAGGTGAGCTAAAGCCATCAAAAAGTGACCACAAGGCAGTTGCTGCCAGGCTGAATACTGCAACACCTACAACCGTAAAAAAGAAACACAAAGTATATCTATTTAAAAAAGTTGATGAAAATGCTCTTGACGCCTTTTTAAGAGGCAGTCTTCACTATTCCGATCTGATCGTGTAAGTGTAGAAAAGATGTGGAATGATTTCAAAGAGATATCGACATCAATTGGGGTGTATATGCCACATAAATTAATAAGTGATGGTACTGATCCCACATGGTACACAAAACGGGTCAGATTGCTATTGCAGAAGCAACGAAAAAAGCGTGCCAAATTTAAAAGAACACAAAATTCCCAAAATTGGCAAAATTTTGCAGAAGTTTGAAATACAGTGCGTACTTCAATGTGAGATACTTTTAATAATTTCCCCAACAAAACTCTGTCTCATAATCTGGCAGAAAACCCAGAGAGATTCTGGTCGTACACAAAGCATACCAGTTGCAAGACGCAACCGATACCTTCACTGTGCGACAACAGTGGTGAAGTCACTGATGACAGTGCCACTAAAGCAGAGTTATTAAACACAGTTTTCCAAAACTCCTTCACCATAGAAGATGAAGTAAATATTCCTGTATTCCAGTCCACAACAATTGCCGAGATGAAAAACATAGAAGTAAATATACTTGGTCTAGAAAAGCAGCTTAAATCACTTAAGGTTCCTTTGAGTATGCTGATACAATAGCTCCATATTTAGCAATTATATGCAACTGGTCACTCACAGAAAGATCCATACTTAAAGACTGGGAAATTTCTCAAGTCACACAAATACCCAAAAAGGGAAGTAGGAGTAATCCGCTGAATTATAATCCCATATCACTAACGCCAATTTGCAGTAGGGTTCTGGAACATATACTGTGGCCGAACATTATGAAGTACCTCGAAGAAAATGATTTATTGACACAGAGTCAGCATGGGTTCGGAATATATCATTCCTGTGAAACAAAACTAGCGCTTTATACTCATGAAGTAATGAGTGCTATCGACAGGGGGTGTCAAATTGATTCCATATTTTTAGTTTCCCAGAAGGCTTTTGACACCATTCCTCACAAGTGTCTTCTTACCAAACTGTGTGCCTATGGAATATTGCATTAGCTGTGTGACTGGATTCATGATTTCCTGCCAGAAATGTCACAGTTTGTAGTAATAGATGGAAAGTCGTTGAGTAAAACAGAAGTAATATCGGGCATTCCCAAAGGAAGTGTTATAGGCTCACTATTGTCCCTGATCTATATGAATGACATAGGAGACAATCTTATTAGTTATCTTAGATTGTTTGCAAATGATGCTGTGTCATTTACCATCTTGTAAAGTCATCAGATGACCAAAACGAATTGCAAAATGATTTAGATAAGGTGTCTTTGTGGTGCTAAAAGTGAAAATTGACCTTGAATAAAGAAAAGTGTGAAGCTATTCACATGAGTACTAAAAGAAATCCGCTAAGGTTCAATTAAGCGATAAGTCATACAAATCTGAAGGCTGTAAATTCAACCAAATACTTATGGATTACTACTACTACTACTACTACTATTACTACTACTACTACTACATGATCAGGCCCAGTGGACCGCACGCATCTACAAATTTCCTCCTCCACTGTATTCTGTCCATTGCTGTTATCCGCCATTCGTCCACATCTATTGCCATTTGTTTTCAATCTTCATGGAGTCCATCCCTCCAACGCTTCTTGGGTCTCCCTGGCGGTCTCTTTCCTGTAGGTGTGAAATCCAGGAGCTTCCGAGGCCATCTGTGATCCTCCATCCGGGCCACATGGCCGGCCCACTGCATTCGTTTGGCTTTGACAGCTCCTGCTATGTTGGGCTGCTGGTATAGTTCCTCAAGCTCTTCGTTGTATCTGATCCTCCATTCCCCTTTATCTGCATCCAGAACCGGACCGAAGATCTTCCGAAGCACTTTTCTCTCAAAGACAAGGAGCTTATGGAAATCCTGTTTCCGGATACTCCATGTCTCACAGCCATATAGAACAACAGGCTGGATCAGGGTTTGTACAGTCGAATCTTGAATTGTCTGGAGAGAGATTTGGACCGAAGCAGTTGTGCTAGGCTGTGGTAAGATCGGTTTCCTGCTTGTATTCTGGCATTGATCTCTGCTTCACATGACGAGTTCTCAGTGAAAAGTGCCCCTAGGTATTTGAATTCTTGCACTCTCTTGTAGGAATGGTCCCCAACCTGCAGTGATTGTAGATGACCAGCAGTCTGACAATGACCACGCGTCATAACGAGGTACTCTGTCTTAGCTTCATTTATGTTTAGCCCAAATTTGCTGGCAGCCTCCTTTAGTGCTTTGGTCATTTGCTCCAACTCCTCTTCCGACCTAGAGAGTAAACAGATGTCGTCTGCATAGGCTAAGTATGCCAGTCTCTTTCCTTCGATTTCAATCCCTTCGTTCTCTTGGAAGGTCTCGCATATGATCTTCTCGAGGGCAAAGTTGAACTAGATAGGGGACAACCCATCTCCTTGCCCGAGTCCTGTCACAATTTCAAATTCCTCAGTTACGCGATTTCCCATCTTCACCTTTGCATGTGTCTCATTCAGACAGATCTTTATCAGATTGGCATAGCAGAGAAACTCGTCAAACTCCCTTAAACAGTTGAGCAGGCTCTTGCGATGTATGCAATCATAGGCCTTCTTAAAATCAACGAATAAAATATGCAAATCTTTACCATATTCACCCAGTTTCTCAGTTAGCTACCGGAGACTGAAGACGTGATCTACTGTTGACCGTCCTGGCCGGAAACCTCCCTGGTACTCCCCAATCACCGATTCTGCCACTGGCTGAATTCTATGTATGAGGCAATTGGACAGGATCTTATAGCAGACGTTAAGCAGGGCGATTCCTCGATAGTTGTCACATTTCAGTTTGTCGCCCTTCTTATGTATTGGACAAATCAGAGCTGTTTTACATTCTCGTGGTAGTTCTTCTTTGGTCCATAATGCCTGTATCAGTCGGTGTATTTTTTCTGCAAGTTTCTCTCCTCCTGCCAGGATCATTTCAGCCTGTATTCCATCTTGACCTGGGCTCTTATTCTGTTTAAGGTGTCTGATTCTGGTTTTTATCTCATCCAGGGTAGGTGGGGGATAGTCTACATCGGCTGTAATTGGGTACTGGAAATCAAACTGCAGTTCGGGTTCATCACAATTTAGCAGCTGTCGAAAGTACTCTTTCCATCTCTCAGCCATGTCCCTATCGTTCGTCAGGATCTTATCACGGGAATCTTTGACAAATTTCTACTTGGCCTGGTGACCTTTGCAGAGGTACTTCACCCTCAGAAACATTTCCCTTGTCTTTTGTCCTCTGAAGTCTTTCTGCTTCAGTGATGATATTCCTTATGTATTTCCTCTTTGCTCTTCTCAGAATCGCTTGTGTAGTCTTTCGGACCTCCTCAAATTGTGCTTTGGCCTGTGCCAGATTTGTCCCCTTAAGCCATTTGTTCCTGGCTTCCTTTCTCCTTTCCAGGACATCTGCACATTCCTTTCCAAACGAGATCTTCTTGCCCACTGGGTTTCCCATGAGTGTTTCCTTTGCTGTATCCCTAACTGAGCTCTGGATGTTTCCCCACATAAGTTCGAGGTCCTGATTCGCGTCCACTTCGCTGAGTGCTTCAAAGCGGTTACTAAGCTGCAACTGGTATCTGGTCTTCGTTGCCTCATCTTTTAGTTTCTCCACATGTTACCTTTCCACTCTTTTTAACTTAGGCCCCGTTCTTCCTTTACACTGTATGTTTAAATGGCCTCTGACCAGGAAATGATCACTCCCACCTTCGGCACCCCACGCTGTCTTAACGTCTAACACCCATCTCTTGGCTCTGAGATCAACGGCAACATGGTCTATTTGATTTACAGTTCTCTCATCTGGTGATACCCAGGTTCCTTTATGTATGTTTTTCCGCTGGAAGTTTGTGCTGGAAATGAACAACCCTAATGATGTAGTGAAGCTGATGAACCTAACTCCATTGTCATTGCTTAGGTTGTGTAGACTGTGCCTACCTGTTGTGTCTTGGAATATTTGTTCTTTTCCAACCTTGGCATTCATATCACCCAGGAGGATCCTCAGGTGTCCATCTGGTATAGCGTCCATCACTGCCTCTACCTGTGCATAGAACTCGTCTTTCATTTCACATTCGCTCTCCTCCGTGGGAGCATGACAGTTCACAAAAGTCACCTTAATATGCTTTACTTCCAGTGTTAGAACAGATATTCTTGGGTTGACTGAAACGAACTCTGAAACATTAGTGGCCAACGTCTTACTGACGCAGAAACCAGTGCCTAACAGATGACCTCATTCACAGGCTCCATACAGAATTGTACAGTTTTCAACATCAATGCTCCCAGCATCGTCCCACCGGATTTCTTGCAGTGCAACTAGGTCTATTTCGTACCTCTGTACAAGACAGGAGCTGCAATCAGTTGGTCAAGGAAATTCAGACTCCTTACATTCCACGTTCCAAATCGTATACCGTTTCTTTGCCATTGACTTATGGATTACAATTACAAATAACCTTAATTTGAATGATCACATAGATAATGTTGTGGGTAAAGAAAACCATTAACTGCAATTCATTGGCAGTAACTTAGAAGGTGCAACAGGTCTACTAAAGAGACTGCTTACACCAGGCTTGTCCACCCTAGTATTGCTGTGCAGTGTTTATCCACATCAGGTGGGACTGACGGATGACTTTGAGAAAGTTCAAAGAAGGGCAGCTTGTTTTGTATTATCACAAAATAGGGGAGATAGTGCTACAGACATCATATGTGAATTGGAGTGCCAATCATTAAAAAAAAGGCATTTTTCCTTGCGATGGGATCTTCTCATGAATTTTCAAACACCATTTTTCTCCTCCGATTGTGAAAACATTCTGTCGGAACCGACCTACATAGAGAGAAATCATCATCACAATAAATTTTCTGTGTAAACTCCAGTTTCTCTTATTCTAAGTACTAGTTTTTCCCGTGTGCCATTTTAGAGTGGAACGGTGGAGAGACAGCTTAAAGGTGGATCATTGAATCTTCTGCCAGGTACTTTATTGAGAATAGCAGTCATCACATATATGTAGACACACTCCTTTTTAATGTCTGGTAATAGATGTCCTGATAACTTTTGATAAGATGGTGTTAAGATACTAGCATTATCAATACTCCAGAAGCCATTTTCCACATAATGTTTGGTTTGTGAAGCCCGTTTCATACTGTCATCCTTTATGAGCAAGCCTCACATTTGACTTCTGAAGACATAACAGATGTAACCTTCTCAGCAGTTAGTGTTAACAGCTGCTGGAATAAATTGATTAATAGTTGAAGCCCTTACATAGGATATGTTGCAATGGAACTGGATATTAACAGATGGAGCAGTAAGGATAAGGATGCAGGGATCTAAGTCACACCACTGAACAATGAAACAAAACAACATTGTTGTGAAATATCATATGGCTCTAGATGGGCAGTAAAAATTCTAATAACTTCAGATAATTCTTAGTTTTTTTATGGAATCTCCTGGGCTCAAGATCAAGATAATATTGAATTGTGATAGAAATTCGCCTGTCTCAGCTTTCTCTTTTCATACTCTGTGACAGATGACACATCCTAATGCATCAGTGAATAATAGGCAGTAATTATTCAGGCATTAAGAGCTTATAACTACTACCACTGTTATACTTTAGTTAAAGGTCATGCTGACCAGGGAACTCTCCATTGCACATCCTTCAGATTTAGTGTTAAGAGAGCCCAGTGGATTGCCTGTCAAAAACTGAACACAGATCGACGGTCATTTTGTTGGACTGCAACGCGGGCGAACTGTGTTCAAATTTGTGTCTGTGTTACGGTTTAATGCCAGTTTCCAACAGCGAGGTGTATTGAAGTGACCTATAATTAAAGTTGATACTGCACAATTATTGTATTAGCAATTATAAGGAAGTGGCTTTTGAATGGGAACCACAAATGTTTGGTGACAAGGCGACAACTAAACTGAATTCTCCACCAGAAAACACATCTGGTATGTTATAATGGGAACACAGGTGACATCTGTATATAAGAGGTGTAAAAGAGCGGACTCACAAAATTACAGACTAATATCCTTGACATCAGTTTGTTGCAGAATCCTTCAACATATTCACAGTCTGAATACAATAAATTTTCATCTACATCTATACTCCGCGAGCCACCTTACGGTGTGTGGCGGAGGGTACTTATTGTACCACTATCTGATCCCCCCTTCCCTGTTCCATTCACGAATTGTGCGTGGAAAGAACGACTGCTTGTAAGTCTCCGTATTTGCTCTAATTTCTCGGATCTTTTTGTTGTGATCATTACGCGAGATATATGTGGGCGGTAGTAATATGTTGCCCATCTCTTCCCGGAATGTGCTCTCTCGTAATTTCGATAATAAACCTCTCCGTATTGCATAACGCCTTTCTTGAAGTGTCCGCCACTGGAGCTTGTTCAGCATCTCCGTAACGCTCTCGCGCTGACTAAATGTCCCCATGACGAATCGCGCTGCTTTTCGCTGGATCATGTCTATATCTTCTGTTAATCCAACCTGGTAAGGGTCCCATACTGATGAGCAATACTCAAGAATCGGACGAACAAGCGTTTTGTAAGCTACTTCTTTCGTCGATGAGTCACATTTTCTTAGAATTCTTCCTATGAATCTCAACCTGGCGCCTGCTTTTCCCACTATTTGTTTTATGTGATCATTCCACTTCAGATCGCTCCGGATAGTAACTCCTAAGTATTTTACGGTCGTTACCGCTTCCAATGATTTACCACCTATGGCATAATCGTACTGGAATGGATTTCTGCCCCTATGTATGCGCATTATATTACATTTATCTACGTTTAGGGAAAGCTGCCAGCTGTCGCACCATGCATTAATCCTCTGCAGGTCCTCCTGGAGTACGTACGAGTCTTCTGATGTTGCTACTTTCTTGTAGACAACCGTGTCATCTGCAAATAGCCTCACGGAGTTACCGATGTTGTCAACTAAGTCATTTATGTATATTGTAAACAATAAAGGTCCTATCACGCTTCCCTGCGGTACTCCCGAAATTACCTCTACATCTGCAGATTTTGAACCGTTAAGAATGACATGTTGTGTTCTTTCTTCTAGGAAATCCTGAATCCAATCACAAACCTGGTCCGATATTCCGTAAGCTCGTATTTTTTTCACTAAACGTAAGTGCGGAACTGTATCAAATGCCTTCCTGAAGTCGAGGAATACGGCATCAATCTGCTCGCCAGTGTCTACGGCACTGTGAATTTCTTGGGCAAATAGGGCGAGCTGAGTTTCACATGATCTCTGTTTGCGGAATCCATGTTGGTTATGATGAAGGAGATTTGTATTATCTAAGAACGTCATAATACGAGAACACAAAACATGTTCCATTATTCTACAACAGATTGACGTAAGCGAAATAGGCCTATAATTATTCGCATCTGATTTATGACCCTTCTTGAAAATGGGAACGACCTGCGCTTTCTTCCAGTCGCTAGGTACTTTACGTTCTTCCAGCGATCTACGATAAATTGCTGATAGAAAGGGGGCAAGTTCTTTAGCATAATCACTGTAGAATCTTAAGGGTATCTCGTCTGGTCCAGATGCTTTTCCGCTACTAAGTGATAGCAGTTGTTTTTCAATTCCGATATCGTTTATTTCAATATTTTCCATTTTGGCGTCCGTGCGACGGCTGAAGTCAGGGACCGTGTTACGATTTTCCACAGTGAAACAGTTTCGGAACACTGAATTCAGTATTTCTGCCTTTCTTCGGTCGTCCTCTGTTTCGGTGCCATCGTGGTCAACGAGTGACTGAATAGGGGATTTAGATCCGCTTACCGATCTTACATATGACCAAAACTTTTTAGGGTTCTTGTTTAGATTGTTTGCCAATGTTTTATGTTCGAATTCGTTGAATGCTTCTCTCATTGCTCTCTTTACGCTCTTTTTCGCTTCGTTCAGCTTTTCCTTATCAGCTATGATTCGACTACTCTTAAACCTATGATGAAGCTTTCTTTGTTTCCGTAGTACCTTTCGTACGTGATTGTTATACCACGGTGGATCTTTCCCCTCGCTTTGGACCTTAGTCGGTACGAACTTATCTAAGGCGTACTGGACGATGTTTCTGAATTTTTTCCATTTTTGTTCCACATCCTCTTCCTCAGAAATGAACGTTTGATGGTGGTCACTCAGATATTCTGCGATTTGTGCCCTATCACTCTTGTTAAGCAAATATATTTTCCTTCCTTTCTTGGCATTTCTTATTACACTTGTAGTCATTGATGCAACCACTGACTTATGATCACTGATACCCTCTTCTACATTCACGGAGTCGAAAAGTTCCGGTCTATTTGTTGCTATGAGGTCTAAAACGTTAGCTTCACGAGTTGGTTCTCTAACTATCTGCTCGAAGTAATTCTCGGACAAGGCAGTCACGATAATGTCACAAGAGTCTCTGTCCCTGGCTCCAGTTCTGATTGTGTGACTATCCCATTCTATACCTGGTAGATTGAAGTCTTCTTGAGAGGGAAAAGCTTCAGTCCACAAATCAAAACATCTTCAGAAACCTTCACTCATGTGAAACTCGACTTGCCCTTTCCTCCCATAATATCCTGTGAATTATGGATGAAAGGCAATAGGCAGATTCCATATTCGTACGCTTCCATAAAGCATTTGACACAGTGCCACACTGCCAACTATTAGTGAAGCTACAAGCATACAGAATAGGTTCCCAGGTACACGAGTGGCTCGGTGACTTCTTAAGTAACAGAACTCCGTATATTGTCTTCAACAGCAAGTGATCATCAGAGATGAGGGTATCTTCAAGATTGTCTGGGAGTGGAGGGGATGTAATGGAACCACTGTTATTTTCTGTATACATAAATGATCTGGCAAATAGAGTAAGCAGCAGTCTGCAGCTGTTTGCTGACGATGCTGTGGTGCACGGGAAGGTGTCAGTGTTGAGTGACTGTAGGAGGATACAAGATGACTTCAAAAAAATTTCCAGTTGGTATGATGACTTCAAAAAAATTTCCAGTTGGTATGATGAATGGTAGGTAGCTATAAATGTAGAAACATGTAAGTTACTGCTGATGAGTAAGAAAAACAAAGCCATAATGTTTGTGTCAAGCAGCACACCGCTAATCCTGCAACCAGTCTCGTTGATTAAATATCTAGCTGTAATGTTGCAAAGCCATGTGATACAGAATGAGCACCTAAGGACTGTAGTAGGGAAGGCGAATGGTCAACTTTAGTTTATTAGGAGAAATTTAGGAAAGTGCGGTTCATCTCTAAATGAGACTGCACGTAGGACAGTAGATGACCCACTGTCGAGTATTGTTAGAATCCTCGGGATTTGCAACAGGTCAGGTGAAAGGCATTGAAACAGTTCAGAGGCGAGCCTTTAGATTTGTTACCGGTAGGTTCAAAAAAAGTTGCAAATATTGTCAATATGCTTTCGGAACTCGATCGGGAAAATGTGAAGGGAATATTATGATCTTTTCGACGAGCAATATTGAGAAAATTTAGGGAACTGGCATTTAAGGCTGACTATAGAGCAGTTATACTGCCACCGTCATATATTTTGCTTAAGAAGAATGAAGATAAGACGAGAGAGAGATTAGAGTTCCTACAGGCGCATATAGACAGTTGTTGTTTCCTCACTGTATTTGCGAGTGGATCAGAAAAGGAAATGATTATTAGTGGCACAAGGTACCCTTCACCATGCACCGTGCAGTGGTTTGCTGAGTATTTATATAGATACAGATGAAGAAGAGGCTTGTACGTGATGGACTATGTTGAGATCTGTATCAGACCAGTCCTTGGACTGCAGATGACAACAACAGACACTCTGACATATCTAAATTTGTTGTGTGCTTTGTTTCCCAGCTTCTGTTCTTCAAACTGTTGAATGTGTACCCACTAATACAGCTATGTAACAGTCTCTTAATGAATTACATATTACATTGTACTGTCTGATTTGCTTGTGAACACCTTGCCTCTCTTGTGATAAATCATTTAGAAACTTTTCACAGGAAATACATTTTCCTAACACCACCATATTTTCGTACTTCCCATGCTCTTAGGTTGTGAAACAGTCTAAAACTACTGTGCAATGAAGAACTAAAGAAACTGGTACACCTACCCAATGCCATGTAGGGCCCCCGTGAGCACACAGAAAGGCCGCAACACGATGTGACGTGGACTAGACTAATGTGTAACTGACACCACGAATCCTGCATGATCTGTTACAGCCATGCAGATAAGATGCCTGTCATCTCAACTGCTGGTAATATGAGGTCATTGGGATCCAGCACGGCTTTCCGTATTACCCTCCTGAACCCACAGATTCCATATTCTGCTAACACTCATTGGATCTTGACCAACGTGAGCAGCAATGTTGCGATACGATAAGCTGATAATGGTCAGATTGCAGCTTATCACCATTGCAAAGTCAGAAACGTGATGGTACGCATTTCTCCTCCTTACACAATGATGTTTCACCAGGCAGCACCGGTCAACTGCTGTTTGTTTATGGGAAATCGGTTGGATACTTTCATCCTGTCAGCACATTGTAGGTGTCGCCACTGGTGCCAACCTTGTGTTTTTTAGATTAGATTAGATTTACTTTCATTCCAATTGATCCATAGTGAGGAGGTCCTCCAGGATGTGGAACATGTCAGAAAAACAACAATACATGACAAATATTTACAACTAAAACAAATAAGCTAATGTACCATTCCCCAAGTCCCAAGTGGAATGATTGTAAAATGACTCTTAGTGTTCATTAAAAAATGAAGAATACTAATACACTGAATTTAAAATAAAAAAGTTTTTTATTTATTTATAAGGTAATAAACATGTAATACAACTACTGTAATACTTACTTACAATGAACACATTACTGCACTGAAATTGTGCAGAAGTTATGTTGTACTTATATACAAATCAGATGGTTTTACTAAGAAATTCATCAATGGAGTAGGAGGAGTTGGTCACCAATAAATCCTTTGGGCTTCTCTTAAACTGAATTTCATTGGTTGTTAAGCTTTTTATGGCTGCTGGCAAGTTACTAAAAATGTGTGTTATTGAATAATGCACACCTTTTTGTACTAGACTAAGTGACTTTAAATCCTTCTGAAGATTATTCTTATTCCTAGTATTGATTCCATGAATTGAGCTGTTGGTTTGAAAAAGTGATATATTTTTAATGACAAATTTCATTAAGGAATAAATATGTTGGGAAGCAGTAGTTAGTATCCCTAGTTCCCTAAACAGGCTTCTGCAGGATGTTCTTGAGTTCACACCACATATAATTCTTACTGCACGTTTTTGTGCCTGGAAAACTTTAGCTTGGCTTGATGAATTACCCCAAAAAATAATCCCATATGACATTATGGAATGAAAGTAAGCATAGTACGCCAGCTTTTTCATTTTTATATCCCCTATGTCTGACAAAATTCGCATTGCAAACAGAGATTCGTTAAGACGCTTCAGCAGTTCTGTGGTGTACTACTCCCAGTTGAATTTATTATCAAGCTGTAGTCCCAAGAATTTAACACTGTCCACTTCTTCTATCTTCTCATCATCGCATGTTAGACATATACTCTTGGGACACCCCTTAAAAGTTCTGAACTGCATGTAGTGTGTTTTTTTGAAGTTTAGTGACAAAGAATTGGTTAGGAACCAGTGATTAATGTCCACAAATATTTTATTGGCTGATCTTTCTAAGACTACACTTGATTTGCTATTTATTGCAATGTTTGTATCATTGGCAAACAAAACAAACTTGGTCTCTGGTAATGTTACTGATGAAAGGTCATTGATATACACAAGAAAAATTAAGGGCCCCAAAATGGAACCTTGTGGGACCCCACATGTAATTAGTTCCCAGTTGGATGATGCCTGATAGCTTGATACATGTCTCTTTCCTAATAACACCCTTTGTCTCCTGCCAGAGATATAAGATTTGAACCATTTTGCAGCATTTCCTGTTACACTATAATATTCTAGTTTACTTAAAAGGATATTGTGATTTACACAGTCAAATGCCTTTGACAGATCACAAAATATACCGGTTGCCTGCAATTTTTTGTCTAATGAATTAAGCGCAATTTCACTGTAAGTGTAGATAGCCTTCTCAATATCAGAACCTTTTAGAAATCCAAACTGTGACTTTGACAGTATGTTATTTGAGATAAGATGGTTATAAAGATGACTGTACATTACTTTTTCGAAAATTTTTGAGAATGCTGGCAACAGTGAAATTGGACGGAAATTTGATGCTATTTCTTTATCTCCCTTCTTAAACAGTGACTTAACTTCAGCATATTTCAGCCATTCAGGAAATATTCCACTGATAAACGACTGGTTACACAGATAGCT
Source organism: Schistocerca americana (assembly GCF_021461395.2). NCBI lineage: Eukaryota > Metazoa > Arthropoda > Insecta > Orthoptera > Acrididae > Schistocerca > Schistocerca americana. Next base: position 212,315,913 of record NC_060127.1, on the reverse strand, counting down.
TAATATGTTACTTAGCTCAGAATCACATTCTTTAATTAACTTTGTTGATATTTCATCATACCCACTAGATGTTTTTGATTTTAAAGATTTTATGATGGACATTATTTCTTTTGGGGTAGTGAGGGTCAAATTGATATTATGGAAGTTACTTGAAATGTCTGGTCTAAGGTAATCCATAGCAGCATCTACCAAATCAGACAACCCCATCTTTTCAGTAACAGCTATAAAATATTTGTTAGAAAGTTCTGCAACACTATACACATCTGTCACCAATGTATCATTTACTCTTAATGCTATCTGTTCCTCTTCATGTCTGGTTCTACCGGTCTCCTCCTTCACTATATCCCATATTGTCTTTATTTTGTTATCTGATATGACTATCTTTTCCTTGTAATATATTTGCTTTGACATCCGTATTACAGTCTTTAATATTTTGCAGTATTTCTTATAATGTGCTATAGCATCAACATTGGAAATGTTTCGGATTTACAGATACAGTTTTCTTTTTGTTTTACAAGATACCTCTATTCCTCGAGTAATCCATGGCTTCTTTGTAGACTTTGCTCTAACCTTGGTAAGTTTTGGGGGAAAGCAGTGTTCGAATTATTCGAACACTGCTTTCCCCCAAGCACTTTATTAGCAAAAATGTTACTTTTTTCATTCATGCCATGAGCACTGTAAACATCAGTCCAGTGAATGTCTCTGAGAAGTGTCCTAAAATAATCAATTTTTGGCTTACTGATTACCCTCTTGAGCTCAGATTTAACAGATTTTATATCCTGTTCAGTATTAACATTTAACAGAAGGAACTGCATGTCATGGTCTGAGAGGCCATTGACTATTGGTTTTGTAATATAATTTTGTTCATTGGACTTTTCTATAAAGATATTATCAATGGCTGTTTGTGAGCAAGTGGCTATCCTAGTGGGGAACTTTACTGTGGGAATTAAGTTGAATGATAGTGTTACTAACTCAAATAAGTTCTTATTGGGAGAGTCTTTAAGGAAATCTACATTGAAATCACCAGCAACCACCATTTCTTTGTTTTTGGTTGTTAAATGGGCCAGTACAGCTTCAAGGTGGTTTACAAACAGATTAAAGTTACTTGCAGGTGCTCGATATACACTTAATATTATGAAGGATTTTTTGTGAAAATCTAATTCTGTTGCACGTGCTTCCATATGCTCTTCTAGGCAAACTTTATGAATGTCTATGTTCTTAAATTTATGACAGTTCCTGATGAATGTGGCAGCTCCTCCTTTCTCCATTTCTGATCTACAAAAGTGAGATGCTAACCTAAACCCTGTAACACTTATAAGTTCTATACCAGTGGTCACATGATGTTCAGAGAGGCAGATTATGTCAGCTGGGTTTGAAGACTCTATTGCATCAAAATATTCGAGGACTGAGAAATAAAATTAATGAATTAACTATCTGCATAGATGAACTGAAGATAGCTGACATTTCACATTGACTGAGTTAAAATTTGGTGGAGTTAAAATATCTGCTGACAGTTGAAAATTCTTAACCAATGGCTGTTTATGCTGATGTAATAAGCTGGAATTTTTTTTTGATTTCTTTCTCAAACTGAAGGTTTGTCTCAGTTCTAACCTCTCTTAAAATTTGCTTTCTTTCTGTCCTCCCTACCCTAAAAAAGGGTCTTGCTTTCTTCCTGTCCTCCCCACCCTAAAAAAGGGTGTGAATGATCTTAAAAGCTAATCATTTGCATATCACAGCATCTTCTTCCTATCAGTTAATTTTTGCATCTGTATCACATCTTCGTGGTGTAGTAATTTTAATGACCAGTCATATACAATGCACTTAGCTTTTAACTCTTATTAAATCATGCACAATATTTTAGTAATATTTTCTGTTTTGCATATTACCCTGTTTTCCACCTCGTAGGTTTCCAAATCTCATCTGGCACAGGGTTCTGGGTGACCTTCCGGAACTGTACCTCTTTCCCTAAACCACTCCAGTTAATATGCCTTAATCCCTATTCCCTCCCCTTCAAATTTTCTGCCAAGAGGAGGAGCCACTGGCTCCAGAAGCTTGTAAAAGTTAAACCCTTTTGTGTACTTGTACCATTTCCACAACTTCATGAGTAGATATTTTATTTATCCATTTACATTATATTGTCAATAATTGATATAGATAAATTTGTGTGTATTTCACCACAGGTCATATACATTCAAAGTATCATCACAGGTCCGATTCACTTCTCCAAATTATTTACTGGCCCACTTCAGAAACATGCAGATTTACTGCTCATCACTCATGGCAATAAGCAGCATTGCTCTAGAATAAGGCACATGTCTTGGCCTATTTCGTCCCAATTAAGTAAACACCATGGTGGGCAACATTTGTCGTAGATGCTTGAATACATTTTACATGTGATTATGTGATTCACATGGCAAACTGTGGCATGCAATTAGAAGTGAATACATAAAATTGGCAGTCCATGTATTTATATTAACCCCTTTTTTTTAAAAAAAAAGTTGCTTTTCCACTAGTCAGTATAGTTTTTAGTATTTGCAGACAGCTGACCCACAATAATTGGGGACACTTGACAAATATGTTACTTGTAACCCACGTTACATTACACCCTCATGGTGACTGTTTTACTGTCACTCCACACTTGGCACACTAGTGAGTAATGAGGATGACTCTGCGTAAGATGTATTCAAGCATCTACTTTAACCCAGAGTAATGCTGCTTAACACCATGAGTGACAAGCAGTAATTCTGCCTTTTTCTACCTCGGATCAGCAAATAATTTGCAGAAGTGAATAGGACCTACAATTTAATGTGCAGTTATTTTATCATATTTGATATTTATTTTGAATGTTAATAATGGCATGTTTCAATGCAACATCTCTCAGCGAGGGTTGGAGACATATGTGAAGATGTGAAAGTGCAACACTTAACTTAATAATACAGTTGACTCTCTCACCTCAAACTCTGTTAACCTCATTTGTAAACAGTTAGAAATAAATTTCTTCTACCAAAAAGTGAGTGAAGTGGTTTGAAATATTACATTGTTTCTACTCCATAAATGTATGACAGTTACGTCACTAGCAAATGGTTATAAATGTTACAGATACAACAAGTAGAGCGGTATTTGCTTTATAACTTTGAATTTTGGCTGCATTAGAGTGGGCATAGTTTGAGATACCATTGCACTAATGTGGAATGGTATTAACCATCCCAAAGAACCAGTCTGTGGAGGAGATTTGGAATATCTCTTTCTCAAATAAGCATAAAATCATCATGTGTAGTCATCTCCTCCAAATCGTCATCCATACCAAACTGTCAGCCAATAACCTGCTCAGCCTTACACAGTTGTAGTCATTCTAAATCAGTATCAGACTACTACTTATACAACTGTATAAATTTTTAGAGCCCTGCTGAATCAACATTTGCAGGAGCAGGATGCAACTGTTCTGTAATTTCTATAACGAAAAGAGATACATAAGCAATATAAATTGTATGATAAACAATTGATAATACAAGACTAGTACCTACTCACTGGCAACTCAATCTTAGAAAGTAATTAAATTTGGCTAGCTATGTACCACATAAAATTGAAGACTTAAGCTGTTTCTTTTTCTTCCTATCTTCCAGTAGTTCATTTTCTCTCAAGTTGCTCATCTCTGAACTGGCTGTTGTGGCCAAGCAGTTCTAGACGCTTCAGTCTGAGACCACATGACTGCTATGGTCGCAGGTTCGAATCCTGCCTCGGGCATGGATGTGTGTGATGTCCTTAGGTTAGTTAGGTTTAAGTAGTTCCAAGTTCTATTGGACTGATGACCTCAGATGTTAAGTCCCATAGTGCTCAGAGCCATTTTGCTCATCTCTGAACATCTGCCCACCCTCTCTTTTGTTGAGTTTTTGGCTTTTCTTCAGAGGTAGCATTTTCTGTCAGTAACTTGAAGTGATTCCTGTTGTGTATTATTTATTTTGTACCACCTATGTTGTTTGCATATTTCTTCAATGCTTCTATCTGTGCTATAATTTTCTTCGGTTTATTAACATAATCAAAAATTCTCTTTGTAATTAATGTTTCTTCCATTCTTTTTAAAATGTCCATACTATTTTAGCCATCTTTTCCTCATTGTATCTGTGATTTTTTTTCTGTACTGTTACATATATATCCATTTCATTTTTAGATCCATATGTTTTCATTGTTTTCCTTAGGACCTAGAATTTTTATTAGCATTTTCCACTCTTTTTCTAGTTCACTTAGTTCGCCTTTCTTATTCAATGCTAGGCACTCCAATCCATATGTTACCTGTGTTCACCCATAACAGGCATGGCGGCTAGTGTAAAAATTCGTTGTGCGTATCCGAGAAAAAGTGTGAATTTTGCCGTGAAAAAGAAAAATTGTGACAGTTGTAAGGATGAAATTACAAAGCTCAGCGAACGGGTGTCTAGTTTACAATTTATTATCAGTTCCTTGAAGATGGATATCAAGAAACTTAAAGAAGAAAAAAGTGAACGGAACATGAAAAACTCGCGCCATGAAAGTACGAATATGTCGGATAATTGGACGGAAGTGAAGTACAAAAGACGCAAACAGATAATACAAGATACAGAAAACGGCGAAAGAAACATAAATATAGTGAACGAAAATTACTTTCAAGCTCTGTCGACTACGGATTGTGAAAGTGAAGTTAACAATGCGAGTGTACCATGTGGAAAATCAAACGACTTTGTGAATAAGGTAAAACATGGAATATTTCAGCAGCAGTTAAGTAAAAGATCATATGCGAAAGTGCTCACGAAAAATCTTCCACCGCTAAGCTGCTCTACTGAGACAATATCGACATGTGTTAGCAAGAAAGACATAATAAATAGTGCCAAACAAGACTTCGCTTACTGCAAAGATAGGCAGAAAACAGGCAATCTCGGAACAGCAAGTACTGGTAAAATTGAACTGTATGCCGACAGCCAAGGACGAAACACAGCCGCTGAATTTCGGCGTACAAGTAGTCAGAATTTTAGTTTTAACTGTACAATAAAACCAGGAGCAAAATTCAGTGCTGCTACGTCAATGAGTCAAGAAAAAATTTCCTCATTGAGCAAAAAGGACTTTTCCATCTTCCTGGCGGGATCAAATGATATTGCTAGGAACGAAAAAAACGATCTCTTAATCTCGCTAAAAAGAAAACTGTATGAGCTGAGAGGAACAAATGTTATTGTTTTTTCAGTGCCACACCGTTACGACTTGATGGAATGGTCTTGTGTAAATAAAGAAATTGAAACTGCAAATAAAGAGATGCAAAATATTTGCAAGCGGTTTGAAAATGTAACATTTGTGAACATCAGCAACTTAGGGAAAAGATTTCACACAACACATGGTTCCCATCTAAATGTACTGGGAAAAAACGTAATAGTAACCAAAATTTTAGAACTTGTAAATAAAATCTCAAATGTGCAGTGTGATGATAGAAAAGTCATACCTCTCATGGACAGGAAGTGTGTGTATCCTGTAGAATCCAATGTGAAATCTGCTATCAGTGAAGCTACACCTCTCCAAGACAAATGTGAAATTTTATTAATGCAAGTGAACACTCCAAATGTTAATAATTCACAGAAAGGCACAGCAGTTATGGAACAACAAACACCAGAAATAAGTGAAACAGCAGCAGCACCATCATTATCAGCAGAAGCAGCAGCAGTAACAGAACCAACAACGACTGGAGCAGCAACACAGCAATGCTTAAGGAGGAGCCAAAGGAAAAATACATCTGTGTCATTCAGTGATAATTTTTTATGGTTTCAAGCCAAGAAGAAAATAAAAATGTGAAAAACCAGCCTGCTAACTCACAGATAAGTCACAACAACATCCTATTTTTAAACATTCAGGGTCTTGAAAATAAAGTTGAAATTCTGGATGAGTCATTGCCACAGAATAAGTATTCTTTCTTATGTATATCAGAACATTGGCTTAAACCAGAACAAATACAATACTATGTACCAGAAGGTTATAAATATGGAAACAGTTTTTGCAGATCTCAGTACCGTAATGGTGGTACTGTTATCTATGTTTCAAATGAAATAGAGTGTAGAGAACTAGATCTTGGTTGGGCATGTGTAGAGAAACACTTTGAAATTACCGGGATCATATGTGATATAATGAAACTTATCATAGTATGTATCTACCATTCCCCTGACTCAGATGATAAAACTTTTTTAGATAATTTAGACAGTGTACTCTGCTACATAACGAAATGGAAACAGTATGTAACTGTAATTGGGGGAGACTTTAATTCAAGCTTTGATGTAACATGTAACAAACCCAGTGTAAATAAGTTACTGAATATGCTGAGGCAGCACAACTTCCATCATGTAAATTCAGAACCAACAAGACTACAAGCGTGCTTGGATAATGCTTTTGTCAACTGTGCTCGTGATATGTACTCCACCAAGGTAAAGGAGTTTGTTTTCTCAGACCACTCCATGTTAACAGTAAAGTTAAGACATTTTATAAAAGGAGATGAGAGCAAGGCTGGACAAAAGTTAACAAAATCTAATACCTTAATATTAACAAAACACAATCTCATAAAACTAACACACCAGTTGAGCATAACAAACTGGGACAAATTATTTCAAAACTGTGATTCCAGTGCCCAAACAGTTTATGAAACATTCCACAATTACTTAACAGGTATTTTAAAAGCCGATCTTGTTCAAAAGAAATACCATAAAACAAGAAAAGGTAAATTTTGGTACACCAGAGAACTGGAGAATCTAAAAAATAAGCTACTGCTGTTGAAGCGCCTTGCCAAAGTAAACAATTCTAATGAAATTAAGGATCTTGAAAAAATCACTAAGAAACTGTATAAGAAAGAGTTGCAATTAGCGAAACTAAGATACAACACAAATTTCATAAAAAATAGTAAAAACCAGTGCAAAACAGCCTGGTCAGTAATTAATACTGTTAAAGGTGAAGTCAGAAACTTCGACAAGACAGTCCCAATACCAGCAGATACATTCAATAAATATTTTGTAAGCTGTGCTGATGATATCAAAAAGCTGATCAGTAAACCCAATGTAACATATATAGATTATCTGAAGAGAGCAAACCTAAATCATAATAGGGCCGGATCATCATTGAAACACTTCAGAGAGGTATGCCAACATGAAGTTCTTAAAATAGTCAAAGAAATGAAAAATTCATACAGTACAGATATTTTTAATATGTCAAACAATCTATTGAAAGAAATCATACATTACATTGCAGCACCATTAACGTATTCTATAAACCTGTGTCTCATAGAAGGGTTTTTTCCTGATCCTCTCAAACTATCCAAGGTAACTCCAGTCTTTAAGAAGGGTGTCAAATCAGATCCAGGAAACTACAGACCAATTTCACTAATTCCAGCACTAGGAAAAGTCTTTGAAGGCATAATATATAAGCAGATGTATGAGTACCTAGAACTAAATGGTATGTTAAGTGCATCACAGTTTGGTTACAGAAAAGGAAGGTCAGCTATACATGCCATAGAGCTCGTAGTCAGAGACATTCTAGCAGCATTTGAGGACCATGCGCACGCACAGGTAACCTTATGTGATCTGAGCAAAGCTTTTGACTGTGTTGACCACTCACTTCTGCTCTCTAAACTTGAGTACTATGGAATATGTGATAAAAGTTTAAAACTCATCAAATCATACCTCAATAAAAGGAACCAGGTGGTGAGTTCAGGAAATCATCTGTCAAACATACTCGAGGTTCAACATGGAGTGCCACAGGGATCTAAATTGGGGCCACTTCTTTTCCTTGTACACATAAATGACTTACCAGGAAATATAGATGTAAAGACATATATGTATGCAGATGACACAACTTTTCTATCTGTAAACCATGTACTTGATAACCTTGTAAGTGATATGAAATTGGCAAAAGAAAATGCAACATCATGGTTTAATGCCAATGGTCTGCTATTAAATGAGGAAAAGACCCAGAATATGTGGTTCAGTCTATCAAAGTCTACAAAAATAGAAAAACAAAAGGCAAAGTTTTTAGGTATTGTACTTGACAACAGTCTAACATGGAACTCTCATGTTGATCACATAGTGGTTAGGTTGTCAAGAGTTATATATTTGTTGAAGAGACTGATGTGTTGTGTGACATTTGAGTACGTAAGGACAGCGTACTTTGCCTTTTTTCAATCTGTTTTAAGGTATGGGTTAATACTCTGGGGAAACAGCAGAAAAATAAATGAAATTATGGTGATCCAGAAGAAAGCAGTCAGAGTAATGGCTAAGGTAGATAATAGAACACATTGTAAACCATTGTTCACTAAATATAGAATTTTAACAGTAATTAATTTATATATTCTTGACAGTGTTAACTACATAGTTGCTGAACTACCTAATTTAAGTGTAACAAATGAAAGACATGGCTACTATACAAGAACGTGTACTTCTCTGCTGTTGCCACAAAATAGATTAGCCAAAACTAACAATAGTCATAAGTATATGGCAATTAAAATATATAACAAATTGTCTAAAAATGGGTCAATCAAGCCTGACAAATTATTTAAAGACAATGTTCATAACTTCTTGTTAACCAATCCATTCTATTCATTAGAAGAATTTTTAGAAATGCCTAATATCAACTTAAATGTGTAAAAAATTTTTTTTTGTAAAATTAATAAGTTAAGTGAACTGACGAAGTCTATTGCATGTAACAATGCTGAATGACTAATAAAGAATCTGAATCTGTTGTAATAACTGAATTTTAATGTGTAATCTTCACTGGGATGGCTATTGATTTTTTATTGCAGTAATTTAGTGTAAATATTTACGCACATTCTTCCTTCTTTACACATTGTTTATTTGTTGTGTTATCAATATGGAAAGGATGGATGAGTGCTCATTTCCGGTCACTGGGTATGATTCCTCCTTTTGTCCAAATGTCTTCAATTACCATGTGAATTTTCTGCCATGCAGATACACTCCATAGTTTGCACATTTCTGCTATCAACCCATCCTCACCTGGTGCCTTGTTATTCTTCAGCAACTTAATCTTTTCTATTTCTTGTATTTTAGGTGGCTCCAATAATGGATCTTCATGTTCTTGCTTTCGAAATTGTAATCTGCCAATAAGCTCTTCACAGTTTAATAGAATTTAAAGCATTCAGCTAAAAGTTGACGGTTTCCTTCATTGCTCAAATCCATGTTTCCATTTTTATCTTTAAAGTGTAAACTTGGTGACTGGAATCCTGTTAAAACTTGTTTGAAAGTGTAGTGTTTCTTTTAAAGTCTGAATCCATTTCTTCTTGCCTGTCTTTGCCATATTTTCTTTTCACTGCTCTGATGATTTTTTAATCTCTATCCAATACATTTCTTATAGCTGTTCCATGTTTCCATGCCCTTAGTTCATTGTCAATTGCTTCATCACACAACTCCTTCCACCATCAGTGTCTTGGAATTCTTAATGGTTGTCCTATTTCTTTAATGACTCCTATTATTGTTTCTTTAATGTCTTCCCAATCTCCCATTCTTCATTTGTTTAATGAGCCACAGAATTTATGGAGGTTTTGTGAGAAATTTAGTGTCTACTCTTGGAATTCTTTTTGGTTTTAGTTTAGGTTGGCTTGGTTGAAACTTGGTCTTTCTTCCTGTTAGATAATGGTCTGAGTTTGTTAGTCTCTTCCTCGCTCTGACATTCAAGATTTCTTTGTGGTTATGAGTAGTTATTGCCATATAATCTATTTGATATTCACCTTCATTTGGATGAGGTGATAACACCATAATGCCTTAGATTAAAGTTAAGTTGGAAGAAAGATAGTTGAATTTTCTGTGATTTAAATTCAAGCATTTAACTTAGAATTACAAATGAGGCCACCACTAACACATGCTTTCATAGTTGCTCACTGTTGGAACAGAGACAACAGTCTTGTGATTTTTCTATAAAAGCCTCTCTCTAGACGAAAGGACGTGCCTCTCCAATGGGAACCGAAAACATTTGATTGCAAGGTCATAGATCAACCAATTCCTCCACAGGAAAACACATCTGATATATTCTATATGACACTGGTGACGGCATGTGCGTCACATGACAGGAATATGTTGTCGACCCACGTAACTTGTACACTTGGCGAATGGGTAAAAAGGTTCTTCTACCTTGCCCGATTTAGGTTTTCTTGTGGATGTGATAATCACTCCCAAAAAAGTGATGAAAACATAAGAGTTTGTCACATAAACTGCAACAAGTGAATGCAACAGTTTCACAGTTGCACAGTTTTCCCTGTGATCTGTCAAAACATGTTTTGTTTTGATGTTTGTTTAGGTGTAGCGTCCCCATACTACGGCGCAGTTACCTCACATCGGTCGGACGGATGGATAGATAATAATTGTCTGTAAATAAAAAATTAAACTTTTCACTCGAGGGAAGACTTGAACCAAGGACCTTTCGTTCCGCAGCTGCTCACGCTAACCATGAGACCACGGCGCTCCTGAGCTCTCACACTCCCTGATTTTGTGTATCTTGCCCATGGACTACTCAGTTTGTATATTTTGATAATTGTTTTTCATAGTTCCACACAACTTCCTGTTTTCTCGATTGATCTGAGTTCAGTTTTTCAAGGCCTATCCACTGTGCCAACTTGTAACAAAATCTGAGGGGGTGCAATGGGGAGGTTCCCTTGTCAGTCCTGGATCTGTCAGATATTTAAGTATTGTCTGTTATGTAAAAAACAGAAGTAGCATGGAAGAACAGTACTTCCATAGAAAAGAAGTGTCAGGTAGTACAGGGTTTTGTAACTCTCCCTCAGATATATTCTCATGTGTGGAAAAGAAATGTGTGTGTTAGAATATGCAGTTAAGTACAATTTTAACATGTCTAGTGTACTACCTACATGCTAGTAGCTTTAGGCGGCAGCAGCAGCAGCTGGTGCTGGTGCTGGTGCTGGTGAACATAAATTTAGAAAAAAAAATGATCATTTCGTAATTTCACACACATCATCAAGAACAGAATATACCCAGTCAAGATCCTGGGAGCATGGGAACAATGGTGACTGAAGAGAATACTTCAACATGACAGAAGTCCAACCCTTCTGCAAATTGCTGCAGAATTCAATGCTGGGCCATCAACAAGTGTCAGTGTGTGAACCATTCAATAAAACATCATCAGTATAGGCTTATGAGCCAAAAGCCCACTCCAGTAATCTTCATGACTGCATGATACAAGGCATTATGACTTGCCTAGGCATGTTAGCACCAACATTGGACTGTCGATGACTGTAAACATGTTGCCCGGTCAGACAATTCTCATTTCAAATTGTGTCGAGCAGTTGAACGTGTATGGGTATGGAGACAGCCTGTGAATCCTTGGAACCTGCATGTCAGCAGGGGAATTTTCATGCTGGTGGAAGCTCCGTAATGGTGTGGGGTGTGTGCAGTTGGAGTGATACGGTACCTCTGATACGTCTAGATAAGATTCTGGCAGATGACACGTACATAGTCATCCTGTCTGATGACTTGCTCCATTCATTTCCATTGTGCATTCCATCAGACTTGTGCAGTTCCAGCAGGAAAGTCTGACACACCACACATCCAGAATCAGTGCAGAGTGGCTCCAGGAACACACTTCTGAGTTGAAACACTTGGACATCATTGAGTTGGATACCTTGCAACACACTGTTCAGAAGAAATCTCCACCCTCTCATACTCTTATGAACTTATGGACAGCCCTGCAGGATTCATGGTGTCAAATCCCTCCATCACTACTTCAGGCATTAGTAGAGTCCATGCCACATCATGTTGCAGCACTTCTCTATGCTCGTGGGGTGAGGCCCTACACAATATTGGGCAGGTATACCAGTTTCTTTGGCTCTCCAGTGTAAGTTATGCTTCGTAGCTTGGCATGTCTATAAATCAAGAGCACGAATAAATAAATAATGATCACAAATATGACAATGAGTACAGGGATTTGTCTTCATTGTGTCACTTAGTGATGGGAAATGGTACCATCACTGCCATTCGGTAGTCTTATGCACTTATCATTGCAGGCCAAAACAATTCCAGCTAAGGAGAGGGAGGAAATCCTCTGCAAAAAGTTCTGTAAAAAAAATGAAGTATACAGATATCTGAGTTTATGTACTATACTTCAAAGAGCCTAATGTGAGTGTAGAATTACTTGTGATCTATATTCATTGCATAGTTCATGTCCTTTTTTTTCTTGCAATTAGCATTGGATGCTGCAGCAGTGGTGAGTATGAACACAAGCTATTTAACTTTTAATAACTCGAATACAAAGTACCAATGTTCCACAATAATATTTATTGGTTTGTTAGGAATCAGCTTTCAGATTCTTAGGCCATTGTCAGATAATTTAATACTAAATGGATAGTACACACAACTTCAGCAAGAATTCATAGCTGTACAAAGACATGTGGTAATTTATGAGTATATCAGTAGAGAACAACAAGTATGATGCAACACCTAAAGAGACTGAACAAATAGACATACGTTCACATTGCTTTAATATCTGAATATTCTGTAATGTACTAACACAGAAATGTTCATCAAGTGAGGAGTGGCAGAAGCCACCCTGTCATATGGACAAATTGATGAATGTGATAGAGATACCAAATAAAGGGAGGTGGAGAAAAAAGTTTGTGGGATATGAATATGGAAGAGTTATAACAAGCTTATGATATAATGGTGAGAGGAGCAACAAGTGACTGCTACTTTGACAAGAGTGAGTAATGCAACTGTTTTTGGTCATTAAGGACAAGGTCAGGATTCTTTGATCGGTGTTTATTAATGACTGGAATTTCAAGTAATGTAGTAAATTAGATAATAAGATTCTTACAACTGTTCCACTCACACATTCCATGGATGTCTTTCTCCCCCTCCCTTTATTTTCTCTGTTGATCACATTCACCAGTTCGACAAGTGAGCAGTGACACAGGCCACCACGTCATATTGACAAACATTTCCGTGTTGTACATTCACATAGTTTTAATAATTTGAATATTCTGTAATGTAGGGTTTATTTGTTCAGTCTCCTTAGGTGTTGCATCGTGCTTGCGTTTTATATCGATATACTCATAAATTACCGCATATCTTTGTACAGCTATGAATTTTTGTAGAACTTATGTGGACTATCTGTTTAGTGTTAAATTAAAAATCTGGAGATGACCTGAGAAGCTGAAAGCTGGCTCATAACTAACTATTAAATATTATTGTGGGACATTAGTACCCTGTATTCAAGTTATAAATGTGTCTACATTCCTCCAAGAACAGACAGAATATTACAGAAGAGTTAATTATTTTTAAATACTTTCTTGCTGTTCTGGAAAAGCATTTTCAGAAAATATTTAAGCCTTGTTAAGTGAACTGGGAGCAAAAAGTGGGTCACATTTTTTCAGCCACTTGCTTATAGGCTTGAGCAGAGTGTATGAGCATGTTGAGTAAAACAGTTTTAAACAAAAAAAAACGAAAAAAATATTTTTACGCCCGTTTCAACAGTAGTAGTACATTATTATATGCATTCTTAAATTTCACTTAAAGATGTCAAACTGTGTAGTGCCAAACATCCTTCATCTTTTATGTTACACACTTCAGCTCACTGAAACACAGTAGCCCATGACCAACAAGCTTTTTGCCTCCTTTTACACAGAAAATACTATGTTTATGATCATAGGTTTTGAACATGAATACCATCGGTGTCCCATTCAAGTATATGGAAATTGTCTGCATGTCAGTGAGCTGTGTGTCATCTGTTTGCACACTTGATTACACTAAATGGTATTCACCTGTTAAACCTGTATTGTATGTTGGGATAATACATCTCTCCTTTCCAAGCACCATGAAAGAAACACTTCTAAGGCTAAAACCTCGCATTTTCACTATGGGAACTTTGTACTAACGTATTTAGCTAGTGCTAATTGAATAAACACTCAAGTATAATTAAAGCTTATATTGATGTATTTGAAGAAAAGTGTTTCTTACCTTCAAACAAAATTATTACTTCAGTAATGTAGTTTTTAAAGATTTGTTCTGTTTGGAGCAATCAAATACAACACTAGGTGCCGCATGCCTTAACCCTCTAATGTTTGACGTTGTAATCTTACTCTCCCACACATCACCGTTAAATTCTTATTAGTGTCTTCATTAGTTTCAAAAGATTTGAGAGGTTTAAGACATAAAAAAAGAAACTTTTTACTTACCTTCATTTTCTCTTCTTGTTGGATGCATTACTCGCATCTAGGGGTATATTCTTGAGGCTATAATTTTTTGTAACATTATGCAGTTCTGTTGAACTGAATAATTGATGAAATTCTTTCTGTTGCTATGACTTTATTTTACCCCATTCTTCTATGTCACACTGATTCCACAATCCCCACTTTCAAAAAATCAAGGAATACATTGTTGTTCACAAAAATGAAAAATAAATGCATTTCCATCAGAGGCATGCCAACTACTACTCACTCATTCTGAGGTACTTACCAGTACTCCAGAGAGTTTACAAAGCAAAAGAATTTACAAACTTTCTTGACAAAAGTACTATTTCACAAAGTTAAATCATTATTTTATAAATGGTTCCAGAAATAAACTTAATAATTAGTGTTAGACTGAGCAACAAATAATATGAATTTTAAATATGCCAGACATTCCGTAGTTTCAAATGTTTCTAAAAGGAGTAATTTTAACTGTACAGATTGATTCTAACAATTAATTTCTTTTTATACATTTTAGCCTGAAATATAATACATCATACAAAAAAATCATATGAAATTCTTTTAGTGAAACAGCTGAGATAATTGTATTCTATGTAAGATTTACAATACCTTTTGGTATCACCTATTTCTATAAAAAATGGTTGTTACAAAATGGTGTCCTGTTAGAACATACATCAATCATCTTTTAGCACTTTCATAATACAAATTAGGAAATCTTGCATACATGTTGTATATCTGAGTGTAAATGTTTCTCTATAATCAGGTTGAAGGTTAACAGATGGTTAGAAAGCATTGTTTGAAAACATCTTTGCATCCATTCACTTGCAGTGATCAAATTAACTAGAATTATTTGCAGGATTCATTTTATGGCTTGTCTGCAGTAAGAGTATGATATATCTAGGTGATTAAAATTGCAACACCGCTTTTGAAGTCCATACATAACTCGAAGAATGCAGTAGTGGTACATGTTTGAGCAATCCCCATGAAATAAAGGTTAATGGTAATGCAAGCCACCTGTTGATGATGTTTAATAATTTCAGACATTCTTGATCATTTACAGAAATGGGTGGTACCTTCCACATTGATTTGTGAGTTACAAGCTTGTGTGTTTCATCCATGCCTTGGATGTAAAAGTTACTCCCTATAGCATTTTCTATGAGAATTAATTCTTTTTTCATGTTAAGAGGAACTTTCTGCATATCAAAAGTATCCCATTAGAATTTCAGTGATATGCAAACACTTACTTGTTCATATTCAGGCATAGGTCTTCGCTGCATTTTATCCATAAATCATCTGGTGTTTTTCAGCACATTAAAGTCAGATGTGGATGCTGAAACATACGTCTTGGGAGTTGATGTCACAGCTACAGGAAAAAATTGATCTATCTTCACCTTGTTTGGTTCCTTCACAAATAAATACAAAAGTGTTATATTTTTATTTTGTGTCCTATGTACAAGATCTGCCTGCCATAAATTGTCCAATTGCTGTATTACAGGACTTCATGAAAAGTTTTTCAGTGCAAGTCTGTGAAGTTTGTTAGTTATATTGTCCATATTTATTCAATAATGTTTAGTTCTCATAGTTTGGAAATGTCTTACATGTTGCACACACTCATTGGGATTGTAGTAATATATGAACTGTGCAGGGAAAGTATTCAGTTTCTTATCCTGAGTGTCAATAACTGTACCACCACCACCAAGACCAACACACTGTTCAATGTGGGATTAATAACGTTTTTATATTTCTTGCTACACTTGCTTTTTATTTCATTCTTGTCTTCTCATGTACTTTTTTCGTGTGTAGTATTCTGGCAAACATTTTTATCTATTCTAGTGCGTAGCTATTGGGTTCTGATAACTTCTTTAAGAGTACCAGGTTTAGCAAACCAGGTTTTGATACAAATTCAGTCTCCGTTATATATTATTTTCCTGCTTAATTTTATTGGACATGTGTCATGTCTGTCTGGTCTTTAAATGCCCACACTATATGTACTGATTAAATCTGCAGCTCTATGCTGTTTATTATATTGACTGATCATTTCATCATTCTCATGATTGGTTGTGTTATGAAGTGCTTGTGTGACATGTTCTGTGCTTTCGGTTACAGGTTTCAATTTTTCTTTGAGGTACTCATCTCCAGTCTGCTGTTCATGTGTTAACAACCATGATTTTTTTGTATGACATGTGACAAGAATTTTCTATTATGTTGACATGCGGACACATACTAAACTAGTACAGTGTGTCATCAATTGTTCAGGTATTTTGAATGTCTCAGAAATATGAAATACACCTGTCTCTCAAAGTGGGAATAATTCTTAATCTGATTCTGTTTCTTGCATGGAACATGGTCACACATAAAGACCGAGTTTGGTTCCACCTTATCAGGTAGTGGTGCTGCTGTGTTATCATGATATTCTTCAAATATTGCTCCCTCAGTTCCTGTCCCAATTTCTTTTAATAGCTGATACTAGATCTGTAAAAAAAATTGTGGAACTTTGTCCACAATTTTTTTTCTACACTTACCCTTTTCTTATAGTGCATGGACTCTTTTGATATACTCTCCTCCACAGTTGATACACCACTCCCAATGCTGTTAACACTTCCAGAACCAGTCTGGGTGCACCTCTTGATGGATCACATGAAGCACCATCTGGAAACTTTTTTATCTCATCTATTGTTGCAAAGCTTTATCCTTTCATAGAGGATTTCAGCTTTGGAAATAAAGTAGTCTGCAGGGACTAGGTCTGGAGAGTATGGAGGATGACACAGCACAGAGACTTTGCCTTTTGTGTGATAGTCATGCACCGATGGGAATGAGTGCACATGTGAAGTATCGTGATACAAGAGTCGTGAAGTATCTGACCACATTTCAGCCTGATTCCTTGTCACATTTTCTCACAGTCATTGCAACGTGCCCCAGTAGCATTGTTGATTAACAGTTTATTTCTGCACAAATTCATTGTGAACTAATCCTTCAAAGTCAAAGAAATCTCTTTCTCGACCCATTGTGGAGATTGAATCTTGGTCTCAACATCATAACAGTAGACGCACATCTCATCACCACTTACACTTCTCTTTGCACAATCCAAAAGCTCTTCACTGATTGTGAGGCGACGGTCTTTCTGGTCTCGACTCGTGAGCCATGGGATGAAGTAAGTGACGAAATTACGCATTCCAAGCTGCAGCTGAAATGTTGCTCTTTTGTAGTCTCTTGGGCAGCCAGTCTTTAGTTGGCACACAAATTTTTATTGATGTTCCTGACACGAGCACCATCAGTGGGTGTCGAAGGGTGTAATGAATGAGGCTCATCTTTAACTTCCTGCAGGCCATTTTTAAACTGTGTGAACTATTTGTAATGCCGAGTATGGTCTAAGCACTCACACTGCCAGCTTTCTCCATCATTTGGTGTAGCTCTGTAAAGATATTCTCGAGTTCCATGCAAAATTTAATGCAGATATGTTGCTCCTCTAACTCTGACATGTTGGAATTCTCAAACTGTGTGACAGTGCTCTCCTCAATAGAGCACTGAACTGCAAACAACAGACATACAACAATGAAACATGTGGCAGTTACAGGCATGTGCAGGGATGCTACCCACATCTCATTTCAACACACCATTGCTGCAAAATTGCAAATGTTCTGGAATTTTTTGAGCAAGTCTTGCATGAAGATTCGGAAAAGTTTTTTGCAGAAAATATATATGTATGTTCAAAACAAAGTTGATCTGAGTGAATTGATAATGTCAGGACATTTGGTTTGCTATAGTCAGCCAGGCCTAATATGACTGAGCATATATTATGAGGTAGAAAGGGATCATTTCTATTCAAATTCTTTTTCCCAGTACTATCCCCTGACCAGTCAGTTACAATAAGTTCTTATTTTCTTTTGTGAGTTTATATAGAAGACACTGCAATTTCTGTAAAAATTAGTCACATCATTGCGTGCAATCATATATACTGAGGTAATAATAATATTAAGTTGTTGTAGCTCTACACAGCAATTCATTTATTTATTTATTTATTTATTCATTTTTTCCATGTGATCCGATGGTACACAGTGTGTTGCAGATGTTGGAAAATATCAGTTAACATTGTTAACATATATTGACAAAGTTTTAAGTATTCATTTATAGAGTAAAAACAGTGACATAACAAATATGACATCACAGATTTGCTAAATATTATATTGTCTTTGGTGGACTTAATACTAATGAGAAGATTGTTGAACAGTTGGAGGCCCATATGGAAAGCTCCCTTGTTTCACAGTTGCATGTTTCTCATTAAAACATGCAGATTTGAGTTTTTCCTGGTGTAGTGGTTATGTATTTCATTATTCTTTCTGACTCTGGAGTCAATTGGCACTATGTAGTTCCTGAAAAATTTTAGTCTCGAGAATGTATAGGAAAGGCAGTGAGAGGATTTCCAACTTTCTGAGGATGGATTTGCAGGAGTCTCTGGGATTGCTCCCAGTAATAATCCTCATTGCTCTCCTCTGGATTTTGAATGTGCTCAGAGCAGTTGAAGAATTTCCCCAGAATATCACATCATATTTTAGGTGGGCTTGTATGTAAGCGTAGTACGTGCTGGTTAATGTTTTCAGGCTAGCACATGATTTCAGTACACTCAATGCATAACAGCCAGTACTAATTCTGGCATTTACCTTTCTTGTATGTGTGTTCCGTTTCAGGTTATCTTGAACCCACAGACCCAGGAATTTGAAAACAGTGTCAGTATCTTTTGGCTGGTTACTTACAGTGACAAATGGCTGAGAGGAATTTGCATTTTGTGTTGTGTGAAAGTTCATGGAAGCTGTCTTTTTGGTGTTGATAGTTAATGTGTTGATTTTAGCCCAGTTGCTGAGTTGTTCAGTGGCAAAGTTCACAGCTTTTTGCACAGCCTCTGTGTTCTCCCCTTTGAGGAGTACAGTTGTGTCACCAGCAAATATTATTGTTTTGTGTGCATCTTCATTCAGGCACAAGTCATTGATAGTATTGGGATCCCTACTTTTCCTCTTGTATGAGCCCTGTGGTATACCTTCCTTTACAGTTTCATTACTCGATAGGATTTCTGTTATTGAGTTGGTTTTTTCTGTTAGTGTATTTCATGCTGACTCTCTGCATCCAATTGGTTGGGAATGAAGCAATCCAATTGTTTGCAATTCTTCTGATACCATAGTGTTCTATTTTTTCCAGCAATATTTTGTGGTCAACAGCGTCAACAGCCTTGGACAGATCCAGAAATATGCCTGTTAAGGGTTGTTTTCTATCTAACAAATCTAATAGCATATTTATGCAATCATATACTGCAGTTACAATAGATTTTTTGCTTCTGAACCCATGTTGAGCTAAACTTAGTAAATCTTTTTTTTTTTTATTTTTTTTATTTTTTATGAAGCCCATTAGTTTTTTGTACATTATTTTTTCAAAAATTTCGGAAAAGCATGATGAGATTGAGATAGGCCTGTGGTTATTCATAACTTTATTATCACCTTTTTTTGAAGACAGGAATTACTTTAGAAAGCTTCAGAGCTTCAGGGAAAATACCTGCCTAGAAAGAACAGTCACAGAGGTGAGTTAATGGTTCAACAATTCTGTGTACACAATTTTTGATTACAGTTGCTGGGATACCATCAATTCCAGCTGAATATGAATTTCTTAACACTCTGAGGGCTTTTGCAACATAATTTTCAGTGACTTTGGTAATGAAAATTGACTCTGCACATGTGTGATATTTTTGGTTTGCTGATTAGTAGTTTGTGTTCAGATTATTTTTGACCAATTTTTCAGCTATGCTCATAAAGAAATTTTTGAAAGAGTTCACCACAACTTCCACATTAGATATAGATTCGTTGCCGAGTTTGATTTCTATGTTCGTGTGTGTAGCTTTCATTTCCCCTCTTTCCCTTTCTACGATATTCCATATTGCTTTTACTTTATTACTGAATTTTTCAATATACTCATCATTTTGCATCATTTTTGCTTGCCTTACCACTCTTCTTAGGATACATGTGTAGTTTTTATAGTATTCTGTTAGTTGGGGGAGTCACTACTGTGTACACATAACATGTGGAGTATTCTTTTAAGTTTGTAAGAGATTCTTATAGCTGATGTAATCCAAGCCTTGTTTCTCTTATTATTATTATTTATTCTTACTGATTTTTGTGGAAAAGCCTCTCCAAAGTGGTGAAATATTTTGTCAAGAAATATGTTGAATTTCATGTTGGCCGTGTACATCTCTGTCCAGTTTTCTTTACTAAGGAGCTTATTCAAGTTATCTTGTGTGAAAAACCTTCATAAAGTTTAAGGTGGGACTGGGTTTGAGGTATCTTTGCTGACATCAACCTTTAGAATGACAGCTAGGTGGTCGCTGAATCCTGCATTGTATACTTCAAGAGTTGGGTTAAGTTTGTTTCTATTTGCAAAAATTTGATCTAGAGCTGTCTTGGATATGGATGTTATTCTAGTGGGCTCGTTCACAAGGCCATGCAGATTATAAGTTTCTGCAATGTTAATCAATGTCTCCCTGTTTCTGTTGTGGGTGAGAAAGTCTATGTTAAAGTCACCAGATATAATCACATCCTGTTTCCACTGACTTTCTTTGGATAGAAACAAGTCCATTTGTAACAGAAAATCATTAATACTACTGGAGGGGGATGGTAAATTGTAGCTACAATTAGATTTAGATCTGTAAGCTTCATGACTGAATATAGACCACTTCCTACCCTAAAGGAAATAACAAGAGATAAGTTCATTGAATGTGCAATGTGTTCTTTTAAGATGATGTCCATCATTTGATCTGGAGTAGTGTTCACACGATTTGAAATTTGGTATTGAGGTTAACTTAACGAAATCAGTGCAGAGCCAGTGCTCTGCTAGGCATACTACTGAGATACCACTGAGTTCACTGGTCAGCAACATGCTTAAGTCATCAGTTTTGTTGCTCAAGGATTGGACATTGTAATAATAGATTTTCAGGTCCGAGTGGGGTTTACTCAGGGGGCTCAATGTCATATTTACTGTGTCACTTACCTTCAGTTTAAATTGTGCTGTATTTCAGGTATGTTGTAATCTTGTCATGAACTGATGGACTATTTATGCAGCTTATCTCAGATAGTAGCTCATTATAGATAACTGTGTCATCTCCAAAATCCTGATTTTACTATTAATACTGTCTGCAAGGTCTTTAATATACAACATGAATGGCAGGAGTCCCAAAACACTTCACTGGGGCACACCTGAAGTTGCTTCTTTATCTGATGATGGCTCTCCATCCAGGGCAACATTCAGTGTGCTCACTACCAAAAAGTTCTCAGTCCTCTCACAAATGTCACTTGATATGACATAGGATTGTACATGTGTGGTACTGAGACAAATGCTTCTTTGAACTCAAGAAACACTGCATCTACCTGGTTGCCTTAACCCAAAGCTTTCAGTACATCAGGTGCGAAAAGTGCGAACTGGGTTTCACCTGACGAATATTTTCAAAAACCGTGCTGGTTTTTACTGATGAGGTCATTGTGTTAAAGATACCTCATTATGTTTGAGCCCATAGTACGAGGGTTATTCCAAAAGTAAAGTCCGATTCGCCGTAACTATTGAAATTTGGCGCCAATGACAAAACACGCATGCGCGCCGACTCCCGGCAAGCCTTGCGCGTCAAACGCCGCCATTCGCTTTGTTACTGTTGCTGAGTGTAGTTCACAGTGTCACTTTACAATGTTTAAGACAATTGATCAGCCCGCCGATTGTGAAGTAAGGGCAGTGATACGGTTTTTGTCTGCAAGAAACAATTCAGCGGCGGAAATCCATCGGCAGATTACTGAAGTGTACGGTCCTAACATAATGAGCGACAGTAAAGTGCGCAAGTGGGTGCGAGCTTTTAATGAAGGACGGGATAATGTGCACGATGAACCACGGTGTGGCCGACCATCAGTGATTTCAGACGATTTGGTCAATGCGGTTGACAAAAAATTTCGTGAAGATCGCCGATTCACTATTACAGACGTAGACATTCATTTTCCGAATGTGAGTAGAACAACTTTGTACAGAATTGTGTCTGAACATTTGAAGTTTCACAAATTGTGTGCCCGTTGGGTTCCCAGGCTGCTTACTGAGCCCCAACGAATGCAAAGAATGGCTTTTGCTCTTGATTTTTTGGAGCGATATCATAAGGAAGGTGACAGTCTTTTAGACAATGTTGTCACAGGGGATGAGACATGGGTTTCTCACATCACTCCAGAGTCTAAACGTCAGTCAATGCAATGGCGTCACACGTCATCGCCAGTCAAGGTCAAGGCAAAGCAGACAATCTCAACACGTAAGGTTATGGCGACTGTGTTCTGGGATAGACGTGGAGTAGTGTTAGTCAACTTTATGGAGAGAGGAACAACGATTAATAAAGCCGCCTACGGCGCTACCCTGACCAAACTTCGACGTGCAATCCAGAATAAGCGACGAGGTCTTTTGTCGTCTGGAATCTTGTTGTTGCATGACAATGCCAGACCCCACACTGCAAATGAAACGCAAGCTCTGATCAAGAAATTTGGATGGGAACAGATGGACCATCCTCCTTACAGTCCGGACCTGGCGCCAAGTGATTTCCACCTGTTCCGTTACTTAAAGGAGTTTCTCGGCGGCAAGCGCTTCGACACAGATGATGAAGTGAAAGAAGCAGTTAAGGACTGGTTATCGACACAGGCGGCCGATTTCTATAACATGGGCATTCAAAAGCTTGTTGAACGATGTGACAAATGTTTAAATAAGTATGGAAGTTATGTAGAAAAATAGATAAAGATGTAAGGAATGTAAATAAAACAATTGTTTTGAAAAAACATTTTAGTTTTGATTTTTTTTTTATAACCAGACCTTACTTTTGGAATAACCCTCGTATGTTCAAATATTCAACAATAAATCAATGTGAAGGATATTGGACAGTAGCTTCTTTGTGGATGACTTTTACTACCCTTCTTGTAGGCGGGTGTGACCTGTGCCTTTTTCCAAGAACTGGGCACTATTTTTTTGTTCAGAGGATCTGTCATAGACTATAGTGAAAAGAGGTCCTAACTCAATCATAAAGTCAATATAGAATCTCACAGGAATTCCATTGGGGCTTGGAGCTTTGTTCAGCTTTAATGATTTCAGCTGTTCCTCAACACCACTGACATGAATAATTATTTCATTCTTGTTTTCAGTGGTATGACAATTAAATTGGACAGTTCTCATTGGTTTTCCTTTGTAAAGGAACAGTTGAAAATGTCGTTCAGCATTTCAGCTTCTGCTTTGCTATCCTGAATTTCAGTTCTCGTCTCATTTGCTAGATACTGGACACTAACTTTGATACTAGTAACAGCCTTTACATACGACCAGAATTATTTTGGGCATTTTGTGACATATCATTTGACAATATTCTTTTACAGAAGTCATTGAAGACATCTTGCATTGCTCTCTTGACTGCCAAATGTCCATTCATCATCTCTGTACGTATAGTCCAATGCTTTGTTTTACTTCTATTATGCAGTCATCTCTGTTACTTTCGAAGTTTCTTTGCAGTGGACTGTATACCATGGAAGCTTCCTCCCATTATGAACTGTTCTACTAGGTACATACCCATCTAGTGTGTGGTCAACTATTCTTTCAAATGTGAGCAATAGTTTATCTACATCCTCCTGACCTGTGCTGAAAGTTAGAAGTTCCTCACTGAGCTGAAACATTACTAATTTTTTAAAAATCTAGTTTACTTAACATATGTATCTTTCTGCTAGTTAGAGTTGTCCTTTGTACTTTGGTAATAATTAATGTCACAACTGCATCATGCTCACTGATATCAGTTCTGATGTGGCCATTCTCAAAGAGGAAGCATCTCATAGATGAAATACACTCCTGGAAATTGAAATAAGAACACCATGAATTCATTGTCCCAGGAAGGGGAAACTTTATTGACACATTCCTGGGGTCAGATACATCACATGATCACACTGACAGAACCACAGGCACATAGACACAGGCAACAGAGCATGCACAATGTCGGCACTAGTACAGTGTATATCCACCTTTCGCAGCAATGCAGGCTGCTATTCTCCCATGGAGAAGATTGTAGAGATGCTGGATGTAGTCCTGTGGAACGGCTTGCCATGCCATTTCCACCTGGCGCCTCAGTTGGACCAGCATTCGTGCTGGACGTGCAGACCACGTGAGACGACGCTTCATCCAGTCCCAAACATGCTCAATGGGGGACAGATCCGGAGATCTTGCTGGCCAGGGTAGTTGACTTACACCTTCTAGAGCACGTTGGGTGGCACGGGATACATGCGGACGTGCATTGTCCTGTTGGAACGGCAAGTTCCCTTGCCGGTCTAGGAATGGTAGAATGATGGGTTCGATGACGGTTTGGATGTACCGTGCACTATTCAGTGTCCCCTTGACGATCACCAGTGGTGTACGGCCAGTGTAGGAGATCGCTCCCCACACCATGATGCCGGGTGTTGGCCCTGTGTGCCTCGGTCGTATGCAGTCCTGATTGTGGCGCTCACCTGCACGGCGCCAAACACGCATACGACCATCATTGGCACCAAGGCAGAAGCGACTCTCATCGCTGAAGATGACACGTCTCCATTCGTCCCTCCATTCACGCCTGTCGCGACACCACTGGAGGCGGGCTGCACGATGTTGGGGCGTGAGCGGAAGACGGCCTAACGGTGTGCGGGACCGTAGCCCAGCTTCATGGAGACGGTTGCGAATGGTCCTCGCCGATACCCCAGGAGCAACAGTGTCCCTAATTTGCTGGGAAGTGACGGTGCGGTCCCCTACGGCACTGCGTAGAATCCTACGGTCTTGGCGTGCATCCGTGCGTCGCTGCGGTCCGGTCCCAGGTTGACGGGCACGTGCACCTTCCGCCGATCACTGGCGACAACATCGATGTACTGTGGAGACCTCACGCCCCACGTGTTGAGCAATTCGGCGGTACGTCCACCCGGCCTCCCGCATGCCCACTATACGCCCTCGCTCAAAGTCCGTCAACTGCACATACGGTTCACGTCCACGCTGTCACGGCATGCTACCAGTGTTAAAGACTGCGATGGAGCTCCGTATGCCACGGCAAACTGGCTGACACTGACGGCGGCGGTGCACAAATGCTGCGCAGCTAGCGCCATTCGACGGCCAACACCGCGGTTCCTGGTGTGTCCGCTGTGCCGTGCGTGTGATCATTGCTTGTACAGCCCTCTCGCAGTGTCCGGAGCAAGTATGGTGGGTCTGACACACCGGTGTCAATGTGTTCTTTTTTCCATTTCCAGGAGTGTATGTGTGTGAGATTACAGCTCTCAGCAACCTCTGGAACGTAAGCTATTAACTGCCTGAGATCTGCATTACACACAATCTGTTAGCCTCTCTTTGCTTGCCAAAACTGAATACTTTTGGAGAAAATTAAACTATTTATACATGGTGACATAGCTTTGTTGTCAAACACTATGGGTTTATGGACCCCAAGCAGGCAACACATACCCCAAATGGGGATAAATATGTCACACTATTTTACACATGACAGAGACAATTAAGATGTTTTTACTTGATACCATATTTTTGTGTTAATTAATTAATCAAGTAACACAAAAGAAACGCAAAATTTTGATTAAATTACATGATAATTAAGATAAGACCACATGCTGTAGCTTAAACCTGGAACATTTAGGCTCAAGAGTTTAGAAATAGTTTGTGGTATTATATGCCCTTGAGCACTTAACACTATAAGATTGCATAACATTTCTTATGACAGTGTGGGCCAGTTGCATGTATATGAAAGTAGGTCAGGCCAGAAATGGTGGCAAATTGCCCAGATGTGAAAGCAGTTCAGGCCAGAATGTCCTGTCAAACTCATAGTGATATGTGCATCTGATTCCATGCACACACATCATGAATCCCAGTAAACCAGATAGTGGACCGCTGAGATTCATCTGACTCTCATTATATCAATGGCTTGTTTATTGTGAAGCAGATAAACATATACTGTCTAAGTTGTGTATGCTTTTTCAGCCATATATAATGAATAGCAGTCATCGTAGCACAGTCATAAGCCATTAATTCATAAATTCCAGAAGGTTTCATAAATGTGCAAAATTGCATGAGAATTTCTAACAGAATAAAGATGCACTTGAAAAGTCAAGTAATTTGGTAAACATTGCGACAAACCAAATGAAGAGTGTAGATAACTCATAAATTAGCATCTTCTGAAATTATTACACACTAATCAAATGTTTCTTGCATTTTGTTTTGTATGTTAAATGATTTGCCTTTAAGAGGAAAAACAAACTGAAATGCTATTTTTGATGACTGATTGCAGTTTAGAGTAAGGGCAAACATTTCCAGAATTTCCTAATCCATTGTGCTGTTATTGAATTCACTGTGTGTATTTCAGTCTTCTTCTGAAATAACAAAAATTACTCCACCGAAGGAAGAGTGGTTCAAATGTGAAAAACTGTTCCAAAGTGTCTTGTGGTCATGTACATATTAAGAAATGTCCTATTCAAATTTAAGTGTTGTAATTGAGAAATATTGTTAGTAATGTATTTGATAGTCTGTTTTACATTTATAGTCTACTACACACCAATAATAAGTAGGAGATGCCATTTTAGGAAGTAGCATTATCAAAAATCACTTAAAAAGTTAAAAATACTGTGAAACAGAAGCTTTTGGCAACTAACACAATTTCCATTTTGAAGACTGGAATAATTTTTAGACATGAAAGAAACTGTTTGTTTGCAAATGTTGCTATAGTACAAGTCCGCCTTCTGTCTCAAGGTAAAAGATGGCATGCAACTGATGATGTGTGGGCAGACAAGTCTGCGTGCTATGTAATACATTTTAAAAATTTATTAATTATATTCACCACAGGTCTCTGTAGCTGAAGAATGAAAAATTTCTTCCAAATACCTTTGAAACACTATACATTACTTAAATATGTAGAACTCATAATATTTACAAAATTTGAACTCGTATCAGAAAGCCACAAAACTAGTCAAAAATGGCTGGATCAGCTTATGACAGATTCTACTGCACATTCATTTGTGTGATTTTAAATTCACTTGCAAGACTAATGTTTTCTGGTCTGGTCAGTGTTTCAGTTATTGGGAATAATATGCTCCAGATACAACTCTGTCTTCAGCAATTGGGTGATAAAATCTTGTGGAACCATTTTGAGAGCAGTTCTAAATATGCCAAATGTATTTCTAAATTAACCCAAATAGATTAACATTCTGAAACAAACTACAGGTCCGCAGCTCGTGGTTGTGTGGTAGCGTTCTCGCCTCCCACGCCTGGGTTCCTGGGTTCGATTCCTGGCGGGGTCAGGGATTTTCTCTGCCTCGTGATGACTGGGTGTTGTGTGATGTCCTTAGAACTACTTAAACCCAACTAACCTAAGTTCTAGGGGACTGATGACCATAGATGTTAAGTCCCATAGTGCTCAGAGCCATTTGAACCATTTGAACAAACTATAGAGTTTTGTTGTGCATTAACCTACTGGTTGAGCATGAGCAAGAAGAGAATTTGATTTTCATGTAAATCAAAATGCAAATTTATGTTGAAACGTGTGGTAGTGGTTGAAAAGTGCAAAAATAGTAATGGTAGGAAAGAGAGAGAACAGGGGTTATTATAGGACCAATAGGAAATAATTTAGATGCTTGTAAAATCTGGGAATCTAAAAACAATTTGCACTAATGTCATACTTTCAGCTTGTTTATATTTATGATCTTAACCAGGTATAAAATAGCTTTGTAGGAACCAATCTCATATCTATGGAGAAAATATTTTGTGGCTACTGAGGTGAAATTGCACCTCCAAGCCAGTGGGAAGTATTCTCTTCTCTTATGTGTTTCTGGGTACGATGCACTACAGATAAAGTGCTGAATTTGTAGATAAATTTTTATAATGAACCCATACACAAGGTGTTACCATTTGGACAGAAAATGAGTTCCTAGAGTGAACCACTTTCAAATCTCTGACTACATGGTACACACAAACTGAGAAGAGCATGTCATTGTCAGTCCCTGTATTATTATGACACCACATACCATTTTCATATGACAACAACAATGGCTGCGAGAATGTGGTATATTTGCAGCTAGGAGGGTAATTAGTGATCTTTGGACATTCTTCACTCCTGAGTTTGAAGAGTACCTCCTTCATCACTCAGAAGGGAACCCAGTGAAAAATACCCAAAACATTGTCCACACGTTGGGCTCCTGTTTGGCCCACAGAGCAGAGGTACTCATTTCTGCTATTTATCTACCCTGAAGCAGGAGATTTGAAAGTGCTGCAGTTCTCAACCCAAGTTTCATGATTATTAAGTTTCAGTGAAGTATTTTGTACTTCAATTTTCCTATTTTCTTTTCTTGCATGTCATTTACAGTAAAGTAATGTACACATCTAATTCTCTTTGTTATGTTCATTAGATACGTTGGCCGAAACAAAACGAGATACCTGACTGCAGCTGTGACATCAAGAGTGGGTCACAGCTGCAGTCAGGTCAAGCTCAGTGATGGCAACACCTGCCAGCTGATTGGTAAACTTCATGATGTTCATAACTGTAAGTATTCCAATAATTATATATATCATAAGAAATGTTTGTATTTGGACCTTGCTGTCTTTCTGCTGTTCAGCTTTTTATGTGTTAATTTTTCTTAATCCTACTATTAATTTACTCATTCGTGTAATGATGTCTGGGAATTAAAAAAAATTACAGATGGGAAATTAGGAAATGCTGAATAAGTAGGAAGATAACTGGGTATTTGTGTTTTCTTTAGCATCCTGCAAGCAGATCAGGATCAGAGCTGACTAATGTTAATTTGCAGTTGTGTAGTAGGCTCTTCCAACTCGTAGCATTGGTGTCTAAAATTATAAGCTGGAAGGTTTCCAGCTAGGAAACTTGCTGCAAAATGACAAGGAAATTTTGAACAAAATATCTAATGCCAGACAGCTGTGTATGATAAGAAACCGGGGTTAATCCAATGAGGTAGTAACACAATGACTTTGTATAAGGTGTGATCAAACAGTGGGAATTTCTTAATTTTGTAGGCTTTATACATTGTATTTTCATCTTTTATCTCGTTCATACACACAGTTCCTGATGTATGTTTGAATTTTCAACTGTTTTGAATATGTATTTTCTTGTCAACAGTTGAAAAAGTGATAAATAGTTTCTAGTAATCGACAAAAGATGGATAGATGAATTTGCATAAAAATTAGTTTTAAAACAGAATGAAGTATGACAAAATGTTGGCTGTGGGTTTTGGCAAATCTACTACGAAAGAGGAAAGAATTTAAAAGTGATTTAAATGTTTCAAAGAGGGTTGAAGGTATTGAAGACAATGACCACCCTGGATGCCAAACCACACCAATAACTGATGACAGTGTGAAAGAAGCAAACAAAATGATTCTGGAAAGTCTGATAGTTTGCTGATGATCTTGGCATATCCTGTGGCCCATTCCAAGCAATTTTTTGAATGTTTTAGGCACAAAACCTGTAGCGGCTAATTTTTTCTGTGAAGTTGTTGGATTTTGACCAAAAAAGACATTGTGTAACATTGCTCAGTAATTGTTGAATCAGGTCAGCAATGATCCAGAACTTCCAAAGAAAGGTATAATGGATGATGAAACTGAGGAACCGAGGCCCAGCAAAGAAAACTGCCTGAAGAGCCAAGACTGAAAAAAATTTGATCTCATATAATGTTTTCCCCCACTCTTTTCTTAGATTAAAATGGGATATTGCATCACGAGTTCCTGCTTCACGGTTGTACAGTCAGTAAGTAATACTACCCACAAGTTAAGTCCCATTTGCGTGAAGCAATACACAGAAAATGACCAGAACAGTGGCAAAACTACTCACGGCAATTGCATCACGATAATTTTCCCACTCGCACCTCGATGTCAGTTCACAATTTTGTGGCGAGAAAAAACAAAACTGTTGTGATGACTCAGGTAGGGTATTTTCCAGACATAGCCCCTGCAATGTTTTTCTATTCCTGAGGCTGAGGAGAACTGTTTAAGAATGTTCTTTTGCCACTACGAGGTAAAAACAGAATTGCCGAAGGAGCTGAAGACCACACCAGAAAGTGAATTCCGTAAGAAGTTTGCAGATCGGATTAAGTGCTGGTATGAGTGTATTATAGCTGAGGGCAATTACTTCCAAAGGGACAAATTTGAAATCGACAAATAAATAAATATTCTGTAATAAAATCAATAATTCCCATTACTTAAACTTCAATATTGTACAATCCTGTTTCTACCCTGTGCATCTAAGAGCTGTGAGAAAGTAAGCCCCACTCCAGAAGCAGAGCATAGCAGTTTCTGTGTCTGAGGCAAGCAGTCATTGGAATACCTCACAATGTCTGTTGCAGTGTTTATATTGGCTCCAAATGTGACACGCATGGATTGCGTGCTGCCTGTATCACCTGGACTTTTTCCATCCCAACTTCACTATTTCTTACCATTTAGTCATGCTGTCCTTAGCCAAAGAACAGTTTCTCAGCAATCTGGTTGACATAAAGTTTCACTTCTGCATGTACACATTATGCCATATTATTCTTAGAAACTACTAGAGGTACCTAATGTAAATCATTTGCAATACTTGCCCCCTGAGAGAAAGTCTTGTAGTCTGTCCTTGGACTCAAATATGTGTGTGTCCTGCATAAAACTGACAGAAATATTTTTGATCTTCATTACATAATTAATTTTTAATTGCTCTAAAAATCCATTAATATAGGGATTAACCTCTCTATATATTTAATTTATCTCTTTCAAGTAACCCTAAATCTTCCACCATATAAATTTGCCAGTATGCATAATGAATTCATCTTTTTCAGTTAATAATAGTCATTCAATACATGAATATATTATAGAAGGCAATCTTCTACCTCGAACATAAAAATAATTCTTTACGCTGATTTGCATGTAATCATCTTAGATACGTAAATCTACAAACATTTATCATTCTCTTATCGAGAATAACACACAGTATCCATATACAGTACAGGATTATTGTGATTACAATACGAATATACTCAAGTATCCGTTCGGAAATAGAGACAGTAAAAACTGCAATAAAATCTTTAAAGAATGGAAGGGCTACAGGCATTGGAGGTATTCCTGCAGAATTATTAAAATTAGGAACAAAGAAATTAATGGAATTGTTAAGAAACCTTTTCGAAAGATGTTTAAATGGGGAAGATGTCCCAAATGATTTGAAAGTAGGATATATTTCAGTGATACATAAAAAAGGAGCGAAAGATGAGTGTAAAAATTATAGGGGAATAACAGTGACCAATACCTTCAGTAGATTATATGGAAGAATTATTAAATATTTGTTAGAACAAGAATACAAAGAAAAGGAGGCTGAAGAACAAGCAGGTTTTAGAACTGGAAGATCAACAATTGATCATATCTTTTGCCTACAACAAATTATTGGAAAAAAAAAAATGGTTCGGGCACAACCTATACATTTAGTATTCATAGATATAGAAAAAGCCTATGATAGTGTGCCTTTATCCAGTTTATGGAAAGCTTTAATATCAATAGGAATAAATCCAAGAATAATTAAAGCAATTCAAAATTTATATAAAAATTCTATTTCAAAAATAAAAATTGGTAAATATCTATCACATGGATTCCAAGTCACAAAAGGATTACGTCAAGGATGTAGCATCTCACCTACATTGTATAAAATATATACAGAAGTAACTTTACAGAATTGGAAGAAAAAATGTCACGCTATGGGAATACCAATAAATGATAGAACAATATACTCGTTACAATTTGCAGATGACCAACTGATTATAGCCCAAGACTGTGAGGACATAGAGTATATGACCAGAAAATTGATTCAAGAATATAAAAAATCAGGTCTAAATGTAAACATGAATAAAACAAAGTACATGGTAATTGGTGGAGTGAATGGAGACTTAGTATTAGAAGAAGGGATGGTAACAATAACAGCTGCTGAGGAATATAAATATTTAGGTGTGAAAATTACAAATGATGGGAAACAGGACAAAGAAATTAGATCAAGAATAAATTCTGTAAAGACGACAATCTCTTTGTTGAATGGAATTCTCTGGGACAAACACATAACAACTGATAACAAAATAAGGATTTATAAAACAATAGTTAGGAGCATTATTACATATGGTTCAGAAGTGTGGACAACAAAATGGCAACTGAAATCAAAATTATTAGCCACAGAAATGGATTTCTGGAGACGTTCAGCAAGAATATCAAGACGAGAAAGAATAAGAAATGAAGTAATCAGAGACAAGATGAAATGTAAAAATTCAATTATTGATTTCATCGAGCACAAACAACTTAAATGGTATGGACACATCAGACAAATGGAACAGGAAAGGCTACCAAAATGCATAATCGACTGGGTACCAATTGGAAGAAGAAAAAGGGGACGACCACCTGATACATGGATACAGGGAGTTCAGTCAGCAATGAGGAAGAACAACATTCCTGAAGATTTATGGACAAATAGAGAAGAGTGGAGAACAATAATTAGTGACTTACTGTAATCTAGAATAGGTGCTGGAAAAATGTACTCACATTGTAAATCCAGAAAAAAAATATACTCAAGTATTTTAAAACCACTTTACCACTTCTTTTCATCTCCTGCCTGTTCTTGACATAAACATCAGTGATTCACTTCTCTGTACATCCTCTAAATATTGCCTCAACACATGGTTTATTTCAAATGTTACATCACTACTACCTACTTCATATCTAATGGGTCTTCTTCCAAACACTTCTTTCCTATTCTCTCTGAAATGGCTTCAGCAGGTTTATATTTCATCATTTCTCTTTTAGGACAGTGATTCACTATTGTACCTCCCCACATTTATAGCCTGCAACTCTAAACGGAAATGAAAAACCCCCTCAGGGGGCTCGCCACTCCTTGGCAGATTCGTGCATGGCTAGCGTGGGGCCCCAGCCTTTGCTGCACTTTTTCCCTTCCGTGCTGTATGTCTGTCCTCTTCTTGTTCTTCTTCCCCTCCATTGGGGAACACGTCTGGGCTATTATTGGGAACATTCTGCATTCTGTCGCTGACCTGTGAACATTCTTGACTTTATTTTAGGCTCCCTTTTCCTTTATTGGTTCCCCTCCCCCTCTCATTCCTCCACTTCGGCATTTGAGGATCCTTTTTTTCTTCTTCCTCCCTGTGCATTTCTGAAAGCCGGCCCAAGTGTCTGACACACAAAAGGTGACTGGATAACGCGTAATTCCCAGCCCCGGGTCAATAGGTAGGGTTTGCACGTACCCCCTGGTACAGGCGAGGCCCGGTGAGGGGAATGCATGAGCTGTTACCTTCCTGACTTGCCAATTGGTCCCTGTGTCACTTGTTAGATAGGTGTGACCTGAGGTGTGAACAATCACCTAAGACAGGTGAGCCCCCTTGGGAATAGGTCCCCCAGTTGGGAGGAGCATGCAATTAGAAATGCTGGAAATCATCTGGGATTCCCTCAGGGTGAGTCAATCGTCCTCTCCATCAACATCGATGAAATGTAAACTTATAGAGGCTACAGATCCACAGATCCACAGACCCTTCCCACTGCACTGCGGTTCCTTGTCATATCACGTACTGAAGACAGCCGGTCCTTTGCCACAGTCAGTCCGTTTATTATTCAAAAAGGTGTTAATGCTGGCCCTCTAGAATCCTGCTCTCATTTATGGAATAGCACTTTGCTTTTGGAGACCGCTTCTGATTCTCAAGCACAACAACTGCTGGCTGCCTCGCTTCTCTGTGGCTACCCTCTTCGTGTCAAGGCATGTAGAACTTTGAATTCTTCCCACGGTGCCATTTACACCGGGCTGCTTGACGGTCTAACCGAGGCTGAAATGTACTCTTACTTCTCTGATCAGGGTGTCATTGCCGTCCGTAGTGTAATGAAAGAGGTAGATCCCTCCGTGCTGCCCGCCCGCACTATTTTCCTCACCTTCGATAGGGTGGTGCTGCCGTTCAAGATTAAAGCAGGCTATGAAATTATCACAGGCTGGCTGTACATTGCGAATCAATTGCACTGCTACCAGTGCAATTGTTTAAACATACTCGAACATCTTGTCAACACCTCGCCAAATGCATAACCTGTGGCAGGGACGCACACGAGGGTGAATGTCTGCCTCCTCCTCCCCGCCGTGTCAACTGCAAAGGTGGCCGTGCCACCTCCCCCCGGGATTGTCCCATTTATCTGCATGAGTGGGCTGTTCAGGAGATACTAACTGTTGAACTCTCAACTAAAGGGGCAAAGCTACCCACTACGCAACTGGCAGGCAGAAAAGGAAAAGGACAGGAGGAGTACTCCCGAGAAGACTACCTTTGTCCCTCCAGCCAAACGACACCCGAGTCTTCCTCTGACCAGAAGGGCTTGGAAAAAGTGGACTAAGGGAAGCAGTCTTCTCCTTCACCCACTCGAAGGTCCCGCTCGACAGTGTCGCCACGTGATCACGTAGCCTGGAATGCCTGTGTCTCTCTGGTGCACACCACTGACCGTTTTTCTGCATCGGACTCCACAGACCAACCGCACGAGCGTGTCGATGCTACTGTGGACCCCACGGAGCAGGATCCTTCTGCTTCTGTGCCCTGTAGTAGCGACTCCACACTGGCTGTCCCTCGACAGCCACCAAGTTGACACCCCTTCGTCCCCGTGACTGTCCTCTGATGGAAAGTTTGTGGCCTTCGTTCCCACAGAGAGGATTTGTGGCTGCTTCTGGCATCAGAGCATCCCCTTGTACTCTGCCTTTAGGAAACAAAATTTCACCCTCGAGACTGCTTCAAGCTTCCACATTACTTACCGATCCGTTTTGACCTTCCCCCTGACATTGGCATCTCATCTCGTGCGGGTGTCGTGCTGCTCATATGGGATTACCTTCGCAGCCATCCCGTCTCCCTGATGACCCATCTTCAAGCTGTTGCCATTTGCCTTTTCCTTCCTCACCTGACTTTCTCCCTCTGTACCACTTACGTACCTCCATCCTTCGATGTCACTGGGGCAGACTTCCTTCAGCTTTTTGGGCAGGTACCTCACCCATTTCTGTTACTCGGTGGCATTAACGGGCATCACCCCTTTTGGGGTTCTCGTATAACCCATCTGAGAGGTGCCCTCTTGGCTGATCTTGTTAATCAACTCGGCCTCTTCTGCCTGTCAATGCAATTCGTGCATGGAGATGTGCCACCCTACATTGGAAAAATGCATTTATTATAAACAGTTGTGTGCAAAGTGTTGAGTTCTTCAGGGTAGCAAAATAGCTAGCTGGATTTCATTCACTAGTTCCTTTAACAGTTCCACACCTTCCTCTGTTGTGTGGGTCAGCCTCTGATGGCTCTCTGGAATCGAGATACATTCCCCCATTTCCCCCCAGGGGGTCCACAACTCTTCTGTGGATACGTGCGTGGCGAGCACGGGGCCCCGAGCTATTGCAGCCTTCTTTCTCTCCAGGGCTGCATTTCCTTCCCCTTCCCCTCCTTGCTCCTTTCCCGTTGCCCTCTCCTCTCCCTCTCTTGGTGTCCTTGCTTATGTTGGCCCCCGCTATCCTCCTGGTTCTGTTGGTTTTACACTCCGGCTTTGTTGCGTAATCATCTCCTCCTTTTGGCATTCCTTGGTCCCCCTCTGGGGTTTGACCTCCATTACAAAATTTCTCCTCTGTAGTGTGAGCCATTTGGGGAAGAGCACCTTACCTAGTGTCTCCGACATGTGCCCTCCTAGTACATTCCACCTTTTCTTTCACATCTTTGTCTGATACTAGGGTGCATAGCCAGCACGGTAGCCAGCCCGTGTGGTGGGGTCGCTATGTACCCTTTTGGTTGAGCCCCCTGAACACACAGGGATCACACTTCTGATACCTGAGCTGTGACCTCCTCATGCATGCCTTGGAGTGGTTGCTTGTCATCCTGGAGCATCGTAACTCCCGGCAATGGCCGCCATGCCAGACGGCCCTTGCTGTGGATGGGTGGCGCCCGTGAGGAGAGCCCCTGATTGGAGCGGGTGGTATCAGGGCGGATGCTATGCAAATGAAACGCATACGGGTCCTGATCTCTGGCCATTCTTCTGCGGCCGTCTCTCTGCGTGGAACTGATTCCTCAAGTGCTGCTTCTCTTGCCCCTTCGGCCTTCCCTTCCATGGCTACCCCCTGGGAAGAGGGTAAGTCCCGTCAGCTAGGGGCGAAACCTTTCCTCCGTTATCTAGTTTGCACCAGGACTGATGGAGATACTTTCACCAATACCAAACCTTTATTCTTTGTGGAACACATTGAAGACAAGTTTGGTGAAGTGGACTCCCTGAGCAAGATGCGGTCGGGTTCATTGCTGATCAAAACTGCTTCATCTGCCCAATCTGCAGCCCTTCGTGCCTGTACCCATCTTGGCACAATACCTGTATCCATTACCCCCCACCAGACTCTAAATATGGTACAAGATGTGATTTTTCACAGGGACCTCATCCTTCAAACTGATGAGGAACTTCGGGACAATCTCGGACGGCGGGGTGTTCATTTTGTTCAGTGTGTTCAGAAGGGTCCTAAAGACAATCACATTGATACTGGTGCCATTATCCTGGCCTTTGAAGGGGATACCCGCCCTGAGAAAGTTAAGATTATGGTTTATTGATGTGATGTGAAGCCGTACATCCCACCTCCTATGAGGTGTTTTAAGTGTTTGCATTTTGGACACATGTCTTCCCGCTGTTCACAGGCCCCTCTCTGTGGTGATTCTGGACGTCCACTCCATGAGGGGAGTCGCTGTGTTCCCCCTCCTATGTGTGTAAATTGTCATGGTAGTCATTCTCCACGTTCACCAGATTGCCCAGTATATCAGAAGGAAAAGAAGATACAGGAGTATAAGTCCCTCGATCGTTTAACCTACACAGAGGCCCGTCCCCCTGTGGGTCCGGGGTAAGAATAGGCCCGAGGTATTCCTGCCTGTCGTAAGAGGCGACTAAAAGGAGTTTCAACCGTTTCGGCCTTCCATGTGATGGTCCCCCTTGGGGTTTGACCTCCTTTTTTCAAAATTCTACAGAAGTACGAGCCTTTTGGGGAAGGACGCCTTACGTGGTGTATCACTGGTCCTCAGTGCACTAAGGACCTTGGCACTCAGCATTGTAACGGCGTTGTAACCACACCCATTATTCCTCAAATTGGGCCTAAACGCCTGATGGGTTCCACAAGTTACGCCCATAGTGCGCCCCCATCTGCACCTACGATCCATGGCACCCAAAATCCATCACGGTAGCCAGGCCGTTGTGGTGAGGTCGTCATGTACCCTCTAGGTTGTAGCCCCCTGACAACACAGGGATCGTACTGCCGATACCTGAGCTGCACCCTCCCCACGTCGGCCAAGGAGTAGATGCCCGTCTCCTTGGGGCATCAGGACTCCCGGCAACGGTCATCCTGCCAGGTGGCCCTTGCTGAGGCTGGGTGTCGCCAGTGGGGAGAGCCCCTGGTTGGAGTGGGTGGTATCTGGGCGGACGTTTCGCAGATGAAATGTCAACATGTATCAGGTCGATCTGCGGCTGAGTCTTTTAAAAAGAAAGGTACTGTCTCTGGTTCTGGTTCTCCTGCCCTTTCCCCCTTGGCCACTCTCTGGGAGGAAGGACAGGCCCGCTGGCTTGGGGCGAAGTACTTCCCCCGGTATTTAGTCTGTTCTCGGACCGATGGGGGGACGTTCGCCACCTCCAAGCCCATGTTCTTTGTCCAGCACATCGAGGACATCTTCGGGGAAATCGAGGCTCTCAGTAAAATGCATTCGGGGTCCGTTCTTATAAAGACCACCTCCGCCACACAGTTGGCGGCGCTCGAGGCATGCGACCGACTAGGGGACATCCCAGTGTCCATTGTCCTGCATCTGGCACTGAATAGGACACAGGGGGTTATTTTTCATCGGGACCTCCTGCTGCAATCTGATGAGGAGCTCAGGGCCAACCTGGAGCGCCAAGGCGTGCATTTCGTCTGGCGAGTCCAGCGTGGCCCCAAAGGCCGTCGCATCATCACCGGGGCCTTTATCCTCGCCTTCGAGGGGGACGTTCTCCCGGAGAAGCTAAAGGTGATGTGCTACCGGTGCGACGTGCGACCTCCTATGCGCTGCTTTTGGTGTTTGCGCTTTGGGCACATGTCGTCCCGGTGTGAGGCTGAGCCCCTTTGTGGCGATTGTGGACGTCCTCTTCGTGAGGAACATACATGCACCCCACCACCTCGGTGCGTCAATTGTCCTGGCATCCACTCGCCTAGATCTTTAGACTGCCCCACGTATCAAATGGAGAAGAAGATTCAAGAATTAAAAACTTTGGATCGTCTCTCTTATTCTGAGGCCAGGAAGAAGTATGACCGCCTCCATCCCGTGACGTTAACAACTTCGTTTGCCTCAGTCGTGTCCACTCCTTCCACAGTACCCTCACCCCTATCCTGTCTGCCCTCCACCTCCTCACCCCATCCGGGGTCTATGCCTCCGCCTCCCAAATCCCTCACTTCCAAATCCTCCTCCCTCGCGGCCCCTGCCCCCTCTGCTCCAGGGGCCACCCTTCCTCCTCCTTCCCCTCCGCCGCATGAGAAGCGATCCTCTTCTCAGGCGTCCATCGGGGAAACGTTTCGGACCCCGGCATTCCAAAACGGACCCCGCGCGTGAGGACCTTCTTCGGATCCAGCCCACCATCCCCGTGCCTCATCGGACTTCCAAGAAGTAGTCTTTATCCCCCTCTTCACCCCGGCGCATTTTGTCTGACGCTCCATCCGTGAGTCGCTGATCCCGGCCATCTTCAGTTTCGCCGGGACGCTCTACTGCCAGGCGCTCAGCTGGCCTCTCGTCGGCGACTGATGCTGTCCCTCCTACGCAACCCGGGAAAGCAGCCGCAGCTGGCGACGACTCGATGGAACAGGATCCACCTCCCGCCGGTTGTAGCGTTGTTCCCTCGAAACCTGGCCCTCCGCGGCTGTCGAGGTGACCAGCTCTTCACCCGTTTTGTTCCCCCTTTTTTCTGACTAGCGATGGCATTGTTACATTGGAACATAAGAGGTATTCGATCTAATCAGGAGGAATTACAACTGCTCCTCCGCCTGCACTGTCCGCTCGTCCTTGGTCTCCAGGAAACCAAGTTGCGCCCAACTGACCATATTGCTTTTACCCACTATACCTCGGAGCGGTCTGACCTCACCCCTGTGGACGGTATTCCAGCTCATGGTGGGGTCATGGTGCTCGTTCGGGACGATGTCTATTACCATCCCATCCCATCCCATCCCATTGACCACCCCACTCCAAGCAATAGCTGTCCGTATTATGCTTTCTGCTTTTACTTTTTCAGTTTGTACAATCTAAACTCCATCGTCATCTGCTGTTAGTCCGGCTGACATGATGCACCTGATCGTTCAGCTTCCTCCGCCGTTTTTGTTGTTTGGCGACTTCAATGCCCATCATCCCCTTTGGAGCTCTCCTGCATCCTGTCAAAGAGGCTCACTCTTGGCGGATGTCTTCAACCATCTCAATCTTGTCTGCCTCAATACTGGCACCCCGACTTTCCTCTCGGACTCTTCTCATACCTACTCCCACTTGGACCTCTCGATCTGTTCTACCACTCTTGCCCGTCGGTTCGAGTGGTATGTCCTTTCTGACACCTATTCGAGCGACCACTTCCCCTGTGTCGTTCGTCTCCTGCACCGCACCCCATTCCCACGTCCTTCGAGCTGGAACATCCCGAAAGCTGACTGGGGACTTTACTCCTCCCTGGCGACCTTTCTGGACCACGATTTTCTCAGTTGTGACAGTCGGGTCGAATACCTCACGGCTGTTATCATCAATGCTGCCGAACGTTCCATTCCTCATACTACCTCTTCTTCACGTCGCGTTTCCATCCTCTTGTAGAGACGCTATCCGTGCTCGACGACGTGCTTTACGCACCTTTCGCCGCCATCCTACGTTGGCGAATTGTATTGGATACAAACGACTCCGAGCGCAATGCCGTAGAGTCATCAAAGACAGCAAAAAAGCTTGTTGGGCCTCTTTCACCAGCTCCTTTAACAGTTTTACTCCCTCTTCTGTCGTCTGGGGTGGCCTGCGCCGGCTGTCGGGCATTAAGGCCCACTCCTTGGTACCTGGCCTGACTTCAGGTAATGAGGTCCTTGTTGATCCTGTGGATGTCTCCAACGCCTTCGGCCGTATTATCGCGGAGGTTTCAAGCTCCGCCCATTACCACCCTGCCTTCCTTCCCAGGAAAGAGGCAGAAGAGGCTCGGCGACCTTCCTTCCACTCGCTGAATCTGGAAAATTATAATGCCCCCTTTACTATGCGGGAACTCGAATGTGCACTTGCACTGTCCCGGTCCTCTGCTCCGGGGCCAGATGCCATTCACGTTCATATGCTGGCACACTTTTCTCCGGCAGGCAAAAGCTTCCTTCTTTGTACCTACAATCGCGTCTGGACCGAAGGTCAGATCCCCATGCGTTGGCGTGACGACGTCGTTGTTCCTATACTCAAACCCAGGAAGGATAGACACCTTCCTTCTAGTTACCGCCCCATTTCTCTTACAAGCTGTGTCTGTAAGGTGATGGAGCACATGGTTCATGCTCGGTTAGTTTGGATTCTTGAATCTCGACGGCTACTTACCAATGTCCAATGCGGCTTTCGTCGCCGCCGCTCCGCTGTTGACCACCTTGTGACCTTGTCGACATTCATCACGGACAACTTTTTGCGAAAGCGCCAAACGGTAGCTGTGCTCTTCGATTTGGAGAAGGCTTATGATACCTGTTGGAGAGGAGGTATCCTCCGCACTATGCACAGGTGGGGTCTACGCGGTCGCCTGCCCCTTTTTATTGATTCCTTTTTAACAGATCGAAAGTTTAGGGTACGTGTGGGTTTCGTATTGTCCAACGTCTTCCTCCGGGAGAACGGAGTGCCTCAGGGCTCCATCTTGAGCGTAGCCCTTTTTTCCATGGCGATCAATCCAATTATGGATTGCATTCCACCTAATGTCTCAGGCTCTCTTTTTGTCAATGACTCCACGATATACTGCAGTGCCCAGAGAATATGCCTCCTGGAGCGCTGCCTTCAGCGTTGTCTAGACAGCCTCTACTCATGGAGTGTGGCAAATGGCTTCCGGTTCTCTGAAGAGAAGACGGTTTGTATCAACTTTTGGCGATATAAAGCGTTCCTTCCGCCATCCTTACATCTCGGTCCCGTTATTCTCCCATTCATGGAAACAACTAAGTTTCTAGGGCTCACACTGGACAGGAAACTTTGTTGGTCTCCGCACGTCTCTTATTTGGCTGCCCGTTGTACACGTTCCCTTAATGTCCTCAGAGTTCTTAGTGGTTCATCTTGGGGACCGGATCGCACTGTCCTGCTTCGCTTGTATTGGTCCATAGCCCGATCAAAGATGGATTATGGGAGCCTCGTCTACTCATCTGCTAAGCCATACTTCTTACGCCGTCTCAGCTCCATCCACCATAGGGGGTCACATCTTGCGACCAGAGCTTTCTTCACTAGT
This sequence comes from Schistocerca americana, assembly GCF_021461395.2. Lineage (NCBI taxonomy): Eukaryota > Metazoa > Arthropoda > Insecta > Orthoptera > Acrididae > Schistocerca > Schistocerca americana. The sequence continues at coordinate 212,274,215 of NC_060127.1, read as the reverse complement.
CCTGTCGAGAGTCTTTATGCTGAAGCTGCTGAATTACCATTGATCTACCGGCGTGACGTACTGTTTTGTCGGTATGCCTGCTGGCTGTTGTCAATGCCCGACCAACCCTCTTATCAGTCCTCCTTCGCCGATTCTCTCGACTGTCAGTATGGGTTGTATGTGTCTGCCCTGCTGCCCCCTGGAGTCTGCTTTCGTCGCCTGCTTCGACAATTAGATTTTGCCCTGCCTAACACCTTCAGAGAGGGTGAGAGCCCGACACCACCTTGGCTCCAGGCTCCGGTTCATATTTATCTCGACCTCAGCTTGCTCCCGAAGGATGGTACTCCGGCTGCAGTGTATTGTTCATGGTTTGTCGAACTTCGTGCGCGTCTTTCCAGTCACACCTTCATTTACACTGATGGCTCCAAAACTGACGATGGTGTCGGCTGTGCCTTTGTCGTCGGGGCCATCACCTTTAAATACCGGCTCCTCGACCAGTGTTCCAGCTTTACGGCCGAGCTTTTTGCACTCCATCAGGCCGTTCAGTATGCCCACCGCCACCGCCCTTCATCGTATGTACTCTGCTCTGATTCACTTAGTGCTCTTCAGAGCCTTGGAGCTCCATATCCGGTCCATCCCTTGGTGCAACAGATCCAGCAGTCCCTCCATTCTTTCGCTGCGGGTGGCTCTCCTGTCAGCTTTCTGTGGGTTCCCGGCCATGTACGAGTGCCTGGGAATGAGGCTGCTGACGCTGCAGCCAAGGCTGCAGTCCTGCTGCCTCGGCCAGCCTCCCATTGTGTCCCGTCATCTGACGTTGGTGGGGTTGTTTGTAAGAGGCTTGTGTTGTTGTGGTGGGATACTTGGTCCTCACTTCAAGGCAACAAGCTCCGGGCAGTAAAACCGTTCCCAACTGCTTGGACAACCTCCTCCCGACCATCTCGGCGAGAAGAGGTCCTTCTGACTAGGTTGCGGATTGGGCATTGCCAGTTTAGCCACCGCTACCTGCTGTCCGGTGACCCAGCCCCGCAGTGCCCTTGTGGTCATGCATTAACAGTGCGCCATGTTTTATTGTCGTGTCCCCGTTTTAGTCAATCTCGTGTTGTCCTGTCTCTGCCATCTACTTTACAGGATATTTTAGCTGATGACGCTCGAGCAGCTGCTCGTGTTCTTCATTTCATTACTTTGACTGGCTTGTCCAAAGGCATCGAACTCTTTCACTTATTTTATCTGCATCTTTGTAAGAACTTTCTGGTGTCCCCCCCCCCCCCCCCCCCTTGAGTTTTACTAGATTCTATGTGCTCTAACAATTGTGACTGGGCGCTAATGACCTCAGTAGTTGAGCGCCCTTAAACACCCCAAAAAAAAGAAAAAAAAGAGGCCCGTAAGAAATATACACGTCTTCACCCTGTGTCCATGACATCTAGTTACGCCTTGGTTACATCTTCACCCCTTCCTCCTCCTTCCTTACCCCCATCCCGGACCTCTCTCCTCCCCCCTTCCCCTGCAGCTCCCACACCACCTTCTCTGGGAGCTGCTCCCCGTCCCCAGCCGGAGAAGTGTCCCACTCCTTTGGCGTCTGCCGGTCAAGGGCACCTCTCCTGGGATTCCCCTTCCCGGCACCTTCCAGGCCAAAGGTCTGCTGCTGTGCGGCGACCGTGAGGGCCGCGGTCTGTCGGCCCTCAGGTCGCCCGATCCCTTTCTGTTCCTGATCTTGCTGCAGCTGGCTCCTTTATGCCACACAGCCCTCCTCGATCTCAGCCTGAAAAGAAGAAGAAACATAAGTCCCGAGACAAAGAGCCTCTGGTGTCACCGGAGGTCCCTTCCCAGACTTCACAACCAGATTCTGACTTGCCGTTCATGGATGTCGCCCCCTCCTTGCCGGTGACAGATGGGGACCCGGCGGTATGACTGGCTTTAGCGTGTTCAGCCCCCATTTAAACCATCAGTCTGTGGTTCTCCAATGGAATTGTAATGGGTACTATCGTCACCTTCCGGAATTGAAATCCCTTCTTTCGTCCTACTCTGCAGCTTTTGTGGTTCCCCAGGAATCTCATTTTACTGATGCTCACTCACCGACCCTCCGTGGGTTCCGCGTTTTCTGTCGAAATTGGGTCGGACCCCTGTGGGCTTCTGGTGGCATTTGTATGTTGGTCCGTACAGACATTGCTAGCACGTGGATTCCTCTTCAAACTACATTGGAAGCGGTTGCTGTTAGGGTCCACTTAGACTCTGCGGTCACAGTTTGCAATCTTTATCTCCCTCCTGACAGGACTCTTACACCTGCTGCCTTAACTGCCCTTCTTCAGCAACTTCCTCCTCCCTTCCTCCTCCTTGGGGATTTTAATGCTCATCATCCCTTGTGGGGCAGTGCCTTTCCATCTAGACGAGGTCTTCTTACAGACCAATTTATTAAAGACCACGACTTGTGCCTTCTTAATGATGGCTCCCCTACTCATTTCAGTGCTGGTCACGGTACCTTTTCTGCCATTGATCTTTCTCTTTCTTCTCCCTCTCTCCTCCCTTCATTACATTTGTCGCCACACGACGACCTTTGTGATAGTGACCATTTCCTGTTGATTATCACGCTCCCTTCCTGCTCTCGGATGGACAGGTTACCTCGTTTGTCTTTCCATCGTGCCGATTGGCCTCTATACACTCGTGTTTTCTCCATCTTTGTCAGGTTGAATTGATGTCCTACGTGACGTGTCTGACGCGATTGTTCACGCTGCTAGCCTTGCTGTCCCGCGCTCATCTGCGCCATTTCGTCACCGGCAAGTCCCATGGTGGAGTACGGCCATTGCTATCGCCATCCGTGATTGCTGTCGAGCTTTGCAACACTTTAAGAGGCACCCATCTGTAGCCAGCCTTACTACCCTTAAACGCCTCCGTGCTAAAGCCCGTTATTTAATCAAACAGAGCAAGCGGATATGTTGGGAACGATTCGTTTCTTCCCTTGGTTCTACTGTCCCTCTGTCACGGGTATGGGCTACACTTTGCTCTCTCCAAGGTTGCCATCGGCAGTCCACCCTCCCAGGCCCTCACCTCCCAGATGGCCTTTGTACGGACCCATTAGTTCTTGCAGAACATCTTGCGACCCATTTTGCAGTGGCATCAGCATCAGCCCCCTATCCAGCTGCTTTACTTCTCCAAGCAGGCTGAAACTTCCACCTTATGTTTCACCCCCTGTGAGTCAGAATCTTACAACGAACCTTTTACTGAATGGGAATTTCTTTGTGCTCTATCTTCTTCTCATGATACGGCCCCTGGCCCAGATTCCATTCATAACCAACTGCTTCAACATCTCAGTGCTCCACAACGGCAGCATCTTCTTCGGGTGTTTAACCGTATCTGGCTCCAGGCTGACTTCCCTTCTCGGTGGAGGGATAGCATCGTGGTTCCTGTCCTTAAGCCTGGTAAGAACCCCCTATCTGTTGACAGCTATCGGCCAATTAGTTTGACCAATGTTGTTTGTAAGTTACTTGAACAGATGGTAGCCCGTCGGCTCAATTGGGTCCTCGAATCTCGGGATCTCTTGTCCCCTTACCAGTGTGGCTATCGAGAGGGACGGTCTCCAATCGATCATTTACTTCGCTCGGAATCCGCAGTTCGGTAGGCTTTTTCCCAGCGCCGCCATTTGGTTGCAGTGTTTTTTGACCTTTGCATTGCCTATGATACGGCTGGTGCCACCACATCTTACTTACCCTTCATCAGTGGGGTCTTCAAGGCCCACTCCCGATTTTTATCCGCCAGTTCCTGTTCCATCGGTCATTCAGAGTTCGAGTTGGTACTGTTTTTAGTTCTCCACGGACTCAGGAGACGGGCATCCCGCAGGGTTCTGTCTTGAGTGTCCTTCTTTTCCTCATTGCTATCGATGGACTTGTGGCCTCTGTCGATCCCTTGGTCACCCCTGCCCTGCATGTGGATGATTTCTTCATTTGGGTTAGTTCCTCCTCGATGGCACCTGCAGAACGGCAGCTCCAGGGAGCTATACGGCGTGCCTCTGCATGGACCCTCTCACACGGGTTTCAATTCTCTCCTTTAAAATCGCGGGTGGTCCACTTCTGTTGCCGTACTACGATCCACCCTGATCCAGAGCTCTATCTCGCTGCACAACGATTGCCTGTGGTCCCACAGTTTTGTTTCCTGGGTCTTCTTTTCGACAACAAGCTCACTTGGCTGCCCCATATCAGACTCCTGAAGGTAGTATGTTTCCGTAAACTCAATGTCCTTCGCTTCCTTACCCACTCCTCTTGGGGTGCGGACCGTACCCTCCTCCTCCGTCTTTATCATGCTCTAGTTCTGTCTCGCTTGGACTATGGTTGTCAAGTTTATGGTTCAGCTGCTCCTTCCACACTGCACCTGCTGGATCCATCCACCATCGTGGTATCCGTTTGGCCACTGGTGTCTTCCCTACTGGCCCTGTTGATAGTCTCCTGGTTGAAGCTGGGATCCCCCCCCCCCTTTCTGTTCGGCGGTCCCAGCTTCTGGTGTCTTATGCACTCGCTATCTGTTCCCCTCCTACTCATCCTTCCTACTGTATCCTGTTCCCAGACCATGGACGTCGCCCACCCGACTCTCGCCCATGGGCGGGTTTACCGGTTGGACTGCACCTTGCGTCTCTTTGCCGTGATTTTCAGCTTCCTTCTTTGTCCCGTCTTCCTCGCTCCCTCCCCTCAACCCCTCCTTGGTTAGTTCCTCGGCCTCAAATTCGGATGGATCTCCGCCGAAGTCCGAAAGATTCCATCCCCCCGGTGGTGTTCCGTTCCTTTTTCCGCCAAATTTTATGGGAGTTTCGGGATGCTGTTGTTTTTTACACTGATGGCTCCAAATCTGCTGATCATGTGGGGTTTGCCTTCACGTCCTCTGTTGGAATGGAAAATCATCTGCTGCCACCTACATGTAGGGTGTTTACTGCGGAATTGATGGCAATTTCCCAGGCCCTTACCTTTATTAAACAGTCCCAACACAACCGCGTTTTGTTATGTACGGACTCAATGAGTGGCCTTCTTGCTATTGACCGGTGTTTTTCGCGCCATCCCTTGGTCTCTGTCATCCATGACCATCTCGCTGATATTCACCGTGCTGCTTGTTCCATTGACTTCCTTTGGGTCCCTGGCCATGTGGGTATCCCGGGTAATGAGCTCGCTGATCGTTTGGCTGGGGGAGCAGTTACTTACCCCCCATTTTCTGTAACCCGTCCTGCAGCGGATTTATGACTTTACATCAAATACCACTTCACGCACTCATGGGCCAATTCTTGGGAGGCTACTCCCCTGTCTAATAAACTTCGTGTGATTAAGGTGACACCAGGCCCGTGGCGTTCTTCCTTTCACCTCTCCCGAAAGAACTCGACCACACTGTGTCGTCTCCGCATGGGCCATACCAGGCTGACACATGGTTTCTTTGCGTGATGAGCCACCCCCACTTTGTGGTTGTGGAGTCTTCCAGTCAGTAGCCCACATTTTGGTTGAATGCCTCCTTCTTTTGGCTCTGCGTGCTAAGTACAGACTCCCCCACACTTTACCTTTGATGTTGGCTGACGATTCCGGATGGTCTCTCTGGTTCTCGGTTTCCTCCGGGAAAGTGGTTTTTATTCTCAGTTTTAAGGTTTTTAATCTCTCTCTGGTGTTGGGGCAGGGCGGTGAGTATTTGGGTGTCTCCCACTGTAAGCCGTGTTTGGAGATTCCCGATTCACCTCCCTGACCAAGATCCTCTTTTCTTCCCCTTTTACTCTGTTTTTACCCTTTTGTTAAGGATTGGTTAGTCTCCTTTTCCCATACGTATTTCTACATACTAGCGGTTGCACCTTTTAAGTCACAGGTGGTCCTGCCTATGCTGCTTCAGCATAGCGTTGGGTTCGTTCTCTTGCTGACTTCCCTCATTTTGTTTTTTGCCATTGACAACATGACTGCCATTTTACGTTTTTCCCTTTTATTGTCCTGACTTTCCTGAGATGTCCCATTAGCGGAATGGACCATATTTGAAACAAGGGACTGATGACCTTGCTGTTTGGTCCCTTAAACCTCAAACAACCAACCATTCCCCCATTTCTGGTATGATAGTAGGTGCCAATGTCATCGGAGGCTCAGGCAATACCCTTCCCCTCTCCAAATCGTGAGTGCTATAATGACGCATTCACTATTAGGGAGCTAGGTCGTGCTCTCAGTTCATCTCAGTCCTCCACCACAGGGCCAGACTCTATCCACATTCATATGTTGCAGCACCTCTCTCTTGCGGGCAAGTGCTTTCTGCTTAACACATACAACCACATCTGGGCTGAGGGCACATTTCCAGGGTGCTGTCGTGAAGCCGACGTCGTACCCGTGCCTAAGCCCGGTAAGGACAGAAACCTTGCTTCTAGCTACCCATCTCTCTTACCAGCTGCATTTGCAAGGTGATGGATCATATGATTCATGCCCAACTGGTGTGGTGGCTAGAATCTCGCCATTTACCCGCAAGTGCCCTGTGTGGATTTCGTGTTTTCTTTGGCCATTTTTACAACACTGAGTTTTAGATTTGTGTAAGTGTTGTGCCTTGTTGGACACCTTTATTCAGGAAAATGGTGTTCCTCAGGGTTCTGTCCTGAGTGTCAACCTCTTTGCTATCACCATTAACGCTATAGTAGCCTGTCTCATACAGGGCATCTCCGACTCCCTTCCTGTCAATGATTTTGCAATCTTTTGCAGTTCTCCATGGACCTGTCTAACTGAGCAGCGTCTTCAGTGCTGTCCTGATAGTCTTCACTCCAGGAACATCACCAATGGCTTTCACTTTTCCACTGACAAAACCCATCTGTATCAATTTCTGGTGGCGCAGATGGTTTCTCCCACCATCTCTACATCTTGGGCCTGTTGCCCTTCCATTGACTTACACTAAGAAATTCCTGAGGCTCATGCACGTTAGAAAACACTCTTGGTTCTCCCATGTCTCTTACCTAGCAGCTCTCTGAACACTGCCCCTCAATGTCCTCCGTGCCCTCAGTGGTACTTCTTGGGTTACCAATCGAACCACCCTCCTCTGTTTATACCAGTCCCTTGTCCGTTCAAAACTCGGCTACGGGTGCTTCGTTTGTGCATCTGCACGCCCATCTCTCTTATGCTGTCTCCATACTATCCACCATAGTGGCATCCGTGTTGCCACAGGTGCCTTTTACACCAACCCAGTTGAGAGTCCGTGTGCTGCTGAACTACTGCTGTCCTACCACCATTATCTGATCCTCAGCAGGTATGTGTGCAGTTTGTCTGCCATGCATAGCCACTCCTCCTATGCCGCCTCCTTTGATGATTTCTTTGATCTTCATTTGGGGCTCGTCCCTCTTCTGTTACCTCCTGCTGTCCGCTTTCCCCACTTGCTACAGTGGCTTAACTTCACGCTACTTGCAACTTTCCCAGTGGGTGTGTACCCTTCACCACCTTGGCTTCATGAAGTGGCCCATTAACTTTGGCCTACATTCACTTCCTAAGGGCACTACTCCAGCCTTGGTCTATCACCTTCACTTTCACGACCTCTGTATGGAAATTAGCTATGGTACCTTTGTATACACTGATGGCTCTCGGAATGACCATGGGGTCAGGTGTGCCTTCTGGCACCTTTGTCTTTTGATATTGGTTTCTGGCATCCTCTTCAGTATTTACAGCCAAGAACTGTAGCCAGTCCATTGTGGTGGCACCACAATGTACCCTGTTAATTGTACCCCCCTGACCACACAAGGATCACTCTGCTGATGCCTGCGCTGTTAACTCCCCACATATGCCAAGGGGCAGATGCCCACTCTCTGGAGCATTGTACTCCCAGCAATGGCCATCCTGCCAGGTAGCATTTGCTGCAGCTGGGTGCGCCTATGGGGAGGGCCCCTGGTCAGAGTGGGTGGCATCACAGAGGATGATGCGCGATGAAGCATAGTCCATCATCTCTTGCTGGTGGTCAAACACCAGCAGTCTCAAAGTGATAATGAGCTCAATTCAGCGCACAGAGGTACAACTCCAAATCGTTCCCCTCCCTGGCCACACTATGGGAGAAACAGGCTAAGGATGGCAACAGATGTTATTCACCCTGGTACCTTGTATGTTTGAGAGCTGATGGGGAATCTTTCATGCCAATGGAACTTCAGTTTTTTGTTGAGCATTTAGAGGACAAGTTCGGGGAGGTGGAGGGCTTGTTCAAATTGAGATCTGGGTCAGTCTTCATCCAAATAGCATCCTCAGCCCAGTCACGGCAGTTACCCACTTGTGACAAGCTAGGGGATGTTTCTGTAACCATCACACCCCCTAAGAGCTTAAATATGGTCCAGGGTATCATATTTCACAGAGCCCTTCTTTTGCAGTCCAATGATGAGCTATGCGCCAATTTAGAAGTGTGAGGTGTACATTTCATCCAGCGTGTCAACTGGGGTCAGAAGGTTAGTCATGTTGCCTCCAGTGCCTTCATCTTGGCCTTTGAGGGTGATACATTGCCTGAGAAGGTCCAGGTGATGGTGTCCAGGTGTGATGTAAGGCCCTGTATGACTCCCCCAATGTGGTGATTTAAGTGCTGGAAGTTTGGTCTCGCTATGTGATGCTGGAAGTACAGCGGAAGACGTATGGCCAGACACCCATCACATCCCAATACTCAATGTGCCCTGCCTCCCATCTGTGTCAGCTGTGGAGAACACCATTCGACTTGCTCGCCTGACTCCAGGATTTTCCAGAAAGAATGGAAAATCATAGAGTACAAGACCCTGGACAAACTGATCTACACTGAGGCTAAGACAAAATTTGAACACCTGCATCCTCTGCGTATGACATCGTCTTACACCGCCGTTACAACAGTTACGGCACCATCAGCTCCGCCAACCCAGGTCACCTCTCGGAGCTGGAAGACCCCACCTTCGCCCTTGATGGTGGGGAATTTCCCTCCCTGTTGCTCCTGTATTATCTACTTCGGGAGCAATACCCCCCCCCCCCCCCCAAAACCACCGAGAACGTACGTCTCCACTTGTAAGTTGGAGAATCGTAAGTCTTCTTTGGCTTCTCTCGCTAGGAAAGCGTCCTTTGGGTCACTCCCTTCCCAGGTTTCTTCTAGTGGGAAAGATGACACCCGCCAGTGGCTGAAGAGCCCAAAAGCAACTGATCATAGGGCTTCACACGCATTCTCAGTCCTGGAGATTGAGCCAGTGAAGTCCTCCCAACCAGAGAAACCCAAGAAACAGGGAGAGAAATCAAAAAAGAAAACCCCTAAGACCAAGGAAATTGCTACCTACAAGCTCTGTGGCTGAGGATGGGATAGAGATTTTGGTGTCCGCTGAGGACACCCTCAGACACAATGGATATAGACTGCTCAGGCAATAAATCGGTGGCAGCAGGGGACTCTGAGACGTAAACTGCCTCATTGAATGTTCCATGCCTTCCCACTCTCACGATGACGTCATCTTCCAGTGGAATTGCGGCGTTTTTTTCCACCGCCTGGCTGAGCTATAGCAACTGTTAAGCTTTACACCTGCTATCTGCATTGCCCTCCAGGAAACCTCATTCCCAGCAATGTGGACCCCTTCCCTCTGTGGCTTTACATTACATTAGAGGAACCATAGTGACTATAGTAGTGTGTCTGGTGGAGTTTGCATTTATGTCCAAAACTCGGTCTGTAGTGAATACTTGCCCCTTCAAATCCCTCTTGAAGCTGTGGCTCTCAGAATAAGGACGACACAGGAAATAACTGTCTGCAATGTATATCTTCCTCTAGATGGTGCAGTACCCTTGAATGTATTAGCTGCAGTGATTGATCAACTCCCTGAATCTTTCCTATACTTCTGGGAGATTTTAATGCCCATAAGCCCTTGCGGGGTGGTGCTGTGCTTACTGGCCGAGGCAGAGATGTCGAAACTTTACTGTCGCAACTCGACTTCTGCCTCTCAAATACTGGGGCCGCCACACAGCTCAGTGTGGCTCATGGTAGTTTCTCGGCCATCGATTTATCAATTTTCAGCCCAGGACTTCTCCCATCTATCCACTGGAGAGCACATGACGATCTGTGTTGTAGTGACCCTTCCCTATTTTCTTACCAGTGCCCCAGCATCAGGCAAATGGGCGCCTGCCCAGATGGGCTTTGAACAAGGCGGACTGGGGAACTTTCACCTCTGCTGTCACCACTGAAACTCCCCCACACGGCAATATCAATGTGATAATTGTGCTAGTCACCTGCTCAACTGTTTCTGCGGCAGAAAACTCGATCTCTCGCTTTTTAGGGTGCCTGCAGTATAAGGCAGTCCCTTGGTGGTCGCCAGAAGTCGCTGAAGCAATTAAGGAGTGTCAGTGAGCTCTACAGTGGCATAAGCGGCACGCTTCCCTGGAGCACCTCACAGCCTTTAAACGTCTTCGTGTCCAAGTTTGCCCACTTAGCAGATGACGGAAGCAGGAGTGTTGGGAGAGATATGTCTGCACCATTGGGTGCCACACGGAACCTTCCCAAGTCTGGGCAAGATGAAACGTCTTTCCGGGTACCAGGCCCCAACAGCTGTCCCTGGTGTTACCACAAATGGCGAGTTATGTTCTGACGCAAACGCAATTGCTGAGCACTTTGCTGAGCACATTGCTGGAGCCTCTGCGTCAGAGAATTACCCCCCAGCCTTTCGCACACTCGAACGGCGGCTGGAAGGGAACACCCTCTCCTTCTCTACACGCTGCATTGAATCCTATAACGCCCCATTTACACAGTGGGAGCTACTCAGTGCCCTTGCACATTGCCCCAACACAGCTCCTGGGCTTGATAGCATCCACAGCAAGATAATTAAACATCTATAATCTGAATACAAGCGACATATTCTCTTCAGCTTCAACTGGATCTTGTGTGATGGCGTCTTTCCATCACAATGTGGGAGAGCTCCATCATTCCTGCGCTCAAACCCGCTATAAACCAGCTTGATGTGGATAGCTATCGGCCCATCAGCCTCACCAACGTTCTTTGTAAGCTGATGGAACGTATGGTATGTCGACAGTTGGGTTGGGTACTGGAATCACGTGGCTTGCTGGCTCCATGTCAGGGCGGCTTCCGCCAGGGTCGCTCTACCACTGATAATCTTGTGTCCATAAAGTCTGCCATCCGAACAGCCTTTTCCAGATGGCAATACCTGATTGCTGTCTTTTTGACTTACATAAAGATTACGACATGACCTGGTGACATCATATCCTTGCCACATTTTATGAGTGGGGTCTCCGGACACCACTCCCGATTTTTATCCAAAAGTTCCTGTCACTCCATACTTTCCGTGTCCAAGTTGGTGAGTCCCAGAGTTCCATTCATATCCAGGAGAATGGAGTCCCGCAGGGATCTGTATTGTCTCTCTATTTTTAGTGACCATGAATGGTCTAGCCGCAGCTGTCAGCCCCTCCGTCTCACCTTCTCTGTATGCAGACAACTTCTGCATTTCGTATTGCTGCTCTAGTACTATTGTTGCTGAGCAGCGCCTCCAGGGAACCATGCACAAGGTGCAGTCATGGGCTCTAGCCCACAGCTTCCAGTTTTCAGCTGTGTGTCATGCACTTCTGTTGGCGTCGTACCATTCATCCAGAACCCGCACTTTACCTTAATGATGATCCACTCACTGTACCGGCAGCTTAAGCAGAAGTGGTGGCAATACCTCAATGCCCTCCATTGCCTGAGTAACACCAATTGGGGTGCTTATTGCTGTACACTGCTACAGCTCTACAGAGCCCTTGTCAAAACCCAAATTGACTTTGGGGGTGTGGTTTATGGTTCGGCAGTGCCTTCAGCATTGCATTTACTCGACCTCGTGCACCACTGTGGGGTTCGATTAGTGACAGGAGCTTTTACAAAAAGTCCGGTGACCAGCGCACTGGTGGAGGCTGCTCGCCAGTTACGCAGCACACATTTGTAGTTTCTCTGAGCATCTGAATTACTGTCTCCTTTTCCCGCCCACGGCAGTCCATCTCCCACATCGGCGGCCCAGATGAGGGCTAACGATTGCGGTTCGTGTGCAGTCCTTTCTCCCGGTATTGCAGTCCTTCCCTTTAACACCTCTACTTGCGGTCCATTCAACGTACACCTCCACGGTGTACATCTTGGTCGCAGCTTTGCCTGGACCTTTTGCACGGCCCTAAGGACTCAATTAACCCTGTGGCTCTCTGCTGTTACTTCCTCTCGATTCTTGACGAGTTCGGGCCCCTGAATTGGTTTACATCAATAGTTCAATGGCTGATGGTCACGTAGGCTTCACATATGTTCACGGAGGACATGTTGAGCAGCATTCCTTGCCAGTTGGCTGCAGTGTTTTCACTGCAGAGCCGGCGGCGATATCTCTTCCTCTGGAGTACATTCACTCATGCCCTGGCAAGTCATTTCTCCTGTGTACTGACTGATTAGCCTACAAGCTATTGACCAGTGCTACCCTGACCACACTCTTGTAGCGTCCATTCAGGAGTCCGTCTGTGCTGTGGAACAGTCCTACCATTCTGTTGTGTTTGTGCGGACCCCAGGACACGTCATAATCCCCGGCAACGAACTTGCCGACAGGCTGGCCGAATGGGCAATGCAGAAACAGCTTCTGGAGATAGGCATCTCCAAAGCTGACCTGCGTTCTGTCTTACACCTCAGGGTTTTCTGGCTTTTGGAGACGGAATGCATAACGGCACACATAACAAACTGCGTATCATTAAGGAGACTATGAATGTGTAGAAGTCCTCCGTGGAGGCTTCTCGCAGGGAATCAGTTGTCCTCTGCTGGCTCCACATTGGCCATACGTAGCTAATGCATGGTTACCTACTCCATTGTGAGACCCACCTCAGTGTCACTACGGCTCCCAAATGACAGTCGTCCACCTCTTGCTGGACTGCCTACTTTTAGCTGCTCTGCGGCAGACTTTTAACTTTCCCAGCACCCTGCCTTCGGTGTTGGGTGACAATGCCTCCACAGCAGCTTTAGTACTATGTTTTATCCATGAGAGTGGGCTTTATACTACTATGTAGGTTTTAGCGCATGTCCTTTGTTCCACTGTGTCCTCCACCCTAGTACTTTTAGGGTTGAGGTTTTAATGTATTGAAGAGTGGCTGGCTTTCCCTTTTTATTCTCGTGGTTGGGCAACCACTGTAATCTTCTTTCATGTTTTACTCCCCTCTGTTTCTAGTGTCACTCTGTTTTCTTGTCCTGTTTTGTTCCTTTTAGTATTCATTGCTTTCCCTTTGTTCTTGTGGCTTTTCCTTTCTTTCCGTTTGGTGTTACTCTCACAGTTGTGGCATTGATTTATTAGGACCAAGGGACCAATGACCTCATAATTTGGTCCCTTCTCCCACCCCTAAACCAACCAACCAACCAAACTTGTACCTCAGCCCGCGAGTACCTCTATTCTCTCCGGTGATCTCTGACTTCCCGTCTGTCAGGAGGTGGTTCCCATTTGGCATCACCAATGGCCCTCCTTCACAGGAATAACCTTAAGCTTATTAAGCCTCTCCCAGCACCTTGGATGACCTCGTCGCGGCCCTCTCACCGGGAGGAGATTATTTTAACTCGGCTGCATATTGGGCACTGCCTTTTTAGTCATTGTCATTTGCTCAGTGGTGCTGCCCCATCACTTCGTACACATTGTGCCCAAATTTTAACTGTCCACCACTTCCTGCTGGAATGCCTTTTTTTTTACCAATTGAACCATTGATTACACACTCCTTAGTTGCCATATGTGCCTAATTTCTGAAACAATATCTGGTGATTAACTAAATCAAATGCTTTGGTTACATCAATGAACACAGAAGAGAATTCTCTGTGATCGAAAGAAAAGAAAATTTGGTCACAGGGAGCAAGAAGGGCTCATTAACAAATCTGTACGTGCAAAATCCATAAAGATGTTTTGATAATAAGTTTGCTTTATTCAGTAATTCTAACACATAACAGCACATTACTTTTTCAGTTACATTTGTTACTGCTGCTAAGCGGTATATTAGCTAGTAATTATTTACAGCATGTTGATCACCCTTTTTGAGAACCAGAATGACTCTTGAGATTTTGGAGAGTTCCAGAAAGCAGTCATTGCTTAATGAACGGTTTATTTCATCACAAAGGGATCCAGCAATTTCTGTGGCCAGTTTCTTATTAAATGGTCAGACAAACCGTCAGTATCACAAAAGCATGAGATATTTGTTTATCTGATGATTTTTATAACAGGCTGTATACGACCCAGGACAACCGGGAGATCCGGGAAAAACCCGGAAATTTTTTCATCCGGGAGAAAACCGGGAAAAACCCGGGATATTTTTAGAATTCCGGGAATTTTTCATAGTTTTAGTTTTCAGTTAAATTTTTTGTAATTTTGACTGGTAAGAACCGATACTCTAACAAAGGATATTACTGTATCCCAATACTGCAGAATAATACTTCAATAATAAAACATAAACGAGAGAAAAAAACGAAAATAACTTAAATTGTAAAGGAAATGTGCCATATACAACAACGACACACAGTGCTCATGCAAGCGTGTGCCAATTGAAAATGTGTCAACGGCTTTAGGAAGACTATGCAGTGCTTCATAACAACAAATTGCATCCAATAAGCGTGTAGTCGCAACTGCTTACATTCGATTTGTTTTAGCAGTTACTCGTGGGCTCATGCGCATGCGCAGTTGAGTCTTGTTTGAGTAGTAGATTCTCCCGCTTCTGGCTACAGGAATGTGGTTGTTGGCTGTGCAAGCAGTCGCAGCAAGCAGCTAGATGCTACCAGCAAAAGGGAGCGCCAAATTCATATTCTTGAGGAAAAAAACTTGTTTCACAAAGCGTCTAGCATCCAGCGCACATTTGTCTATCATATGATTTTGAAACGCTTCCCTTTGGTTTTTGAACACATTTTAAGTTGATTTCTGAATGAATCGTAAGTTGACTTTTGAATGCATGCATAGTGCACGTGATGTCTCTGTCAGGAGAATCTTAGTCGCATCTAGAAATGAACTTTCCGCAGACAAAAGGGGGCGGGGCTATACGAGCTGAGGGAGTAAAGCCGAACGGATGAATGCCAATCGCTGTCTGATTATGTGGTTGATTGGGTTTGCGAATGATCAGCATTGTTATAATTACTAGTGAAATCCATAGATTCGGACTACCCAAATGGAAATAAACGACTGTCAGGAATAACAGGTGAGAAAGTTTACGTATTGTCTTCTCGGTGTATTCAAGGAAACGAAATTTTGACAGAAAATTTTTGGCCAGATTGCTACACTAGTAAGGACCAGCAGTACAGTCCCCAGCTAGCAGCCGCGTAAGTTCTATTCTGGAAGTAACGCGGAAAACGTGTAGTCCGAACACGTAACAACGCCTAACCGGAAAATAATCGTGGGTTAACTAAACCTGTTCGTCTGGCAGGGTTAGTGAAGTTAATCGGCGAACAAATTTTGACAGTGGCAGCAATAGCTACAGAATTGGTGATGACAAGATTTTTTGTTAGAACGAGGAAGGAGAAGAAACGGGAACATCACACAAATTATGGAAAATAAGACGATTCCAAATTTATATAAAAATTTCGTAATACTACTTTCCGATCTCATGCTTAAGAAGCTGATGCGTGTGAATGAAATGTGAAACTATTTCCTAACATAAAGCTTTTTGCTTGTAGTCGGCGTAATAGGCATTTGATATTGGTTCTTGGATTATATTCTGTCGTATTATAAAAATGGCCATTTGTGCCAAACAGTCTCGTTTATTTGGTGTGCTACAAAATTGCTGCCATATTAGAAAGGCCTATTTTATCTAGCAGACAGTGACAAAATAGACGTAATCAGATCGAGAAACCACACCAGTCTTGGGTATTATTTGTATTAACAGCCTTTTCGGTATTAGATAACGACATTTCGATTTTTCATGTAGCAAAACGTTTGACGAACTTTGATGAGGTAATAGATTCTTTCGCAGAAGGAAAGCACGCCATGTAAAGCTGTAGCAAGATTAGAGAGAAAAAAATGCTAGGACCTATGATTTGAAGAAATGTGTAATTTCTTGCTCATCTCTTGTCAGTATTGGTTTTATGTATCCTATATTGGGTTAACAGAAGCGTCCGATCTTACCCGTCGGCTTTGACCCGTGACGTAAGCGTGTTGTGGTGTGTGACGTCATTACGGCGCGGAGTTTGATTTGCGATTGTGGCGTGTTTGTAGATGTCTTGTTTTTGTTTGTCGTGCTCTCTGGTGGTGTGTTCATGGTTTTCGTTTGTTTCGTTTGTTTCGTGTGGTGGGGTAAGGGACCTACACATTGATCTGTAGCGTAGCCCTGAATACGAGGTTAGGTTGGGAGTTTTTTTTTGGAATGCGGCCGCGGCAGCGGCCGCCTATGATTCGAAAATATTGATTTGACACTAATGAACATGTATACGTAATATGAAGCAATTTGATGAACATATTGATCTGTAGCGTAGCCCACTTGAGGTTAGGTTGGGAGTTTTTTTTTTTGGAATGCGGCCGCGGCAGCGGCCGCCTATGATTCGAAAATATTGATTTGACACTAATGAACATGTATACGTAATATGAAGCAATTTGATGAACATATTGATCTGTAGCGTAGCCCACTTGAGGTTAGGTTGGGAGTTTTTTTTTGGCATGCGGCCGCGGCAGCGGCCGCCTATGATTCGAAAATATTGATTTGACACTAATGAAGCCTGTGGGGGGATGGGGGGGCACTGCAGACTCCCCCCACCGCATAACGACACATGATGATCAAATTTTGAAAAAAAATGAAAAATTTTTTCCGTACCTGCTAAACTGCATAAGTGCCGATGTATGTAGGTGTAAGGGAAGCTTTCGTTTCTTAGTTTTCTATTGGGGGATGTGATCGGTAGGTTCTGTTGAGCTATATAGGTTAAGGGAAGTGTCCGATTATGGATAGGAATGTGTTTTTTGGTATTTGGTCAGTTTTGGGATGTTGATTTATTTCGTTGTTTTGCGTGGTTTTGAATGGCGGTCGGTGGCTACATTTCTGTATATTTAGTTTCTCCGCACCCAAAAACCCCTAATTTCCCACGCTTGTCCCGTTACAGTCATTAGGCTTTTTGTGAAACTTGTGTATTTCAGTGTTTACAATACGTATGCGATGTTTTTATATCCGCCATATTGGAATTGTTTATAGTCGTTTCCGCGGTATTTGTGACGTCATGGGTCAAAGCCGACGGGTAAGATCGGACGCTTCTGTATTTCCCCTATATTTAATTTTATGTCACACGAAACAGCAAGTTATTAACTAGTAGGCAATAAAGAGTTCAGATTTTCTGCAGAGTTCTTGTTCTCTCGATTACAAATAATCCCATCCGCTATTAATTGCGAGATTCTTTTTAAAGAGGGTAGGCTGTCAAACCGGCCGACTCGGAGCAGGACAGGCACCACAGGACATTTCAATTTCCACCTCCTGAATATAGTTTGGACGTGCGGTAGAAAAATGTTTTATGAAGAGGCGTGGCCTGCACTTTAGCATACTTAAGACCAAATAATATGTCTCACATTTCCTGGAATACATATGTTTTATGTTTCAGACTTTTCAGGAAGATGTGCGCTACAAGATGAACATATTTTGAAAATTCGAATTTTTTTTTTAAATATTGACTCAGTTCGTAAATGTCATAGATCCGGGGCTGATGCGCAGAGCAGTCTTGAGTTATAGTGGGTTGTCTCCACATTACCCGTGTTTACATTTAGTGATTTTGCTGTTTCCCCTTCGTTTACTCTCACTTCAAATGAAAACAAAATGGATATCTGTGGCCGGGAGCTATCAAGTGAATTAAAACACATTCACATAATTACGGAAGGCTGAAATATGTCAATAGTTTCAGATTATATTTAGTTTTCACCTTTCTGACAGTCAACCATTAATCGCCTTGCGGAACAATGAAGTTATTTTTGTCTGTTTGCGAAACAAATTTGACTTTTGTTATCCTTTTCTGCAGAGGCAGTCAATGTATTTGAATCGACATGTTTAATTTCATAGTACTGGCTAGTTTCAATTGTTCGCTGCATTTCAAGTGCACATTTTCATTTTCTAGCACGTATGGCATTGTGCCATAATAAAGAACCAAACATGATGTAATACAGTACTGGTGCTTCAAGGAAAATTACATCCCGAAAACCACACTGAAAAGCTTAATATCAGGTCGAGGTCTACTTCATTGGGAATCTGGACATACGAATGTGGACATTTTAGTTTTGTTCACGAAATTCTGATGCTCTTGGAGTATCCTCTGATGTCTTGTTTCTTTTATGACATAATGTATGATCTTCCAAAATTTTGCACGTACATACATACGGGCTTCCTACGTCATAGTAGCTACCCAAGAGCGGTGTCGCCTGTTCTCTGCGCTCTCTGGCAACTGCTGACACGAACCCATTTCTAACAGGTCATGGGAAAATATTGTGAATAGTGGTTTGATAAGCGTTACTTTCAAAGTAAATATCCTTTTACGTAAGTTGAACTATGTGCAGTAATGTACCATAAATTTATTAAATCACAGAGCATTTGACTCTCATTTAAAAATCAACTCTTTGATGACGAGCCATTTAGAAGAATTTCAAACCCTGAAGATCAGACATGTATGTCATCATTAAAAATTTTACTATCACATTTGTGTGTTGTATCTTAAAGTGTAACATGCGCAGAAAAGATCAACAGTATATGCGAAAGCTTAGCTTCTCTTGCAGCTTGAGACCAATATTATATATGAAAGCTTTGCTTTTCTTGTAGCAACATTATGTATATTGATTTAAACTATTAACTTTACCTGTGTCGCGTGTTCGTGCTACTTAACAGTGATGTTGCTGTTGGCTGACATCACGTGTCCTATGCTCTGAATATAGGCGTCATCAGCTGGTGAGATCACGTGACATGAGCTGAAAACGGCTCACAAAAGTGCATCGAAATCTCAATGATTCGGAAAGTAACACGCGGTGTTTGGTGGAATACCAATGTATACTTTCGTAATATGAAAATACGCAGTGTACATGTTGCTGCACGTCAAAGATATTTCCAAAACGTGTCTTTTTTCCCTGAGTTTCGTTTTCTAAAGTGCCGGGAAATTGTATGCTCATGTATAAAACCAAGGATTGACAAGGGAAAATATACTGTCACCTGGGAGAAAGTGTAGTTTTAACCAGGAAATCCGGGATTTTTTTTTGCTTGTCCACGTAGACACCCTGTATAACCTCTGCAGCTGGCGTTGGTGTTAAGAAGATTGACCTGTCTGATTTTTTAGCATTGTTTCAGAAAGGGTTTTTTTTGTTGTTTGGTCATTCCTGAAGAAGGAATACTCACATTATTTGTGGCATGTGCATTAAAAAAATTCACTTATTTCTTTATGATCTGATATTCTTTGCCATTCTCACTTAGAAAATAAGGCAGTGGTTTGTTCTTGTAGTACCACTGACAACTTTCCACACAGCTTTATTCATGTTGATTGAATTTTTAATGCACTGGTTGACTGAGAGCTTCTCTGACTTGGATATCAGTTTCTGAAGAACTTTGTCATATTTTTTGAAATAATTAAGAAAACTGGGGTTTCTGTTACTTTTTCTTTCCTTGTACAGTCTTTGCTTAGTTGTATAGGAGCTGAATATTCATTGTGTTATCATCCCTTCATTTTCAGGTTCAGAGTGTCAACAAAATTCTTAGCCTTTTTATGAGTGTCTTCTTCCAGGTAAACATTTACCAAATACTGTGTTTTAACAAATCCTTAAATAATTGTTAACTATCAGGATCATAAATGCACCTCCAGTGAATTATTTTGAGTGAGGTGGACATGGAATTTACTTCATATTGTAGACTTACATCCAACAGGAGGCCTTTGCCATCAGAGATACCATTTGACAAGTTCTCAAGTTTTATTACTGGGGCAGAGTAGGGATTTACAGTGATAGTTTCAATGGAAGAAGAGAAAGTTGAAGTTAGTCTAGTAGGTTCTTTTGGAGTATTTTCCATTGAGAAAGTTGCTAGCTCTTTTCTTAAATCACTGGCTTCACGTGAAACCACTGCTAATTTACATTAAAATTAAAGTACACTATAACTTTTTTCCTTTTTGAAATGTAATAAGTAATTGCAGATTACAGATTTTGTAGAAAGTGAGCGATGTTTCCACCTGGTGATCTGTAGCTGCGAGTAATGACTGTTTGCTGTTGTTTCAGTTAAAGTACACAATGTTCAAAGTGTTTTTCTACATTTAGATGATACATTTTATTTGTTTCACTGAACTTAAAGCAATTTCTTAAAAGTATTATTCAGTCACCACCCCTTTCAGTGGATCTGCAATATCTAGTGCCCATGACATAATTTGCAAAATTAAAAATGAGAGCTCATTAGCCTTTATCCAGTGCTCAGAAAGGCATATAATACCTACAGTGGGAAGTTGGACAAGGAATAAGTTTCAAATTCTTTCTTGAACTGTACTCCTTTTCCTAAATCTTTCAACTCCTCTTCCTACGGCTTCAACTCTTCCACTGAAAGGAGTTGCCACTAGCTTTGACAGCTTTTATAAGTTTAACCTGTGTGTGTGTGTGTGTGTGTGTGTGTGTGTGTGTGTGTGTGTTTTGTTCTGCCACTGCTTGGTGAGTAGATTTCAGATTTTAAATACACATCAGTGGTATCAATATAACAGCTCTTTGCTGCATTTGATAACTGATGTTTTTGAATTGTATTGTATGCAGACTGAGGCTTTTCAGTCCTTGACTAATAATCTGTTCATGTCCTTCCACAGAACTTACTATATAATTTACATTTGTTAATGTGGCTCTTGCTATCATTATCTGTTGCCTGGTCAACCTCAACTGGAATACATATGACTGTTGAGTCATACCAGTACTTTCCAAATGCATAAAAAGTGGTTTTTCCAGGGCTCTGACTTTGGGGTCTATTGGTGACAGAAAGTTAGGGTCAATTGTTTTGTATAGCCCTTGGGCTAGGAAGCATTTGTGTACCTGTAACTATCCTGCAGTACAGGGCCAATTTTTTAAATATTACACATGTTTTTCAGGTTAGGCAAATGGAGCAAATAGGTTGGTTGTTTTTGTGTTCAATGTGGTCCACAGTGTGCCTTAAGAAGCTCATGGAGGCACCAATTAGATCATTGGTGGTTCCTGCAAAGACCCAAAACAATACAAAAAAAAAGTTTCTTAGCATTTGCTTATGTCAGTACTGGATAAATTAAATAACTAACAAGAGCAAACTGCTGAAGTTTTAAGGATATAATCTCTATGCATTTATCTAGAAATACCATCTTCCTGTTTTCAAATATCAGTATCCATTATCATGAAATACCCCAAAAATGTGGTTTTTGAGTATAAAATCCAAGCCACAGATTCAAAGATGGCTATGTAGAGGCAATGGCTGTAATTTTTATGACATTCTTAAGATTCCAGTCCTGAAAGAAGTTGAAAATTTTATACATTGTCCATGTGGCTTCTTATTGTCTAGGCGATGATTCCTTTGCTGCTCTGGGTCCAAGAAAAGGTGCGGGTTTTTTAATTATTACTGGACTATCGAAAAATGACGCAGTATTTCACGGTTTCTTTGTATCAGAAACACATTGATTGCCAAAACTATATACACGACTACACTCAACCGCGGCCAACACTCAAGTGGCCGAAAACACGTTGTATACCAAAGATCACGGTCATAAGCTACAAAGAACATACAATTCCAATATCGATTATTGATCGCAACACCTAACTTAGTATTATCTTAAGCAAAAGCTTTTTTAACACGACTTTAGTGTATAATAAAATAAAATGACGTCTATTTGTCAGTTCCATAACAATAGCCCCCCAAGAATTTTGTAAGTATGAAAATGTGAACAAAATTCTGACACCAGAATAATGGAACTACCAAGAATAAGTTTTTAAATAAATTAAAATTTTTAATAGGACTGTTTCCTTTGAATTATGCTGACACTGAAATTGTTATACTCAGTAAAGGAAAACATACAATTTGTAACCTTAGAGTAATGAAATATGACAGAAGATTCACAATTTTCACTTAGAAGAGTCCATAATGTTGTAGCACTTCACATGAAACCATTGAAAGACTGTAACTTTTAACTGCGGGCTTGTTTTAATTTCTTTTGTTGCCCACTTTTTACACTACTCACAGTCTGTCCCACATTGTCCATCTGCACATAGGTGACTTCCGTTAAAAGGTCTGATTTCTGCTTGTCCTGCAGTGTGTCTGTTTCCAAAGCTTAGCTGTTTGTATCGCTTCATTGACTATAATGCTATGTTATCTAAAAATCACATACAGAGTTCACCTTTTGGTTACATAATGTTTATATGTAAGTACATAGTTAGGATACATAGTTAACCTTCTGGTAATGTTTATCTAGTGGGAGAAGTTTACAGTATCTGTCTGAGTAATACTACACAGATATGAACTGGTCCAAAAAAAGATTCTTTAAATACTAATAAATTCAATAAACATGTAATACAAATGCATTAACATATTGGGTGTAAAATATCTTATCACAAAGACATTACTCCAAGGATAAAAAAATTCAATTGTTTTCCAAAGTAAAGTTACAGGCAGTTTGTTACGAGGGTTCATATTCACAGTAAAAGTGCAAAGGCAGAATCATGGATGAAAGTTTTGGAATGGTATGTATTTATCAAAATTAAAAAATATTACTGCCTTTGCATTTGCAGTGGTTGAGAGAGAAATATACAGTAATTCATGTGGTTTACTGAAAATGATTATCTCCTTGTAGAGTTGGACATTTCAAGCACTGAAGTGTGTAGTAATTAGGACTCTGCCTTTAAGAGTAAAAAATTTAAAAAAATTTAATTGTTGCAAGACAGATTTAGTGCTGATTAGTGGCTTGCATTTTGAATGATGTCTCAACAAGTGTGGTGTGAGAGTTACACAAACTAAAATTACACAAATTATCAAACATCAATCAAATTGCATAAACATACCCAAATATAAAAAACTAACATGGCTAACATATTACACAGAAAATTCATTGCAAACACTTCATACAGTGAATACGTATCAAACAAATAATAAACATTTTCGAGGGCACAAAACTATCAAAATCAGACAATTTTTTATATACAAAATTTCTAGTGAAAAACTTTTGTTTGAGTCACCTTTTAACTTTCTCAGACTAGTCTTATCCCTTTTGTTTATACAATTTCAACGAAACAATATTCCTTAGCCCGAGAACATTGCTGGATTTAGGATACACCAACCGGTATGCATTTGGGTGTGGATGCTCTACAATCTCGAATGGACCCATGTATATATCAAAGAATTTCTTTATTTCAGAAGTTAGAATTTTTGATTTCTCTTGTGATTTTACTGAAACATAATCTCCTACTTTTAACTTGGATGCTTTGATCTTGCCATCATGTCATCTTTTTCTAATTTCCCCCTGTTATATCATTGTTTCTTTGACTATGGCTTCACGTTCATGCATAGTCATCATTGTGCATGGTGGAAATTCTACGAGTTCAGTGATTATGTTGTCTGGTTTTAGATGAAACATAATTTCATAAGGTGAAAATCCTGTGGAAGTGTGCTGCAAGCTGTTCATAACATCTTAAAAGTCTCGTACATGGTCATACCATGTAGGATGTTTATGACTGCAATATGTACGACATAAGCGACCAATCTTGTGCATATACCTCTCAGCTGGGTTTGACTATGGATTATATACAGATATTTGAATATGTTTGATTCCCAATTTATCAACAAAGGCTTTCCAAACTTTTGACAAAAACTGAGAACCGTTATCCGACAAGATTGCTTTTGGTTTCCCAACATTTAAGAAATAGTCTTTTTCAACTTTTGTGACTATCTCTTTACCTGTGGCTTTTCTGACAGGATACAACTTGATTAGTTTAGAAAATACATCCACCATGACAAAAATGTAGCAGTGGCCACTCCTACTCCTTGGAAGAGGCCCATAGAAATCAACAGCGACTAAGTCTAGAGGTTGTGCAGGAATAATGTTTTGCATTTCACCTTGACATTTTCTGTTACTTACTTTGACTCATTGGCACTTATCACAAGTTGACAATTCTTTTCTAACTTTCTTGGCCATATTGCAGAAGTATGTTTTCTTGTAATTTCTGCATACACTTCTGTATGCCACAATGACCATAGCTCTCATGAGTATATCTAATTGACCTCTCAGCTTCCTCCTCAGGCCAGCATAGTTTCCAATTGTCCGAGTCTTCGTCAGTTCTCCTAAACAGAGTACCTTTAAACACCTTATAGTACTTATCTAATTTTTCATAGTTCTTTTTCCCTAAACAGCTCTTTACTGATTTCCAATTTGCATCACGGTTCTGGTTCCTCCTGATTTTATCAGACAATGATCTAATAACTTTTTCATCTGTGACCCCTTTAATATCCCTCATTTTAAACTGTTTTTCTTCATTCTGACCAAAAATTTCTGTTTCCCCTCCTACTGGTAGCCTTGATAGAGCATCCGCAACTATGTTGTCAGTGCCTTTAATATACTTAATTTCAAAGTTGAATTGTTGTAAATACAATGCCCATCTTGTAAGCCTATCATGATAGAGCTTGCATTCCTGTATATAGCTTAAGCTTTATGATCAGAGTACACTATTACCTTATGTCCAAGTAAATAGGTCCTGAATTTTGAAAATGACCACTGTATCGCTAATAGCTCTTTTTCTGTTACTGTATAGTTCTTTTCATGCTTCAGTAACATTCTGCTTGCAAATGCAATTGTAGCATGAACTGTCTCCCCATTGACTTCTTTTACTTGAAATACTTCAGCACCTAGCCCATAATCACTGCTGTCAGTATGTAAACAGAAAGGTAAATTGAAATGTGGTCTGTGTAACAGGTTCTGGTTATTCAGTTGCTTTTTTATTATGTCGAAAGCCTCTTGACAATCTTTACTCCATATCCAAACAGTGTCCTTCTTTAACAAGTTACTTAGACAGGATGTGTTTAAGCTTTGTTTACTTACAAATTTTCTGTAGAAGCCACATAGGCCATAAAATGATTTCAGTTGTTTTCTGTTATGGGGTATAGGAAACTCTGCAATAGCTTTAATTTTGTCTGGATCAGCCAAAATTCCTTTTTCTGTTATGACATGTCCCAAAAATTTTAACTCTGGCACTGCAAATTTGCATTTTTCCGGTTTGTGTCATTCCCCCTCTTCTAAGTTTCTCACATGCCTGTCTTAAAAGCCCAACATGCTCATTCCAATCTTGTCCAGTTACTAAAGTGTCATCTACATAAATCACTAATTTGGATACAAGTTCCTGCCAAAGCACATGGTCTAAAGCTCTAATGAATTCTGCTACCGATGAGTTCAAGCCAAAAGGGACTACTCAACACTGATAGCAACGACCATTATCATCTGGTCCATACACTAGGTCCCATTGCACATCTGTTGGCAGCCTTCTCTTTAAATCATCTATCTGTGTGAGCTCATCAAAGGGTTTACTCAAATGTACAAGTTTCTTCAATTTATTCTTAGAAAACTGTTTCATAGTCCCCTGTGTTTCTCTATAATTTGGTCCATTCAGGAACTCGCTCTTTATCCTGGCTTGTTCAGTTTCAGACCAGAACCATTTTAAGAACTCAATTTCAAATTCTGCATAAGACATGTCCATAGAAAAATTTTGATTGGCCCATGACAAAGATTCCCCCTCCAAAATTTTTTTTAACAAACTTAATTTTGACACTTTCACTCATATTGGGCAAAAAATTCTCTCTACAACTCTGCAGAAAGTCAACAGGATGCAAACTACACTCATTAGAAAAGGCTTTAACTGGAATATTGGATAATAAGGTACATGTGTTCATAGAAAGATTTTTGTTAGATACATCATTGCTAAATATTTCAAACTTTTGGTTTAACTCTGATATTGTACTTTTTAATTCACTAACATCTGTCTTAGTTTCAATCTCGTGGAGTTTTACTGTGTTACTGACTGTTTCCATTTTATCATTCACAACATTTAGTTTAGAGTCTACTCTACTTTCAAGATCTACTGCCATAGCTTTTACGTTTACACAAACTGTATCTATTTGACTATTAACATTAACAGAACACTTTGCATTTTTCTCTCTGTCTGTGACCAGTTCATTTTTTACAGACTGAATTTTGCTACTCAGACTAGATTTTACTTCTCCCACTTAAGATCCTACCACCAAAATCTTTGTTTCTGCCTTGCTAAGTTTCTTGTCTATCTTTGATATATCGTTGTGAAGTTTATTACCCCAAAGTAAGACATTATCAAATTTTTTGTTCATAGCTCCTTCTGTCCGCGACCGTCCAATTCATGTTTTGCAATTGATCTTCATTAGCTTGTAAGCGGGCTGCTGCAGTTTGATTTAAAGCTAACGATTGTTCCATCATTTGCAACAGTGATTTAATGTCCGACGTCTCACGTTTTGATGACTTAAGAATTTGATCCGCTTCTTTGACTGACTCATCTTCCGTTTTTATTGGCATGTCTACGTCCCCAAAGACTAACAAATTTTCACAATCCTGCTCGGATTCAGCACAACTTTCCTCTTTCACAGTGGTCATTTTCGTGAAATTTCACACACAAAATAATAAAAGGAATAAACAGCACTACACAAATGTACTTACCTTTTCAGTCTGGGTCCTCACTCGTGTGGTCAGTCCACTTTACTGCTTCGTTTCATCTCCCTTGACTTCCATGTATAGCACTTCTTCGTACCACGTGGTCATTAGACTTCTACAAAACAGATTTCGTCAATCCAGTACATATAAATGTCTTAATCCCGGCAAAGAGCCCCCAGTTGTCACGAACCCGCTCTACTGTGCAGGAAAAGTTATCTCCATAAGGACACCGTTACGGTGTGGCTAATGGCTGTATAGTACTTTAGTAGAGCTGGCCATGATGTCTCCTTTGTTGATGCTGCTGAGTCTGTGTTGTCCATGTGGCTTCTCGTTGTCTAGGCGATGATTCCTTTGCTGCTCTGGGTCCAAGAAAAGGTGCGGGTTTTTTAATTATTACTGGACTATCGAAAAATGACTCAGTATTCCATGGTTTCTTTGTATCAAAAACACATTTATTGCCAAAACTATATACACAACTACACTCAACTGCGGCCAACACTCAAGTGGGCGAAAACCCGTTGTAGACCAAAGATCACGGTCATAAGCTACAAAGAACATACAATTCTAATATCGATTATTGATCGCAACACCTAACTTAGTATTATCTTAGGCAAAAGCTTTTTTAACACGACTTTAGTGTATAATAAAATAAAATGACATCTATTTGTCAGTTCCATTACAGGTGCAAGGAAAATAGTGAAAGACAGTTCCAGTAGGAGAAAAATCCCCAGAAGAAGAAATTAGTATGAGTGAGAACCAGTGATAATTAGAGACAGTCATAAACAGTGGCAACAAAGAAGAGAGAAGACAGCTGCAATGGAAAGGATCGAATGAGACATTAGCAGTAAGAGGGTGGCAGTGAGAGGAGATAATAGTAGCAGGGCAGAAGGAAGGGAACCATGACTATGACACAGGGGACAGTTACAGAGATAGAGAGAAAATGACAGTGATTGATGGGTATAAGCGACTTGGTGTGATGGCTAGTGAGTGTAAGCAAGTTAGTTTGAGGAAGATAGAATGTGGCAGCTAGTACCCCACTTTTTAATTGGTGTGTTAAAAAGGAGCATATTTGCCCTTTGTGCTCTGATAGGGGCATTTTTCTGTTGGCAAGTGATTTTGTTGCCTTCGTAATACCCCGATGCGTGCTTTAAAATAAGATGCGTCATTTTCATCTAGGATTTCAAATTGAGTTTACATATTACTTGGAGGGAATTCATTGCTCCCCGTTTTTTTTTTATTTTTGCACGTGTCTACCCGGTTGTCCAGTTATATTTTGTGACTTCCTCTCTTTCCACCAATGCCATTTTCAAGTCCGTTTTGCACCAGCACACTCAAAGGCACTCACGATAATTAAAATGATTCTCCTGACAAGAGTCTACTGCTGTCTTGGCAAGTACCACCATGGTTTCAAATTAGTTCCTTAATTTCATCAATTTAAAATTACTTAGGACACTCTATGAGAGGGGGTTATATCAATTTATTTTTCAATATGATACCCATGTACACTAATACATTTGTGTTCTCACTCAGATAACTTCTGCAAACCATTCAAATAAAAAGTCTTTTATTTCAAATCCAACCAAGCATTCACTGCATCATCATTGTCCTTTGAGGTCATTTTTAGGTTTGGAAAAAGAAATAAGACTGATGGAGCCAAATCTGGTGAATATGGCAGATAGTGTAAAAATTCAAACCCACAGTCACACAGTGTTGCGAGGGCTTTGTGTGCTGCTGCACTGTCCTGATGGAAAAGAACTCCACATGCCAATTTTCCACACTTTTTTTCCTTTATCTCTTCTCTCAAATGGTGCAGGAGAGTGCAATAGTATGATCCACTGACAGTTGCACCTTTTCGGAAGTTATCCGCCATGTTTACCACTTCTGCATCCCAGAAGACCGATGCCAATAACTTACCGGCTGATTTTTGCACCTGGAATCTGTTTGGGGCAGGGGATGAAGGATGTTTCCATTGTTGTGACAGCTGTTTTGTCTTGGAATCAAAGTGGTGAACCAACATTTTGTCCATTATCACATTCCTTGCAAGAATGCTGTCTTCATCCACCTCAAATTGGTGCACGATTTCTACGTAATGCTGCACATGTTCCCACTTCTGATCTGCATTCAAGTCTTCCAGGACAAACTGAGATGAAACTTTGCATTCCCAAAATATCAACAACAATGTTGTGAGCATGCCCATGAAAGATTCCAAATGTGGTTTCAGTGTGCTGCAATGTTGTTCGATGATCCTATAAAGTCGTACCATGAATTGCAGTCACTGTTTCATCAGTGGCAATGGCGATAGGTCTTCCACTGCTTGGCATGTCTTCAACACTCATTCTTCAATGTTTGAAGTCGGACGCACAGTTTCTCACTGTTTCATAAGATGGAGCACTGTCCTTATGTATGTTCCACATGTCCTCCAAAATTTCCTTGGGTGTCACTCCCTTCAAATGAAGATACTCAATCACAGCACAGTTCCCTATTCTCTCAATATTCACCATTTTGCTTACACTAAGATATAAAACACATCCAAGTGGCAAAACTAACGAAGCAGGAGATGCGAAATTTGACTTGCATACCCAGAAAGGGTCACCATAAAAGTAGGTGGTGGTATTTGTGGAAGGCACTATGGTAACTAACTCAGGCTATAAACTTTTAGACCATCCCTCATATATCTTGCTGTAAACACTGACTCCCCTCCTGCTGTCGTAGTGTGATCCTGGGGATGAACGGACTACAATAAGTTACAGATATGGATGATACTCCACAATTGGACCAAAGTAATCCTGAATTCTGTTATGGTTATTCTCACTTGCAAAATGTACCTCTGTCATCCTGTGACTATGAAAACTCTTTTTAGGTCATTTGTTTGCACCATAAGGTTTTTATTATCTCGTATTTCAATTACTACACTGGATCTTTTAATGTGTTCCTCAGTATAAGTGCCTTACAACGACTGATTTCCCTGACCTCCTATGTCGTACAGTTACATCAAATAAAAGGACATTTCTACATTTTGGATGCTGTGTATTGTAGCAAGCTGTGTTTCCACTGGCAACTCTCATTTGTGGCTGTTCTAAGGTACCAACTGTAATCTAAGACCTGACCCTTTGGACGACATGACTACAGAACTCTTTTTCAGATGCAGGGGCAACTGTATTGGGACAGGAGAAGAGATTCCCAGTGAGACTGGCCAAGGGCTTATGGAGATTATGCATAAAAGACACGAAGATCACAGAACTAATGGCAAAGATAAAAGCTTTCTGTCATTTAAGCTCAGATTGAGGTAGAAAAAATTTAGTTCTGTTGGAGGGGATGAACAGAATCGAGGAAGAGGGAAAGGCAGCAGTTTGGATAATTCTCTTATTTTTGAGCAAAAGAATGAATACAGCCTGTTACCTGGTTGAGGGCAGGAACCTCATTGAGCTCTACAAGAAAGTAGGGTGCAGCATACTATTAAATTTTTATTATGATGCACATCAGAAATGACGTGAGCAGGAAAAGCTAGATCTCACTGCTATGTAGCAATCATGGGAGCAGTATATTTGTGTGTGCTTGTGCGAAAGAGAGAGAGAGAGAGAGAGAATAAAAGGTGTCTTGTGAACAGAGAAATATTGCGATTGCACTTTTGTTTAAAATCGCTGTATGCAAGGTAACGTAGCTTAAACAATGTTCATACATCTGATCTGACATTACGTGAACTCAGTTTGACAGTTGAATGACAGTTCTAAAGTTGCCTGGCCTGCCACACATCTTCAAGACAGGACGCTGTAGCACAGAATAATGTAACACTCTGCAGGCACTGTGCTGTTAGTTGTGCTGGGGCTGCAAGTACTATTCTGTCTTGAACAAGTGTGGTGTCCATCCCTATCAGTTTACATACATGAAAAATAACAAAACTTCTGACCAGTCTACAATCCCAATTCCATTAATAGGTAAATGTTGGGTAAAACGTAACTTTACCAAAGTTATCTAAACATGTCATTCAAATACACCGCCTTAAGACAAGTCCAGATAAATGAATTGTCATACACAAAGGAAACTTTTTTGAATAAGCTGTGATGCATCAGATTGTTACAGGCCCCAATAGTGAGTCCAGCATAAGGAAAGTTCTTGTAGTTTGGAATGCTTTGGACAGTTTTAAAAAAATCAGAATGATAGCCTTCAACAGAGCAATAGCAACACAGACGCTTCTCTGTAACGCTGTTCACACGTTTGACTTGTTTGATCTTGTGAGGTAGGTGGGTGAGGCAGCACTACCCTCTGCACAGCAGGATTTTTCCTGTGCCGCTGCTTGCACCTGCATCTGCATGTGACACCCATTTTCCCCCCTCCCCCCACTCTGTCCACCTCTACCTCCCACACTTCGACCATCTTACACTCGAACCTCTACATGTACATTTCTTCCACAACTCCTCCCTTACCTCTCTCGCTCTCATCCTCCCTGGCTTTGCCTGCCCATGTACTGCCCCTCCAGGAGCAAAACAATTGAATAAAGAGACAGATACTACACAGACGTGACATGGCAGCTGTGCTATCTGCCCACATCTCAGCCCCAGTTTCTGACACTCACACTGCAGATACCTGTGAAGCTTGTTGTTAGTGTGTCAAATGTGGTTGGAACTGATCCAGGGGTTTTGGAGATCATGCAAGTTTGCAGCATGTTGCTTATCTTGGACTGAGAATGTGTATTGGCGATATAAACCTAACTCTGTCTGCAGCCTAGTTAGTGGTCACATTTGAAGCCACCAAACTTGCAAATAACAAACGAGATTAATAATACTTACTTCCTTACATTTAAAACATTGGAAGAAAGCAGTCCATTCTAGGTAGCTGAGATTGTAAATACGATGATTGAGTTGTTATTCATCCCCCACCCCCCACCCAAAAATAAAAATTAAAAAAAATAAAAAAATAAAAGAAAAAGAAATCTGGTTCCGTGTGCAATCACATTTTGAAGCACTCTTTCTTGTAATGAGTCAAGCTGTTGAGCTAGTTCAGTGGTAAATATAAGTACACTTCTGACCTTGAAATGGTCATTCAAATCCAGTTGGTTCTCATACTGAAGTAGAATTTAAAGATAAGAAAGCTGACAATACATGTAGATGCATACAGAAACCCAGTTGGTAAATTATTCAGTGGCACACATTAATCAGTCAAGTTGTACGTTCACAAAAAGCTAGTTACATTTTCAGATTTTCCTAATTTCTTTTTTTCTGTTTGGTGCCAGAGAATTATTATAAAGCAGAGAGAATTTATTAACTCTCCAATGAGATAGGAATAGACAGCTGAAATAACATTCTTTTTCACAGAGTGACCACGTAAACTCCAGTTAGTGACCGACTGCTGTGTGTGTCCTCTCCCATCATCATAGTTATATCACACATTTCAGGTGTGAAGTAGAACAGACAGCCACCAAAATGACTGCAGGCCAAAGTGCTGAACTGAAAGGCCAACAGGTTCTGTCTCTATTTCTATGATCATGATTAGGGACTAATGCATGCTTAAGAATATTCCTTGTACTGAAAACTGAAAAGCACAATGGCCAGTTGTGATATGCTGATTCATAGAAACACTGGTGGTTACACTGTAAACATTACAAGTCTGATGAGGATAATTTCATTGGCTCTGTCCCAAAAATGGAGGAATACAAATGAAAAGACAGCACATGACAACAGACAGAACAAGATTTTCTGCAGAGAAATTTTTTTAAGCTGTGAAGAACACACATCTTCAAATCCAGAAAATGGACTGTGCAGGTCAACTGTGCTTAATGACAAAAATGTTTGGTTCAAAAAGCAGTTGAGAAATGAAACCAGTAAATTTGTGCAGTCCAGTTTCATGCCAGCATCTGTTGTGATGAAAAAATGAGGGGTAGTTGCCATTAGAACATGTAAAATGGATCACAGAACACTGACACAAACTTCTAGAATATGGCATTTGTAAGAACTGCCATTCGGTCTATGGTATGAGGAAGTGGTTGTAAACTTCTAACTATTCCCTCAAAAATTAACCATATAACCTTTGTAATTGTATCTGGCATTCTATCAAGTGTATTGTAGCTAGTAGACACAGGCTTCAGGCCAAAGGGAATCCATTTATTTTTGACATTTTCTCTGTGTACACACTTACTCCTGCTGTAACTAGTATACCAGGATATGCATCAAATTCTTTAGTTGTAAATGGCATGCTCATTTTCACTGATCCTTCTAGATTGGTTATAATTTCTAAATATATAATTTGCCTTCCAGCTGGTTTCATGTACAATTATGTAAAACCTTTTGTCCATTAATATAATCTAAAAGTTACATTTCATAGAAAGAAATTTTGCTACATGTGTTGGATCAGATCTTTCCCATGAAAATTATTCTTCAGAAGGTTCCTTATGCCACTTGGTTCTATATTTATCACATAGTGTCTGAAGAAGACACAATAGCTTTAGTGTCTTAATCAGCTCTACCAGTGTCATTTCTACTATTATTGCTCATCTCTTTTGACTTATTGATCACTTAAAGTGCAAATAGCATGTTCAGCATATGAAACAGCATCTTTCTTACTTGGAATGCATTTGTCTGCAGAATTTTCTTCTCCGACATCTGTAGTTTCAACAGTAGACAATTACTTTACGTTACAGTCTTCTTTGATTTGTAGCTTAATCTGCTGTATTCAGATTCAGAGAATCCTTGTATACTGTCCACGAGAGTGGCCAGCAACAATTCGACTATGTTGTTGTAACGATTTTGTACATACACAATTGTGCATATATAGTAACTTCCTTGGGTTACAGTGGTGAACTGATTATGGAACAAGGCATAATTTTTTTTTTTTTTTTGTGTTTACACACAACGGTTGATGCAACATACTTCATCCAATTACATATTCCTTGACAGATACCTCAGTTGTTGAAGTCTGCATTTTGATTGTTCAGAAAATGTTCCACCCTAAAAATCGACATGGTCTGAGGAAAAAATCACTGAGAGGAGAATATGGAGATAAGGCAAAATTTGATGACTGAAAGAGATGACATGTCTGTTCTGTACAGAATGAGCTGATACATTGTCATTGAGCAAAAATATGACCTCATTAAGCTTCTTGTGACACTTCACCCTGACTGCCTTGCATTACCTCATCTGGAGATTTCACCAGTAGGTGGAGTTTTTCTCCTTATTGTTATAATCTGACAGCAACACACAATGGCACTTTCAAAGAACACTCTGCATCAACTTACCTGCTGATGTTTGCCTCTTTGCTTGTTTTATTGGTCATGAATCCATGTTTACCCTGCTTTCTATGCTCCTTTCTTTTGGGGTAATGACTGGAAGTGATGCAATATGCCTTCACCCTGCACTGTGTGGTGGTATGTGGATTATGTATGTATGTAGAAGTAGATGGATGTAGATACACTCAGCACTCGTTCAGTGATTAAATGATAAAGAAGCCACCATCTCTGTTAGCCATACACAACTGCGACATATCCACTGTTGCGCGCGCGCTAATATAATGTAATACAATTTCTCATGCCCTGAATAAGATCCATTGTATCTAAAATTTTGTTCTCCACACCTAGAACAGCTTTTTGCCACCCTCCCAATATCTGCAACATTCCTGTCAGACCCTGTGCTCCTTTTGCACCCATCTCCCTACCCTATGGCTCCTACCCTTCAACTGCTCCAATGCAAGATGCGCCATGCCCCATGCCCCATGCCCCATGCCCCATGCCCCATGCACCCTCCTACCACCCACTGTTCCAGCCGACACATGTCATACCCCAACTGTTTGGCCTTTTTTCACCAAATTACCAATTAGGATGAATGGGCATAGATAGTGGGTGTATACTGGCAAAACACAATATAGTGTTGCAGAGCATGTGCTACAACATCACAATTGTGACCTCGGTGCCTGTTTCACCACATGTGCTGTTTGGAATCTTCCCCCCAAACAACAGTTTCTCAGAATTCTGCAGGTGGGAACTAATGCCAAAACATGTCCTTGGTTCTTACCACCCACCTGGCATTAATTTACGTTAATTTCTTCTGTCTCAGCATTTCTTCACAGTAAGTTCTCCTTCTGTCACTCAGTTTTAGTTTTCTACATCTTTCATTGTCTTACCTGTCTATTTTTCACTGCCCCATCTGACCTCTGTTACATACAATGCACTTAGCTTTTCACTCTTATTAACTCATGTGTGATGTTTAATCAGCAATGTGCATCTTGCGTATTATCCAGTCTTCCACCTTTCAGCTCCAAGATTTTTAAATCTCATACAATGCAGTCCCCAACAATCAGTCTTTCCTTCTTACGCTGTGTGGTAAGTCTCTCCTGACCCGCAGTCCCAGTTGACTTTCCCAAGATCTACCTGTTTTTCTAGACCTCTCTAGCCCTTTTCCTTAAGCCCTCTTCCTTCCCCTTCAACTGTTGTGCCTGAAGGAGGAGCTACTGGCTTCAAAAGCTTGCCTAATTACAACCTTCTTTTATGTGCGTTTTCTGCCACCACTTGATTAGTAGATTTTTATCTATTAATTATTATTGTCATTTTCGTACTGTCTGAACGTTATATGTTGTGTGTTGCTAGCCAACCATTCAGGTCATGGATTACACCTGTTTCTTATAGGATCAATTTTTATTCTAATTTTTAATGAGACTCCATATATGGCAGTACAGATTCCTTGACATACTGGTATTATAGCGGTCAAAAGTCTTTAGCCAGTAGAATGTCACCTAGGTAGCATACAGTAGTGTTTTCTGATTTACACAGTAACATTTGGCAAGTGCCTCTTAAATCTCCTTCCTATTCGTCACGGCATTGTGCAAATTCCTCCTTAGGGTGGAGATTGCTTGCATAAAACCAATGAAGAAGGATGAAAACACTATCTTATTACTTCTAGAACATACAAATTTTTGGGGATAACATATTTTATGGGGCTGTCAGAGAGTGCTGGATCTTCCTATAATAGTTGTATAAATGATTTCTTAACTCCAGTGAGTACATGTTTCATTGTAGTTTCACCTTACGTTTAGGATTATTTATTTGCTACATGGTTGTTTTTTCACTGAAGATGCAGCTGGAAGTGTTGTGAAACTGATAGTGCCTAAGAATAAAAGGATTATACAGCTGAAGCAGCTTGATTTCTCAACGTGGTTTGTCAAGGCTATGGTTGCCCAGATTGTAAAGTTTTTAAACAAAAAACTCAGAAAGTGCCTGTGGCATCTGATAATTGCATCCTGTGATGACACATTGTTGCCATACACTTCCATTTAATTTCGGATTGTAGCAACATTGTCCTCCTTTAAATGCTGAAAATGCCACACAATTTATCAGGCCTGCAGAGATTTGCCTGAAACCAGTTATGTATTATGTAGGTTTTTTTTTTTTTTTTTTGTCAGATGCTGCTCCCCAACAAATCTTGACTAATGTATCTATGGCAGCTGACATATTAGGGTTCAGTTTCTACTGTTACCTCATCCAATCTGCACTTTTCTGACAATATAATGCAATACTAAAACTGGTAATAGTACCATATTTGGTGAAAAAAAAAAGAAAAAAGAAGAAAAAACCTAGGTTTTTGAGTTGTACATTTCTTCTTCCTTGGAGTAGGAAATATTGGTTAGGGAAGTTTGGAGAAAATGGGGCAACTCACTCAGATCACAGACTGAGTGGACTGTGCTGTGAGTAGAAAGTGTCACAAGTTTGGTTTGGTTCCATTTATTTACATGTTCTGTGGATAACTTTTGCGAGAGCTTGTCATGCTTGTGTTGGTTCGAGGTGATGGTGGTGGTGTTTGGAATTTAATGCAGGACTTTCACACAAATAAAGGTCTGCAAGACCTTTACGCTACCACCTCTTCTTTCCTCACCGGCCAAACACTAACAGTGAAGTTCTTCTCCACCACCAGAATTCAAATCATCAGATCTTAGAATTGAGCTCCACTACACACATGTTGAATAGCCGACTTGTCTACAGAGGTAAATACATCAGATAATATTCTTACTACACATGTCTGTGAAATACATTGTGTATTGCATAGAACTGACCCAGAAAATTATTTCATTTGACACCAGTGAATGGAAGTATGTGGAGTAAGCTAATTTTGTAAAGCTTTCATCACCAAAGTCTGAAATCCAGAATGAGATTTTCACTCTGCAGCGGAGTGTGCGCTGATATGAAACTTCCTGGCAGATTAAAACTGTGTGCCCGACCGAGACTCGAACTCGGGACCTTTGCCTTTCGCGGGCAAGTGCTCTACCACTGAGCTACCGAAGCACGACTCACGCCCGGTACTCACAGCTTTACTTCTGCCAGTACCTCGTCTCCTACCTTCCAAACTTTACAGAAGCTCTCCTGCGAACCTGCAGAACTAGCACTCCTGAAAGAAAGGATATTGCGGAGACATGGCTTAGCCACAGCCTTGGGGATGTTTCCAGAATGAGATTTTCACTCTGCAGTGGAGTGTGCGCTGATATGAAACTTCCTGGCAGATTAAAACTGTGTGCCCGACCGAGACTCGAACTCGGGACCTTTGCCTTTCGCGGGCAAGTGCTCTACCAACTGAGCTACCGAAGCACGACTCACGCCCGGTACTTACAGCTTTACTTCTGCCAGTACCTCGTCTCCTACCTTCCAAACTTTACAGAAGCTCTCCTGCGAACCTTGCAGAACTAGCACTCCTGAAAGAAAGGATATTGCGGAGACATGGCTTAGCCACAGCCTTGGGGATGTTTCCAGAATGAGATTTTCACTCTGCAGCGGAGTGTGCGCTGATATGAAACTTCCTGGCAGATTAAAACTGTGTGCCCGACCGAGACTCGAACTCGGGACCTTTGCCTTTCGCGGGCAAGTGCTCTACCAACTGAGCTACCGAAGCACGACTCACGCCCGGTACTCACAGCTTTACTTCTGCCAGTACCTCGTCTCCTACCTTCCAAACTTTACAGAAGCTCTCCTGCGAGGAGCCATAGGGTAGGGAGATGGGTGCAAAAGGAGCACAGGGTCTGACAGGTAGAGCACTTGCCCGCGAAAGGGAAAGGTCCCGAGTTCGAGTCTCGGTCGGGCACACAGTTTTAATCTGCCAGGAAGTTTCAAAGTCTGAAATGATTCAGAGAGCAAAGTTTCTGGAACCGAGGGTTAATGCACATCTATAACATGTGATTTGCAGTTAAAATTAAAATTATAAGGGCACCGAGGAATTTTGAACAGCTGGTTGTGCAGGTTATCTTGCCTGATGCCCCATATCCTTGATTGCTATGATGTAACTTAACTTGTACATAACTGAACAAAGTGTACCTTTTATAAGCTATGTGATACACTTTTGCCAAAAATCAGTTAGTGATACCTTTTAACATTTAATTTACTGGACATGGTGTTGTAGCTTGGATCATACAAAAACAGTACTCTTTCTGCTTTACCAGTGTAAAGTGGAAGATCAGTTACATGAAACAAGAACAGGAGTGGTTCTGCAGTTGAATCCTACAGGACAACAGTAGCAATTTGTCCCTTCTCAATTCAAGATGCTATCAAGATGAATCTTCTATCTGACACAGTACTTTGCATTCTTTTGTTTAAGTAATAACTGGACCACTTACTCATTGTACCTAGAAAGCATCTGAGTTCCTCATGTTGTTGTTGTTGTTTTCATTCTTCTTGTTCTTGTTCTTGTCTTGAGTCCAAAGACTGGTTTGTTACAGCTCTCCACGTTAATGCAACCTACACCCTTCTGAATTTGCTTGTATTCATCACTTGGTTCTTGGTTCCCCTCCAATATTATTACCAGCCCCTCCCCCCTGCTTCCCTCCCCACCATATTGGAAACACCTCAATGACCCCAAATGTGTCCTATCAACCGATCCCTTCTTTCGGTCCAGTTGTGTCCCAAATTTGTCACCCCAAATATGTTCAGCACCACCTTATTAGTTACATCACCCACCCACCCACCTAGTCTTCAACATTTTCTGTAGGGCCGCATTTCAAAAGCTTCTATTCTCTTTTTGTCCCAACTGTTGATGGTCAATGTTTCATTTCCATACATGGCTGAATTCCAGACAAATACTTCCAGGAAATACTTCCTAACACTTCAAGCTGTGTTCAATGTCAACAAATTTCTCTGAAATACTCCTCTTGCCATTGCCAGTCTAGATTTTATATCCTCTCTACTTTGGCCAACATTAGTTATTTTGCTATCAAAATAGCAAAACTCATGGAGTACTACAGGTGCCTCATATCCTAATCTGATTCCCTTAGCATCACCTGATTTAATTCAACTACATCTCATTGTCCTTGTTTTGCTTTTGTTGTGTTCATCTCATATCTTCCTTTCAAGACAGTGTCCATTCTGTGCAGCTGCTCTCCCAAGTCCTTTACTGTCTGACCCAATTATAATGCCATTGGCAAACCTCAAAGATTTACTCTCCTTGAACTTTAATTCATACTCCGAATGTTTCTTTGGTTTCCTTTACTGGTCATTCAATATACACACTGCATAACATCAGAGATGAGCTATAATTCTGTCTCATTCCTTCTCAACCACTCCTTGTGTTTCATGCCCCTCGGCTATAGCTTTTCACTCCTAGTACTTTCCCAGTCTGTATTGTCGAAAGCTTTTTCTTAGTCTAAAAATGCTATGAATGTAGGTTTGCCTTTTCTTAATCTATCTTCTCAGGTAAGTCATAGGGTCAGTATTGCCTTGTGTGTTCCTACAGTTCTCCAGAATCCAAACTCATCTTCCACGAGGTCAGCTTCTACCAGATTTTCCATTCTTCTGGAAATAATTGATGCCTCATCCAGATAACAATAAAAATGAAAATACTGCAAATTAATTTATCATTCAGGCATTATAATACATAGTGAGTGAAATTGGTATTGTATAAGGCACTTTCAGCGGGGAGTCCCTCCTAAAAGAAAAAAGGCAACCGAAATAGAATCCTTTGTTTGCAGTTTTATATAATCTTCAAACTGCTGTGAAGTGCACGGCATAGGATACTTAGCATTGTAATATATTAAGTTTTCTTCCCATTCAAATCTTATCTGAAGTTCAGGTAGACTGACTACTTAAATGGCTCTGGAGTTTAATTAAACTAATGTTGCCTTTGCAATCCCTGCTGGTGTGGTACATAGAGGGCTCAAAAATATGCCCATATTCTTCACTTAATTCTGGACCTGAAAACTTCATAATTAGGCAGTTATGGGGTGAATCTACCAATTTAGGTTTTCCAACATTTGTGCAACACTATCCAGTAAGTCAAACTAACCTGAAAAAATACCTGCTACCATCTTTGTATACATTCCATATCCCATGTTAATCCTATTTGGTAAGAGTCCCACACACGAGCAGTATTCGGACATGGGATGGACTAATCAATTGTACAGTGTCTCTTTTGCAGATGGACTCCATTTTTCTAGTATCCACTCACTGAAGTGACATGCACCATGTGCCTTACTTATTATTAAGCCTAATGCCCACTCCACTTGATACCCCAATGAACTGCTACACTCAGATATTTTTTCTGAGTTAACTGATGGCAGTTTTCTGTAGTGAATGTCATAGTCATAGTATACAACATTTTCTTTTGTGCAGGACACTGTTTTACATTTCTGGACCTTCATTACAAGTTACCTGTTGTTGCAATGCTCTGAAATCTTGCCAAGATATTTCTGGATATTTGTGCAGCTTTCTCCAGACAGTAATTAGTTATAGATAACTGCACCATCAGTAAAAAGTCCGAAGTTACTAGTTATAATGTCTTCCATGTCATCCATACAAAATACAAGCAGCAACAGACCCAACACACTTCCATGGGGAAAGCCTGAAGTTCCTTCTAATTCTTTTGATGACTCTCCATTCTACATAACATGCTCCTTCTTTCCTACCTACATATCATCAATGCAGAAACAAGTTTTGTTTGATAACCCGCACTGTCACACTTTCATTAATAAACATTCATGATGTAGAGAGTCAGATGCTTTTCAGAACTAGAGATATACTGCATCAACATCTACATTTACATCTACATGGTTACTCTGCAATTCACACTTAAGTGCCTGGCAGAGGGTTCATCGAACCATTTTCATACTACTTCTCTACCATTCCACTCTCAAATGGCGTGTGGGAAAAAGGAACATCTAAATCTTTCCATTAGAACTCTGATTTCTCTTATTTTATTATGATTATCATTTCTTCCTACGTAGGTGGGTGTCAACAAAATATTTTCACATTCGGAAGAGAAAGTTGGTAATTGAAATTCTGTAAACAGATCTCGCCGCAAAGAAAACCGCCCATGTTTCAGTGACTGCCACCCCAACTCACGTAACATATCAGTGACCCTCTCATCACTATTGCACGATAACTCAAAATGAGCTGCCCTTCTTTGCATTTTTTGATGTCCTCCATCAATCCTACCTGGTAAGGATCCCATACTGCTCGGCAATATTCTAGCAGAGGACGGACAAGTGTAATGTAGGTTTGTTGCATCTCCTAAGTGTTCTGCCAACGAAGCACATCTTTGTTTCACCTTCCCCACAATATTATCTATGTGGTATTTCCAATTTAAGTTGCTCGTAATTGCCATAGTCCCTGGCTTTCAGGACACCATGTAACAAAAGGAGAAATTGATGTTAGCACCATCATTATATGGACACTGGTTGATGGGGATGAGTTCATGCTCTTTGAACTCATACATGATGACATATTTCAGTGTTCTACAACAGATGGGTATTGGTAGATTGGATATAAGTTTTGTGTGTCACATATGGTACCTTCTAAAGACAAATTTTACCTGTGCTTTCTTTCACTAGCTGATTACATGTTTTTTGTTCAAGGGATCTACAGTATATAACAACTAAAACAGGAGCTTACTCAGCTGCGAATTTTGTGCAGATTCTTACAAGG
This sequence comes from Schistocerca americana, assembly GCF_021461395.2. Classification (NCBI taxonomy): domain Eukaryota; kingdom Metazoa; phylum Arthropoda; class Insecta; order Orthoptera; family Acrididae; genus Schistocerca; species Schistocerca americana. Next base: position 212,232,802 of record NC_060127.1, on the reverse strand, counting down.
ATTCCACTGAGTTCTGGAGTTTTGTTTGGTTTACTACCCATTTCTCATTCCTTTCATGCATAAGTCTCTGGATACTAATGTTGGTGCCACTAATAGTGCTCATGTATGAGCAGAATTAACATTGGTCTTGTGGGAAGTCTTTCAATAAAGTTTGACTGTGGTAGTTTTTGATGGCAACACGTCTCTGTTCATAGCTCTAAGCTTTGTTCTACATGTTTTTATGCAGTAATCTGTTAGTTTTGAAGTTTTTTCACAGTGACTCCATACCATCAAATGTCCCTCCATCGAGAATGGTTCTACTATGTACTTATATAACCATCAAATGGTTGACTTTCCTTCTAAACTTCAGCCACAGCCCTTCTACATTCTCCAGCCCAGAGGTAATTCTTTGAAATCCTCTTAGAGATATGACACGACTGCGTCCATATCTAGCTGGTTGGATACATAGTGTTTCCTGCTAGTTCTAGCTGACCTTTGTAATTTGGGATTTGAGAATCCGTGAATGCGAAGCAGTTGTAATAACAAAAGATCATAACTGTGTAATGTCATCTAGTCAAATATATATTTTCATCATGAGTTGGCTTTTGTGGTGGTTAACAGGATGTTATGTCACACTGACATATTAGAAAATGATGATTTTTCTCAAATGGTTGGTGGGTGTTTAAAGCCTCCCCCAACAATGACAGTGTGATTGATTCATTTATGTGCTAGTGAACTGTTTTCTATGAAGCTTTTGTTAGATATGAGGTAGCCTGGTGGTTGTTGGAAAAGTCTAATTACATGTATGTGCTCACACTAGATACCAAGTCTTACTCAATCAATCTTGCATGCATATTCACTTCCCACTTGGCTAGGTTTGATTGTCTACTTTTACAAATATACCACCCCAAACAACTGAAATTCCAGGTTGGAATGTCAACAACATTATAGAAAAGACAGAACGCTACTTACCATAACAGTGACACATTGAGTAGCAGACAGGTACAACAAAATGACAGTTTCACATAGCTTTTGGCCAAAGCCTTTTTGAGAAGAGAAGATAAACACACATTCTCACAAGCGAGAACATATTGCGCAGTTGTAACCAGTACCTCTGGCTGCTGTGGCCAGAATGTGATAATCATGTTGAATGAAAACAGCAATTCAAAGTGGGCTGTGGAAGGGAGACGGATAGCAGTCTGCAGGTGGGGTGAGAGAAGAATGTCATTTGGTGGAGCATGCAGAGGCTAGATGGAAGCACAGTAAGGATACCAGGTGCAGTATCAGACAGCTGTGGGGAAGGGAGCCTGGAGAAAAGTGAGTGGAGCAGGTGTGGAGCAGAGAAGGCGAAAAAGACTGGTGGGCACATTTTCAGAGAGCAACACTCTGAGGGTGAGGACATGATAATTTCAGAAGTGGAGATTGTGTTATTCCCATCTGCCCAGTTAAGAAAAGCAGGTGGTAGAGGGAAGACTCCAGGTGGCCCAGGTTATGAAACAGCCACATTAAGCTGCATGTTGCTCCACAGGGAGGTCCACATAAGTCTTGGCCACAGTTTAGTAGTGGCCTTTCATCCCGGTTGACACCTGGTTGGTAATTCTACCAATATATGTGGGGGTACCCAGAAAAAAACTGAAATAACATTGCTGTGGGTGGAGCTTATATATGCCTAGCAGCAGAAATGTATACTACATAACATAATTCATTGCCAGTTCAGTGCCATCTGTGTTGTTCATCTAGCTTGTTCTGTACATCTGCAGTGATCAGTTTTTCTAGTGCTGTTTTGTTCTTGGATCATTTTTTATGATGTCAAGTTCAAATGAACAATGTGCAGCTGTGTAATTTTATTTTCTACTCAGTAAAAATGCTGCTGAAACTGTTTTGATGTTGAAAATGGCTTACTGAGGTGATGCTGTGGAGAAACTAAAGTGTATAATTGGTTTGCTCAATTTAACAATGGTGACATATCGATTCTTGACAAACCTCATTCTGGACATCCATCAACTGTCCAAATTGACAAAAATATTGAAAAAGTTAGTGTGTCTGCGCTCCCAGACCACTGACAGACAATTGATCAACTGTCAGAGATTAGTAGGTTATCTTGGAGCTCTGTTCAATGAATTTTAATGGACCATTTGGGAATGAAAAGGGTTGCTGCTAAGTCTGTTCCTGAGGTTCTGACTGACAATCAAAAGGAACGCCAAGTTGAAACGTGTCATGTTTTGAAACAGCAGCTTGAAAACGATACAGATTTTCTGTCAAAGATCATACTGATGACGAATCACGGTGTTACAAGTATGACCCAGAAACAAAGCAAGAGTCAAGCCAGTGGAAGAAGTCGTCGCCACCTCATCCGGTAAAAGTAGTGAAGCCAAATCAAACATTGATACAATGCAAATTTGCTTTTTTGGTGCCAAGAGCATAGCTCAATAAGAATTTGCTCTTCCAAGGTCAGACTGCCAATCAAACCTTTTATTGGGAAGTGTTAAGAAAATTACACAATAATGTCCCAATTTGTGGCAGGCAGGAGACTGGTTCTTCCATCATGACAATGCACCTGTACACACAGCCATCTGTTAGTTTTTGGGTAAAAATGGCATGGATTTGGTGACCCACACACCTTACTTGCCCGATCTGGCTTCGTGCAACTGTTTACTATTTACATGCCTGAAAAATGCCACAAAAGTACACTGATTTGACAACATTGAAGAAGTCGAGAAACAAATGAGCACAGAGCTGTCAGCCATTTCTAAAGGTGACTACAAAAATGTTTGAACAGTAGAAGCACCAGTAGGACAAATGTATAAATTGTATTGAAGAGTATTTTGAAAGGAATAAGATTGTTTTGTAGACAATTTTCAAATATATAGCTTTTAAGAAATAATTCCTTTTCCTTGTGCCCCCTCATGAAAAGCTGTGCCGTGAATGCATCAGAGCTGTTATATGATAAGGCTATTTCTGCTTGTGGCCTGTCCTCGGATGGGTTGGGATAGTCCTGTGACAGGACTAGACTAGGAAGTGCTCGGTGGTTGTAGATTTTGCGCATGGGTCTTTCACAGGGGGGCACGGGTTGGGGATTGGGAAGTGGCGTAGGGATGCACTGAGGTGTTTCAGGGATAGGGTGGGCAGTGGAGAACTGTTCTGGATAGGTAGGAGGCATCTTGGGTAGGAAGTACCTCATTTCAGGGCACGAGAGAGCTGTAGCCCTTCAACAGGGCTTTCATTGTCTATCATTGTGCCGTGAAATAAGACACATCCTAACACAGATTTTTCCCAACCCTCATAAAGTGATTTTATGTCCCAACAAAATCTCCACAACATCGTGGTCCATTCCCTTAGCACACCCAATTCCATCAGCTCTCTGCAGGTATATTACCTCTGAGGTTGACTTTAGTGCAAAACCTGCCCCATCCACCAACAAAGCACTTGCAGTTCCAGTCCTGTCACAGGCTTATCAACCCCAGCAGAGGGCAGGCCACATGTGGAAACAGCCTTATCAGATACCAGCTTTGCTGCTGTCATCGCACAGTTTTTTATATCGGTAGAACTAGTGACCGGGAGTCAGCCTGAATGAATGGCCACGTCCCATCTGCAGCTGAGCGGTATGTGGCTCACCGTGTGAAATGACTTGCAGCTGTCTATAACGTGCTCTATTTATTGTATGTGGCTACTTCACAACCTGTGCCAACAGGATCGTGCTCACCGTCACCGGCATCCCTGTACTGGTAGTTACCCTTTCGACACTTTATCCACTCTCAAAATTATCCCTTCCTCAATCTTTTGTTACCTGTTGTTCCCACACTCTCTACCCAACAGATTCTGCTGAATCTGTCCCACACCACCCTCTATTCATGTCCCCTCACCTTTATTGTGTGCTGCTCTCTGCCAGTGCACCCATTGGTCTTTCTCCCCTTCTCTGCTCCTCTCCTTTTTCCACTCCGTTTCCTCCCATATCCTTCCCCACCCACTCCACAACAGCCTCCAGATGCTGTTCCAGCAGCCTTGTCCTGCTACCATTTAGACCCTGCACACTCTGTCAGACAGTGCTCTTCCCTCACCACATCTGTATGCTGCTATTTGTCACCCTTCCTGTTGCTTTTATTTGATATGACTGCTGAATTATGGGTGGAGCAGCCAGAGACAGCAGTAATGTGTGCTTGCTTGTGTGAATGTGCGTTATCTTTTCTGAAGGCAGCTTTGGCTGAAAGCAAACACTCTCCATTGTGATCATCTACAACTCAGTGTGTCATCTTTATGGTGAGTAGTGCAAATACTACCTCCATTTTCCAATTCATTATTCTCTGGATTGGGTCTGATTTACCCCCAAAAGTACCACTGTTGTGAGTTTTGGATTTTGTAAGTTTCTGTCTGTACTGTTTGTACTTTGTTATATGAGCTCTACCCCTTCAAAGAATATGAGGAAGGAGAGACGTGAGTAATACAATCAAAAATGGGAGTGGGTGAGGAGAGTTGGATAGAGAAAGGGAGGAATGGCATGGTGGTGGTGGTGGTGGTGGTGGTGGTGGTGGTGAAAAAGGGGTTGTGTAAATGGAGGGAAAGTTGATAAGGCTGTTGGGATGTAGAGATGTGTGGGAGGCAAGTTCTCATCTCTGAAGTCCATTAGAACCACTGTCTAGTGAGAGGATCCAAACAGCCCATGTCTTACAGCAGGCACTGAGGCCCATGGAGTACACCTACCTTATAGGTTTCCATGGAATCTGGAACTGGGAAATTACCCTGCAACACATGCCTACACACCTATATCTTACAGTACTTAACCTCTGTTAACATATTCCTGCCATAATTCTTCATTATCATCCTTTCAATGGGTTTCACACACGTTTCTTGTTTATTATGTCTCATTATTTTGTTTATTACTTTTCTGCCTTTGTTCTTCTCCCTGCCCACCCTGTCTCTTTCTTTTCTCACTTGTAAAAACACTATTATGCCTCTCCCACATAATCCATGATTACTTCTCAACCTGTCCTCTCTGTAGTGAATCAGGCACACTGTTTACCAATGTACTATCTATAATGTAGTCTCTGGACAACACCCCTCTCCACCCCCTCCCTTTTCCTACCGTTTTATCTTTGTTTCTTCTCATCCTTACAACAATTGATCCTCATTTCAGTGATCCACACTTCCTACTTTCCCAAACCTGTATCAGTTTCCTCCCTGAGAGAAGAAGTAACAGTTCAGAAAGCTAGGACAGAAACACTTGTCTGTCAGCAGTACTAATACCACCACTACAAATCTGCTGGCCAGATATTCTCTCATATTTTTGTAATAGTCTTGCATGCACTTTTCTTTCAGTGAAATATACTAGGAGGTTATGCTGACGGAAGCTTAAATGTGGAAGGGTAGGGGTGTGAGACTATATGCTGACGAGCATGCACAGAGTACAGAGAGAAACCTACAAAATCCAAAACTCGCAGCACTGCTGGGTCTGAGTGATCCAAATGACCCGTAGTTGCCAGTCAACTCTGTAGAGTTGTTCTACAGAGCCTCATGCAACTGCACGGCAAATAACCCAGAGGTGAGTAGTCCTCGGATGTCTGTTCCTGAATTTGGTATATTTGATGGTTGTCACCTGTATGTAAAGTAGCTTCGTTGGCAATCTCAGTTGGTGAGCAATATCCCATTTCTCCCTCTCCCACTAACATACCTTCAGATACTTAAACCCAACTGCTTCTACTACTTCTCATTTGGCGACAATAAACTGCAGAATTTTAAGCTACAGCTTATCGCTATCTAACTGGACACACTGTGGTGGGGGTGCAGCTGTATGTGATTGGAGATTTAAAGCTGTTGCCTGAGTTCCCCCACGCTCTACTTACTCCTGTGTGAAATACTGACATCAGAGGAGCACTGGTAACTCTGCTTGTGATACACCAGTATGCAATGACCAGCAGTTTTAGAGAGTTATGTGAGCAGTGCTGAGGCTTGACAGAGCTGTGCTCAAAGGATTCTCAGTTCAGGCAGAAGCTTTTCCAAATCTGAGCCCCAAGGGTCAACATTACCAGTATACAGGCTGATTATGAGCTGACAAATCTTTGAAGTTGTTGTTGCCATTTGATGGTCTGTCTGTCTTTGTGTTACCCATACCACATCCGTGTGGAGGTAAGGAGATAATGACTCCTCACTGTGTTGTAATTAGTGCAGTTGTCAAGCAGCTCATCTTAATTCACTTCCATGAAGTGCCCATATGATCCTAGAGACAGTTGCCCTGTGGTCAGCTGCATGACCTTGAAACAGTTTACATTTTATCAGTTACGAATCTTGTATACCTCCTCCAACATCACAGATGAATCGTTACTAATCATAATTTCAGATATACTTAACATATAATAAAATGTTCTAAAGTGACGCCTGTATAGTGACATTAGGATATTTGTATTGACCCTAATGTGTCCCCTTCATCCTTACTAAGGTATTACAAGCTCTCCTCATATTAATTAATAGTCTGCTTTCATAGCACAGTGAGAGTATGATACCTGAACCAACAATATGATGTCTGAAACCTGTTTAAAAGACATGTTGACCTCAACTGTGCTGATGGGGGTGAACTGCAAAGTTGTAGCAGTTGTTTGTGGACAATCTTTATGTGCAGTACACAAGTTGAACTGGTCTTGCTCAGGTATTCGAGGCTACATTTGATTGGGTTAATGTTTGCTGTGCTGAAAGTAGGTATGAGATCTTTTTTGTTTTATTATTGAAAAAGCTTAAACTACAAAAAGGAAAAGATAAAACCACTCTCAATGCACAGTATGAATTAGTGGTGAATATTAACATACGAGAAGTTGAGAGCTGAACTATAGCTGGCTGTGGTAAATATCTAACATGGTATTGTTTCATATTGCTTTGATGAATTTCTTAGGGAGGACCAATCAGCAAAGGGAGAACTATAATCTGATGTGTGTTTCTGATACACTTGTCTGCTTCCATTGTGTCTTCAATGGGTACAACTAAATTATTAACAGCCTTACATAACTAGAGCTGACAACACAAAAACTGTTAGTGGACTGTGCCTACTCACATAATGTTGAAGTATTTTTAGACAATCAGATTGCTTGCAGTGTTACTCACAGAGAGAAATTTTAAAATAATATCACAAATAGGTTTTTATAGCAGTTATCAGTATTATAGAATCTGATGTCTGACAAAATCCTTTCAAAAAATGATACCTTTCAAAAAATGATACCTTTCAAAAAATGATACCTTTCAAACAATGATACCTTTCAAACAATGATACCTTTCAAACAATGATACCTTTCAAACAATGATACCTTTCAAACAATGATACCTTTCAAACAATGATACCTTTCAAACAATGATACCTTTCAAACAATGATACCTTTCAAACAATGATACCTTTCAAACAATGATACCTTTCAAACAATGATACCTTTCAAACAATGATACCTTTCAAACAATGATACCTTTCAAACAATGATACCTTTCAAACAATTTTCTTCAAAAAAATTCTGCCCATTTGAGTAGTAGTTTGAGTGTGGTGCCATTTTCTTTTGAAATAAACAGGAAATGTGCACCTAAATGCGTTAAACCATTGCGCAGAATCTTTTTTTGATTTTTAGCGTGTTCTCCAAGCTTCTACAGAATGTCACTAGCAGTTGTATGTCGTGGGATCTAAGGAATGTGCAAAAGCAGTGATTTTCTAATTTTTGAAATAAAAGGTGAGACACAGTTTTAAATGGTACTTCAACTTACGCAATTGGAACTCCAACGAGGAATATTTAAAGTGTTGGGAAAGACTGATAGCTACTTCCTGTAAAGAAGACACGTTAAGTTGCAGACAGGCACAATTGAAAGGCATTTAAATAAAACTTTTGGCCACAGCCTCAATCAGTAAGGGAGACACACATCATTAGTATACACAAATAAGCACACTCCATGTACACAACTGCCGACTCGGGCATCTCGGGCCAGAGTGCCAGCATGCTGGAGTTGGCGGTCATGTATCTGTCTTTTCCTACATTGTTAATACTTTAGCTTAGGGAAGTTACATTTGACACATGTGGCTTCAAATTAGGATTGTGCAATAAGTTTCTCCACGATAGGCCATGTTGATAGACAGATCCTAAATGTTACATTTTTGTAACGATTAACGAGCATACCACTTAGACTTTAGCTGTTTTTATGATTTTGTGTGATCCCTTTACCTGAAGATACCATCCAGTATAACAGAATAAGGTGACAGTTGAGACTTATAGAATGGCATTCATTCTTGGCCCACTCACAGAAGTCTTCTCAATATAATGGAAGCAGTTTATGTTGATGCACAGACAATACTCAGTGTGTCCAGACCTCGTATCTTGTAATGTACTCTGACACTCAGGTCATAGAGCTTACTTCAAAGCAGGACTTCATCACTGAAGAATACTCTAATCCTGTCAATGAGATCCCAGGCAGAAGACGTGTTAAGAGATGCTGATCTCTAATTTTTCAATCTTTATCCCAGATTAAATTCCAGATGTTCCCACAGTGTGAGGACAGACTACATAATTGATGGTGAGCCATCTGTCAGATGGGGACTAGATGCTTGGTAGTCCTGTTGGTGTCAGTGGAGAGTTGTAGGCTATGTGCCGGTACTGTGTTACTTCTTCTTCTTCCTTCTTCTTTATTTCTCCTTACTTCTTCTTCTTTCTTTCTTTTTATCCTCCTCCTCCTCTCATCATCAGATTCTCTCTCTCTCTCTCTCTCTCTCTCTCTCTCTCTCTCTCTCTCTCTCTCTCTCTCTCTCTCTCTCTCTCACACACACACACACACACACACACACACACGCACGCACGCACGCACTCCTGGAAAACCAGCAACACCCAAGCAATGTTGCTGTAGGCTTACTGGACCTGGAGTAATCATTTTCATGGGTAAATAATAGTTCAAATTTTTCTACCCAAACATCCACTGAATTTTCTCTTCCACTAGTGAAAACAAAACATTGACGAGAGAATGTAGGCAGGAAGTTGACTTTCAAAATTAAGTACACAAGGTAGAAAGCTTGACAAAACAGGAATCTGTTTTATTCAAACCAAAGAGTGAACAAAATGTGTACAGAAGATCAAAATGTAAACTTAAATGACTCAGTGTTACAAAGTGGAGGAGGGTTATGATAATGACAATAATATAAAAGCTGGGTTTGTTAATGCCCTGTTAGTGTCAGTGGTATCTTGGATCGATATGCATTCCCCATTTGGTGTATGTGACAATTGTTTTGTTGTTTCAGGAGAGGACTAATCACAGAGGGGTAACTTTTTAAATGAAAGGTTTGACACCAGATCACTGATTACTCGTTAATTTATTTAATTCAGATCACTTCCGGTTTTACTGCTATGAACAATTTTTCATAATTGGTGAATGGGCTGACTAGCATGGAATTCTGGTTGAATTAATTTGTGCATATCTCGTCTGCTACAACTCTCTTTATTTTGCTAATGGGGGAACTCTGTATTTGAGGCATTTGTCACCTTTTGTTTCTTTTTATGTCTGTCTGGCACAAAGCAGAAATCTTTTTACAGCCTAATTAAGATCTGAGTGTTGTTGATAATTATTGATATGTATTTATTTACATTTTCAGGTTTGCCAAATGAAATTCAAAAGAAATTCAAATATGGAGTTCCAAGATTTTGGAAGTTATATATGGAGAATTGGAGAAAGAATGAAGGTAATTAATTCAATATTTTGTTTTTGCTTTTTTTACGGTAATTTATACACAGTATGTAATGAACTCAGTATTGGCATAACATTCTGGATTATCCTCTCATTTTGATCTGCCAAGGAAAAGGACACTGTGAGAAAATGATAGAATAAACAATTCACTGTAAGGCTTACAGTAATAGATTTTGAATCACATGATACATACACAAAGATTACTAAACTACTACATATCATCATTTCAACACAGCTCTCAAATATAATACTGTACAACACAAACGACACTAATCATCAGTGTCAGACCCATGGCCCTTCCCTGTGTGTCATAAGAGGCAACTAATAGGAGTTTCTTCTGATTTTTACCTTGGCCATGTGACTATTCTTCAGATATTTGAAGGTTTCACTCTTTCACTTCACTCTTTCACTTTTCCCTTTTTTTATCTCTCTTACCCCTCACATTCTTTGGTTTCTGACATTCTGGTCACCTTTTTGGGTTTGACATCCACTTTCCAAATGTGCAGGCCATTTGGGGAAGGATGCCTTACTGTGGTGCATTACCTCTCCACTATGCGTTGTTGTCATTTGTACCTTCCAATCAAGTGGATCTACCTCTGCACTCAAAATCCAGCATGGTAGCCAGTTCTTAGTTGTTCAGTTGTCATGTACCCTCTCAATGGTAGCTCCCTGATAACACAGAGATTGCACTGCAGAAGTCTGAGCTGTGAACTCCACATGTCAGCCTAGGAGTAGGTGCCTGTTCACTTCAGAGTACTGGGACTCTGGGCAACGGCTACTGTGCCAGGTGGCCTTTGCCTCGGCAGGCTGCCACTTGTGGGGAGAGCCTCCGACTGAATTGAGCAGTATCGGGGTGGATGACCTTCAATGAATGAATTTAACTTGATTGTGTATGTGCAAATGTGGCTCTCTTATCAATCGGGAACAGTGATTTTAATACAGAAGTTTACAATCCTACAGGATTTTTATCATTGACCGAGCCTCAAGACGTGAGCCAGGCGAGGAGAAATGGAAGTGGACATTGTGCTGAGATCTAGGTTAGTTCCCAAACTGATGGCAGCTCTATCCCTGTGATGAGGCCAATCTTTTTCATTGAAAATATTGAAGACCGGTTTGGAGAGGTTGTGGCAATAGAGAAGATGAGAAATGCCAACCAGTTGAGGGCCTATGTCAAGTTAAGAAAGATACCAGTCACAATTTCTCCTCATAATAACCTCAATAGAATTCTAGATGTCGACTTCCATTGGGACCTAATACTACAAATTGACAAAGAGCTGCATATTAATCTGGTATGGCACGGAGCCCATTTCGTTCGCCACATCTGGAAGGGACCCTAGGATAATAAAGCACACTGGAGCTTTCATCCCTTCCTTCAGTGGGAACATTTTACCTGAGAAGTCTATGGTCACAATTTGTAGGTCTGATGTCAGGCCTCGTATCCCTCCTCCAATACAATGTTTTAAGTGCCACAGGTTTGGTAGGGTGTGTGGATTTATTTTCAATGCATTTTCTGTTTTTCATCGTCAGTGTGAAGGTCCAAGGGATACAGTAAACCAGCAGTGGTGCATCGGAATCTAAAACTGGTCTCACAGGAAAGGCTCAAAACATAGACACTAAGAAGAGTCACTCACCTTGTAGTTAAGTCGGCATCGTGCTTTTGCAATTATACCGATGTAATTTCTGTGTTTGACCGTCAATATGAATGTCCAAGGGATACAGTAAACCTACAGTTGTGCATCGGAATCTAAAACTGGTGTCACACTAAAGACCCAAAACACACACTCTAGGAAGAGTCACTCTTCTTGTACTTAAGTCGGCATTGTACTTTTTCTATTTAATTCCGATGAAATTTCTGTGTTTCCTCGTCAATGTGAAGGTCCAAGGGATACAGGAAACCTGCAATGGTGCATCGGAATCTAAAACTGGTCTCACAGGAAAGGTTCAAAACGTAGACACTATCCCCCTGCGTGTTCGAGGGTAAGAATAGGCCCGCGGTATTCCTGCCTGTCGTAGGAGTCGACTAAAAGGGGTCTCAAACGTTTTTTCCTTAATGTGATGGTCCCCGCTTGGGTTTGACCTCCATTTTCCCAAATTTCCTTTCTAAGTGCGTGCCTTTTGGGGAAGGACGCCTTACGCGGTGTTTTTCTATTGGTCCATCATGCACCACAATTCTGCATGCTACCTATTGTCGTGGGGCGCGATTTACACCCAACGTCTTCTGGGTTGCCTCCTTCTCGTCTTGCGCACAATCCCCTTCTCAGTGCCCCTGACAACTGTGGACCCTTTCAACACCTAAAATCCAGCACGGTAGCCAGTCTGTTGTGGTGGGTTCGTCATGTACCCTCTTGGTGGTAGACCCCTGACCACGCAGGGATCGCACTACAGATGCCAGAGCTGTTTCCTCCCCACGAATGCCAAGGGGTATGTGCCCATCTTGTCTGGGGCACGGGGACTCCGGGCAACGGGATATCGGCCAGGTACCCGTTGCTTTGGCTGGGTGGCGCCCTTGGGGAGAGCCCTCGTTCGGAGTAGGTGGCATCTGGGCGGATGTGGCGCAATGAAGCGCAATAAATCACACCAAGCTGGAGGTTGCACGGCCACCAGCGTCTCTAAGCGAGGCAGGGTTGACTTTGATGCTGCGCAATATGACCGTCAGTCGTTCCCCTCGTTGGCTTCGCCGTGGGAGGGAGGCAGATCTAGTGCCAAGTGGGAGCCTTACGTACCACAATACCTTGTCTGCAGCAGGACTGATGGTGACTCCTTTCTTACGACGAAGCCTGTGTTTTTTGTGGAACACCTGGAGGATAAGTTTGGGGAAGTGGCGGGATTGTCTAAAATGAGGAATGGGTCCATCCTCCTCAAGACATCCTCCCCAGCCCAGTCACGAGCGTTGCTCTTGTGTGATAAGCTGGGTGACGTCCTTGTTACCGTCACTCCCCACAGTAGCTTAAATATGGTCCTGGGGATTATTTACCATTTTGACCTTTTGTTACAATCCGACGACGAGCTGAGAGCCGACTTTCAACGATGTGGTGTACATTTTGTCCGGCGTGTACATAGAAGACCCAAGACTAACAGGGTGGTCACCAGTGCCTTTATCTTGGCCTTTGAGGGTGATGTCTTGCCCGAGAAGGTCAAGGTAATGGTTTACCGTTGTGACGTCAAGCCATACGCCCCTCCCCTGATGTGGTGCTTCCAGTGCTGGAAGTTTGGGCATATGTCCTCCCGTTGCCCATCCAGTGCCACATGTCGAGATTGCGGACACTCCTCTCATCCCGATTCTCCATGTGATTCTCCGCCTGTATGTGTCAACTGTGGGGAGCACCACTCTCCACGCTCGCCGGATTGCCCCGTTCTTCATAAGGACCGGAAGATAATGGAATTTAAGACCCTGGATCGGCTTACTTACCGAGAGGCAAAACTGATATTTGAAAAGTAGTATCCTGTTTCCCTTCGAACATCTTATGCTGCAGCCACGTTATTGACGCCCTCGCGAGCGACGGTTGTCGCCTCCTCTGTGCAGCCTTTAGTGGGCCCTCAGGGCCGTGCATCTCTGTCTGCCCCCCTAGTGTCTGGGGGCAAGCCTTCCTCTGTTGCCCCCTTAGCAGTTGGGGGCAAACCCTCTTCTGTCGCTTCCCCCACGCTTACTTCGGGAGTGACATCTGCTCCAAAACTGGGGGGCTCGATCCTCCCCCTCCTTCTCCGCCGGTGTTGCCTCTGCTGGTTCCTCTCTCGCGGAAGGGGTCCTTTGGGGCTCTCCCTTCCTCAGTTTCTTCTCCTACCCAGCCGGATGTCAGCCAGTGGCTGAAGGTTCCGCCACCTGCTGGTCGTAGGGCTTCTGCGACGTCGTCAGCCTCCGACGCTCCATCAGAGATGCTCTCCCAGCCCTCTAACCCTAAGGACAGGCGCGAGAAGAAGGAATGGAACATGTCCAAGAAGAAGGACGTTCCGGCAGTTTCAGTACCGCCTGCTGTAAATAGTTCTGGCTCTGGGTATGAGGTGGAGATCCTCGCGTCTACCGCGGATCTCGCCCTCACGGAACCCTTGGGGGCCTTTCCTATGGACGCAGGTGCCTCTCCCCTGGTGGCGGCAGTTGGCTCTGAGGCGCCATCTGCCTCTTAGTCGCCTTCACGGCCTCCCAGTCCCTTCCTGCTTCCATTCCCCAGTGGAACTGCGGCGGTTATTTCCGCCACCTGCCTGAGCTCCGGATGCTTCTGAGTGTTTCCCCAGTTCTCTGCATTGCTCTTCAGGAAACTTGGTTTCCCGCAATGTAGACCGCCGCCCTTCGTGGTTATCAGGGATACTATAAGAACCGCGCTGCCTGTCAACGAGTGTCAGGTGGAGTTTGCCTCTTTGTTCACCACTCTGTCTGTATCTCGCCAGTACCCCTTCTGACGCCTTTAGAGGCAGTCGCTGCCAGGGTTGAGCTCTCGCCGGCTATTGCTGTTTGCTCTGTTTACATTCCTCCGGATGAGGAGCTCCCCCGACATGTCTTGGCTGCACTGCTGGCTCAACTCCCGCCACCATTGCTGCTTCTGGGCGATTTCAATGCCCGCAACCCTCTATGGGGTGGGACTGTCTCCTATGGCCGCGGTCGTGCCGTGGAGCATGTGTTGGCTCAGCTCGACCTTAGCCTCTTGAACACCAGTGCTCCCACGCATTTCAGTATGGCCCATGGCTCATTCTCGCCCATTGATCTCTCTCTTTGCAGCCCCGGACTTGTCCCATCCCTCCACTGGAGAGTGCATCCTGACCTGTGTGGTAGTGACCATTTTCCCATCTATTTGTCACTGCCCCAGTGTCATTCTTCTGGGTGACTGCTCCGCTGGGCTCTCAACAGGGCTGACTGGCCGGCTTTTACTTCCACAGTCACCATTGCGTCTCCCCCACAGGGTGACATTGATGAGGTGGTCCGTGTCTTGACCACGTCAATCATTTCTGCGGCCGAGGCTGCCACCCCCGCTCTTCTGGACTCCCTCGGAGGAAGGCTGTACCCTGGTGGTCGACGGAGATTGCTGAGGCTATTCGCGACCGTAGGCGGATTCTCCAGCATCATAGGCAGCACCTGTCTCTAGAGACCCTCATCGCCTTTAAGAGGCTCCGTGCCTTGGCCCATCGTCTTATTGCACGGCGTAAGCAGGAGTGCTGGGAGAGGTATGTCTCATCCTTGGGCTCCCGTGTCTCCCCCTCGCTCGTGTGGACCCGGATCTGGTGGATTTATGGATACCAGACCCCTATTGGTGTCCCTGGGATCTCCCTGGACAGCGCTGTTTGCACGGACGCTGCTGTCATTGCTGAACACCTTGCCGCGCACTTTGCTACGAGCTCTGCGACTGCAGCAACTTACCCCCCCCCCCCCCCCCCCCCCCGCCTTTCGCTCTCTAAAGGAGCGAGCTGAGCAGACGCCGTTATCATTCCACACGCATCGTTCTGAAAAATACAACGCTCATTTCAGCGAGAGGGAACTCCTTGCCGCCCTCGCCGATTGCCCTGATACAGCACCAGGACCAGACTGCATCCACGCGCAGATGCTGAAACATCTCTCCAGGGACTGCCAGAGACACATCCTCACCATCTTTAACCGCTTTTGGAGCGAGGGCGTGTTCCCGTTGCAATGGCGATAGGGTGTTATTGTCCCCATCTTGAAGCCCGGTGCGGACCCACTGGCAGTGGACAGCTATCGTCCCATTAGCCTCACCAACGTTTTGTGTAAATTGCTCGAACGTATGGTGGGGTGGCGTTTGTGTTGGGTCCTTGAGTCGTGCGGTCTCCTCGCTCCATCCCAGGGTGGCTTCCGTCGGGGCCGGTCTGCTGCGGACAATTTGGTGCGCCTGGAATCTGCTATCCGTACAGCCTTTGCCCGGCGTCAGCATCTCGTTGCTGTATTTTCTGATCTGCAGAAGGCGTATGACACCACATGGAGGCATCACATCCTTGCTACGTTGCATGAGTGTGGTCTTCGTGGTCAGCTCCTGGCTTTTCTTCAAACCTTTTTATTGCGCCGCTCTTCCCAGGTGCAAGTCGGTGCCGCCTCTAGTTCACCTTCTATACAGGAAAATGGGTTCCCACAGGGCTCGGTGTTGAGCGTCTCCTTATTTCTAGTGGCCATTAATGGTCTGGCTGCAGCTGTGGGGTCGTCAGTGTCTCCTTCTTTGTATGCCGACGACTTCTGCATTTCATTTACCTCAACGACTACGGGCATCGCCGAACGCAGGCTGCAAGTCGCCGTTCGCAAGGCAGCATCATGGGCTGTGACTCATGGTTTTCAGTTCTCTGCAGCCAAGACTCGAGTTATGCACTTCTGCAGTTGTCGGACGGTCCACCCTATTCCTGAATACCTCGACGGCCACCTCCTTGAAGTGGTGGACACTAGCCGCTTCTTAGGACTCGTCTTTGATGCCCGGCTCACATGGGTTCCTCATATTACCAGCTGAAGCAAAAGTGCTGGCGGCATCTCAACGCCCTCCGCTGCCTGAGCCACACGTCTTGGTGTGCAGATCGCTGCACGCTTTTGCGATTGTACAGAGCCCTTGCGCAGTCCAGGCTTGATTATGGGAGCCTGGCCTATGGGTCTGCATCACCCTCAGTGTTGACGTTGTTAGACCCCATCCACCACTGTGGGGTTCGGGTTGCAACTGGCGCTTTTCGTACGAGCCCCGTGGATAGTCTACTGGTGGAGGACTTGGTTCCGCCTATGGCCCTCCGTCGCCGTTTTCTTGCGCTTCTCGCCTCGTTTTCGGGCTGTGAGGCTGTCTACACTGTTGGTTCCCTGGTTGATGGTCGCACTGCCTACGCTTTTGCTCACGCTGCCCATGTTGTACAGCGCTCCTTGCCGGCTGGCTACAGTATGTTTACTGCAGACCTGGTGGCCATATTGCACACTCTTGAGCATATGCGTTCCTGCTCACGTACATCCATCGTCATCTGCAGTGACTCCCTGAGCAGCCTCCAGGCCATCGACCACTGCTATCCCTCTTCTCCTCTGGTATCCTCTATTCGGGAGTCTGTTTAAGCCATTACCCGCTCTGGTCGTTCGGTGGTCTTTGTTTGGACGCCAGGTCACGTTGGCATCCTGGGGAACGAACACGTCGACAGGCTGGCCAAAGGGGCGATCGACGCCCCAGCTTTGGAGATCGGCCTCCCGGCTCGTGATCAGCAGTTGGTGTTGTGCCGTAAGGTGCTTGGGATTTGGGCTGATGAGTGGCGTGGCCTGACATCCCCGAATAAACTGCGGGCTGTTAAGGAGACGACCGATGTGTGGCGCTCCTCCCTGCGGTCTTCTCGCAGGGACTCTGTTATCCTGTGTCGGCTCCGCATCGGCCATACCTACATGACGCACGGCCATCTTTTGCGTCAGGAGGATCCCCCCCTGTGTTGGTGTGGGTCCCGGCTGACGGTCGCCCACATTTTGTTGGAGTGTCCCCGACTGCGCACCCTCCGGCAGTCTTTTAATCTCCCGGGCACTTTGCCTTTGGTTTTATGTGACGATGCCTCCATGGCTGACGACATTTTAAATTTTATCCGTGGTAGTCCTTTTTATGGTTCCATTTAGGGAGGTCCTGCACCTTTCCCTTTCTGTGTCTCTTGTCCTCGAGTCTCTCATATATGGTTGCAGATTTTAGTGTGCAGTCGGATGGTTGACTCTTTCCATTTCTTTGTTCTCGTGGTCAGTCAACCAGTCTCCGGCCATCTTCATTTCTTCTGTTTCTTTCTCTCTGGTGTTCATCTGTACTCTTCTTGTCTGTAGTGTTCGTTGCTGCATTTGTGTTCTTTCAGTGCCTGGGGGGGAGTCTCCTTCCCCTTGGGGTTTTACCTGCTCCACAAATTCATGTCTCGCCAATTTTTGGAATGGGGGACTGATGACCTTAGCTGTTTAGTCCGCCTTAAACATCTCAACAACCGCCACCACCGCCATAGACACGATGAAGAATCACTCTTCTTGTACATAACTCAACTTTGTGGCTTTTGTATTTGATTCCAACACATTTTCTGTGTTTCATCGTCAATGTAAAGGTCCAAGGGATACAGGAAACTTGAAGTGGTGCATCAGAATCTAAAACTGGTCTCACAGGAACGGCTCAAAACAAGTACCAGAAGAGTGGTTCTTCTTAGTGTCTATAAGTCGGCATTTTGCCTTTTTTATGTAATTCCGATGAATGTTCCGTGTTTCATCGTCCATGTGGAGGTCCAAGGGATATAGTAAACCTGCAGTGGTGCATCGGAGTCTAAAACTGGTCACACAGGAAAGGTTCAAAACATAGGCACTAAAAAGAGTCACTCTTCTTGTACTTAAGTCGGCATTGTGACTTTTGTATTTAATTCCGATGCATTCTCTGTGTTCATCATCAATGTGAAGGTCCACGGGATACAGTAAACCTGCGATGGTGCATTGTAATCTAAAACTGGTTTCACAGGAAAGGCTCAAAACATAGACACTAAGAAGAGTCACTCTTCTTGTACTTAAAACCGCATTGTTGCTTTTGGATTTATCTCCGATGCATTTTCCGTTTTTCATCGTCAATTGGAAGGTCCAAGGGATGCATTAAACCTACAGTGATGCATAGGAATCTAATACTCGGCTCACAGGAAAAGCTCAAAACATAGGCACTAAGATGAGTCACTCTCCTTGTAGTTAAGTCGGCATCGTGCGTTTTGTATTTAATTCCGATGCAATATCTGTTTATCATCGTCAATGTGAAGTCCCAAGGGATACAGTGGACCTGCAACGATACATTGGAATCTAAAACTGGTCACACAGGAAAGTCTCATAACATAGACACTAAGAATAGTCACTCTTCTTGTACTTAAGTCGGCATCGTGCCTTTTGTATTTAATTCTGATGCAATTTCTGTGCTTCATCGTCAATGTGAAGGTCCAAGGGATACAGTAAACCTGCAGTGGTGCATAGGATTCTAAAACAGGTCTCACAGGAAAGACTCAAATCATAGACACCAAGAAGAGTCATTCCTCTTGTACTTAAGTCGGGCTTGTAACATTTTCATTTAATTCCAATGCGTTTTCTGTGTTTCAACATGACGGTCCAAGGGATACAGAAAACCTGCAGTGATGCATCTGAATCTAAAACAGGTCGCACAGGAAAGACTCAAATCATTGACACTAAGAAGAGTCACTCTTCTTGTATTAAGTGTGCATTGTGCCTTTTGTATTTCATTCCGATTCAATTTCTGTGTTTCACCGTCAAAATGAGTATACAAGGGATACATTAAACCAGCAGTGATGCATCGCAATCTAAAACAGTTCTCACAGGAAAGGCCCAAAGCGCAGAGTCTAAGAAGAGTCTCCCATCTTGCACTTAAGTCGGCATTGTGCCTTTTGTATTTAATTAAGACCCTATTTCTGTGTTGCATCGTAAATGTGAAGGTGCAAGGGACACATTAAACCTGCAGTGATCCATCGGAATCTAAAACTGGTCTCACAGGAAAGGCTCAAAGCATAGACATTAAGAAGAGTCACTCTTCTTATACTAAAGTCGTCATTGAGCACTTTGTATTTAATTCCGATGCAATTCCTGTGTCTCACCGCCAATGTGAAGGTCCAAGGGATAGATGAATCCTGCAGTGATGCGTTGGAATCTGATACTGGTCTCAGAGGAGAAACTCAAAGCATAGACACTAAGATGAGTCACTCTTCTTGTACTTAAGTCGGTATTGTCTCTTTTGTATTTATATCCGATGCAATTTCTGTAATTCGTCGTCAATGACAAGGTCCAAGGGATACAGTAAACCTTTAGTGGTGCATCGGAATCTAAAACTGGTCTCACAGAAAAGGCTCAAATCATAGACACTAAGAAGAGTCAGTCTTCTTGAACTTAAGTCGGCATTGTGCCTTTCGTATTAAATTCCGATGAATTTTCTGTGTTTCATCGTCAATATGATGGTCCAAGGGATACAGTAAACCTGCAGTGGTGCATCGGATTCTGAAACAGCTCTCACAGGAAAGACTCAAATCATAGGCACTAACGAGTCACTTGTCTTGTACATAAGTCGGCATTGTGCCTTTTGTATTTAATTCCGTGTTTCATCGTCAATCGGAATGTCCAAGATATACAGTAAACCTGCAGTGGTGCATCGGAGTCTAAAGCTGGTCTCACAGGAAAGGGTCAAAGAATAGACTCTAACAAGAGTCACTCTTCTTGTACTTAAGTGGGGATTGTGCCTTTTATATTTAATTCCGATTCAATTTCTGTGTTTCACCATCTATGCGAAGGTCCGGGGGACACATTAAACCTGCACTGATGCATCGGTATATATGCTTTGAGCTTTTCCTGTGAGATTAGTATTAAACACTGAGAAGAGTCACTCTCCTTGTACCCCGCTGTGGGTTCTGGGGTTAGAATAGGCCCGCGATATTCCTGCCTGTCGTAAGAGGCGACTAAATGGAGTCTCAAACGTTTAGGCCTTAATGTGATGGTCCCCATTAGGGTTTGACCTCCATTTTACCAAATTCCACAGAAGTACGAGCCTTTTGGGGAAACTCACCTTACATGGTGCACCATCAGTCTTCTGCGCCCTAAGACCTTGGCACTCTTCATCGTCTTGGCGTCGTAACTGCACCCACCATCCCTCATTTTGGGCATACACACCTGATGGATTGTGTAAGTAACGCCCTTAGTGCGTCACCATCTGCACCCACGATCACTGTGGACTATCCATGGCACCCAAAATCCAGCACAGTAGCCAGCCCGTTGTGGTTATAGCCCCCTGACAACACAGGGATCGTACTGCCGGTGCCTGAGCTGACACCTCGCCACGTAAGCCGAGGAGTAGATGCCTGTCTCTCTGGGGCGTCGGGATTCCCGGCAACGGCCATCATGCCAGGGGGCCTTTGCTGTGGCTGGGTGGCGCCCGTGGGGAGAGCCCCTGGTCGGAGTGGGTGGCCTCGGGGCGGATGCTCCGCAATGAAGCAGGTGAAATCTCAATCTGGTGGTCGCCCGACCGCCAATGTCTCTAAGCGTGGTAAGGTGGGATTTAACGCTGTGACATATAACCCGAAATCGTTCCCTTCCCTAGGCAGACCATGGGAGGAACGTAGGGCTGCAGACAGACAGGAGCCGTATTCGCTGCAATACCTTGTATGCAGCAGAACTGATGGGGATTCGTTTTTGGGGACTACGCCTCTTTTCTTTGTGCACAATCTCGAAGATAAGTTTGGGGAAGTGGCGTCTCTTTCCAAAATGAGGAACGGGGCCATTCTGATACAAGCAGCTTCCTCTGCACAGTCCCAGGCATTACTCGCCTGTGAGAAGTTCGGTGATATCCCCGTTACTGTCACTCCCCGTAAGTCCTTAAATTTGGTCCAGGGGATTATTTTTCATAAAGATCTTCTGCTACAGTCTGATGACGAGCTACGTGAGAACCTGGCACGACGAGGTGTACACTTTGTCCGTCATGTCTTTAGGGGGCCGAAGGATAATAGGGTCGCTACCGGTGCCTTCATCCTGGCCTTTGAGGGCGACTGCTTGCCTGAAAAAGTCAAGGTCATGATCTACCGGTGCGATATCAAGCCGTATGTCCCGCCCCCTTTGCGATGCTTCCAGTGCTGGAAATTCGGACACATGTCCTCCAGGTGCACTGCCAGCCCCACGTGTCGTGATTGTGGACGACCTCTGCATCATAATGCTCCATGTGTTCCGCCTCCCACCTGCGTTAAATGTGGGGAGCATCATTCTCCCTGCTCACCAGACTGTGCAGTCTACCAAAGAGAGCGGAAGATACAAGAAATTAAGACCTTGGACCGTTTAACTTAGCAAGAGGCAAAGACGAAGCTAGAACGACTCAACCCCACACCTATGTTGAGGAGCTATGCTACCTTCACACTGCCGCCACCAGCTCCTGCAAAGACTCCCTTCTCCGTTGGCCCACAGAGAAATCAAGTAACGTCTGCCCCACCGCTGGGACAGGCCACTCTCTCTTCCACTACTCCCAAAACACCCAGTTTGGGAGCAGTGCGCCCCAAGCAACCGGGGACGTCAGTCCCCACCTCTCAGCCGGAGCGGCGACAGCCCTCTCCGGCTCCTCAGCCGGGGAAGCGACAGCTCTCTCCAGCTGCTCAGCTGGAGACGCAACAGCCTCCTCCGGCCTCACTTGTTCGGAAGGGATTCCTTGGGGGAGTCCCTTCCAAGGACTTCCCCAGTGTCTCACAAGACACTAGCCAGTGGCTGAAGAAGCCACCAGCTGCTGGTCAAAGGGCTTCACGCTCTTCCTCTGTTCCTGATAAGGCATCAGGAAAGCCCTCCCAGCATGCCAACACTCCTCCCAAAGACAAGAGAGAGAAGAGGAAGCTCTCCAAGAAGGATAAAGACCCAGTGGTTCCCGCACAACCGCTTCCTGTCAGCTCAGCCTCTGAGGATGAGGTCGAGCTCTTTGCATCCCCTGATGACCTGGATCTCGCCGTCTCCTCAGAAACGATGGCCGTAGCGACGTCCGTTACTCAGTCGGTGGCAGCATGTGACCCTGTGAAGTAATTTGCCTTTTCAGTCCCTGAATGCCCCTACAGGACACGCTTTGTACAATCCTCCAGTGGAATTGTGGTGGTTATTTTAGCCATCTCCCTGAGCTACGACAGCTTCTAAGCATGACACCTGGTTTCTGTATTGCCCTCCAGGAAACCTGGCTCCCGACAATGCGGACCCCTGTCCTTCGTGGATACAGGGGTTATTACTGCAACCGTAGCACTTACAATAGTGTGTCAGGTGGAGCCTGCATGTATGTCCTTACCTCTGTATATTGTGCTCCTGTGCATCTTCAAACATAATTGGAAGCTGTGGCTGTCCGCATAAGGACTACCCAGGCCATAACCGTCTGCAGTGTCTATCTCCCTCCAGTTGGTACAGTCTCCCTGACCGAATTGCCTGCACTTGTCACCCAACTTCCCACGCCTTTTCTTCTCCTTGGGGATTTTAACGCCCACAATCCCCTGTGGGGTGGATTGAAGATTACTGGCCAAGGCAGAGATGTCGAGAATCTCATCTCCCAACTCGACCTCTGCCTCTTAAACACTGGCGCTGCCACACATTTCAGTGTGGCGCATGGCACGTTCTCGGCAATAGATCTGTCATTGTGCAGCCCAGGACTTGTACCATCGGTCCACTGGAGTGTCCATGACGACTTGTGTGGTAGTGACCATTTTCCCATCTTCCTTTCACTACCCCAGCGTCGATCCCATGAACGCCTGTCTAGATGGGCATTTAGCAAGGCAAACTGGGAAACGTTCTCCTCTGCTGCCACTGTTGAATCTCTCCCCCACGGTACCATCGATGTGGCGGTTGAGACACTGACTGCAGCGATAGTTTCCGCTGCGGAACGTACCATTCCTCGTTCGTTAGGGTGCCCCCGGCGAAAGTCAGTGCCTTGGTGGTCTCCGGAGGTCGCTGAAGCCATTAAAGAACGTCGGCGGGCTCTTCAGCGACATAAGCAGCACCCGTCTTTGGAGAACATCATTTTCTTCAAACGTCTCCGTGCTCAGGTACCGCGGCTCATCCAGAGGCGGAAACAGGAGTGCTGGGAGAGGTACGTTTCCACCATTGGTTCCCGTACTTCACCATTCCAGGTGTGGATAAAGATTCGGCGCATCTTTGCTTTGCAGCACTCTACAGGTCTCCCAGGGCTTACCATCAACGGAGCGCTATCCACCGATGCCGATGCAATCGCCGAGCATTTCGCACAACACTATGTTCGGGCCTCTGCGTCGGGGAATTACCCACCCGCGTTTCGCGCGCTAAAACGCCGGGAGGAATGCAAACGGATTTCTTTTGCTTCTCGCCACCCTGAGGCGTATAACACCCCATTTAGTTTGTGGGAACTCCAAAGCGCCCTGGCACAGTGCCCCGATACAGCCTCTGGGCCAGATGGCATCCACAATCAGATGCTCAAACACCTGTCCCCGGACTGTCAGCGGTATGTTCTTGCCATCTTCAATGGCCTGTGGGACGATGGTGTCTTTCCGTCGCAGTAGCGAGAGAGTACCATCGTTCCGGTGCTGAAGCCTGGTAAGGACCCCCTTAATGTGGACAGCTATCGGCCCATCAGCTTGACAAATACTCTGTGCAAGCTACTGGAACGTATGGTGAGTCGACGGCTGTGTTGGCTGCTCGAGTCTCGGGGTCTTCTGGCTCAGTGCCAGAGCGGCTTCTGTCAGGACCGTTCCACCACCGATACTTTGGTCTTCCTTGAGTCTGCGATCCGCACTGCTTTTTCCAGGCGGCATCACCTCGTCTCCGTCTTTTTCGACCTCTCCAGAGCATATGACACTACGTGGCGGCACCATATTCTCGCCACGTTGCACGGGTGGGGTCTCCGGGGCTCTCTCCCCATTTTTATTCAGAATTTTTTATCTGTTCGGACATTCCGCGTTTTAATTGGCACATCCCATAGCTCACTTCATATCCAGGAGAACGGCGTTCCACAGGGCTCTGTATTGAGCGTGCCCCTTTTCCTTGTGGCCATTAATGGCCTTGCAGCAGCAGTAGGGTCGTCTGTCTCACCCACGTTATATGCTGACGATTTCTGCATCTTTTTCAGCTCTTCCACCATTAGTGTTGCAGAACGTAGGTTGCAGGGAGCCAGACGCAAGGTGCAGGCGTGGGCCCTAGCCCATGGGTATCAATTTTCTCCTGCGAAGACTTGTGTCATGCACTTTTGTCAGCGTCGAACTGTCCATCCCCACCCTGAGCTCTATCTTCAGGATGCCATGCTCAGGATTGTTGACACTTACCGTTTTCTGGGATTGCTGTTCGATGCCCGGCTTACTTGGCTTCCACATATTCGTCAGCTCAAGCGTCAGTACTGGCAGCATCTGAATGCCCTCCACTGCCTCAGCAACACAACTTGGGGTGCAGATCGTAACACGCTGCTGCAGCTCTACAAAGCCCTTGTGCTGTCCCGACTGGATTATGGGAGTGTGGCGTATGGCTTAGCGTCGCCCTCAGCATTGCAACTGCTGGACCCCGTTCACCACTGTGGGGTTCGACACGTGACAGGAGCATTCCGCACCAGTCCTGTTAATAGCCTACTTGCTGAGGCTGGGGTTCCTCCGCTCCACATTCGGCGTCTACAACTCTTAGCCCTCTGTGCTGCTCACGTTCATTGTTCGCCTCGTCACCCTAACTACCGTCTCCTTTTCGCTAATGCGGCAGTCCATACCCCACACCGGCGGCCTCGATCAGGCCATACCATTGGGATCCGTGTTCGGTCACTCCTTAGTGACCTCGAGTCTTTGCCTCTTCCATCTGCTTTTCAGGTCCACCCACATACACTACCTTGGTGTATTCGTCGGACGCAGCTTCAGCTGGACCTCTCACAATGGCAAAAGGATTCAGTTCCTCCTGCAGTCTTGCGCCGCCAATTTCTTGCTCTCCTCGACGCATCCCGCAATTCGGAGGCTATCTATACAGATGGCTCGATGCTTGATGGCCGTGTGGGGTACGCTTATGCTCATGCGGACTATGTAGACCAGTGCTCCTTGCCGGACGGCTGCAGTGTTTACACCCTAGAGCTAACAGCCATTTTTCGTGCCCTTGAGCGTATTCGTACCAGCACTGGAGAGTCTTTTGTCATTTGCAGACACTCTCAGTAGTCTGCAGGCTCTTGACCAGTGCTATCTACGCTATCCCATTGTCGTTGCCATCCAGGAGTCCGTTCATTCTCTTGAACAGCGTGGACGTTCAGTGGTGTTCATATGGACCCCGGGACACGTTGGGATAGCGGGAAACGAACACGCCGACAAGTTAGCTAAAGAAGCCACCCGCAAACTGCCGGTGGAGATAGGCCTCCCGGCAACTGATCTCCGATCGGTGTTACGCCGTCGGGTCTTTCGGAAGTGGGCAGACGAATGGCGCACTCTGTCTGTACCCAACAAGCTTCGGCGAGTCAAGGAGACCACGACCGTGTGGGGTTCCTCCATGCGGGCCTCTCGCAGGGATTCTGTTATTCTCTGTAGGCTCCGCATTGGTCACTCTTAGCTGACACATGGTCATCTGCTGCGTCGAGAGGACCCCCCTCATTGTTGCTGTGGTGCAACCATGACGGTGGCCCATCTGTTGTTGGAATGTCCTCTTTTAACCACCCACAGGCGTGCTCTTAATCTCCAGGGTGATTTATCATCTCTCTATGGCAGATCGGGTTTTAAGTTTTATTCGCCCAAGTGGCTTATATAGGTCCATTTAATTTTATTACATCACCCTCTTTTGAGCTGTATCTTTTAATCAGTTTTGTGTTGTAATTCGACTCCATCCTAACCTGTTAGGCTGGAGGTTTTAACGTATTACAGCGTGGCTGGCTCATCCTATTATTTTCGTGATCAGCCAGACACGATCCTATGCTGTACAGTTTTAATTCTTTCTGCCTTTCTTCTCTTTGTTGTTTTTGTTGCTGTCCTCCGTTTTCCATGTTTCTTTATTATTGACCTTGGGGATTTTCTTCCCCTGGATTTTTATGTTGTGCTTCGAATGATTAATGGATGGTTTCACTCTGCTATGTGTGTTTATGAAACAAAGGACCGATGACCTATGCAGTTTGGTCCCTTTAATCCTCAAACCAACCAACCATCCATTTCTGTGATTTATCGTCAATGTGAATGTCAAAGGGATACAGCAAACCTGCAGTGGTGCATCGGATTAACGAAATGGTCTCACAGGAAAGGCTCAAAAAATACACACTAAGAAGAGTCACTCTTCTTGTACTTAAGTCGGTATTGTGCATTTTGTGCTTAATTCCGATGCAATTTCTGTGTTTCATCGTGAATGTGAAGGTCCAAGGGATACAGTAAACCTGCAGTGGTGCATCACAATCTAAAACCGGTCTCACAGGAATGGCTCAAACATAGACATTAAGAAGAGTCACTCTTCTTGTACTTAAGTCAGGATTGTGCCCTTTGTATTCACTTTCGATGCTGTTCCTGTGTTTCACCGTCAATGTGAAGGTCCAAGGGATAGATTAAACCGCTAGTGATGCACCGGAATCTAAAACTGGTCTCACAGGAAAGGCTCATAACATAGACACTAAGAAGAGCCACTCATCTTGTCCTTAAGTCGGCATTGTGACTTTTGTATTTAATTCCGATGTAATATCTGTGTTTCATCGCCAATGTGAAGGTCCACGGGATGCAGTAAACCTGCAGTGGTGCATCGTAATCTAAAACTGTGCTCACAGGAATGTCTCAAAACATAGACACTAAGAGGAGTCACTTCTCATGTACTTAAGTCGTCATTGTGCCCTTTTTTTAAATTCCGATGCAAGTTGTGTTTTCACCGTCAATCTGAAGGCCCAAGGGATGCATTAAAACTGCAGTGATGCATCGGAAACTAAAACTCGTCTCAGAGAAGAGGCTCAGAACAAAGATGCAATGGAGAGTCACTCTTCTTGTAATTACGTCGGCATTGTATCCTTTGTATTTAATACCGATGCAAGTTCTGTGTTTTTTTGACCGTCAATGTGAAGGTCCAAGGGCCGCATTAAGACTGTAGTGATGCATCGAAATCTATAACTGGTCTCCAGGAGAGGCTCAGAACATAGACACTAAGATGGGTCACTCTTCTTGTACTTAAGTCGGCATTGTGCCTTTTGTATTTCATTCCGATGAAATTTCTGTGTTTCATCGTCAATGTGAAGGTCATAGATATATAGTAAACCTGCAGTGGTGCATCGGAATATGAAACTGGCCTCTTAGGAAAGGCTCAAAACATAGACACTGAGAAGAGTCACTTGTCTTGTACTTAAGTCGTCATTGTGCATTTGTATTTAATTCCGATGCAGCTTGTTTGTTTCATCGTCAATGTGAAGTTCCTAGGGATACAGTAAAATTGCAGTGGTGCATCGGAATCTAAAGCTGGTCTCACAGGAAAGGCTCAAAACATAGACACTAAGAAGAGTCATTTGTCTTGTACTTAAGTCGTCATTGTGCTTTTGCATTTGATTCCGATGCAATTTGTTTGTTTCATCGTCAATGTGAAGGTCCTAGGGATACAGTAAACCTGCAGTCATGCATCATAATCTAGAACTTGTCTCACAGGAGAAGCTCAGAAAGTAGACACTATGAATAGTCACCCTTCTTGTACTTAAATCGTCATTGTGCCCTTTGTATTTAATACCAATGCAATTTCTGTGTTTCATCGTCAATGTGAAGTTCATAGGGATATACGAGGGCAGTTCAATAAGTAATGCAACACATTTTTTTTCTCTGCCAATTTTGGTTGAAAAAACCGGAAATTTCTTGTGGAATATTTTCAAACATTCTCGCTTCGTCTCGTATAGTTTCATTGACTTCCGACAGGTGACAGCGCTGTACGGAGCTGTTAAAATGGCGTCTGTAACGGATGTGCGTTGCAAACAACGGGCAGTGATCGAGTTTATTTTGGCGGAAAACCAGGGCATCTCAGATATTCATAGGCGCTTGCAGAATGTCTACGGTGATCTGGCAGTGGACAAAAGCACGGTGAGTCATTGGGCAAAGCGTGTGTCATCATCGCCGCGAGGTCAAGCAAGACTGTCTGATCTTGTATAGACACTAAGAATAGTCATTTGTCTTGTACTTAAGTCGTCATTGTGCCCTTTGTATTTAATACCGATGCAATTTCTGTGTTTAATCGTCAATGTGAAGGTCCTAGGGAGGCAGTAAACCTGCAGTGGTGCATCGGAATATGAAACTGGCCTCATAGGAAAGGCTCAAAACATAGACACTAAGAAGAGTCACTTCTCTTGTACTTAAGTCGTCATTGTGCCCTTTGTATTTAATTCCAATGCAACTTAAGTCTCTCACAGTCAATTTGAAGTTCCAAGGGATACATTAAACCTGCAGTGATGCGTCGGAATCGAGAACTGGTCTCACAGGAGAGGTTCAGAAAGTAGACACAATCAATAGTCACTCATCTTGTACTTAAGTCGGCATTGTGCCCTTTGTATTTAATACCGATGCAATTTCTTTGTTTCATCGTCAATGTGAAAGTCCTAGGGATATAGTAAACATGCAGTGGTGCATCGGAATCTCATACTGGCCTCACAGGAAAGGCTTAAAAACATAGACACTAAGAAGAGTCACTTCTCTTGTACTTAAGTCGTCTTTGTGCCCTTTGTATTTAATTCCGATGCAATTTCTGTGTCTCAACGTCAATGCGAAACTCCAAGGGACACAGTAAATATGCAGTGCTGCGTCGGAATTTTAAACTTGTCTCACAGGAAAGTCTTAAAACAATGACTCTAAGAACAGTCATTTCTCTTGTACTTATGTCGTCATTGTGCCCTTTGCATTTAATTCCGATGCAATTTCTGTGTCTCAACGACAATTTGAAGGTCCAAGGGATGCAGTAAACCTGCAGTGGTGCATCGGAACCTAAAACTGGCCTCACAGGAAAGGCTCACGTCATAGACACTAAGAAGAGTCATTTGTCTTGTACTTAGTCGTCATTGTGCTTCTGTATTTAATTCCGATGCATTTTGTTTGTTTCAACGTCAATGTGAAGGCCCTAGGGATACAGTAAACCTGTAGTGATGCGTCGGAATCTAGAACTGGTCTCACAGGAGAGGCTCAGAAAGTAGACACTATGAATAGTCACCCTTCTTGTCCTGACGTCGTCTTTATGCCCTTTGTATTTAATACCGATGCAATTTCTGTGTGTCATCGTCAATGTGAAGGTCCTAGGGATATACGAGGGCAGTTCAATAAGTAATGCAACACATTTTTTCTCTCGGCCAATTTTGGTTGAAAAAACCGGTAATTTCTTGTGGAATATTTTCAAACATTCCCGCTTCCTCTCGTATAGTTTCATTGACTTCCGACAGGTGGCAGCGCTGTATGGAGCTGTTAAAATGGCGTCTGTAACGGCTGTGCATTGCAAACAACGGACAGTGATCGAGTTTCTTTTGGGGGAAAACCAGGGCACCTCAGATATTCATAGGCGCTTGCAGAATGTCTACGGTGATCTGGCAGTGGACAAAAGCACGGTGAGTCGTTGGGCAAAGCGTGTGTCATCATCGCCGCGAGGTCAAGCAAGACTGTCTGATCTTGTATAGACACTAAGAATAGTCATTTGTCTTGTACTTAAGTCGTCATTGTGCCCTTTGCATTTAATACCGATGCAATTTCTGTGTTTAATCGTCAATGTGAAGGTCCAAGGGATACAGTATACCTGCAGTGGTGCATCGGAATACAATAATGGCCTCATAGGAAATGCTCAAAGCACAGACTGTAAGACGAGTCACTCTGCTTGTACTTAAGGCGCCATTGTGCCTTTGTTATTTAATTCCCACGCAATTTCTGTGTTTCATCGTCAATGTTTAGGTCCAAGGGGTACAGTATACCTGCAGTGGTGCAGCGGAATTTAATACTGGTCTCACAGGAAAGGCTCAAAGTATAGACCCTAAGAAGCGTCACTCAAATTATACTTAAGGTGGCATTGTGCCTTTTGTTTTTAATTCCCATGCAGTTTCTGTGTTTCATCTTCAATGCTTAGGTGCAATTGATACAGTATACCTGCAGTGGTGCATTGGAGTCCACTACTGCTCTCACATGAAAGGCTCAAAGCCCAGAACCTAAGAAGCGTCACTCTACTTGTACTTAAGGTGGCATTGTGCCTTTTGTTATTAATTCCCATGCAGTTTCTGTGTTTCATCTTCAATGCTTAGGTGCAATTGATACAGTATACCTGCAGTGGTGCATTGGAGTCCACTACTGCTCTCACATGAAAGGCTCAAAGCCCAGAACCTAAGAAGCGTCACTCTACTTGTATTTAAGGTGGCACTTAGCCTTTTGTATTTAATTCCATGCAATTCCTGTGTTTCATCGTCAATGTTTAGGTCCAAGGGATACAATATACCTGCAGTGGTGCAGCCTAATCTAATACTGGTCTCACATGAAAGTCTCAAAGCACAGACTGTAAGACGTGTCACTCTTCTTGTACTTAAGGCGGGGTTGTGCCTTTGTTATTTAATTCCCATGCAATTTCTGTCTTTCATCGTCAATGTTTAGGTGCAAGGGATACAGTGTACCTGCAGTGGTGCAGCGGAATCTAATATTGGTCTCACAGGAAAGGCTCAAAGCACAGACAGTAAGACGAGTCACTCTTCTTGTTCTTAAGGCGGCACTGTGCCTTTGTTATTTAAATCCGATTCAATTTCTGTGTTTAATCGTCAATGTTTAGGTCCAAGGGATAGAGTATACCAGCAGTGGTACATGGGAATAAAATTTTGGTCTCACAGGAAAGGGTCGAAGCACAGACCCTAAGAAGCGTCACTCTACTTGTACTAAAGGTGGCATTTTGCCTTTTGTATTTAATTCCCATGCAATATCTGTGTTTCATCATCAATGTTTAGGTCCAAGGGATAGAGTATACCAGCATTGGTACGGCGGAATAAAATTCTGGTCTCACAGGAAAGGCTCAAAGTACAGACTCTAAGATGAGTCACCCTTCTTGTATTTAAGTTGGCGTTGTGCCTTTTGTATTTAATTCCCGTGCAATTTCTGTGTTTCATTGTCAATGTTTTGGTCGAAGGGATACAATATACATGCAGTCGTGCAGCGGAATCTAATACTGGTCTCACAGGAAAGGGTCCCCCCCCCCAGGGGGTCCACAACTCTTTTGTGGACACGTGCGTAGCGAGCACGGGACCCCGAGCTAATGTGGCCATCCTTCCCTTTCCGCATCCCTCCCCGTCCCCCATCTTCGCCCCCCCCCCCCTCACCTCTGTTTCTTTCCGTCCCTCTCTCCCCCTCTGGGAGTATGGTTTGTGCCTATGTCCGGAGACAGACGCTCGAAACTGTTCCAAATTCCTTGCTTTCTACACTTAAAAGTCCTCGTCCTTCCTCTGTCCTTCTCTTTTCCTTCCCTCTTCTCCTTGCCCTTTTCTCTGCTGCGGCGTTTGAGACCCCCTCTTCTTTCCTTTCCCTTTCTCTTTTTTCCTCCCTGTGCGTGTCTGAAGGCCGACCCACGCACTTCCATGCGTAGCCGGTCACAGGGTAACGCGTAATTCCCCGCCCCGGGTAGACAGGTAGGACACGTACGTACCCCCTGGTAACGGCCTGGCCCAGGGATGGGTGATTACCCGAGCTGATACCTTCCGAAAGTGCCGATTGGTCCCTCCGTCCGTATGTCGGGAGGTGTGACCTGAGGTGTGAACAATCACCTAAGGCGGGTGTGCCCTCGGTGAGGGCCCCCACAAGGGAGGAGCGCGCCATCGGAGACACCGGTAATCATGGGGGATTCTTCCGCAATGGTTTCCTCATCTTCCACTATGTCTGCTCACAAACGTAAGTTCACTGAGTCTCAGCCACAGACGGTTCTTCCATCGTTGCCACAGTTCCTTGTTGTTTCTCGGTCTGACGAAGGTCACGACTTTTCCACGGTCAACCCTTTCATTATTCAGAAAGGTGTCGACGCAATTGCGGGTCCTGTAAAGTCTTGTTCCAGATTACGGAATGGCACCCTGTTGTTAGAAACACACAGTGCCCTCCAGGCTCACAAATTGCTGCGTACTTCTCTGCTCCACACCTTCCCTGTCCGGGTGGAACCGCACCGTACCTTAAATTCCTCGCGTGGAGTCGTTTATACACGCTCCCTCGATGGATTGTCTGACGAAGAAATTCAGCACTACCTGTATGACCAGGGCGTCACGGCTGTTCATCGGGATATGAAAAGGGTTGACTCGAACATCATACCAACCCGCACTGTCTTCTTGACATTTGACAAAGTTCAACTCCCATCAGAAATCAAAGCAGGCTATGAGATAATTTCCGTTCGCCCTTATGTCCCAAACCCTACGCGTTGCTATCGATGTCAGCGGTTCAATCACACCAGCCAGTCCTGTTCCAATCCGGCCAAATGTGTTACGTGTGGCAAGGATGCCCATGAGGGTGCTTGTCCACCTCCATCCCCTCGATGCATCAACTGTATGGGTGACCACGCTGCTTCCTCTCGAGATTGCCCCGTTTATAAGGACGAAAAGCTCATCCAGGAAATACGAGTGAAGGAAAAGGTGTCGACCTTTGCTGCTCGAAAATTATTCGCCAGTCGACAGCCCACCGTGCCTCAGAAAGGAAAATACAGCACTGTCCTTGCTTCTCCTCGGCCAACAAAGGAGGCGGCCACGCAGACTTGCGACCTCACCTTTAGTACTACGGTCGTCTGATCGGCCAGCGCAAAGATCGCCCGTTCAACCTCACCACTTTCGCCTGCCCACTCAATGGCTCACCCTTCGTCAGGTTCTGCTAAATCTCGAGCCCAAAAGTTAGACGCCAAGTCTTCGAAAAAAGAGCATTCTCGTGAAGAGTTTTTACGTACCGCAACTTCACAACCATCGGTTCCTCCTTCATCTAAACATCATACATCCAAGAAGGCTACGAAGAAATACAGTTCCTCTCCTTCTCCGCCAAGGCGTGTCCCATCTACAGCACCACCTGGCGGAAATCGCCCTCGGCCGTCTTCTATGTCGCCGAGGCGCACTGCTGGTGGCCGGTCAACCGGCCGATCGCTGGTGGCAGGAGCTGCTCCTGACCAACCTATGGATCAGGATCTTCTGCCTTCGACTGAATGCCATTCCATGCTGTCGGTCGCAAGCTCTGAGCAGTCGTTGAGTTGACAGCACCCTTGGTCACGTTCCTCCATTTTCTGTTCACCCTATGTCCATTATCCACTGGAATATCCGCGGCATTCGAGCCAATCGGGATGAATTGTCGATCCTCTTATGATGCTACTCGCCGGTCATCTTCTGTCTTCAGGAAACAAAGCTGCGTCCCCATGACCGCTTTGTTCTCCCTCATTTTCAGTCCGTCCGATATGACCTCTCTCCATTATCACCCAATCCCCTTAAACAGTTCCTTCCAAGCTGTCGCCGTCCGTCTTTCCCTTTCTGGATACACGTTCTCTCTTTCTACGGTATACATTCCATCGTCCACACCAATGGCACGAGCTGATCTCCTTCATCTTCTTGATCAGCTTCCACCCCCCTATTTGCAGGTTGGGGACTTCAATGCCCACCACCCGCTTTGGGGATCTCCACATCCTTGTCCACGTGGCTCACTATTACTAGACGTCTTCCACCAAGCAGATCTAGTTTGCCTCAACACTCGAGTGACCACTTTCCATGTGTTCTTAGACTGCAGCCTCAACTGCCATATATGCGCTCGCGACGCTGGAACTTTGCCCAAGCCGATTGGACACTTTTTTCGTCTCTAGCGACATTCGATGACCGTCGCTTTCCCAGCGTCGACGATGAGGTCACACATGTTACCGACGTTATTCTCACAGCTGCGGAACGTTCAATACCACGTACCTCCGAATTGCCCCGGCGCCCCACAGTTCCTTGGTGGAACGAGGCATGCCGTGACGCAATACGTGAGCGGCGACGTGCTCTTCGCATTTTCCGTCACCATCCAACTTTGGCCAACTGTATCCGCTATAAGCAGCTCCGTGCGCGATGCCGTCGCGTCATCCGCGATAGCAAGAAGGCAAGCTGGAAATTCTTTATTAGCTCATTTAACACCTTCACTCCCTCCTCGGAAGTTTGGAGTCGGCTTCGACGGTTCTTAGGCGCGCCTAGTTTCTCCCTGGTCTCTGGGCTCACTGCGCGCATGATACCTTAGTGGACCCCGTCGCAATTTCTAATTCATTGGGTCAGCACTTTGCTGAGATTTCGAGCTCTTCAAATTACCCGCCATCGTTTCTCCCGAAGAAACGTGCAGCGGAAGTGCGACATCTTGCTTTCTCCTTTCAAAATCACGAAAGCTAAAATACTGTTTTCTCCATGCGGGAACTCCAACATGCCCTCTCTTCTCGCTCCTCCGCCCCAGGACCGGATGGTATCCATGTCCAAATGTTGCTGCATTTATCAACCCATAGTCTTTGTTACCTCCTTCGCCTTTGTAATCGAATTTGGACCGACAGTACCTTTCCCAGACGATGGCGGGAAGCTATTTTCGTTCCCGTTCCGAAACCTGGAAAGGACAAACATCTCCCCTCTAGCTATCGCCCCATTTCTCTCACGAGTAGTGTCTGTAAGGTTTTGGAGCGTATGGTGAATTACCGGTTAGCTTGGTGGCTGGAATCCCGCAGTCTTTTAACACCAGCCCAATGCGGATTCCGAAAGCATCGTTCTGCAGTTGACCATATTGTTGCTCTCTCCACTTATATCATGAACAATTTTCTCCGGAAACGCCAAACGGTAGCAATATTTTTTGATGTGGAAAGAGCATACGATACTTGTTGGAGGACAGGCATCCTCCGTACACTGTTCTCTTGGGGCTTTCGGGGCCGGCTGCCCCTTTTTCTTCGCGAATTTCTGGCAGAGCGCACATTTAGGGTGCGGGTGAACACTACTCTCTCCCGTACTTTCTCCCAAGAAAACGGGGTACCCCAGGGCTCCGTGCTGAGTGTTGTACTGTTTGCCATCGCCATAAATCCAATTATGGATTGTCTCCTTCCTGATGTCTCGGGCTCCCTCTTTGTGGACGATTTTGCGATCTACTACAGCTCTCAACGGACCAGCCTTCTTGAAAGACGTCTTCAAGGATGTCTCGATCGCCTCCACTCGTGGAGCATCGAAACCGGCTTCCGTTTCTCACCCAGTAAGACCGTTTGTGTTAATTTTTGGCGACGTAAGGAGTTTCTTCCGCCCTCCTTACATCTAGGTCCTGTCAACCTTCCGTTTTTCGACATCGCTAAATTCTTGGGTCTTATGTTTGACAGAAAACTGTGCTGGTCCTCCCACGTTTCCTATCTTTCGGCTCGCTGTCTGCGATCCCTCAACACCCTCCGTGTCCTGAATGGTACCTCCTGGGGAGCGGACCGAGTGGTCCTTCTCCGCCTCTATCGCGCCTTAGTGCGCTCGAAATTGGATTATGGAAGCATAGTCTACTCCTCTGCTCGGCCTTCTATTCTTCGGCGTCTCGACTCTATCCACCACCGTGGATTACGTTTAGTGTCTGGAGCTTTTTACACCAGCCCTGTGGAAAGCCTTTATGCTGAGACTGCTGAACCTCCGCTGTCCAATCGGCGGGCAGTCCTTCTGAGTCGTTATGCTAGCCATCTGTCTTCCATGCCTGCTAATCCAGTCCATGACCATTTTTTCGACGCTTCCTTTGATGTAGGGTATGCAGGCCGCTCCTCCTCCCTACTACCCCCAGGAGTCCGCTTCCGTCAACTGCTGCATTCTCTTTCCTTCCGTTTTCCTAAAACCTTCTTGACAACTTGGGGTACAGCACCGCCTTGTCTCCATCCCCGGATCGACTTGCTCCGAGACCTATGTCAATTTCCCAAGGATGGTACCCCTACACTTGTTTACCGTCGGGAATTGGTGCTCTATGTGCACAAATGACGGACGCCATATTTATTTACACCGACGCCTCGAAAACATCGTTAGGTGTAGGGAGTGCCTATATTGTTGGCGACACCCCCAATCACTTTCGGCTTCCCGACCAGTGTTCTGTTTATACTGCGGAGCTTTACGCTGTTCTCCAGGCTGTCCACTACATCCGCCGCCATCAGCGGATACAGTACGTAATCAGCTCAGATTCTCTCAGCTCTCTCCTAAGTCTCCAAGCTCTTTACCCTGTGCACCCTCTGGTCCACCGGATTCAGGACTGTCTGCGCTTGCTCCACCTGGGGGGCGTCTCGGTGGCGTTCCTCTGGCTCCCGGGACACGCTGGTATCTGTGGGAATGAGGCGGCCGATATAGCGGCCAAAGCTGCAGTCTCTCTTCCTCGGCCAGCTATTCAGTCGCTTCCCATTACCGATCCACGTAGCGGTTTATGTCGCCAAGTTGCTCATTTATGGCATGCGCAATGGTCAACACTTCCCCATGATAAATTGCGGGAAGTGAAAGCCCTTCCTTGCGCTTGGACCTCTTCCTCCCGAACGCGTCGTCGGGAGGAGGTAATTTTAGCTAGACTCCGGATAGGGCACTGTCTTTTTAGCCATCGACATCTTTTAAGCGGTGATCCTCCCCCACTCTGTCCCCACTGCTCTCAGCTGTGGACGGTCAGACACCTTTTAATTGAATGCCCCTATTTTAATCCGTTACGCTCCCGTCTACAGCTATCACCTGACCTATCGTCGATTTTAGCAGATGACACGCGCTCAGCCGACCGCGTTCTCCAGTTTATTAGACACAGTGAAATGACGTCAGTCGTTTGAAGCTTTTTTTGGGGACAACCAACCCCTTTCTCTAGTGGATTTTTAAGCATTACTTCTGCTTTTAGTTTCTCAAATTTTATGACTTTGTTCCCATTGCTGCTGGTTTTAAATTTCGGTTTTTTCCTGTTTCCTAAGTCACGGGCTGAGCGCTAATGACCATAGAAGTTTTGCGCCCTAAAACCACAAACAAAAAAAAAAAAAAAAAAAAAAATCAAAGTAGAGTCACTCTTCTTGTACTTAAGGCGGCATTGTGCCTTTGTTATTTAATTCCCATTCAATTTCTGTGTTTCATCGTCAATGTTTAGGTCCAAGGGATACAGTATAACGGCAGTTGTTCATCGGAATCCAATACTGGTCTCACAGGAAAGGCTCAAAGCACAGACTCTAAGAAGAGTCGCTCTTCTTGTACTTAAGGCGGCATTGTGCCTTTGTTATTTAATTCGCATTCAATTTCTGTTTTTCATCGTCAATGTTTAGGCCCAAGGGACACAGTCTAACTGCAGTGGTGCATCGGAATCCAATAATGGTCTCACAGTAAAGGCTCAAAGCACAGATAATAAGAAGCGTCACTCTACTTATGCTTAAGGTAGCATTGTGCCTTTTGTATATAATTCCCATGCAATTTCTTTGTTTCATCATCAATGTTTAGGTCCAAGGGATACCGTCTACCTGCAGAGGTGCATCGGAGTCCAATACTGGTCTCACAGGAATGACTGAAAGCACAGGCTATAAGAAGCGTCACTCTAGTTGTACTTAAGGTGGCATTGTGCCTTTTGTGTTTAATTCCCATGCAATTTCTGTGTTTCATCGTCAATGTTAAGGTCCAAGGGATACAGTATAACTGCAGTGGTTCATCGGAATCCAATACTGGTCTCACAGGAATGGCTCAGAGCACAGACCATTAGAAGCGCCACTCTACTTGTACTTAAGATGGCATTGTGCCTTTTTATTTAAATCCCATGCAATTTCTGTGTTTCATCGTCAATGGTTAGGTCCAAGGGATACAGTATATAAGCTGTGATGCAGCGGAATCCAATACTGGTCTCACAGGAAAGGCTCGAAGCACAGACACTAAGAAGCGTCCCTCTACTTGTACTTAAGGCGGCATTGTACCTTTGTTATTTAATTCTCATTCAATTTCTGTGTTTCATCGCCAATGTTTACGTCCAAGAGATGCAGTATACCTGCAGTGGTGCATCGGAATCAAATTCTGGTCTCACAGGAAAGGCTCAAAGCACAGACCCTATGAAAGCGTCACTCTACTTGTACTTAAGGTGGCATTGTGCCTTTGTTATTTAATTCCCATGCAATTTCTGTGTTTCATCGGCAGTCTTTAGGGCCAAGGGATACAGTATACCTCCAGTGGTGCAGCATAATCTAATACTGGTCTCACAGGAAGGCTCAAAGCACAGACCCTAAGAAGCGTCACTCTTCTTGTCTTAAGGTGGCATTGTTCCTTTTGTATTTAATTCCCATGCTTTTTCTGTGTTTCATCGCCAATGTGAAGGTCCAAGGGATACATTAAACCTGCAGTGGTACATCGGAATCCAGTACTGATCTCACAGGAATGGCTCAAAGCACAGACCCTAAGAAGCGTCACTCTACTTGTACTTAAGTATTGTATTTAATTTCCATGCAATATCTGTGTTTCATCGTCAATCCTTAGGGCCAATGGATACAGTATACCTCCAGTGGTGCAGCATAATCTAATACTGGTCTCACAGGAAGGGCTCAAAGCACAAACTCTAAGAAGAGTCACACTTCTTGCACTTAAGGCGGCATTGTGCCTTTGTTATTTAATTCCCATGCTATTTAGTTCCAAGGGATACGGTAAACCTGCAGTGCTGCATCGGAATCCGATACTGGTCTCACAGGAAGGCTCAAAGCACAGGCCCTAAGAAGCGTCACTCTTCTTGTGCCTAAGGTGGCAATGTTCCTTTTGTATTTAATTCCCATGCTTTTTCTGTGTTTCATCGTCAATGTTTAGGTACAAGGGATACAGTATACCTGCAGTGGTGCACCGGAATCTAATACTGGTCTCACAGGAATGGCTCAGAGCACAGACCCTAAGAAGCGTCACTATACTTGTACTTAAGGTGACATTGTGCCTTTTGTATTTATTTCCCATGCAATTTCTGTGTTTCATCGTTAATGTTTAGGTCCAAGGGATACAGTATACCGGCAGTGGTGCAGCGGAATCTAATACTGGTCTCACAGGAAAGGCTCGAAGCACAGACCCTAAGAAGAATCACTCTTCTTGTACTTAAGGCGGCATTGTGCATTTGTTATTTTATTCCCATGCAATTTCTGTTTTTCGTCGTCAATGTTTAATTCCAGGGGATAAAGTATACCTGCAGTGGTGCATCGAAATCCAATACTGGTCTCTCAGGAAAGTCTCAAAGCACAGACCCAAAAAGCGACACTCTACTTGTACTTAAGGTGGCATTGTGCCTTTTGTATTTAATTCCCATGCAATTTCTGTGTTTCGTCGTCAATGTTTAGATACAAGGGACACAGTATACCTGCAGTGGTTTTCGCGTTTTTGATATTGCATATACGAAAAGAGCCGCGAAATATCTGTTAATAATGCCGTGCTTTGAATTTCTTTATCATCATTGCCTTTTAACAAAGCAAAATATATATATTGAGATCTTATTGTTCTGTATCTGGCCTACAATTAAAGGAACGTTTTTTCGTGACTGTAACTCATTCTAAAAATCAGCATATCTTCCCTACTTTATAGTTATTGAAAATTGAAATTACTTGGTCATGAACACTGATGTTACAGTTCGTATGATCGTTCAACAACAAAATTTTGCAGTGGATTTTGTTTCTCGGTAAAACACCATTCAATACCACGACTAGCACAAGAACATGAGACTCTTATTAAAAAAAAATACGTTTTCACTATAAAGTTTGCCAGACCAGAACGGAGCACAGCAAGATTCCTATTAGATTTTGACGGTACATTAACTTATTTGTACTGTGAGTTATATACTATCAGCAGCCCGCGTCAACCTGCAACACATCATAAAATCTGTTGATCTGCACTGCAAGTCTGGAAGCTAAAAGAAATAATATTATTTTACTGTTACTTTACTGCTTCCTTGCGGTATGATAGACTATATTGGAAGTCGTTTGAATACGCCGCGGCAGCGGCTCTTTCGTTCGCCACGCAGCTCAGCACCACAGATAATATTTATATAACTGAAAAATGTCTCAACAGGATGGGATAATAGGCAAGCAAGCTTTAACAATTAATAATGCAAGTTTTCATTTACATAACTCTATTAAAACATTTAAATATTTCAATTTTTACACACCTTTATGAATTCACACGTAATGGCGTACATCTCTTAGTCTCGACAAAAGAATGCTACACTAGCGTTCGCTACTACGACACATGATATCTTACTCGTTCGACTCCCAGATGAAGAAGACAAAGAAATTGCTATTCGTCACGTATTATATACTAGTTACTTATTTTAATCTTTGTTCGACATTTATCGTCTGTGGCGATTTCATTACTCTCCGACGCAGATATTCTCAAAAAAAAATAATAAAAAAAAATACATAATTTTATACAATAACACAATATGATACATATAATTTTCTCGTTACTACATAATATGTTGTTTTTGTTTCTTACTAGACGTTACAATGCCCCCTGGCAGCAATTGACTAACGTTAAGAATGTTCGGCAATATGCTGCCACTAACGTCTGTTTGATTATTGTCTGTTACCTTGGTTGGAACATTCACTTTAAACTTCTTAGTTCTTTTACACTGTAGGTTTAATTACACTTTTTATACTGTTCTTACACTTTGCGAGGTGACCATAAACCTAGTCCCAGGGTCATTACATTTATCTGGCTCCCCTATTCGGGCTACGTGCGATCAGAAAACCTGGGAAAACTGCGCCGGAGCCATAGTCATCTCGCCTGGTTTGTTTTAATACCCAGTTTGATCACAAAAAGTTCAGACTCTATCCAATGTTCACAGATAACAAATGCTATTTATGACAACATGTTAAACTTTTAGTCTCTTTGTTACCAATATACCTTCTACCCTTTTTCACATTTGTGTTCTGTATTGCAATGAAAGTCACTCATTAAAGTTTTACAGTGGTATAATTAATCGTCTCTGCACTTACTCACGACAATTGTTTTAAAATGTTCTAGCATTCGTGCAAGTTCACTTCATTAACATGACGAAAACATATTATATCTATACATCACTGAACCGATGAATACTTTGAGTCTGCATCGAGTAACTAAAGAAAAACACAATGTTTGTCACGTCATTTCGTGTCCAATATACCGTTTTCATATTAGTGCATTAACCACATAGTTGATAGTTCATTTGAATGACAACAATGTTGTACGGAGCGGGTGGCGCGAAGCAATTGTTGAGTCGCGTCGTCTGGAACGCCGCGTGCCGACGGCCGCTGGGTTCGACGACCGACTCTCAGTAACAGCGACGTCGTGCTGATGGGGCGCAAGCAGTCGCGAACCGCGCCGAACCATTCGCCGATGTCGGCGAGTTGCCGTGGTTTACCGCGACCAGCCGGCTGGCGGCAAGACACTCGTCTCTGCTTCTCCGCATGGCTCCCCGTCGTAGTGCATGAAACAAACATTCCACAACGGTGTACTGTCTCTAATGACACAGATGACTAGCTGTGGAAGAAAATGCAATTTTTTTAAAAGTGTTTATTGTTCATTACGCCGTCGCTTCGCTGGTATGCACAGGATGTTTTGGCATGATAACAGGTTTCTTGTGGCATTGTGACACTGGTATTCAGGGTTCGTCACACGCACATTGTACTACACACTTTCACTTGTTCTCACGGTTGATACACTGCCAGAGCGTCTTTCAACACGCGAAAATATTTCGGTACACACATACTAAATGTCTCCGTGGAGCGATGTTTGTTTGAATCGACTCCGACCGGATCACTAACTACCGTTTTTACTCACAGTGTACTACTGTTCGTTGAGCACTGCACTATGACAGTTAGTCACTCAACACTTAACTTATACCGACGTATATATTGGTGCAGATACAACAGTCATTTTCTGTCCCTACCACACACAATATTCCGTCCTTTCCTAGGTTGTTTATGCACACAGTTTTTTTTTAATGCATAACAACTGTTCTTAGCATAATCACTCTCATCTACATTGAGTCCATTGTGTTACCTTCTCATTACACACTTTTAATACTATTACTAGGCATCTGTTGTTTTTTTGTAATTATTCAAAGGTGTGTGATTTTTTTTTTGTACATAGCTTTCTTTTCCTCTTTTAGTGTAGCTTGCCAGGTTATCACCCATCTAGCAAACAGATTTTACCATGTGCATGACAGCTTGACTGGGGCATATTGTTCAATAAATACTTCATTTAGTACTAGTATTATTTTTAACGGTCCGTCCCGCCGGACTACAGTGTACTTTCCGCGTAACTTGATTCGCGTACCACGTAATTAATATTCAAGAACGTGTGCCAAGTACACAGGCTTCAATTGAAGCATTAATGCATACAAAGCATAGGTTACACGGAACGGTTTTGTTTTTTATTGGATTCTGCTCCAGTGTCGTTCTCAGATCACTATTGGCAGTAAACATTACATCACATAATTATTTCGTACTACAAAGTCAATTTTTGGCTAGTATAGACTCTCTCTCAGGGTTCCTTGATTCTAACACAATTACATCTGCTACATATTTATATGAGATTTCATCATTAATTGTACTTACTTACTACAAAATGATTCAGGAAATTAATCCTTATTTTATCAACAAAAGATTTTTCATTGCTTGAAGAGCATGTAGTCTTTTAATGACACTAACTGTCTTTAAACCAAGTCTTCCATTTGCATATTATTGCTCGGTTTACTGATTCTACTTCCTCAAAATTGTAACTATACATAAATTCTTTCTTAAAACTGACATTCTTATACTCTAAAACACAATTGAAATCTTCTTACCACTACTATTTACATCAGACATTTCACTGAATAAATAACTTTACATCTTTACGTGGATACAGTCCTTTGATTTTCACCGTCTGGGGATGTGCTAACAAATAGCTACATTCGTGTGCCAACATCT
Organism: Schistocerca americana; assembly: GCF_021461395.2. Classification (NCBI taxonomy): domain Eukaryota; kingdom Metazoa; phylum Arthropoda; class Insecta; order Orthoptera; family Acrididae; genus Schistocerca; species Schistocerca americana. Next base: position 212,189,892 of record NC_060127.1, on the reverse strand, counting down.
TCCGAATCTCTTTAGCCACTACACTTCCCTCCTCGACCAAGGGATGGAGTAAGTTGCGCGACAGTATGTTTTGTGGGGCATCACCTCTATGTGATAGTGGTACCCTTTGACTATTCCTGGTCGGTCGATAAATACCATAGTATATTCCGATAGCAGCTGCGTCAACTGTTGCTTTTGGATATCGCTTAAACCTTCAGATTCCTGCACTTTGGTTTGAAATGTCTCAACATTTGTTTCAAAATTTCGATCCTCTAAATTCGGGTAATAGAGGTCTGCTACATGTGAAAAATCATCAAGGTGTAGTACCCAGGGGTTCCTACATTTGATATTAATTCGATTACAACATGGCACAAGTACCTCCTTCGATTTCATCATAGACAACTCAATCCTCCTACCTTTATTAACTATGCTTAGTTTCCCCAAGGAGAGGTCGATCACTGCGTCCCTCTCACGGAGAAAATCTACTCCCATAATGCAGGCCACCTTTAGTCCTTTAACAATGAGGAACGAGCTCACTATGGCTTCGCCCTCCTTACAAATCTCTACCTGCACCTGGTATTTAACTAATTGGCTCTGTGCACTTATGGCTCCAGACACCTTACAATTATTAACCGGGAAAGTCGGTATGCTACGTCCTTTTCCCAGTGCTTTAAATAACTCTATACTCATTACACTGACTGAGGCACCTGTGTCGATGATTATATTCACTGCAACATCATTGATTTTCGCTTCTATTATGGCTTGCACATTTTCGTTATTATCTTTCTTACATTCGTGCGGCTCGTTCAGTAGATCTTTATCCATACTGATACCGTCGTTGTATCGCAGCATACATATTCCAGGTATATTATTATCATTCGTGTTGCTCTCACTCCACCCCTCGGCCAGCGATGGAGAGCATATCGAGGCCGATCCTAGTTTGTTGGGTTGCTTACTTGTGAGGTACTTGGACGGCTATTGTCCGTGACCTCCACTATGTGTACATTCTGATTTGTCGGCCGCCACGGCTGCGCAATAGGCGCGTTTTGCGGTGGTGGTCTATTGTTGTCATACCGGTCATTACCCTGTCGCTCTGGGCTTGTTCTCTGATTCTGATGCCAATTTCGATTACTATCACTATAATTGCTATGCCACTGACCTCGCGCATTTTTCCAGCGGTTGGTCCCTGACATTCCGGATTCGTACCGGTCGTCAAATCGACGCTTTTTATTATAAATTGGTTGCCCATACCCGTTCTGGGTTCTACCATTACTACCATTTTGCGAATGCTCTTGCCGCTTGTTACCACCCCCACCATTTCCATGGTTGTGGTTTTGTGCACTATTATTTCTGTCATGGTTACACCCTGATACATTATTCCGCGAGTGATCGCACGCTGATTTTGCGTCTTCCTGGATCAAGTCTATTGAATCTAGAACAGACAGGAAATGTTCCATGTCGCTTTCTGGTACGTGTATTAATTTCTCTTTGATATGAATGGGTAAATGTGATTTTAGTAGTCTTATTATGTCTCTTGGTGATATAGGCTCGTCCCAGTAGCGCGTTTTGTTTATATACTTTTCAAAATACCGTCTCAAATTCCCAAGACGGGGTGAGTACGGTTCGGGATTATATACTTCTTTTCTTAGCCGCTCTTGTATACAAGGCGACCAGTATTTCGACAGAAACGCCCTTTCGAACTGTTCATATGTCATGCAGCTGTCTGCTACTTCCGTAGCCCACAACGCTGCATCACCCTGAATGTATGACATTACGTATTGAATTTTCTGTGCTTCATTCCACACACTAGGCAAGATATTTTTAAAGCTTTTTATGAATACTACTGGGTGTACTGACTTCCGTTCAGTAGTAAACGTTTGAAACTGCCTATTTTTGATTAAACTTTCTTCAACTAATATTTTTGAACTATATGAATTTGCTCCTGGGACATATGCTGTCTGCTCCGAACCGAAGCTACAGCTCTTCGCATTATCGACTACAGATTCACCATTGTTGTGTCGCGTATAAGTTTGTGCGTTGCCAAAAACATTGGCTGTTGGCGACATAGTTTCATGTTCAAGATGTTTGCTACTTTGTGTTAAACCCTTTTCCAAGTCGGATATCCGTTTGTTAATATTCACTTGCCACTGCGGAATATCCTCACTGAGTATTTGTTTGATGGTTTGCACGTCGTTCTGTACCTGACTATTTACTGCGGTACTGAACGATTCGGAATTTCTATCTGCTATGGCTGCTTTACTTTAGAATTAATATTTTTGTCAATCTCACTCTCCTTCACTTCTAGCCATGAGTTGAATTCGGTTTCAATTTTAGTCGCTTGTTCGTTCCACTTCTGCTCTACAAGCTGTGTGGAATCTACCTCTAGCTTTTCTAACCGGTTGGCTAAGACACCTATCTCATCTACCATGTTAGTGTTTGCTACTTGCAGGTTGTTGACCTGTACAGTCAACTCCTGCACGGCCTTAGGTATCGACTCATAATTCTGTTTCATACAGGCAATCTCCTTTTTCATATGTTCTAACGCTTGCACAAGTTGCTGGTCCCGCTCAGCTTGCTGGCGATCTCGCTCCGCTTGCTGGGCAAGAAACTTTTCCTCTAACTGGCGATCTCGCTCCGCTTGCTGGCGATCTCGCTCGGCTTGCTGTTGCGCAAATTTTGCCTGGTAATCCAGCACGCGCTCTAATATCGCCTGAAGTGAATATCCACCAGGCAGATTACCACTATCTGGTTCCTGCTTTTCTGGAGGTGGTGTAATTTCTTTATCTACCTCTCCTTGAGCACTGGTGGGCGGTGGCATCACTTCCTGTGCCCCTGCCCCCACATTTTCGCATGGTATATTCTCAAAAAGAGTACTTGTACTGCTTAAGGTACCCGGTTCAACATTTCCTGCACTAACTAATTGCTGTTCCTCAGTATCCATATTGCTCGGACGTTGACTACGCAACTTAACCATATTCCTAAATTGCTTACTCAAACACAAAATCTGACAGTTTTGCCACTTGCACACAAAATACGTTAATTTATCTACACTACACTGCCCACTAAAAATTACTATCTACCATCAACTTTGTCCTGTCATAACACTAACATCAAACTACGCACAATATGCACACCACTAGCGATATGAGATCACTTCACTGGAGCTCAGCTTCTACAAACAGGACAACTACACTGTAGTCTTACCTTTAGTTTATCTGATCTCGGGGTTCGGCTGCCCCCGGATTACGTAGTCGTTACAGTTTCTCATTACTATCAGGATCGTCTTCTCTGACTCGCTTGCAGTAGTACGTTTTTTCATGAAAGAGTGGTTGCACATTCATTAATACATTGCATTAATCATGATACACATACATACATCTATCACTATATATATATATATATATATATATATATATATATATATATATATATATATATATATATATAACAATAGAAACTGAAAGGAAAATACATAAAATTTTTGTGGCCACTGCAAATTCGGGCCCCGCGTTTTTGGGCGACAGTTTCGCGTTTTTGATATCGCATATACGAAAAGAGCCGCGAAATATCTGTTAATAATGCCGTGCTTTGAATTTCTTTATCATCATTGCCTTTTAACAAAGCAAAATATATATATTGAGATCTTATTGTTCTGTATCTGGCCTACAATTAAAGGAACGTTTTTTCGTGACTGTAACTCATTCTAAAAATCAGCATATCTTCCCTACTTTATAGTTATTGAAAATTGAAATTACTTGGTCATGAACACTGATGTTACAGTTCGTATGATCGTTCAACAACAAAATTTTGCAGTGGATTTTGTTTCTCGGTAAAACACCATTCAATACCACGACTAGCACAAGAACATGAGACTCTTATTAAAAAAAATACGTTTTCACTATAAAGTTTGCCAGACCAGAACGGAGCACAGCAAGATTCCTATTAGATTTTGACGGTACATTAACTTATTTGTACTGTGAGTTATATACTATCAGCAGCCCGCGTCAACCTGCAACACATCATAAAATCTGTTGATCTGCACTGCAAGTCTGGAAGCTAAAAGAAATAATATTATTTTACTGTTACTTTACCGCTTCCTTGCGGTATGATAGACTATATTGGAAGTCGTTTGAATACGCCGCGGCAGCGGCTCTTTCGTTCGCCACGCAGCTCAGCACCACAGATAATATTTATATAACTGAAAAATGTCTCAAAAGGATGGGATAATAGGCAAGCAAGCTTTAACAATTAATAATGCAAGTTTTCATTTACATAACTCTATTAAAACATTTAAATATTTCAATTTTTACACACCTTTATGAATTCACACGTAATGGCGTACATCTCTTAGTCTCGACTAAAGAATGCTACACTAGCGTTCGCTACTACGACACATGATATCTTACTCGTTCGACTCCCAGATGAAGAAGACAAAGAAATTGCTATTCGTCACGTATTATATACTAGTTACTTATTTTAATCTTTGTTCGACATTTATCGTCTGTGGCGATTTCATTACTCGCCGACGCAGATATTCTCAAAAATAAATAATAATAAAAAAATACATAATTTTATACAATAACACAATATGATACATATAATTCTCTCGTTACTACATAATATGTTGTTTTTGTTTCTTACCACTGCAGGTATACTTTATCCCCTGGAATTAAACATTGACGATGAAAAACAGAAATTGCATGGGAATAAAATAACAAATGCACAATGCCGCCTTAAGTACAAGAAGAGTGATTCTTCTTAGGGTCTGTGCTTCGAGCCTTTCCTGTGAGACCAGTATTAGATTCCGCTGCACCACTGCAGGTATACTGTATCCATTGAACCTAAACATTTGTTTAGGTTCAATGGATACAGTATACCTGCAGTGGTGCAGCGGAATCTAATACTGGTCTCACAGGAAAGGCTCGAAGCACAGACCTTAAGAAGCGGCACTCTACTTGTACCTAAGGTGGCATTGTGCCTTTTGTATTTAATTAACATGCAAATTCTGTGTTTCGTCGTCAACGTTAAATTCCAAGGGATCCAGTATACCGACAGTGGTGCAGCGGAATCCAATACTGGTCTCACAGGAAAGGCTCAAAGCACAGCCCAGAAGAAGCATCACTCTACTTTTACTGAAAGTGGCATTGTGCTTTTTCTATTTAATTCCTGTGCCATTTCTGTTTTTCCTTGTCAATGTTTAGGTCCAAGGGTACAGTATACCTGCAGTGGGGCATCGGAATCCAACTCTGGTCTCACAGCAATCGCTCAAAGCACAAACCCTAAGAAGCGTCACTCTACTTGTACTTAAGGTGGCAGTGTGCCTTTGTTATTTAATTCCGATGCAATTTCTGTGTTTCATCGTCAATGTGATGGTCCAAGGGATACATTAAACCTGCAGTGCTACATCGGAATTGTAATATTATTGGTATTTCCGTCCTATGAAATCTTTGAGTACCCTTGGAAAGGCATTCAACTATCAGTATATTAAATGATCAACTTATGAGACATATTCTTTGAAAGACATTTATTTTTTATAATTAACATGAACGACATTTATTTTATATAATTAACATTACTGTAAAGATGCGCATCTAGCGCGGACGCTAATACATCGATTGCGCAGTCAAAGAAACATTTTAACAGAAGCTGAACGACGTTCCGCTTCGATCTAAATAAAAGGTGACAGTAAAAAAAACTTTGGTAGATCTTCATATTCTTTTAATGTACTTCTGCTTGTGGTGTGAAAGCGTGAAGAAGGTCGACATTAAGCAAAAAAAGTGGGCGGTCTTGCCAGCGTGCAGATAACATTATTAATTAATAACATTCAAGTAATTTATGTTCGAAACTGTAACTCGGCAAGTTATTGTTGTCGGAGGTGTTGAACAGTGCAAGAATTGTCTTTAACGAAGGAGAAAAGTGACTGTAATTTGTGACAAAAACGCGAACATTGGAGCTAGTAAAGGACAGGCTGAAATGTGATCGCACCATAGAGTTAGATAATTACTTATGTAAGTTATGCTGTCTATAACGTAGCTCTAATTGCTTGTGAGAATTATTACAATATATTTAGTGTTTACCAGATTTCTTATTCTATTCTTTTCCTTTATACTTTTTTTAACCTCCATGCCATATTATTTTTTAGAGATGTCAGACAGCCTTTACTACAGCAGAAAATACTGCGGCATCCTGGTCGTGTACAGAAGGCCGCCCCTTGTCTTTTATACAACTCATAGCAGCCCCATTTATGAATGATTTCATTTGCAAATGCCTTTTTTTTTACTGCTCATTGTTAAAGGTACCTTAGGTAATTATAAGATTCATACTGATTACGTAAAGAAATCCCGGTTGTTCTTTTCAAAGTAATAGAAGTCTTTGCGTAATCAAAAACTAGTCTCCTTCTGACAAAGATCAGGAGCCGACCAGAAGACGGACGTCTTCGACCGCTTTCGTGTCTCCTGTGGCAAAGCTGTGCCAAACTGGGTACACGGCATTCTAGGATGAAACACAGATTTAAATTGATAGAATTGAAATATATTTAACCTAATAATAGTAATAATTTTTTTTATCATACTAGATGTGACGCCCGAACAGGGACCTGATAAAATTTTTTAATCTGTTCTGTTATTTTTTCATGACATCATCCGGTGGACATCGGGAAGCCGTAAAGGAAGTACTGAACGAAACCGTGGAAGTATTAAAAAAAAATTTCGAAAAATGACAGCAGTGCGCAAAACGACTGATGTAAGTACGGTTTTCATTACGCATAAAATCTCGCGTCTTGTATAAAAAAAACTGATTTCCGGAATTTCTTTCCTTACTGCTTCATTTTATCCTATCGCTGTTATTTCCTTGCAGAGTTGCTTATTAACGTAGTTAGAATTCATTTCTGATCATCTCTTCATGCAAAGTTTATTTGTTAGTATTATGAGCATCTTCATTGTTGCTACGGTTAAGAACACAAGATGGATGGCATAATAGCTGGATTCAGTGTCTTTAGGTGTTTGTCATTTATTTTCAAAGTTAGCTGCCATCTTGTCTTCTACCCGGTATAGCTCTGCAATTGTCACCTATCGCGGTGTTACGTTTGACTATCAGCGCGCGCATCTGACAGTTGACGATCGGCGTGCCGCGAAATATTTCTTTGAGCAGTTACGTCACAAACTTGAAAATAAACATGGCAGATGACAAAGGAAAGCCGACAAACAGTGTTGATGACGGTGATGACACGGTTGTCAAGTCATACCCACTGCGTTCGCGAACCGGAACAGGCAGACCCGATTCGCGAATGGAGAGAACGGCAGACGATGATGGTGTGCGTGACGTGTCGTCACAGCAATCATCGGCACAGCAAGCGGGAGAAAATTTGATGGTTGAAATGATGAGAATTTTTTTTCAAGAAAGAGAACAGGAGAAACGGGAAAGGGAAGCTTATAAATTACAAAAACAACGAGATAGAAAAGAAAGGGAACAAAAAGAAAGGGAAAAGGAACGGGAGACAGAGCGAAAATGGTTTGACCTAAATACCATGATTGGTACAATAAAAAATAGGTTAGATAATATTGATGCCAACTTAGAGGCAAGAATAAGGACAGTCACGGTGGAATGTATCTCGGAATTAAGTACTAAAGTTAATGAAAGGATAGAAGGTATTCTGCAGAAGGTAGATGCATGTGAGAGCACAGTAGGTAACGTGCACAAAGACCTCAAAGAACAAATCGAAAGTTGCCAGGCAGTTACAACAGAAGTTTCAAAAAAGTCCGTTGAGGTCGGAGCTAAAGTAAACAAGCTTGCAGTCCATGTCGTCACTCTGCAAGGCCAGGTCAATGACCTGACACAGGCGCTATCCGAAATAAACATTGAAAAGAGGGTGAATGATGCTGCAGCAAACGTACGTTCCACGATAAGAAAAGAATTTGTAGAATGGGTCGAGACTAAGGAACAGTACATAGAAAACAAGGTTCAACACGACTTAAAAGAAGCCGTTAAGTCAGCCACAGTTGAAGTTTTAGCTGCTCCAGGTACATCAGGAGATACGATTCTCACTGAATTAGGAGAGATTCGTAGAGTTTTTCACCGAGATCTTCCCGAGTGGAAACGACACCTCACTGAGGAAATCGAGCAGTTGAAACAACAAGTCAATGATTTTCCTAATGACAATAGAAGTGAGTATTCACACTTGCTTTCTTCAGAACATGAATACAATAATAATCCCGTGTCTCGTGTAAAATTCTCTCCACTTGTACATGGTCACAGCAGTAAGAATCCGTTAGTACGCAACCAGAATGATCAAGTAACTGTTGTCGAGCTCATGAAAGAAGAAAGCGTTCTCAAGCACCGCGTGTCCCAGCCTTTTCTGCCAGAGAAACGCAACATCCACCCAATGGTTTTTCTGAAGTCATTTAATGGTGTTTTTCCTGAGAGCTGGGATGACAAGCAACGTATGCGCTTTATAGTAGGTTACATTCAAGGAGAGGGTTCTGTCTGGGGAACAGAAGTAATTGACAGATGTAATAATTACGCTGACTTCGAAAAGCAATTTCTGAACAAATTCTGTTCAGGCATACAACAACGCCTTAGAAAGGAAGTATATAATGCTGAACCGTTTAACACGAGAAGTGCTGGTCTCCGTAGGTACTTTGAGAAATACCTGCGAAAAATACAATATTGGGACACGCCCATTTCCCCGAAGGACGTAATTATGATCCTTAAGTCAAAGCTACCGGTATCAATCAGGGAGAAGTTAGTAAATGTCAGTGACGACGACACGGAGGCTTTTCTGTCAGTACTTGACAACCTTGACATGATTCAAGAAGACGTGCGTGCTAGCGCGCGGAGTAATTGTAATCTTGGCCTGCACACTACACAGCCGCACGGTGTAGGCGCAGACTCAGGTATGTCATACCAACCCAACAACAGTAAAGAACACGACGTTCCGTGCGATAATAACAACTACTATCGCCGTAGCGGGAAGCAGAAACATAAATTCCAGGATCAACACAGGTACCACCCCATATACCAGACAACACAACAGCAATACGGTAATTCAACAGTTAATTACAATGATCGCTATCACTACAATAACGATCGCCAAAATAATAATAATTTCAATGGAATGGGACGTTGGAGTAACACCAACAGTAAACAGCTGTATGGTAACCAGACTAGATTCCAGTTCTGTTCTCAAGGGAGAAATGCTCCAGATCCTTCCAAGCAATACAAACAACAGTATGCTCCAAACTTTAGGAATAGTCCTCCACCTTTTACTAACTATCAAAGTCAAAATCATGAACCTCAAAATTCTCGCATCTATTATGCCCGAGCAAACCCGCCAACACACACCATCTCGACTGAAATTCCGGCAAATAGCTCGCAACTTGGGTGGAATACGGAAGCAAACTTCGTACCGAGCGTACCGCGCGGTACTTCAAAAGTAATTGTGAGCGAAATTCAATGTAATGAACATGCGGAAAACTAAAAGCAGCTTCTTTTTCTTGCCTCCTTGGGGAAGCTGCGGAACATGTTGGGGGCGATTTCATTAGAGGGCAAATCAACCTTATACGATATGACAATGACTGTGACTTACGAGATGACTTGCTGAAGGAGAATGACGTTTTGAATGGTGAGGATTTATGGGAAAACCAGGTTCAGGCATCCACTATGATTCATATTCATGATGTACCACTTGTCGCCATAATAGATACTGGTGCCAGTATCAATGTTTTGTCTTTATGTGTATATAAGAAAGTGTGTTCTGTAGCAAAAGTTCTGTCATTGCCAGTACAAGGGTGTACCGTATCCGGAGCTGTAGGCTCTCTAGTTCAAAAGGTGACGCTACAAATTCATGTACCAGTGAGATTTGCATCAGACACCGTACCATGTACTTTTCTAGTTGTTAAAAATCTGTCAGTACGTTGCCTCCTAGGAATGGAGTTTCTACGTAAGAATCGTGTCATCATAGATTTGCATGAAGGTACATGTACTTTCAGATGCAGTGATAAGAGTATAGTGATTCGACTTATGAGGACCAAAGTTAAGTTGTCCAGCCAATAACATAAAGTAAAGCTCCGCAAGCTCACATCACGGCAACAATATTTCAATTATTTAGATGAGTCAGGAGATGCGGACGAAGACTTTGACTTATTACCGACACATGAAGAATTACTGACGAAGGCAAATGCCCTGACGGTTTAGGTGACCGACAAACAAAGGAACTATACGACCTGTTGACACAATTTACCAATGTGTTTTCTAAGAAACCGGGAATCATAGCCAACTATGTATTCGACATGAAGGTTAAGCCCCACAGCACCTACTGTAAATCCACCTATGCAGTTCCGCAATCCCGCAAGGAAGCAGTACGACAGGAAATCCGCAAAATGTTAAACTGGAAAATAATTGAGCCCTCTGACTCTCCATATTCGAGCCCATTATTGTCTATATTTAAACACGACGGAAGTGTTAGGCTTGTTCTAGACGCTAGGAACAGCAACAAAATTACTGTTCCTGTGTGTACCCGACCGGAAGCATTGGAGGAGCAACTGCAAAGGTTTTATGGTATCAAATTTCTAACCTCCATCGACCTTCGAAGTAGCTATTGGCAGGTGAAGTTGTCGCCTTCTTCAAGGAAGTACACGGCCTTTATCTTTGCGGGTCGGTCATATCAATTTCGTGTCGTACCCTTTGGCTTGAATATTAGTTCAGGTGTCTTTATTGCCGCACTTGACCATGTCTTAGGTCATTATTTACTGGACAAAATAACTGTCTATGTCGATGATATCTTAGTAGCCTCGACTTCATTGGAGGAACATCTTGACTTGATTCGGAAAATCTTCGTGAGGTTTGCTAACTTTGAATTCTGTAAATTGGCAGTAACGCCAAAGTTTGTAAAAAAGGAAGTAAAATTCCTTGGTCATATTATCTCTTCTGAGGGAATCTCTCCCGATCCTAACAAACTGTCTGCAATAAGGAATTTCCCTGTGCCCTGCACCAAAAGACAATTAAAAGGGTTTCTAGGGTTAACGTCTTTCTTTCGTCGCTTTATATCAAATCAATCCGTGAACAGTCCAGTGTTGCATAATCTATTAAAGAAAAATGTTCATTGGGTATGGACCTCTGAATGTCTGAATAGCAATATCCTCAGTCATCCGGATATCAACTCCGAATTCTGCATTTCTTGTGACGCCTCATTTCAAGGCATGGGCGCTTGTTTGTTCCAGCTAAAGAAAACTAGAGATAGTGAAGAGATTAGGATACTTAGTTTCGCCAGTCGTGTGCTGACAGAGTGCGAGAGATCGTAGTCTGTTACAGAGTTAGAAGGATTGGCAGTTGTATGGGCGTTCCGCCATTTTAATTATTACATTTATGGCCATCCGATCAAAGTGTATTCCGACCATCAAGCTCTTAGCTTTCTCCTTTCGTGTAAGCTCTATCATCCGAGGCTTACTCGCTGGTGCCTATTTCTACACGAGTACAATTTCGAAATTGTTTACGTGAAAGGCAAGAACAACATCGTTGCAGATGCACTGTCACGCATGCCGGAAGGTATGCCGGACCCTACGGAACTTGTAGAACAGATTTCCAATCACAAGATACTTCTTATGAAAGATCCCTTGAATCGTAGTTATTTTCTACGTCTTTGCCGACAGATGGGTACTCTGCAAGAAAGTGACCTGAAATGGAAGAGAGTCAAACAGCTTCTACAAGACAACCCCAATCATCGTTTGTCGAAATTTTATAAATCACACAATGGTGTTTTATTTCAACGTACATCTATGTTGACGGAGCAATGGTGTGTTTGTATTCCTGAGGAGTACGTTGAATATCTCATATGGTACACTCACCTATCCTGGGGACATTATGGCCCCGAGAACTGTAAAAGAAAGATTTCTGCCTATTGCTACGTACCCAATCTGCATAAGAGAATTCATAAACTTCTAAGCACTTGTTTAATCTGTCAGAAGGCAAAGCCCTTCAATCTTTCGAATGTCATACCTTTGAATCCTATATACACTGAGTGTCCTAACCAAATAGTCAGTCTCGACTATGCGGGTCCACTTCCTAGAGGAAGAGGAGGTGCTAAGTACCTGGCTGTTTTGCTAGACCTCTTCACTAAGCACGTGCGTTTATACGCGATGAAGTCTTCCAGTGCCAAATCTTTAATAAGACGAATAGAAAAGGATTATTTTCCTCGTTTTGGTAAGCCGGAAACCATGTTGTCTGATAATGCTTCGAACTTCGTTGGAAAGGAGTGGAGACAGTTTCTTGCGAATAATGATATTAGACAGATTCTAATCTCAAGATTTAGACTGCAAAGTAACCCGACAGAACGAGTCTTCAAAGAATTTAATCGTTTTATTCGCACCTATGTACCGAACCAGCAAACACGGCGGGTCGATTTCGTTACTCCATTTGAAGAGATTGTAAATAATCATCCGCACACTTCGACCGGTTTCACACCTTCAGAATTAATCTCCAGGCAAAGGGAAAGCAATGAATGGACTGATCTTATCCCCAAGATAGAAGGTCCAGAAGTCAACCTAGATAATAAGTTAAGACAAACCCTGATCTCTCCCACAACTCATGCCAATTTAAGAAAAAAGGCATTTGACAGGCATGTCAATAAAGTTCTGTCGTATCGTTTGAACGAGCGTGTTCTTCTGAGGACACACTTCAAACCATCTCTCATCTTACGTAAAAATCGTAAGTGGCAACACCTATACGAAGGACCGTTTGTTATAGTCAGGAAGCCGCATATTGGTTGTTACGTGTTGGCAGATCCAGTTAGTGGACGAATAAAAGGACTTTACAACCATGTAGACCTAAAGAAGTACCATGAAAAACATTAAAAAAATATATCATTTATTATGTCAAGCTGCAACTTGAAACAAGAGTGCGATCTGTTTAGAAAGTATGTGAGTCAACAGCATGTACATGTATTCTGCAGGTGACGTAATCATTTGAGTGAGGTGGACACAAAGTAATGATGGAGCTTGAAAGATATGAAGTGATTGAAGAAGGTACTCTACGTATTTGGAAAATAAGATTTGCTTTAGTTTTAAGGTAGTTTTAAGTTTCTTGAGCAATAGAAGACTGCAGTCGTTGAATTGAGTAAGGGATGTGCCAAAGTGCCACCTGCTGCTTTAGTTTTAAGTTATGGCAAATCTACTTTTTACCAAGTAGTAAAGGTTTTCTTTAAATCCCTCATTCAGACCAGAATGTCCGTATATGTGAAGTATTAACCTAAGTTAAGCTTTCAAAGGATTGATATTTTAAGTCGCTAGAACCATGTACGATGCAAAACTGATACATTGTAATCTGTAGATTACACCGAGTATAAGCAGCAACATATAGTTAATGTACAAAGAAATGAATAATGGTACCCGCAACTGGAGAGCAACTTTAATTTATTTATTACTATGAGTCAACCAGTTAAGAAATTTGTATTTATAATAAGAATTAGGTCCTGTATTGGAGAAACTTAGAGAGACTATTCCTATGTCACGAGTATTATGCAGAAACCTTCGATATTAAGACACCTAGTTGAGGACTGAGATAATCTGCTTATATTCTTCTGCTATGTCCGCATGCCGTGATTTTGAGATATATTTGAAGATGCTTTGGAAGCGGATTTGTGCGACATTTTAATACTGAAGTCAAGTTATGCCACGCGGATGACCCTAAAAACGGTGGAGCCGAAGAATGAATTTGCTTAACTGATTATTTCACCTATTCACCTGATTTCTGATTATTTCACCTATTATCTATCTTCATTTCCTTGCACTATCCTAATTTAGAAATTGGTTCAAAAGACTTGACGTGTGTATATTGTGTGTATTGACGATCGTGGCTCGTTGGTTAATGCGTATCTGCAGTTAATTATCGAAACGTGATGTAAATCTGATTTGCTGTGAGCAAAAGCATCCTAGGAAATAGGAATAATTTTCTCGATTTCTGTTAGATGAAGTTTTGAACGTGAACTGTTCGGCACGCCAAAGTGGGTATATTTTTCTGATTATTGATGTAACCGAATAAATGAACAAACAAAAAGGGCTGTTATAGAACAATAAGAAAAGGAAAAGAATCAGATTTAAAATATATATAAAATCTAGCGTGCTTCAGAAGCACCATTCATAATAGCAAACACGTTTTCTCGTTACGTCTTGGACAGTAATATAAAAAAACTATGTATATTTTGTAAATGATCCTTTCATAATAAGTAATTTTAGCATTAACTGTACTACTCTGTAGTATAAAGACACCTAAATGGACACGTATGGATTGATGCGTGTGACTCAGTGACAAGATGATGGACACGTGTGTAAAATCGTAATTTGACACAGGTATGGACACGAAAACTAGTTATCTCTTGTGTGAATCAAAACTGTAATAAACTTATGTGATGTTCTGCGTGTGAAGTAGCATTACAAGTATTCTCACGTTGCAACGACGATACAGTGACTTCTATTGTACTCACTGAAATAGGTGACAGTAGTCATTTTCATCGATGGCTGTTCTTCGTCGCTGGTGCAGTCAATTTACCGTCCAGGTTGACCATGTCGCCTTGACGAGCTGCTCCAGTACCCACGATTCAACAAAATGCACAAGTTAAAAAAAAAACAAAAAAAAGGTTGGTAGCCACAGAACTATCTGCCTCGTGTAGGACGCGGACTGCCAACGCTGTCAAACCGCCAGTTCGTTACCACGTGACTGTGAAGCACTGTGGCAACATTCAATGACTGCTCGCTGGCTCGCACTCAACAATAAGCATTCCTTTCTATAACCGGCGCTAGCGTGCTCAAGATTTGAGATGAAAATGGACATAAAAATAATAAAACGTTGATAAACTACGCACGATTTTACTATATTTACATTAAAAGGACACTAATGATGACTTTTCCGTAACTATGAAAATTGCTACGGCAATATTACTAAATACATTGCTTAAGAAAGACCTGTACGAGACGAAACGTGTTTTGCTAATATTTGCTAACGAAGGAATATAAAACCTAGACACAAAATATGAATGATATATATAATGTCTATGTAGTAATTTTTATTGTCTTAAATTCTTACTCTGTACTCCCTTAGATTTAGATGCTAGTTAATGAGCAAGTCCTAATACAGATTTTTTTTTCTGTATTTTCTTTTGCTGAAACATGAATTGGAATGAGATTAAGACAGCCACCAAACTGACTCATTCGTCATTGAACCAGTCATCAACTTTCCTGATTCCTGACATGACCCGATGGATCGTCGAGTCAAGAAATATCACTTCCCCCTTCACATAGTGAAATCCCCAGTGTTTTCCACCAGAGTGTCAAAAGGTGATCCCCAGTTTTAGTGCAGTGAAAAGTGACAGGTGATGAAAGAATTCCCCTGTGAAAATCATCCGAGTTATAGGAAATACTCCCAACTACAAAGTGAAGAGTGGCGTCGCTACGAGAAAGACTGATAAAAGATTTACACTCCTGGAAATGGAAAAAAGAACACATTGACACCGGTGTGTCAGACCCACCATACTTGATCCGGACACCGCGAGAGGGCTGTACAAGCAATGATCACACGCACGGCACAGCGGACACACCAGGAACCGCGGTGTTGGCCGTCGAATGGCGCTAGCTGCGCAGCATTTGTGCACCGCCGCCGTCAGTGTCAGCCAGTTTGCCGTGGCATACGGAGCTCCATCGCAGCCTTTAACACTGGTAGCATGCCGCGACAGTGTGGACGTGAACCGTATGTGCAGTTGACGGACTTTGAGCGAGGGCGTATAGTGGGCATGCGGGAGGCCGGGTGGACGTACCGCCGAATTGCTCAACACGTGGGGCGTGAGGTCTCAACAGTACATCGATGTTGTCGCCAGTGGTCGGCGGAAGGTGCACGTGCCCGTCGACCTGGGACCGGACCGCAGCGACGCACGGATGCACGCCAAGACCGTAGGATCCTACGCAGTGCCGTAGGGGACCGCACCGCCACTTCCCAGCAAATTAGGGACACTGTTGCTCCTGGGGTATCGGCGAGGACCATTCGCAACCGTCTCCATGAAGCTGGGCTACGGTCCCGCACACCGTTAGGCCGTCTTCCGCTCACGCCCCAACATCGTGCAGCCCGCCTCCATTGGTGTCGCGACAGGCGTGAATGGAGGGACGAATGGAGACGTGTCGTCGTCAGCGATGAGAGTCGCTTCTGCCTTGGTGCCAATGATGGTCGTATGCGTGTTTGGCGCCGTGCAGGTGAGCGCCACAATCAGGACTGCATACGACCGAGGCACACAGGGCCAACACCCGGCATCATGGTGTGGGGAGCGATCTCCTACACTGGCCGTACACCACTGGTGATCGTCGAGGGGACACTGAATAGTGCATGGTACATCCAAACCGTCATCGAACCCATCGTTCTACCATTCCTAGACCGGCAAGGGAACTTGCTGTTCCAACAGGACAATGCACGTCCGCATGTATCCAGTGCCACCCAACGTGCTCTAGAAGGTGTAAGTCAACTACCCTGGCCAGCAAGATCTCCGGATCTGTCCCCCATTGAGCATGTTTGGGACTGGATGAAGCGTCGTCTCACGCGGTCTGCACGTCCAGCACGAACGCTAGTCCAACTGAGGCGCCAGGTGGAAATGGTATGGCAAGCCGTTCCACAGGACTACATCCAGCATCTCTACGATCGTCTCCATGGGAGAATAGCAGCCTGCATTGCTGCGAAAGGTGGATATACACTGTACTAGTGCCGACATTGTGCATGCTCTGTTGCCTGTGTCTATGTGCCTGTGGTTCTGTCAGTGTGATCATGTGATGTATCTGACCCCAGGAATGTCTCAATAAAGTTTCCCATTCCTGGGACAATGAATTCACAGTGTTCTTATTTAATTTCCAGGAGTGTATGTTCTGTTCACAATTGGCGGAAATGCACCAATACTGTAATAGGATTTTTTTTTCTTCTTGTCAATGTTTATGTATATATGTATCTGTATGTGTATTTAATTTGTACTGGTATCTATGTTAGTATTTCAATGTTTCAATTGACTGAATGAGAGTAATTCTTGAGAACACGCAGAAAAGGAACCTATGTTAAATCCTTGAACACTTATGATGGCATCAGGCTAGAACCAAGTTTGTTAATGATCAAGCAATTGTGATTAGTTTTGACGACTTAGTGTGAAACGTATATAATTCTATGTGCCTTATGTCATGTTTGTTTTGCTCCCTACAAGGAGAGATCCTTAAATACTTCATTCACTAAGTACGTGAATCCAATAATATTACGATTGCGCGTGAGTCGTAACGACCTTTCAGACTCATTACTCCTCACGCGGGAAGCGATGTAATATTATTGGTATTTCCGTCCTATGAAAACTTTGAGTACCCTTGGAAAGGCATTCAACGATCTGTATATTAAATGATCAACTTATGAGACATATTCTTTGAAAGACATTTATTTTATATAATTAACATGAAAGACATTTATTTTATATAATTAACATTACTGTAAAGATGCGCATCTAGCGCGGACGCTAATACATCGATTGCGCAGTCAAAGAAACATTTTAACAGAAGCTGAACGACGTTCCGCTTCGATCTAAATAAAAGATGACAGTAAAAAAAACTTTGGTAGATCTTCAAATTTTTTTAATGTACTTCTGCTTGTGGTGTGAAAGCGTGAAGAAGGTCGACTTTAAGCTAAAAAAGTGAGCGGTCTTGCCAGCGTGCAGACAACATTATTAATTAATAACATTCATGTAATTTATGTTCCAAACTGTAACTCGGCAAGCTATTGTTATCGGAGGTGTCGAACAGTGCAAGAATTGTCTTTAACGAAGGAGAAAAGAGACTGTAATTTGTGACAAAAACGTGAACATAGGAGCTAGTAAAGGACAGGCTGAAATGTGATCGCACCATAGAGTTAGATAATTACTTATGTGAGTTATGCTGTCTATAACGTAGCTCTAATTGCTTGTGAGAATTATTACAATATATTTAGTGTTTACCAGATTTCTTATTCTATTCTTTTCCTTTATACTTTTTTAACCTCCATGCCATATTATTTTTAGAAATGTCAGACAGCCTTTACTACAGCAGAAAATACTGCGGCATCCTGGTCGTGTACAGAAGGCCGCCTCTTGTCTTCTATACAACTCATAGCAGCCCCATTTATGAATGATTTCATTTGCAAATGCATTTTTTTTTACTGATCATTGTTAAAGGTACCTTAGGTAATTATAAAATTCATACTGATTACGTAAAGAAATCCGGGTGGTTCTTTCCCAAGTAATAGAAGTCTTTGCGTAATCAGAAACTAGCCTCCTTCTGACAACGATCAGGAGCCGACCAGAAGACGGACGTCTTCGACCGCTTTCGTGTCTCCTGTGGCAAAGCTGTGCCAAATTGGGAACACGGCTTTCTAGTATGAAACACAGATTTAAATTGATAGAATTGAAACATATTTAACCTAATAATTGTAATAATTTTTTTTTAAGATACAAGAGAATCCAATACTGGTCTCACAGGAAAGGCTCAAAGCACAGACACTAAGAAGCGTCACTCTACTTGTACTTAAGGTGGCATTTTTCTGTTGTATTTAATTCCCATGCAATTTCTGTAATCCATCGTCAATGTTTAGGTCTAAGAGATACAGTATACCTGTAGTGGTGCATCGAAATCCAATACAAGTCTCACAGGGAAGGCTCAAAACACAGACCATAAAAAGCGTCACCCTTTTTGTACTGAAGGTGGCATTGTACCATTTGTATTTCATTCCCATACAATTTCTGAGTTTAATCGTCAATGTTTAGGTCCAAGGGATACAGTATACCTGCAATGGTGCAGCGGGATCTAATACTGGTCTCACAGGAAAGGCTCAAGCACAGACCCGAAAAAGAGTCACTCATCTTGTACTTAAGGCGGCATTGTGACTTTGTTATTTAACTCCGATGCAATTTCTGTAATTCATCGTCAATGTGAAGGTCCAAGGGATACATTAAAGCTGCAGTGGCGCATCGGAATCCAATACTGGTCTCACAGGAATGGCTCAAAGCACAGACCCGAAGAAGAGTTACTCCTCTTGTACTTAAGGCAGCGTTGTGCCTTTGTTATTTAATTCCCATGCAATTTCTGTGTTTCATCGTCAATGTTTAGGTCCAAGGGCTACACTATACCTGGCGTGGTGCACAGGAATCTAATTCTGGTCTCTCAGGGATGGCTCAAAGCACAGACACTAAGAAGCGTCAATCTATTTGTACTTAAGGTGGCATTGTGCCTTTGTTATTTCAATCTCATGCAGTTTCTGTGTTTCATCGTTAATTTTTAGGTCATAGGGATACAGTATACCAGCAGTGGTGCATCGGAATCCATACTGGTCTCACAGGAAAGGCTCATGGCACAGACTTTAAGAAGAGTCACACTTCTTCTACGGAAGGTGGCATTGTGCCTTTGTTATTTAATTTCCATGCAATTTCTATGTTTCATCGTCAATTTCTAGGTCCAAGGGCTACTGTATACCTGCAGTGGTGCATCGGAATCCAATTCTGGTCTCACAGGAAAGGCTCAAAGCACAAACCATAAGAAGCGTCATTCTACTTGTACTTAAGGTTGCATTGTGCTTTTGTATTTCATTTCCATGCAATTTCTGTGTTTCATCGTCAATGCTTAGGTCCAAGGTATACAGTAACCCAGCAGTGGTGCATCGGAGTCCAATACTGGTCTCACAGGAAAGGCTGAAAGCACAGAACCGAAGAAGAGTCACTCTTCTTGTACTTAAGGCGGCATTGTGCCTTTTGTATTTCATTCCCATGCAATTTCTGCGTTTCATCGTCAATGTTTAGGTCAAAGGGATACAGTATACCTGCAGTGGTGCAGCGGAATCTAATAGTGGTCTCACGGAAAATGCTCAAAGCACACACTCTAAGAAGCGTCACTCTTCTTGTACGTAAGGCGGCATTCTGCCTTTAATATTTAATTCCCATGCAATATCTGTGTTTCATCGTCAATGTTTATTTCCAATGGCTACAGTATACCTGCAGTGGTGCATGGGAATCCAATTCCTGGTCTCACAGGGAAGGCTCAAAGCACAGACACTAAGAAGCGTCACTGCTCTTGTACTGAAGGTGGCATTGTGCCTTTGTTATTTAATCCCCATCCAATTTCTGTGTTTTGTCTTCAATGTTTAGGTCCATGGGATACAGTATACCTGCAGTGCTGCAGTGGAATCTAATGCTGGTCTAACAGGAGAGGGTCTAAGCACAGACTCTAAGAAGTGTCACTCCTCTTGTACTTAAGGCGGCATTGTGCCTTTGTTATTTACTTCTCATGCAATTTCTGTGATTCATCGTCAATGTTTCGGTCCAAGGGATACAGAATACCAGCAGTGGTGCACTGCAATCCAATACTGATCTCACATGAAAGGCTCAAAGCACAAACCCTAAGATGCGTCTATCTACTTGTACTTGAGGTGGCATAGTGCCTTTTGTATTTAATTCCCATGCAATATCTGTGTTTCATCGCCAATGTTTAGGTCCATGGGATACAGTATAGCTGTAGTGGTGCAGCGGAATCTAATACTGGTCTCACAGGAAGGGCTGAAACACACACCCGAAGATGAGTTACTCTTCTTGTACTTAAGGCGGCATTGAGCCTTTGTTATTTAATTCCGATGCAATTTCTGTGTTTCATCGTCAATGTGAAGGTCCAAGGGATACAGTATACCAGCAGTGGTGCATCGGAAGACAATACTGGTCTCACAGGAAAGGCTGAATGCGCAGACCCTAAGAAGCGTCAATCTACTTGTACTTAAGGTGGAATTGTGCCTTTTGTATTTAATTCCCATGCAATTTCTGTGTTTCATCATCAATGTTTAGGTATAAGGGATACAGTATACCTGCAGTGGTGCATCTGAATGTAATACTGGTCTCACAGGAAAGACTCAAAGCACAGACTATAAGAAGAGTCACTCTTCTTGTACGTAAGGCGGCATTGTGCCTTTGTTATTTAATTCCCATGCAATATATGTGTTTCATCGTCAATGTTTAGGTCTAAGGCATACAGTATACCTGCAGTGGTGCATCGGAATCCAATACTAGTCTCACAGGAAAGGCTCAAAACACAGACCCTAAGAAGCGTCACTCTACTTGTACTTAAGGCAGCGTTGTGCCTTTGTTATTTAATTCCCATGCAATTTCTGTGTTTCATCGTCTATGTTTAGGTCCAAGGGATACAGTATACCTGCAGTGGTGCAGTGGAATCTAATGTTGGTCTAACAGGAGAGGGTCAAAGCACAGACCCTAAGATGTGTCACTCTACTTGTACTTAAGGTTGCATTGTGTTTTTTGTATTTAATTAACATACAATTTCTGTGTTTCATCGTCAATGTGAAGGACCAAGGGATACATTACACCTGCAGTGGTGCATCGGAATCCAATACTGGTCTCACAGGAAAGGCTCAAAACACAGACCCTAAGAAGCGCCACTCTACTTGTACTGAAGCTGGCATTGTGCCTTTTGTTTTTCATTCTAATGAAGTTTCTGTGTTTCATCGTTAATTTTTAGGTCAAAGGGGTACAGTATACCAGCAGTGGTGCATCGGAATCCATACTGGTCTCACAGGAAAGGCTCATGGCACAGACTTTAAGAAGAGTCACACTTCTTCTACGGAAGGTGGCATTGTGCCTTTGTTATTTAATTTCCATGCAATTTCTATGTTTCATCGTCAATTTCTAGGTCCAAGGGCTACTCTATACCTGCAGTGGTGCATCGGAATCCAATTCTGGTCTCACAGGAATTGCTCAAAGCACAGTCCCTAAGAAGAGTCACTCTTCTTGTAGTTACGGCGGCAGTGTGCCTTTGTTATTTAATTCCAATGCAATTGCTGTGTTTCATCATCATTGTGAAGGTCCACAGGATACATTGAACCTGCAGTGGTGCATCGGAATCCAATCATGGTCTCACAGGAAAGGCTCAAAGCACAAACCATAAGAAGCGTCATTCTACTTGTACTTAAGGTTGCATTTTGCTTTTGTATTTCATTCCCATGCAATTTCTGTGTTTCATCATCAATGTTTAGGTCCAAGTGATACAGTATTCCAGCAGTGGTGCAGCGGAATCTAATACTGGTCTCACAGGAAGGGCTCAAAACACAGACCCTAAGAAGCGTCACTATACTTGTACTTAAGGTGGCATTGTGCCTTTTGTATTTATTTCCCATGCAATTTCTGAGTTTCATCGTTAATGTTTAGGTCCAAGGGATACAGTATACCGGCAGTGGTGCAGCGGAATCTAATACTGGTCTCACAGGAAAGGCTCATAGCACAGCCTCTAAGAACAGTCACTCTTCTTGTACGTAAGGCGGCATTGTGCCTTTGTTATTTAATCCCCATCTAATTTCTGTGTTTCATCGTCAATGTTTAGGTCCAAGGGCTACACTATACCTGTGGTGGTGCATCGGAATCCAATTCTGGTCCCAGAGGGAAGGCTCAAAGCACAGACACTAAGGAGCGTCACTCCTCTTGTACTGAAGGTGGCATTGTGCCTTTTGTATTTCATTCCCATGCAATTTCTGTGTTTCATCATCAATGTTTAGGTCCAAGGGATACAGTATACCTGCAGTGGTTCATCGGAATCTAATACTGGTCTCACAGGAATGGCTCGAACGCAGACCTGAAGGAGAGTCACTCTTCTTGTACTTATGGCGGCATTGTGCCTTTTTTATTTAATTCCGATGCAATTTCTGTGTTTCATCGTCAATGTGAATGACCAAGGGATACATTAAACCTGCAGTGGTGCATCGGAATCCAATACTGGACTCACAGGAATGGCTCAAGGAACAGACCCGAAGAAGAGTCACTCTTCCTGTACTTAAGGCAGCATTGTGCCTTAGTCATTTATTTCTCATGCAATTCCTGTGTTTCATAGTCAATATTTAGGTAAAAGGGATTCAGTATACCTGCAGTGGTGCATCGGAATCCAATACTGGTCTCACAGGAAAGGCTCAAAGCACAGACCTTAAGAAGCGGCACTCTACTTGTACTTAAGGGGGCATCGTTCCTTTTGTACTTAATTCCCACACAATTTCCGTGTTTCATCGTCAATGTTCAGGTATAAGAGATACAGTATACCTGCGTGGTGCATCGGAATCTAAAACAGGTCTCACAGGAAAGGCTCAAAGCACAGCCTCTATAAGGAGTCACTCTTCTTGTACGTAAGGCGGCATTGTGCCTTTGTTATTTAATTCCCATGCAATTTCTGTGTTTCATCGTCAATGTTTGGGCGCAAGGGCTACACTATACCTGCAGTGGTGCATCGGAATCCAATTCTGGTCTCACAGGGATGACTCAAAGCACAGACACTAAGAAGCCTCACGCCTCCTGTACTGAAGGTGGCATTGTGCCTTTGTTATTTAATTCCCATGCAATTTCTGTGTTTCATCGTCAATCTTTCGGTCCAAGTGATACAATATACCAGCAGTGGTGCATCGGAATCCAATACTGGTCTCACAGGGAAGGCTCAAAGTACAGACACTAAATAGTGTCACTCTACTTGTGCTTAAGGTGGCATTGTGCTTTTGTATTTAATTCCCATGCAATTTCTGTGTTTTGTCTTCAATGTTTAGGTCCATGGGATACAGTATACCTGCAGTGCTGCAGTGGAATCTAATGCTGGTCTAACAGGAGAGGGTCTAAGCACAGACTCTAAGAAGTGTCACTCCTCTTGTACTTAAGGCGGCATTGTGCCTTTGTTATTTACTTCTCATGCAATTTCTGTGATTCATCGTCAATGTTTCGGTCCAAGGGATACAGAATACCAGCAGTGGTGCACTGCAATCCAATACTGATCTCACATGAAAGGCTCAAAGCACAAACCCTAAGATGCGTCTGTCTACTTGTACTTGAGGTGGCATAGTGCCTTTTGTATTTAATTCCCATGCAATATCTGTGTTTCATCGCCAATGTTTAGGTCCGTGGGATACAGTATAGCTGCAGTGGTGCAGCGGAATCTAATACTGGTCTCACAGGAAGGGCTGAAACACACACCCGAAGATGAGTTACTCTTCTTGTACTTAAGGCGGCATTGAGCCTTTGTTATTTAATTCCGATGCAATTTCTGTGTTTCATCGTCAATGTGAAGGTCCAAGGAATACATTGAACCTGCAGTGGTGTATCGGAAACTAATACTGGTCTCACAGTGAATGCTCAAAGCACAGACTGTAAGAAGAGTCTCTATTCTTGTACTTAAGGCGGCAGTGTGCCTTTTGTATATAACTCCGATGCAATCTCTGTGTTTAATCGTCAATTTGAAGGTCCAAGGAATACATTGAACCTGCAGTGGTGCATCGGTATCTAATACTGGTCTCACAGGGAATGCCCAAAGCACAGACTGTAAGAAGAGTCTCTATTCTTATACTGAAGGCGGCATTGTGCCTATTGTATTTAATTCCGATTAATTTCTGTGTTTCATCGTCAGTGTGAAGGTCCGATAGATCCATTAAACCTGTAGCGATGCATCGGATTCTAATACTGGTCTCACAGAAAAGGCTCAAAACACAGACTCTAAGAAGAGTCACTCTTCTTGTACTTAAGGCGGCAGTGTGCCTTTTGTATTTAATTCCGATGCAATTTCTGTGTTTCATCGTCAATGTGAAGGTCCAAGGGATACATTAAACCTGCAGTGGTGCATCCTTATCTAATACTGGTCTGGGGACTTAAGGAGGCTCTGACCACTATGGGACTTAACATCTATGTTTATCAGTCCCCTAGAACTTAGAACTACTTAAACCTAACTAACCTAAGGACAACACACAACACCCAGCCATCACGAGGCAGAGAAAATCCCTGACCCCGCCGGGAATCGAACCTGGGAACCCGGGCGTGGGAAGCGAGAACGCTACTGCACGACCACGAGATGCGGGCTAATACTGGTCTCAAAAGGGGAACTCTCAAGGCACAGACTGTAAGAAGAGTCACTATTCTTGTACTGAAGTCGGCATTGTGCCTTTTGTATTTAATTCCGATGCAGATTCTTTGTTTCATAGTCAATGTGAAGGTCCAAGGGATACAGTAAACCTGCAGTGGTATATCTGATTCTAATACTGGTCTCACAGAAAAGGCTCAAAGCACAGACTCTAAGAAGAGTCGCTCTTCTTGTACTTCAGGCAGCATTGTGCCTTTTGTATTTGATTCAGATGCAATTGCTGTGTTTCATCGTCAATGTGAAAGTCCGTGGGATCCTTTAAGCCTGCAGTGGTGCATCGGATTCTAATACTGGTCTCACAGAAAAGGCTCAAAGCACAGACGCGAAGAAGAGTCTCTCTTCTTGAACTTAAGGCGGCAGTGTGCCTTTTGTATTTAATTCCGAAGCAATTTCCGTTTTTCATCGTCAATGTGAAGGTCCAAGAAATACACTGACCCTGCACTGGTGTATCGGAAACTAATACTGGTCTGACAGGAAAGGATCACAGCACAGACTCCAAGAAGACTCACTCTTCTTGTACTTAAGGCGGCATTGTGCCTTTTGTATTTAATTCCAATGTAACTTCAGTGTTGCATCGTTAATGTGTAGGTCCATCGAATACATTGAACCAGCAGTGGTGTATCGGAAACTGATACTTGTCTCACAGGGAATGCTCAAAGCACAGACTGTAACAAGAGTAACGATTCTTGTACTTAAGGCGGCATTGTGCCTTTTGTATTTAATTCCGATGCAATTGCTGTGTTTCATCATCAATGTGAAGGTCCCAGGAATACATTAAACCTGCAGTGGTGCATCCGAATCTAATACTGGTCTAACAGGAAAGGCTCAAAGCACAGTCTCTAAGATGAGTCTCTGTTCTTGTACTTAAGTCGGCATTGTCCTTTTTGTATTTAATTCTAATGTAATTTCTGTGTCTCATCGTCAATGTGAATGTCCAAGAGATATACTGAACCAGCAGTGGTGCATCGGAAGCTAATTCTGGCCTCACAGGAAGGCTCAAAGCATAGATTCTTAGAAGAGTCACTCCCCTTGTACTTAGGTCGGCATTTCTTAGCGGTGTGTGGCTGACTGTACTATATGTACCGGTGTCATTTCCTCCTTTTATTGTCGCAGTTGAATGGTTCGCGGGAAGGAAAATCGCTGGTGACCGTCCATCTACATCTACATCTTCATCCATACTCCGCAAGCCACCTGATAGTGTGTGGCGGTGGGTACTCTGAGTACCTCTATCGGTTCTCCCTTCTATTCCAGTCTCGTATTGTTCATGGAAAGAAGGATTGTCGGTATGCTTCTGTGTGGGCTCTAATCTCTCTGATTTTATCCTCATGGTCTCTTCGCGAGATATACATAGGAGGGAGCAATATACTGCTTGACTCCTCGGTGAGGGTATGTTCTCGAAACTTTAACAAAAGCCCGTACCGAGCTACTGAGCGTCTCTCCTGCAGAGTCTTCCACTGGAGTTTATCTATCATCTCAGTAACGCTTTCGCGATTACTAAATGAGCCTGTAACGAAGTGCGCTGCTCTCCGTTGGACCCCTTCTATCTCTTCTATCAACCCTATCTGGTACGGATCCCACACTGCTGAGCTGTATTCAGGCAGTGGGCGAAGAAGCGTACTGTAACCTACTTCCTTTGTTTTCGGATTGCATTTCCTTACGATTCTTCCAATGAATCTCAGTTTGGCATCTGCTGTACCGACGATCAACTTTATATGATCATTCCATTTTAAATCACTCCTAATGCGTACTCCCAGATAACTAATGGAACCTCTCGATACACCACAGCATCATCTGCAAATGCCTCAGTGAACTTCCGATGTCATCAACCAGGTCATTTATGAATATTGTGAATAGCAACAGTCCTATGACACTCCGCTGCGGCACACCTGAAATTACTCTTACTTCGGAAGACTTGTCTCCATTGAGAATGACATGCTGCGTTCTGTTATCTAGGAACTCCGCAATCCAATCACACAATTGGTCT
Organism: Schistocerca americana; assembly: GCF_021461395.2. Taxonomy (NCBI): domain Eukaryota; kingdom Metazoa; phylum Arthropoda; class Insecta; order Orthoptera; family Acrididae; genus Schistocerca; species Schistocerca americana. Next base: position 212,162,970 of record NC_060127.1, on the reverse strand, counting down.
GATCGTCCATATGCTTTTACTTTGTTCATTAAACGACTGTGGGGAACTGTATCGAACGCCTTGCGGAAGTCAAGAAACACGGCATCTACCTGTGAACCCGTGTCTATGGCTCTCTGAGTCTCGTGGACGAATAGCGCGGGCTGGGTTTCACACAACCCTCTTTTTCGAAACCCATGCTTTTGAATTTAATTCCGATGCAATTGCTGTGTTTCATCGTCAAGGCGAAGGTCCAAGGAATCCATTAAACCTGCAGTGGGGCATCGGAATCTAATACCGGTCTCACAGGAAAGGAAAAAAATACAGACTCTATGAAGAGCATCTCCCCTTTTACTTGAGTCGGCATTTTGCCTTTTGTATTTTGTATTTTGTATTCAGGGAGAGCATAAGGGAACAATTGACAGGAATGGGGGAAAGAAATACAGTAGAAGAAGAATGGGTAGCTTTGAGGGATGAAGTAGTGAAGGCAGCAGAGGATCAAGTAGGTAAAAAGTCGAGGGCTAGTAGAAATCCTTGGGTAACAAAAGAAATATTGAATTTAATTGATGAAAGGAGAAAATATAAAATTGCAGTAAATGAAACAGGCAAAAAGGAATACAAACGTCTCAAATATGAGATCGACAGGAAGTGCAAAATGGCTAAGCAGGGATGGCTAGAGGATGTAGAGGCTTATCTCACTAGGGGTAAGATAGATACTGCCTACAGGAAAATCAAAGAGACCTTTGGAGATAAGAGAACCACTTGTATGAACATCAAGAGCTCAGATGGAAACCCAGTTCTAAGCAAAGAAGGGAAAGCAGAAAGGTGGAAGGAGTATATAGAGGGTCTATACAAGGGCGATGTACTTGAGGACAATATTATGGAAATGGAAGAGGATGTAGATGAAGATGAAATGGGAGATACGATACTGCGTGAAAAGTTTGACAGAGCACTGAAAGACGTGAGTCGAAACAAGGCCCCCGGGGTAGACAACGTTCCATTGGAACTACTGACGGCCTTGGGAGAGCCAGTCCTGACAAAACTCTACCATCTGGTGAGCAAGATGTATGAAACAGGCGAAATACCCTCAGACTTCAAGAAGAATATAATAATTCCAATCCCAAAGAAAGCAGGTGTTGACACATGTGAAAATTACCAAACAATCAGTTTAATAAGTCACACCTCCAAAATACTAACACGAATTCTTTACAGACGAATGGAAAAACTGGTAGAAGCCGACCTCGGGGAAGATCAGTTTGGATTCCGTAGAAATACTGGAACACGTGAGGCAATACTGACCTTACGACCTATCTTAGAAGAAAGATTGTAGACTTAGAGAAAGCTTTCGACAATGTTGACTGGAATACTCTCTTCCAAATTCTAAAGATGGCAGGGGTAAAATACAGGGAGCGAAAGGCTATTTACAATTTGTACAGAAACCAGATGGCAGTTATAAGAGTCGAGGGGCGTGAAAGGGAAGCAGCGGTTGGGATGGGAGTGAGACAGGGTTGTAGCCTGTCCTCGAAGTTATTCAATCTGTATATTGAGAAAGCAGTAAAGGAAACAAAAGAAAAATTTTATTAGGTATTAAAATCCATGGAGAAGAAATAAAAACTTTGAGGTTCGCCGATGACATTGTAATTCTGTCAGAGACAGCAAAGGACTTGGAAGAGCAGTTGAACAGAATGGACAGTGTCTTGAAAGGAGGATATAAGATGAACATCAACAAAAGCAAAATGAGGGTAATGGAATGTAGTCGAATTAAGTCGTGTGATGCTGAGGGAATTAGATAAGGAAATGAGACACATAAAGTAGTAAAGGAGTTTTGCTATTTGGGAAGCAAACTAACTGATGATGGTCGAAGTAGAGAGGATATAAAATGTAGACTGGCAATGGCAAGGAAAGCGTTTCTGAAGAAGAGAAATTTGTTAAGTGTCAGGAAGTCGTTTCTGAAAGTATTTGTATGTAGTGTAGCCATGTATGGAAGTGAAACATGGACGATAAATAGTTTGGACAAGAAGATAATAGAATTGTGGTGCTGCAGAAGAATGCTGAAGATTAGATGGGTAGATCACATAACTAATGAGGAAATATTGAACAGAGTTGGCGAGAAGAGGAGTTTGTGGCACAACTTGACAAGAAGAAGGGACCGGTTGGTAGGACATGTTCTGAGGCATCAAGGGATCACAAATTTAGCATAGGAGGGCAGCGTGGAGGGTACAAATTGTAGAGGGAGACCAAGAGATGAATACACTAAGCAGATTCAGAAGGATGTAGGCTGCAGTAGGTACTGGGAGATGAAGAAGCTTGCACAGGATAGAGTAGCATGGAGAGCTGCATCAAACCAGTCTCAGGACTGAAGACCACAACAACAACAACCCTGCTATTCTTCACCCTCACCGCCACACGCCTCTTCTGTGCCCACACTGCCCACTCCTCTGCTATTGCTACCCACTCCAAACTTCCTCAGGACCTAGTAAGGATAGTGGCTATGTAAGTTTTTTGTATATAAATGTGTGTATTTTCTAAATCTGGGGGACTTTGTCCAGTACCTTTGTCTACTTTTAAATGTGCCTGCCTGCCATTCAATCTTTCCTCTTTGCATTGAGTAGCAATCTAATCAAATTCATATTGTTTACATTCCAGCCCAGATTTTCGGTACAAAAAATTTTATTGGATATGATTACTGCTGTTTCAGTCTTAATGGCCAGCAGTGTAGAAGAAAAGAGATCTATGATATTATGTAAACTGAAGGTGGATAGGGGAGAAAGAAAAGGAAATGGAAGGAACTAAGGATATCAGCTGCATCGGAACTTTGTGCAGAATCGGCAGCAGTGAGTGAAAAATGTGTGCCAAACTGGGACTCGATCCTGGGATCTCCTGCTTACTACGGAGTTGGTCGTGCTCCTACACTGCACCACCTATCCACAGTCACCATCCACATCCTCTGTGCTCATTACTTTGAGATTCCTGCAGGAGGTTGAATGTAATTGTGCATCCACACTGAAGGTGTCGGATTTGTTGCCCATCGAAGTAAATCAGTTACACAAATGCACGGTGTCTGTTCTTTTGGTCATGTCAGTCAGTGAAGAGGCATGCTGAGGGTGTTCACACAATTGCTATAAACACTGTGTCTGGATGGAGCAGGGGTTAACGCAACTGCATCCTAAGTAGGAGACCCCATCCAGCACACATTTTCACTCACTGCTGCTGATTCCACACAAAGTTCCAGTGCAGCTGATATCATTAGTTCCTTCCATTTCACTTCCTCTCTCTCCTGTCCACTTTCAATTTACATAATATGAATCACAGCTGCAGACTCTGTGTTCCAAATGAACAGACACTACACATTCAAATAATAAAGTGTGCTAACCCACTGGGCTACAACACCCTTCAGCAGGCATTGCAAACTGCCAATGCCTCCTCCTCTGTTCCCAATTGCTGTTACAACCGATCTGCTCTCCACCCCTGCATACACGGGACGCCCCACACCGCATCTTCTTGGCACCAGATACAGGACACTCAGCACGGCACTCCACAAGAATCACCAGTCACACAGGGATGATTGTCACAGTGCCCAGCCACCAGAGAGCAGCACCACTTCACCAGTGCTATTCTGTTATCCATAATGCTTGCTCCAGAACCCCACTAGTGCTACCATCACTGGGCTGAACTGTGTGTATTTATATTGATTTAGTGTGCTGCTCAATAACTTATTCACTTGTGGTCTATCTACTTTATCTGCATATGAAGCTACTCAAGCTGTTATTGTGGATTACTTGTCATTTTGCTCTTTGGAACTGTTTGCTACACCTGTGAAAGTTTGTACTGTATTTTGTGCTGCGAAATATACCTGTCACCTGTTGTGCCATACTCTTATTTATGTTGTGTGTCACAATGTAAATCTTAATGATAGTGTCAAAACTAGTGGTACATCATGTAAACAAGGACCCAGTGCAGTGTCAACCACACCTGTCTTGTCCACAGAGGTCATCTTTCGACATATTGATGTGCAAGTCACCAAAGTGGTGTCAAATCAAAAGACTTGCACCTGGCGAACAGTCTACCTCACGGGAGGCCCTAGTCACATGACATTTATTTTGTTTATCTTTTGACATTTTGTGAAACAGCAGTCAGAAGGACAGAGGCATGAGGGGGTCTTCTTGGGCAAATTACAATCAAAACAAACAGCAAAGCATCAACCACCATTTCTGGCATACAATGTGACGAAGTGACTGAATTTTATATGAGAAGTGGCTCTGTCAGCGTTTTGCTGCATTCAGTATAACAGACCCTGAAATTATTAAATATCTCCCCTGTCTTGGTTTCAGCCCCAAATATCCAGGTTGTTTTGCAGGCTTTCCACTCTAACTGAACCAGCCCAGCATACACTGATGAAATGTGTGCTCTCTTAAATGCTTATTTCCACTAACATTGTGATGTTATATCATCTTGAGTGGAATTCTATCAATGTCCAATATAGTCCAACCATTCATACTGTGCCTGGGTGGCTGACTTACAAGGGCTCAGTAGAGGTGTTTCAGTACATCCAAAAATAAATGATCATTTGTAGAGGTTATGATTTCTGATAATATTATTTGTCAGTTCCAGACAAGGAAGTATGTCAAAAGGCCTTACAATTCGATGATCCCATTTTGGAGGTGGTTTTGATCTTGACTCAGTTTCCCATGTGGTCAGTTGACATTTAGAGTTTTGGGCAGATATGATTGCAGACATATCCAAACCAGGAAAATCATACAGCTTAGCTGACAAGACAGAAGTGGCTGTAGTCAAATGTCAAAGTTGCTGCACTCTAACCCAGCCTTTCAAACAATGGCAAAGTTTCAGTTCTTAGATTGGCATACAGAATCATCTTGCCAGGACTGTTTCAACAAGTATTCCCAGAATGATTGCCCAGACAGATGAGCACATTGGACAAATGAAATAAAGAAGGACATATCACTACGAACCTGCTCATACCAATGAGTCTGTTGGCGGGAACCAATGGATATTAATGTTATCACATCCATTTCTCAACCTGAAATAGTAGACTGAATAAATTGTTCATTATTCTTGCAATGTGCAGTAGAGATCCAACTGCAGCTCGATACTGGAGCATGAACTCCCTTGCTGAACTTTCATAATTACATACAACTAGGTGCATTGACACTTGAACCAACAGGTTGCAGCCTAGTGAGCTACAAACAGCTGATTCTAATCAAAGCTAAATTCACCACTGAGGCAGTTGTCTACAGCTGTCTTTCTTATACTGATGTCATGAGCTGCTCAAGACCTCCTTCACGCAACAGTATACAGTTTACCTAATGTCTCTACATACAAAGCTACTCGCAAAGTTTTTCAGGATTATTCTGATTAATCTGTCAATTTTAGAGAAGCAAAGTTGGTACTCACCGTATAGCGGAGATGCACGTTAGGCACAACAAAAAGATTCACACAATTATAGCTTTCAGCCATTAAGGCCTTTCCACACACACACACACACACACACACACACACACACACACACACACACAGAGGCACGTCTGCAGTCTAAAACCACACTCCAAGCAGCAGTACCAGTGCATGATGGGAGTGGCAACTGGGTGGGCGTAAGGAGGCGGCTAGGGCGGGGAGAGGGAGGGATTCTATGGTGGGGATGGTGGACAGTGAAGTGCTGCAGTTTAGACAGAGGGCAGGAGAGAAGGTGGGGAGGGTGGGGAGGAAGTAGCGGAAAGGAGAGAAATAAAAAGAAAGTAAAGGACTGGGTGTGGTGATGAAATGATGGCTGTGTGGTGGGAAGGATCCATATGGCACAGGTTGTGAAGCAGTCATTGAGATGAGGGATATCATGTCTCGCAGCGTGTTCATCAACATGGTGGTCCACTTCTCAGTGGCCATTCATGCGGATCGACAGCTTGTTGGTTGTCATGCCTTCATAGAAGGCAGCACAGTGGTTGCAACTTAGCTTGTAAATCACATGACTGGTTTCACAGGTAGCCTTGCCTTTGATGGAATAGGTGATGTTAGTGACCGGACTGGAGTAGGTGGTGGTAGGAGGATGTAAAGGACAGGTCTTGCATCTAGGTCTTTTACAGGGATATGAGCCATGAGGTAAGGGATTGGGAGGAGAGGTTGTGTAAGGATTGACGAGTATATTGTGTAGGTTCGGTGGACGGTGAAATACTACGGTAGGAGGGGTGGGAAGGATAGTGGGCAGAACATTTCTCATTTCAGGGCACGACAAGAGGTAATCGAAACCCTGGCAGAGAATGTGATTCAGTTGCTCCAGTCCCGGATCATACTGAGTTACGAGGGGAATGCTCCTCTGTGGCCGGACTGTGGGACTTTGGGAGGTGGTGGGAGACCGGAAAGATAAGGCACGGGAGATTTGTTTTTGTACAAGGATGGGAGGATAATTACGGTCAGTGAAGGCTTCAGTGAGACCCTTGGTATATTTTGAGAGGGACTGCTCATCACTACAGATGCAATGACCACAGGTGGCAAGGCTGTACAGAAGGGACTTCTTGGTATGGAACGGGTGGCAGCTGTCGAAGTGGAGGTATTGCTGTTGGTTAGTAGGTTTAATATGGATGGAGGTACTGATGTAGCCATCTCTGAGGTGAAGGTCAACATCTAGGAAGGTGGCTTGTTGGGTTGGGTTGAGTTGGACCAGGTGAAACAAATGGGGGAGACGTTTTTGAGGTTCTGGAGGAATCTAGATAGGGTGTACTCACCTTCAACCCAGATAGCAAAGATGTCATCAATGAATCTGAACCAGGTGATGGGTTTAGGCTTCTGGGTTTTTAGGAAGGATTCCTCTAGACGGCCTATGAATAGGTTCACATAGGATTGTGCCATGTGGGTGCCCATAGCTGTACCCTGGATTTGTTTGTAGGAAATGCCTTCAAAAGAGAAGTAATTGTGGGTGAGGATATAGTTGGTCATTGCGACTAGGAAGAAGGTTGTTGGTTTGGAATCCGTAGGGCATCTGGAAAGGTAGTGTTCAATAGCAGTAAGGCCATGGGCATTAGAAATGTTAGTCTACAGGAAGGTGGCATCAACAGTGATGAGCAGGGCACCGTGTGGTAAAGTGACAGGAACTGTGGAGAGTCGGTCGAAGAAATGGTTCCTATCTTTTATATAGGAGGATAGGTTCCGAGTAATAGCTTGAAGGTGTTGGTCTATGAAAGCAGAGTTTCTCTCGGTAGGGGCACAGTAACCAGCCACAATGGATCGTTCTAGGTGGTTGGGTTTATGGACTTTAGGAAGCTTTTAGAAGGTGGGGGTGCAGGTACTGGTAGGGGTAAGTAGAGAGATGGACTCTGGGGAGAAGTTCTGGGATGGGCCTAAGGATTTGAGTAGTGGCTGGAGATCCTGCTGGATTACTGGAATGGGGTCACTGTGCCAAGATTTGTACGTGGAAGTATCAGAAAGTCTCCATCAACTGTGAACCAGGTAATCCTTGCAGTTCAAAACAACAGTAATGGAGCCTTTGTCTGCAGGTAGGATTACAAGGTCAGGATCAGTTTTTAGATGGCGGACTGTGGTGCTCTCTGCATATATAAGGTTAGTTTGCATGTTGAGGGATCTGGGGAATGATGTTGAGGCAAGGTTTTAGGTTAAAAAATTCTGAAAGTTAACAAGGGGTGGTTTGGAGGCAATGGGGGTGGATCATAGTTGGATAGAGGAGTGAACTGAGTTAGGCAAGGTTCAATATTGGTCTTTGGTTGAGTCTGGATGATCAGGTTGGTGGCAAAAAAGGAGGAGAGAAGGTCTTTAACAAGTCCTGCATGACTGAATTTGGGAGTGGTGCAAAAGGTAAGGCCTTTGGAAAGGACTGATATTTCTGTGGGACTAAGGCTTCTGGAGGAAAGGTTCATGACTGTTTTACAAGTCTGTTTAGGTTCTGGGTTCTGTGTGGTGGTGGGAAGAGGGTAGGATAAGTGTAGTAGGTCTGTGAGACAGGGTTTGTCAGCTGTGAGGGGACGTGGGGGAGGGTTGGAGGTTGATTTAGAGGTGATGGACAGTGGTACTCCGAGGAGGGAACAGAAAGTGAGCAGGGTGGAGAGCTTTTTGAGGTGGAGTTGTGCATGTTTCTCACGTTCGTGCCTATCAGAACTCAGCATCTCCTCTATATGGTGAGTAGTAACTTTCCTTCTCTAATATTGTTACATTCCATCCTGGATTTTCCATTGTTTAATCTGTCAATTTGCTTTTTAGAACTGTTCATTTCACCTGTGAAAGTTTCTATTGTACTTTTTGCTGTGAAGTACATTGATTGACTGTTGTACCATACTTTTATTTATGTTGCGTGTCACAATAGTGTAACAAGTAGATAAAACACAGAGGCGGACCATTAAAATTGGTTTTAATGTGTAAAAATGAATCCATGAGAAAAAGTTCTAAGTTGAGTATGGAAGTTGAAAGTTTAGGCTACCATAAATAGAATCTGGGACAATGGCAAAGTGTGAGTGTGATGGTGAGCAAGTTCCCATTTCAGGTAAAGAGGTGGTGAAATAGTCACAACTGTATACTTTGCTTACATACTGCCTGTACTGAATAAAGGAAGCATGTGCTGGGGTGATTCATCTTGAAGCAAAGTAATTTTTATGGAACAAGTAAAATAATTATAAGACTTTCAATTTTTGCAGTTAACAGAAATTTAACAAACAGTAAATAAAGGAAAACAATGTCAGTCCAACCACTTGCACTTACACGCATATATATGGCAGGAGTTATGCATGTGGAAAATGAATTATTCTGTGAAATGAAACATTTTTTTATTGATAGTAAAAGTAGTCATGATTACAGTATTAAGCTAAACAGGCACATCTGGATATTGCCTTGTGCAAGATAAAAACAGTTGCACAAACATCTAGGTGTATGAAATCTACTTCTACAATAAATTTATTTGAAAACCATCCTCAGAATGCTGCAGAATTTTTTTTAGGTTCTTTCACAGAGTTGTGTTTGTGATACTGTGTAAATGTCACACAAATCTACAGTGTATGTTTATAATTAGTTTCTATAAAATAACCACTTCTATAAAACTTCCTGGCAGATTAAAACTGTGTGCCCGACCGAGACTCGAACTCGGGACCTTTGCCTTTCGCGGGCAAGTGCTCTACCAACTGAGCTACCGAAGCACGACTCACGCCCGGTACTCACAGCTTTACTTCTGCCAGTATCTCGTCTCCTACCTTCCAAACTTTACAGAAGCTCTCCTGCGTACCTTGCAGAACTAGCACTCCTAAAAGAAAGGTTATAGCGGAGACATGGCTTAGCCACAGCCTGGGGGATGTTTCCAGAATGAGATTTTCACTCTGCAGCGGAGTGTGCGCTGATATGAAACTTCCTGGCAGATTAAAACTGTGTGCCCGACCGAGACTCGAACTCGGGACCTTTGCCTTTCGCGGGCTGTGGCTAAGCCATGTCTCCACTATATCCTTTCTTTCAGGAGTGCTAGTTCTGCAAGGTACGCAGGAGAGCTTCTGTAAAGTTTGGAAGGTAGGAGACGAGATACTGGCAGAAGTAAAGCTGTGAGTACCGGGCGTGAGTCGTGCTTCGGTAGCTCAGTTGGTAGAGCACTTGCCCGCGAAAGGCAAAGGTCCCGAGTTCGAGTCTCGGTCGGGCACACAGTTTTAATCTGCCAGGAAGTTTCATATCAGTGCACACTCCGCTGCAGAGTGAAAATCTCATTCTGGACACTTCTATAAAATTCATTCTTATATTTATGTTAAAAGCAAAACTGCCAACATACTTTTTGTTGGTTGGTTTGTTTTAAAAAAGGGGGGAGGGACCAAACTGCTAGATCATCAGTCCCCATTCTTTTTGTCCCTCATCTAATGTATAACATATTTACTGCAAGGATTCCATCCAACGTGTAAGTTTAAGATCATATAATACATAGTACAGTGACAAGCAGGGAAAGAAAGTGGGCAGTTGAAACATACCTGGTAAAAGATGCATTATTACTAATTTTTTTAAATGATTATGATTAAATAATTAATCTGTCAGAGAAGCATGTTATAAAATATGTGTATAATATCAAACTGTTGTGAAAGAATATTGGTTGTAATCCAGAGACAGTGTATACAAGTAATATTAAAAAAATCTGTAAACTTCATTCAATTATTTAAAAAACAAAATATTGAGAAGCAGTGCCATTTTCTTCTAATAACTCGCTTCATATATTTCTTATGAACCCAGAGGAAGTATGTGTGATTGTGTTCTGTAATTTATGTCAATGTATAATAATTGCCATATTGACAATAAGTTTGTCTTCATTCATTGTAGAATCCTTTTAGTAATGATGTATTAATTTTGTTTAAGAGTATTACATTGTCTCAAGAATTGTGCACACATTATTTGTAGGCAGAATGACCGATAGCTTATTGCAACTTCTGCATGCCTGCTGCCACCTTGGTCCAGGTCCTGGCAATAGACACTCACATTGGCCACTGCTCTACCTCCCCACACCTGCTGCCAATCTGGCCCAGGCCCTCGTAATTGATGCTCACATCTGCAACCATGCCACCTGCCCACACCTGCCTCCACCTAGGCCCACGTCATTGCAATAGACGCTCCTATCGGCAACCACGTAACCTCGTCACACCTGCTGCCACCCTCACCCACGACCTGGAAAAATACACACGCATTGGTAACCATGCAACCTCCATGCGCTTGTTGCCACCCTGGCCCAAGTTCTACCAATAAATGCTCACATTAGCCACCACACCATATAGCGTCCCCAGTGCCAAATTTTTTATCATGTAGCCGTAAAATAATAATTTCTCTGTGTAGGTTTAGATTGCAAAGAAATAATTTATGACAGAATGATCTAAAGAGACGACAAGATACGCTCTTTTGTTAATTTTTTAGTCGACTTCACTTCTTCTTTTGTCTTGAATGTGTCTAGAGGGACATCTTGCGTGTGCTGACAAATGTAAGCATATCTGTATGAGTTAAGCATATAATATACTGATTAATATTATTGTGCACTTTTAATTTGTAAGAGGTGATCCCGATTTCATGTCCGCCTTCCTTGAATTAACCTGCATTCAAGTAATTTACAGCTCAACAATCGCAGCGGCCGATGCAGCCAACGACGCCATTACGTGGCGATATTAACTTACGAAAAATTAGCGGAAGCGGAAAACTCGCCAGCTATTAACATAATATTAATTTTTCTCCACAGCCGCACGAAGTTGCAGAAATACTTAGCTTTAAGATTCTTATTTTCAGTACCATAGCTGAGAGCCAGAGCCAGGACTCCGACTACAATACAATGGTCAACGGAGGTAAGAAAAATACTCTCGCGCGTGTGTGGGCCGCAATTTTAATTAATAACTAAAGATTTCTTGCTTTAAAGAGAACTGACTAGCCGCGGAAAGTAATATGAAAAGTTTATTACATTGTTCAACTTAAATATCATTTTTATTAAGGCCCACCACGTAAGTTGGCAACAATCAAAAAATAATAATAACAATAATAATATATACATTAAATTACGACGGCCGACGGACGCGAGAACCACCTCATCATGGCTGCTGCCACCCTGGCCGAGGACCTGGGAATAGACGCTCACATTGGCCACCGATATACCTCCCCACACCTACTGCCACCCTGGCCCAGGGCCTGGAAAATGATGCTCACATCTGCCGCCACATTACCTCATCACACCTGCTTCCACCGAGGTTCAGGTCTTGGCATTAAACACTCATATCAGCAACAGCTCCAACTCGTCACCCCTGCTGCCACACTGGAACAGGTCCTGGCAATAGACGCTCACATCGGCCACTGTACCACCTCTACACAACTGCTGCCACACTGCCCAGGTCCTCGCAATAGACGCTCACATCAGCCATCGTTCCACCACATCGCCCCTGCTGCCTCCCTGGCCAAGCTCCTGGCAGTAGACGCTCACAATAGCCACCACTCCATCTCGGTGTGCCTGCTGCCATCCTGGTCCCGAGTCTTGCCAATAGACGCTCACATCCACCACCAGGCCACCTACACACAACTGCTGCATCTGTACCCAGGTCCTTGCAATAGACGCTCACATTGGCCACTGCTCCACCTGCTCGCACCTGTTGCTACCCTAGACTAGGTCCTGGCAATAGACGCTCACATTGGCCACTGCTCCACCTCTTTGTGCCTGACGCCATCCTGGCCCACATCCTGGCAATATACAGTCACATCAGCCACTGCTCCATCTCATCGTGCCCGCTTCCAACCTGGCCCTGAATACTAGCAATAGCCCCTCACATTGGCCACTGCGTCATTTCTTCTGTGCAGGCCCAGGTCCTGGCAATAGACACATCAGCCACGCTACACCTCCTCGCTCCTGCTGCCGCCCTGGGCCAGGTCCCGACATCGGCCACCGGGCCACCTCCTCTTGCCTGCTGCCACCCTGGCCAAGTACCTGGTGATAGTCGCTCACATCAGCACCACGCAACCTCCTTGCGCCTGCTGCCAGATCCTCCCAATAAACACTCACATCAGCCACAGCCTTGCTGTGATACTGGAACAGTTCCGGGCAGTAGATGCTCATATCACCCTCCAATCTACCTTCTTTGCCCTGATCCTGGCTGTAAATGCTCACATCAGCCACCACTCCACCTCGTTGTGCCTGCTGCGAACCTGGCACCGAGTCCTGGCAACAGACACTCTCATCAGCCACTGTACCACCTCCACACATCTCCAGCCACCCTGCCCAGGTCCTCGCAATAGATGCTCACATTGACCACTGTTCCACCTGCTTGTGGAAGCTGCCACCCTAACGCAGGTCCTGGCAATAGATGCTCACATTGGCCACCACGCTACCTCCTCACACCTGCTGCCATCCTTGTAGAGGACCTCGATATAGACGCTCACATCGGCAATCACGCAACCTCCTCGCACCTGCTGCCACCCTGGCTGTGGTCCTGGTTATAGACGCTCGCATCAGCCATTGCTCCACCTCCTCGTGCCTTCTGTTACCCTGGCCCAGGACCTGGCAATTAACACTCACATCTGCCATCACGCCACCTCCCCACCCTTGCTTCCACCCGGCCCAGGCCCTGGCATTTGTCGCTCATATCTGCCATCGTGCCACCTCCCCACACCGGCTGCCATCCTGGCCCAGAGTCCTGCCAATAGACACTCACATTGGCCATTGTGCCACCTCCACACAACTTGAAACATACCCTTGGAGAAATTAATGAATTATCGTGCTGATAAACCTCTATGTTATTTGATTTTCCAACAGCTGAGAAAACTGAACGTACTCTGTCATTAGTCTCTTTACTTATTCTGATCAACACTAAACTGATACACAGTATTTTTATCACAATGTAATCTGACTTTTCTAAAATCCCTACAAAAGAATGGCTCTGACTAACAATAACCTATACCTCTCATGAATCACTTATCTCACAAAAATCTTCGTTACTCCAGCTACTGCAGTACAGTGAGCACCACTACTGCAAGCTAAATAAAAGGTTCTAGCTACTGAAGGCACAAACTACTGATGGGCAAAGCCAGCAAATGAAAGATTTTGATATACAACAATCAATGTATTTACCTTAATAATGTTCAAAATTCATAATATATATATATCAGTTCATGATATACAGTATTACAAATTTACTCATTCTGGCAGACACATGTCCAGATTGTCCGCTGTTGAAAAATCTGCCATCTCTCTCCTCACATCCACCACTACTGATGGCTCACCTCCAACTGTGCAACACTATGGACTGTTCAGATTCCAATGCCCAACACTACAATAGCAAATATTCCAACAATACAACCAGCCACAGGCTGCACACAGCACAGTCAGTGATTTTCATACAGAGCGCTACGTGGCGTTACCAACATAAAAACCTAAACAGCCTACTTACAAAGCCCCCATGCTCCCCACAAAAAAATTTACAAATTTTTTTGGGCAGTGGCAAATAATGATTTGATAAAATTTTTCATAATTACAATAACAAAGATATCAAATGCACACACTTATTGATGCAATGTTGGTCAAAAGCTGAAATTTTTCTCACAAAGACAGTCCTCATCATTCATCACAATAGTGATGAATAATTTTTTTTTTCTTTTGAAAGTCTGAGCAGTAAAAGAAAATGCACACGGAAGTAGTGGATTTCCATACAGTCTTGCAGTCTTGAAGAAGTAGTGTTGCCCTTCCAACGGAAAGACAGTACTGACTCTTGACATGCAGACAGGTAATGGGACACAACAGAGCAAACCCACAACAGTGTCATTCAAATTTTTGTAGATATGTCATCATCGGACAAACGTGTGGTTCCTGAAGAGGGGCAGCAGCCTTTCCAGTAGTTGCAGGGGCAACAGTCTGGATGATTGACTGATTTGGCCTTGTAACACTAACCAAAACAGCCTTGCTGTGCTGTTACTGTGAACGGCTGAAAGCAAGGGGAAACTATGGCCGTAATTTTTCCTGAGGGCATGCAGCTTTACAGTATGGTTAAATGATGATGGCGTCCTCTTGGGTAAAATATTCCGGAGGTAAAATAGTCCCCCATTTGGATCTCTGGGGCGGGGACTACTCAGGAAGACGCCGTTATCAGGAGAAAGAAAACTGGCGTTCTACGGATCGGAGCGTGGAATGTCAGATCCCTTAATCGGGCAGGTAGGTTAGAAAATTTAAAAAGGGAAATGGATAGGTTAAAGTTAGATTTAGTGGGAATTAGTGAAGTTCGGTGGCAGGAGGAACAAGACTTTTGGTCAGGTGAATACAGGGTTATAAATACAAAATCAAATAGGGGTAATGCAGGAGTAGGTTTAATAATGAATAAAAAAATAGGAGTGCGGGTAAGCTACTACAAACAGCAGAGTGAACGCATTATTGTGGCCAAGATAGACATGAAGCCCATGCCTACTACGGTAGTACAAGTTTATATGCCAACTGGCTCTGCAGGTGATGAAGAAATTGATGAAATGTATCATGAGATAAAAGAAATTGTACAGGTAGTGAAGGGAGACGAAAATTTAATAGTCATGGGTGATTGGAATTCGACAGTACAAAAAGGGAGAGAAGGAAACATAGTGGGTGTATATGGATTGGGGGAGAGAAATGAAAGAGGAAGCTGTCTGGTAGAACTTTGCACTGAGCATAACTTAATCATAGCTAACACTTGGTTCAAGAATCATAAAAGAAGGTTGTATACATGGAAGAATCCTGGAGATACTAGAAGGTATCAGATAGATTATATAATGGTAAGACAGAGATTTAGGAACCAGGTTTTAAATTGTAAGACATTTCCAGGAGCAGATGTGGACTCTGACCACAATCTACTGGTTATGAACTGTAGATTAAAACTGAAGAAACTGCAAAAAGGTGGGAATTTAAGGAGATGGGAGTTGGATAAACTGACTAAACCAGAGGTTGTACAGAGTTTCAGGGAGAGCACAAGGTAACAATTGACAGGAATGGGGAAAAGAAATACAGTAGAAGAAGAATGGGTAGCTCTGAGGGATGAAGTAGGGAAGGCGGCAGAGCATCAAGTAGGTAAAAAGACAAGGGCTAGTAGAAATCCTTGGGTAACAGAAGAAATATTGAATTTAATTGATGAAAGGAGAAAATATAAAAATGCAGTAAATGAAACGGCAAAAAGGAATACAAACGTCTCAAAAATGAGATTGACAGGAAGTGCAAAATGGCTAAGCAGGGGTGGCTAGAGGACAAATATAAGGATGTAGAGGCTTATCTCACTAGGGGTAAGATAGATACTGCCTACAGGAAAATTAAAGAGACCTTTGGAGAAAAGAGAGCAACTTGTGTGAATATCAAGAGCTCAGCTGGAAACCCAGTTATAAGCAAAGAAGGGAAAGCAGAAAGGTGGAAGAAGTATATAGAGGGTCTATACTGGGGCAATGTACTTGAGAACAATATTATGGAAATGGGAGACGATGTAGATAAAGATGAAATGGGAGATACGATACTGTGTGAAGAGTTTGACAGAGCACTGAAAGACCTAAGTCGAAACAAGGCCCCGGGAGTAGACAACAATCCATTGGAACTACTGATGGCCTTGGGAGAGCCAGTCCTGACAAAACTCTACCATCTGGTGAGCAAGATGTATGAGACAGGCGAAATACCCTCAGACTTCAAGAAGAATATAATAATTCCAATCCCAAAGAAGGCAGGTGTTGACAGATGTGAAAATTATCGAACTATCAGTTTAATAAGTCACTGCTACAAAATACTAACGCGAATTGTTTACAGACGAATGGAAAAACTGGTAGAAGCCGACCTCGGGGAAGATCAGTTTGGATTCCACAGAAATGTTGGAACACATGAGGCGACAATGACCCTACGGCTTATCTTAGAAAATAGATTAAGGAAAGGCAAACCTATGTTTCTAGCATTTGTAGGATTAGAGAAAGCTTTTGACAATGTTGACTGGAATACTCTCTTTCAAATTCTAAAGATGGCAGGGGTAAAATACAGGGAGCGAGAGGCTATTTACAATTTGTACGGAAACCAGATGGCAGTTATAAGAGTCAAGGGGCATGAAAGGGAAGCAGCGGATGGGAATGGAGTGAGACAGGGTTGTAGCCTGTCCTCGATGTTATTCAATCTGTATATTGAGCAAGCAGAAAAGGAAATAAAAGAAAAATTCAGAGTAGGTATTAAAATCCATGGAGAATAAATAAAAATGTTGAGGTTCGCCGATGACATTGTAATTCTGTCAGAGACCGCAAAGGATTTGGAAGAGCAGTTGAACGGAATGGACAGTGTCTTGAAAGGAGGATATAAGATGAACATCAACAAAAGCAAAATGAGGATAATGGAATGTAGTCGAATTAAGTTGGGTGATGCTGAGGGAATTAGATTAGGAAATGAGACACTTAAAGCAGCAAAGGAGTTTTGCTGTTTGGGTAGCAAACTAACTGATGATGGTCGAAGTAGAGAGGATATAAAATGTAGACTGGCAATGGCAAGGAAAGCGTTTCTGAAGAAGAGAAATTTGTTAACATCGAGTATAGATTTAAGTGTCAGGAAGTCATTTCTGAAAGTATTTGTATGGAGTGTAGCCATGTATGGAAGTGAAACATGGACAATAAATAGTTTGGACAAGAAGAGAATAGAAGCTTTTGAAATGAGGTGCTACAGTAGAATGCTGAAGATTAGATGGGTAGATCACGTAACTAATGAGGAGGTATTGAACAGAATTGGGGAGAAGAGGAGTTTGTGGCACAACTTGACAAGAAGAAGGGACCAGTTGGTAGGACATGTTCTTAGGCATCAAGGGATCACAAATTTAGCATTGGAGTGCAGCGTGGAGGGTAAAAATCGTAGAGGGAGACCAAGAGATGAATACACTAAGCAGATTCAGAACAATGTAGGTTGCAGTAAGTACTGGGAGATGAAGAAGCTTGCACAGGATAGAGTAGCATGGAGAGCTGCATCAAACCAGTCTCAGGACTGAAGACAACAACAACAACAACAACAACAACATCATCATCACAGAGCAGCCCACTGTAGTCCTGGTAGAGTGTATGGTATTGGTGGGACATCAAAGGTGCAGACCCACTGCAGTCCTTGTAAAGATGGCCAGCAGGCATCTGTCGCGGCTGTGCATGTGCACAATCACCAGTGAAGAGTCTTGTGGACAATATAGCAAGACCATAAACGACTACTTATGCACTCACAAAGTTTTTGGAATTGTCCTTAGAACCAGCAATGCTGTTAACCAGTCCCTTGCTGAATTATTAACACACGTGCAAACACTAACAGGCCCAACTTCTCACATATTGTGCATATACTATGACAAACAGAAATGTGTGCACTGAAATGAATGCTTACAAATTACTTAATTTGATGAACTGGTGTCAATTACAATTTTTTAACATGAGGATACAATTACAAAGGTACAGAAAATATCATTAAAACATAATAATACAGATAACATTTGTAGTAATACAGGCTTTACAAAAGAATATAAATAAACGGTAGAGGTATGGGCCAGCAGTTGCAGGAAGTGTTGGGGAGTGAGTACCAGGTCACCAGCATTGTGAAGCCTAGTGCAGGGTTGGCTCAGGTGACTGAAAGCTTAGGGAAGTTATGTAAGAATTTTACAAAGGAGGATCAGGTAGTGATAGTGGGTGAAGCAGGGAACAGTCTTGATAGGGACGGGGAATATGATGTCAGTGGTGACTTGGTTAAGATAGCTACTCAAACTGGTGGCACTAATGTGTATTTCGTGCAACTGTTTCAGCGTCATGATCAGCCTCACCTTAATGCGGCTGTTACGCGCGTTAATGTGGGGCTGGGGAGGGCATTGATGGCGGAGGGCATGGATCACATCTCAGTGGGGCCAGTTGGGTCTATCAGTAGATGGGGTTTCACTAGGAATGGCCTACACCTCAACAGGTATGGGAAGGGGAAGCTGGCTAAGCTTATAGGTAGTGGGTGGTGGTGGTGGTGGTAGTGGTGTCACTCATGGAAAAATTCCTGTAGTAGTTGGTGTTATAACTGCACCTATTTTAGACTGAAGTCAGCTGACAGGTATACCTGCTTAAAGGAAGTACCTCTAACTAAGGGCTCACCTCCAGAGGATGTAATGTTTCCAAGTAGAGAAGGAATTAGCATATTTCATCAAAATATAAGAGGTATTAGAGATAAAGCTAGTGAACTGTTAATAGATGTTAACTCTGAAATTATTGGTATATCAGAGCACCACTTAAAATAATTTGATAATTCAGAGGCTTCCTTTACCAGACTGCAGATTAGCTGGCTGTTTCTCAAGGAGTTCCTTGTGGGGTGGGGGAGTGGCTCTGTATGTAAAAAACAGTATTTCATTTGAGTCCATAGACGTATCACGACACTGCACTGAACAGATATTTGAAAGTTGTGCAGCATTTGTTGAATTTATTGAAACTAAACTTCTAATTACTGTTGTTTATAGGTCCCCTAACTCTGACTTCAGAGCATTTTTGCTTAAGCTAGAGAGGGTTCTGGATTCACTTTGTAGGAAGTACCAGAAAGTAGTTATATGTGGTGACTTCAATATAAATTTTGTATATGATGGTGCAAGAAAAAGGATGTTGGTAGATCTCCTAAATTCATATGATCTGATGCAAACTGTGTTTTTTTTCCAACTAGGGTGCAGGGGAACAGTTGCACAGTCATAGACAATATTTTTATTCATTCTTTATTACTAGATGGGCATTCTGTTAGTAAAAGGGTGAATGGCCTTTCAGACCATGATGCATAAATTTTAACACTAAAAGGTTTTTGTACTCAAACCAATGTCATATTTAATTACAAATTATGTAGGAAAGTTAATCCAATAGCAATAGAGAGTTTTTCAAAACTTGTCAAGGAACAAGAGTGGCAAGATGTTTATAGTGCCGATAATATAGACAATAAATACAATGCTTTCCATAACATATTTCTCATGCTCTTTGAGAGTTGCTTTCCATTAGAACATTCTAAACAGGGTACTAGCAGTAATGGACAGCCCAGGTGGCTGAGTAGTCGGATAAGGATATCAAGTAGAACAACGCGGGAATTATATCAAAATGTTAGAAGTAATCACAATCAAGCTATAGTATCCCATTACAAACAGTATTGTAAGGTGCTTAAAAATGTTATTGACAAGGCAAAAAGTATGTGGTATGCAAATATAATAGATAATTCACAGGATAAATTTAAAGCCATATGGTCAGTTGTGAAGGAAGTGTCTGGTCAGCAGCACAAGGTCAACGATATAAGGTTAGTTCTCATTAATAATATTTCTGTTACTGATAAATCAGATATATGTGCAGTATTTAACAATCATTTTCTGAGCATTGCTGGTGAATTAAATAAAAATTTAGTTTCTACAGGAAATCATATAAATTTCTTAGCAAATGCCTTGCTGAGATTTATGTCTGAAATACTCCTCTGTGATACAGACAGGAGGGAGATTGAGTCAATAATTAAATCACTAAAGACTAAGGACTCTCATGGTTATGATGGAGTGTCTAGCAGAATATTAAAATACTGTGCTGCACATGTTAGCCCTGTATTTAGCCATATTTGTAATTTTTCCTTTAGGAATGGTCAGTTTCCTGAGCGATTAAAGTACTCAGTAGTAAAGCCGCTTTATAAAAATGGAGAAAGGGATAATGTAGATAATTTTAGACCTATTTCTATGCCATCAGTGTTTGCAAAAATTATCGAAAAGGCTGTGTATGTAAGGTTAATTGATCATTTTATGTCACACGATTTGCTTTCAAATGTACAGTTCGTCTTTAGAAGTTGTTTGACAACTGAAAATGCTATATTCTTTTTTCTCTGTGAGGTACTGGATGGCCTAAGCAAAAAGTTTCGAACGCTTGGCGTATTTTTTGATTTAACAAAGGCATTTGACTGTGTTGATCTCACAATATTGCTCCAAAAGTTGGACCATTACGGAATGAGGGGAGTAGCTCACAATTGATTCTCCTCTTACTTTAGCAACAGGCAGAAAAAGGTCATTATTCACAATGTTGATAACAGCTGTGATGTGGGATCTGAGTGGGGTACTGTCAAATGGGGGGTGCCCCAGGGATCAGTGTTGGGGCCGCTCCTGTTCCTTATTTATATAAATGATATGCCCTCTAGTATTATGGGCAACTCAAAAATATTCCTGTTTGCTGATGACACTAGCTTGGTAGTAAAGGATGTTGTGTGCAACAATGACTTTGTTTCAAGTAGTGCAGTAGATGACCTCAGTTCATGGCTTATAGAAAATAAACTAACATTAAATCACAGTAAGACTCAGTTTTTACAGTTTCTAACACACTATTCAACAAAACCTGACATTTTAATCTCATGGAATGGGCATATGATTAGTGAAACTGAACAGTTCAAATTTCTAGGTGTTCAGATAGGTAGTAAGCTGTCATGGAAGGCCCACGTTCAGGATCTTGTTCAAAGACTTAATACTACCATTTTCACTATTCGAATGGTATGAAAAGTGAGTGATTCTTCGACACGTAAATTAGTCTACTTTGCTTATTTTCATTCACTTATGTTGTATGGTGTTATGTTTTGTGGTAACTCTTCCCATTCTAGAAGGATATTTTTGGCTCAGAAACGGGTGGTTTGGGCAATAAGTGGTGTGAGTTCACGAACCTCTTGTCAACCTCTGTTCACGAGTCTGGGCATTTTGACATTGGCCTCTCAATATGTATATTCCTTATCATCGTTTCTTGTTACCAATATTAGTTTATTTCCAAGAATAAGCAGCCTTCACTTGGTTAATACTCAGCAGAAATCAAACCTCCATTTGGGTTGGACTTCCTTAACTCTTGTGGAAAAAGGTGTGCAGTATACTGCTGCATCCATTTTCAATAAGCTGCCACTCGAATTCAAAAATCTTAGCAGTAATCCACGTGCTTTCAAATCAAAACTGAAGAGTTTCCTAATGGGTCACCCCTTCTATTCTGTCGAGGAGTTCCTTGAAAAATTAAGCTGATTCTTATTGTATTGCTGATAGCGTTTACTTAAACTTATGGACTGACTTTTTTTTAGGTTCATGAACATTTATTTTTATCTGTTATTACTTTTATGTCGTAAGTTCATGTGCTGACACATTCCATGACCTTGGAGATTTGCTCCTCAATTTGCTCCTACAGAACTTGACATGTAAATAAATAAATAAATAAATATATCTAAAAACAAAGATGATGTGACTTAGCAAATGAAAGTGCTGGCAGGTCGACAGACACACAAACAAACACAAACATACACACAAAATTCAAGCTTTCGCAACAAACTGTTACCTCATCAGGAAAGAGGGAAGGAGAGAGAAAGACGAAAGGATGTGAGTTTTAAGGGAGAGGGTAAGGAGTCATTCCAATCCCGGGAGTGGAAAGACTTACCTTAGGGGGAAAAAAGGACGGGTATACACTCGCACACACACACATATCCATCCACACATATACAGACACAAGCAGACATATCCTCACAACACCCCCACAACGACCCATGTCACCCTCACAACACCCCCACAACGACCCTTACCGTAATCTATCATAAATAAATAAATCAGTGTTACAGGAATTATGACATAAGTAATTACATAAAATATCAGAATATCTTTAGAAAACAATGTCTAACCAACTTTAGAAAGGAAATAACATATTATTAATGCAAATTATATTTGTGGATAACAGTATTCCTCATCATAGTGAGTAGTAAGTTTCCTTCTCTAATATTGTTACATTCCATCCTGGCTTTTCCATTGTTTAGAACTGTTCGTTTCACCTGTGAAAGTTTGTATTGTACTTTTTGCTGTGAAGTATGCTGATTGACTGTTGTACCATACTTTTATTTATATTGCGTGTCACAACAGTGTAGCAAGTAGATAAAACATAGAGGAGGACCATTAAAATTGGTTTTAATGTATAAAAATGAATACACGAGAAAAAGTTTTAAATTGAGTATGGAAGTTGGAAGTTTAGGCTACTATAAATTGAGTCTGGGATGAGCAAAGTGTGAGTGTGATGATGAGCAAGTTCCCATTTCAGGTAAAGAGGTGGTGAAACAGTCACAATTGTATACTTTGCTTACTGAATAAAGGAAGCATGTGCTGGGGTGATTCTTCTTAAAACAAAGTAATTTCATGGAACAAGTAAAATAATTATAAGACTTTCAATTTTTGCAGGTAACAGAAATTTAACAAACAGTAAATAAAGGAAAACATTGTCAGTCCAACCACTTGCACTTGCATGCATTTATATGGCAGGAGTTATGCATGTGGAAAACAAATTATTCTGTGAAATGAAACATTTTTTATTGACAGTAAAAGTAGTCAAGATTACAATGTTAAGCTAAACAGACACATCTGGATATTGCCTTGTGCAAGATAAAAACAGTTATACAAACATCTAGGTGTATGAAATCTACTTCTACAATAAATTTATTTGAAAACCATCCTCAGAATGCTGCAGAATTTTTTTTAGGTTCTTTCACAGAGTTGTGTTTGTGATACTGTGTAAATGTCACACAAATCTGCAGTGTATGTTTATAATTAGTTTCTATAAAATAATCACTTCTATAAAATTCATTCTTATATTTATGTTAAAAGCAAAACTGCCAACATACTTTTTGTTGGTTGGTTTGTTTTAAAAGAGGGGCGAGGGACCAAACTGCTAGATCATCAGTCCCCATTCTTTTTGTCCCTCATCTAATGTATAACACATTTACTGCAAGGATTCCACCCGACGTGTAAGTTTAAAATCATATAATACATAATACAGTGACAAGCAGGGAAAGAAAGTGGGCAACTGAAACATGTCTTGTAAAAGATGCATTATTTCTAATTTTTTAAAATAATTATGATGAAATAATTAATCTGTAAGAGAGGCATGTTATAAAATATGTGTATAATATAAAAGTGTTGAGAATGAATATTGGTTGTAATTCAGAAGCAGTGTATACAAGAAATGTTAAAAAATTCTGTAAACTTCATTCAATTTTTTTTAAAACAAAATATTCAGAAGCAGTGCCATTTTCTTCTAATAATTCACTTCATATATTGCTTATGAACCTAGAGGAAGTATGTGTGATTGGGTTCTGTAATTTATGTCAATGAATAATAATTGCCATATTGACAATAAGTTTGTCTTCATTCATTGTAGAATCCTTTTAGTAATGATGTATTAATTTTGTTTAAGAGTTTTACGTTGTCTCAAGAATTGTGCACACATTATTTGTAGGTAGAATGACCAATAGCTTTTTGCTCAATTTATTAGGTCTACAACTTTGCTTCCGCTGTTTTGCAATAGACGGCAGTAGCGGCAAGTGGGATTCAGGTAGTTGGTCATAGGTGTAATACAATAAGCTTAGGCATCTACAAACATAATGCCATAAAAATATTAGTCGATTTGTGATTGCATCATAAGGTTATTCTTGATTAAGTACATCAACTTACATGCCCATTTCTCGCCATTTGCGGGAAGTTTTAATTTTCTGCTTTAACATGAAGAAATTTCTGGCTGTGGTTCTTAAAATTCTGGGTAAGACCAATGGTGAGGGAACTATTAGTGGAAGAACACACAGTGAATGTTTTCAACACCTTAAGAATGGTGATTTTGATGTCGAAGACTGGCATGGCGGGGGAAGACAGAACGTTTTCGTAGCTACTGAAATGGACGAAGACAGTCACAGGACGTCATTATCAAAAGCAATTGATGCATTCAAGCTCAGCACTGAAACACAAACAGCCACAATACAGTGATAGACACGCAAAGGTAATTTTGGAGCAGGTCAGTGCGCAACCCCATGTTGCAAAACCCATCAAAATATACGTGGAAACGTTGAAATGAGAAGTCCTATCCCTCCTGCTGTATCCTCCATACGTTGCTCTCTCAGACTACTACCTTTTTCGATCAATGGCATATAATCTGGCTGACCAGCACTTCCGATCATATGAATAAGTGCAAAATTGATTTGATTCATGAATCCTCACAAAAGACGCCCTGTTGTCCTGCCACAGGATTCGTTTGCTATCCTAAAGGTGAAAGAATGTAGCGACCAGCGATGGGCGATACTATGAATCATAATTTTTGGTAAGTTTTTCACAATAAAGCTCCGAACTTTGAGAAAAAATGGCAGAAGCAAAGTTGTAGACCTAGTAACTTTTTTCCTCACTTTATTTTCTACCAGGGAGAAGGATATTTTACACTGCCATTACATAAGAAGAATGGTAGACATGTTCAAATAACTTACGGGTTTGCTGCCGGGTGACATCATCGACGACATCACCCGGCAGCAAACCCATAAGTTATTTAAACATTCGATTCGCTAGGAAAAGTTAAGGTCTCACAATGGTAGACATTTCTGAGTATTGTCTTGTCGCATATAGATCTGTCTGCATGAAGAGAGGATCTCATAAGTTAGTAACTGACCCAAGTTGTTAGGACAGAGATTTGATGCTAAATGTAAGTTTAAAAGTGAAATGTGAAATTGTATTTTTCATGGATGTTTATTTATTTATTTATTGTATTTTTTTGCATGGAGACACCATAGCATTTTGTTACAAGTTTAGTACAGCCATGTATACCTATGTGATTACGTATACATGATACAAATGTACCATTGTACCTAATAAAGCACAATATTGGGTGTTACATCATACCTATTACAAATATTCAGATTTTACACAACTATATATATATACAATAATTTATTTTAGTTTAATATTAATATTCACTTAAAGAATATAAACCCTTGTCAATCAAGAAATATTTCAGTTTCACTTTGAATAAGTTCCCTTTGTGGCACTTTATAGAGCTCGGTATCTGTTGTACCATATTTGACCACTAATGCATGGACTATGGTCTGTTGTTTTTAATTTTGTTCTTTGTCTGTAGTAGCAGTCTTTATTTCTTGTATTATAGGCATGCATATCAGAGCACTTTGTTGCTTTGTTTTGATGTGTCACAAAAAATATAAATAATTTGTAAAGATACAGTGTGTAGACTGTGAGGTATTTATGATGAACAAAGATTTCCCTGCATGAATCTCTATACCCTAATCCATGGATAATTCTGATTGCTCTTTTCTGTAGGGTTAATATTCTGTTCATATGTATGTCGGCAGCACAACCCCATATCTCTATCCCGTAATTAATCCATGCAAAAATGGTTCCATAATAAATTGTTTTTAATGTCTGATGTGGGACTACTTTTGATAACTGGCTGATTAGATGTAATGAACTGCTGATTTTATTGCATAAAAATTTGATATGGTTTACCCATCTTAGATTTTCATCCAGGTGAATACCTAGAAATCCGTAGCCTTCTGTGTCCACTACTTCAATTCCACCTATGTTACTGATAGAGGTTTGATGTGAGTTTGTAAGTTTAAATGGCAATAACTGAGATTTACTGATATTAACTTTCAAACCTTGATCTTGGAAATAAGTAGTTATTTGATGTAGTCCCTCAGTTGCTACCAACGTTACCTCATCATTTTCTTTACCAAGAAATAACAGTGAGGTATCGTCTGCATAGATTACCAATTGGGAGTTAAAAGGTTGCTCTATATCATTTATGTATGTGTATGGTTTATGTGTATGGTTTCAGCTAATCAAGTTGACATCTGACTTCAGTTGGTTATTGGTACAATATTTAATACATTATTAGTGTAACACACACAACAGTGGTGTAATACTCTGCAATATTTATTATTTGTTACACAAACCGATTTTCAGCCTATCCACCATCACCATGATGGCATAACAGCCAAAAACTGGTTCATGATGTCATAACAGCCAAAAAACATTTCGTGTAGCAAATAATAAATATTGTAGAATATTACACCGGTGTTGTGTGGTTTCATTCATCACAAACATTTTGCAAATGTTCTCATACTTCCACATAACTAATACTAGACAAATGGATGCGGTACACAAATTCTCTCAGGACTTGTAATGATCCAAAGAAACGACAACACTACAAACTTTACTGTAGCATTCTCAAGAAGGTTATAAATAAATCTAAAAGTATGTGCATAAAATCAGAAATTGAAAGCTCAAAAAATAAAATTAAAACTATATGGAATTTAATAAAGAGGGAAACTGGCAGGACAACAGGGAACATGTCTCAGGTAGAGATTAATACAGGGGACAGTATCATAAAGAAACCTGAGTTGGTTGCAGAAATATTTAATAACCACTTTTTGAGAGCAGCAGAGAAGACAGGCTGTAATGGTTCTATGGAAGAATCATTGTCCCTCCTACAGAAAGCTGTTCGCAGCAGAATCCCACAGTTATCCTTACCTCCAGTTACTCCCCCCTGCGGGTCCGGGGATTAGAATAGGCCCGAGGTATTCCTGCCTGTCGTAAGAGGCGACTAAAAGGAGTCCCACCCCCTCAAGGGGGTCGTTAGCGCCTGCGTCCGGAGACGGACGGTTCCACGACCTCTATTTGTGGTCATTTTGCTTTTTCACTTCTCGTTTCTTTCTTCCTTCCTTTGGTTGGTTCCTTTCTTTGCTCTTTCCCACCTCACTGTCTTCCTTACTCTTTCCCTTGTCTTCTTCTCCTTGCCTTCTCATTGCCTTCTTCTCCTTGCCTTTTCCTTGCCTTCTCCTTGCCTTCTCATTGCCTTCTTCTCCTTGCCTTCTCTGGTCTCCGCCTCGGCGTTTGAGACAGTCTGTCCTCTCTCTCCCTCTCTCTCCTCCTTTTCCTCTTCTTCCTTCCTCCTTGTGCGTGCCTGAAGGCCGACCCACGCGTTCGCACGCGTAGCCGGTGACGGGGTAACGCGTAATTCCCCGCCCTGGGTAGACATGTAAGGCACGCGCGTACCCCCTGGTAAAGGCCAGGCCCGGGGAGGGGTGATTGCCTGAGCTGATAGCTTCTGACCATGCCGATTGGTCCCTCCGTCTGGTTCTCGGGAGGTGTGACCTGAGGTGTAAACATTCACCTAAGGCGGGAGTGCCCTCTGTGAGGGTCCCCACAAGGAAGGAGCACGCCATCGGTGACGCTGGCAATCATGGGGGATTCCTCCGCAATGGATTTCACTCCATCTGTCTCGACTTCTGCCCAAAAACGGAAACGTGACCAGCCATCAGTGACAAAAGTACTACCGCCTGCCCCACAGTTCCTCGTCGTATCTCGATCTGAGGACGGAAAGGATTTTTCCTCTGTCAACCCTTTTGTTATCCAGAAGGGTGTCGATGCCATAGCCGGATCTGTCAAATCTTGTACCAGGTTGCGTAATGGTACCTTATTACTAGAAACTGAGAGCGCCTTTCAGGCACAAAAACTGCTTCGGGCCACACTCCTGTACACGTTCCCTGTGCGGGTGGAGGCTCACCGAACCTTGAATTCGTCTTGTGGTGTGGTCTATACTAGCTCCCTCGACGGACTGACTGACGAGGAGATTCAATCTTTCCTCGCTGAGCAGGGCGTGACGGCTGTCCATAGGGTCATGAAAAAGGTCAACAATGACCTTGTACCGACCCGGACACTTTTCTTGACCTTCGATAGTGTTAAGCTGCCATCGCGCATCAAGGCGGGCTATGAGGTTATTTCTGTTCGCCCCTATGTCCCGACACCTACGCGCTGCTACCAGTGTCAGCATTTAAATCACACTTGACAGACTTGTTCCAATGCGGCTAAATGTGTCACTTGTGGCAGGGATGCCCATGAGGGTGACTGTCCACCTCCGGCTCCTCGTTGTGTGAACTGTCAGGGTGACCATGCCGCGTCCTCCCGTGACTGTCCTGTCTATAAGGAAGAACGCTGTATCCAAGAAATTCGGGTCAAAGAGAAAGTGTCCACCTCGGCTGCTCGCAAGCTATTGGCTAGTAGGAAGCCCACGCTGCTCCCAGTGGGGAAATACAGTGCTGTCCTCACCTCTTCTCGGACTACCAGGGAGGTGGCAACCCAGACATGCGATCTGACCTTCAGCACCACGGTCGTCCGTTCGGCCAGTGCTAAGATCGCCCGGTCGACGTCTCCTCTTCCTTCCGTCACCCCTCAGACACAAGCACCTTCATCAGCTTCTGCCAAGACGAAGACCCAGAAGTCAGATGCACGGGCCTTTAAGAAGGAACCGTCCCGTGCAGACTTCCTACGTACCTCGACCTCCCAGCCTTCGACCGGTACTTCCACCAAACGACCTTCCAAGAAGGCTCCTAGGAAGCACAGTTCTCCTTCTCCGCCACGGCGCATTTCTTCTCCGGCGCCACCCAGCGGTTGCCACCCCAGGCCGTCATCCGTTTCGCCTGGCCGCACCGCTGGTAGCCGAACATCTGGCCGTTCACCGGCGGAGGAAGCCCCCCCCTCCCGGCCATCTTCCCAAGATGGCTGATGAACCTATAGACCCAATGGACGAAGACTGTCCGCCTACTGATAGCGGCGGCAGTGCTCGCTCGAAGCTAGGCCCTCTGCGGCCTTCGAGGTGACCCCTTCTTTTATCTTCCTTTTCTTACGATGGCACTTATTCACTGGAATTCGCAGCATTCGCTCCAATCGAGAGGACTTGAAGTTGCTGCTCCGCTTGCACCGTCCGCTTGGCGTAGCCCTTAAGGAAACGAAGCTACGCCCATGCCATCAAATTGCCTTGGCACACTACACCTCTGTGCGTTTTGACCTACCCCCTGTGGTGGGTATTCCGGCTCATGGAGGGGTTATGTTGCTGGTCCGGGATGATATTTACTATGATCCCATCACGTTGCACACCGGCCTGCAGGCAGTTGCCATCCGCATTACTCTCCCCACTTTTACATTTTCCATTTGTACCGTTTACACTCCATCGTCATCTGCCATTACCAGGGCAGACATGATGCAACTTATTGCTCAGCTACCTGCACCATTTTTGTTAACTGGAGACTTCAATGCCCACCATCCCCTTTGGGGCTCTCCAGCATCCTGCCCGAGGGGCTCCCTGTTAGCAGACCTTTTCAACCAGCTCAACCTTGTCTGCCTCAATACTGGCGCCCCTACTTTTCTTTCGGACACATCTCACACCTATTCCCATTTAGACCTCTCTATATGTACTCCCCAACTTGCACGCCGGTTTGAATGGTATGCACTTTCTGATACATATTCGAGCGACCACTTCCCGTGTGTTATCCATCTCCTGCAGCATACCCCCTCTCCATGCTCCTCTAGTTGGACCATCTCCAAGGCAGACTGGGGGCTCTTCTCTTCCAGGGCGACCTTTCAGGATCAAACCTTCACAAGCTGCGATCGTCAGGTCACACACCTCACGGAAGTCATTCTCGCTGCTGCTGAATATTCCATCCCTCACCCTACTTCTTCTCCACGTCGCGTACCGGTCCCCTGGTGGACTGCAGCATGTAGAGATGCTTTACGTGCTGGTCGACGTGCTTTACGCACCTTTAAACGCCACCCTACAGTGGCGAATTGTATCAATTATAAACGATTACGTGCTCAGTGTCGTCGTGTTATCAAAGAAAGCAAGAAAGCCAGCTGGGCTGCTTTCACAAGCACCTTCAACAGTTTTACTCCTTCTTCTGTTGTCTGGGGTAGCCTGCGCCGGCTATCTGGCACTAAGGTTCACTCACCAGTTTCTGGCTTGACGGTCGCGAATGACGTCCTTGTGGCCCCTGAGGATGTCTCCAATGCCTTCGGCCGCTTTTTCGCCGAGGTTTCGAGCTCCGCTCATTGCCACCGTGCCTTCCTGCCCCGCAAACAGGCAGAGGAGGCTAGGCCACCTAACTTCCGCTCCTCGAATCGTGAAAGTTATAATGCCCCATTCACCATGCGGGAGCTCGAAACCGCACTTGGCCGATCATGGTCCTCCGCTCCAGGGCCTGATTCTATTCATATTCAGATGCTGAAGAACCTTTCTCCTGCGGGTAAAGGTTTTCTTCTTCGTACTTACAATCGCATCTGGACTGAGGGACATGTTCCCGCATGCTGGCGCGAGTCTATTGTTGTCCCGATTCCTAAGCCGGAGAAGGACAAGCACTTGCCTTCCAGTTATCGACCCATCTCGCTTACCAGCTGTGTCTGTAAAGTGATGGAGCGAATGGTTAACTCTCGTTTGGTTTGGCTGCTCGAGTCTCGACGCCTTCTTACCAATGTACAATGTGGATTTCTCGGGCGCCGCTTTGCTGTTGACCATCTGGTTACCTTGTTGACCTTAATTATGAATAACTTCTTGCGGAAGCGCCCGACCGCGGCTGTGTTCTTTGATTTGGAGAAGGCTTACGACACCTGTTGGAGGGCGGGCATTCTCCGCACCATGCATACATGGAGCCTTTGCGGTCGCCTCCCTCTTTTTATTCGGTCTTTTTTAATGGATCGACGGTTCAGGGTACGTGTGGGTTCTGTCCTGTCAGACACCTTTCGCCAGGAGAATGGTGTGCCACAGGGCTCAGTTTTGAGCGTCGCTCTCTTCGCCATTGCGATCAATCCAATAATGGATTGCCTCCCAGCTGATGTATCAGGCTCCCTTTTCGTGGACGATTTTACCATCTATTGCAGCGCGCAGTGTACACGTGTCCTGGAGCGCTGTCTTCAGCGTTCTCTTGACCGTCTTTACTCCTGGAGTGTCGCCAATGGCTTCCGTTTCTCTGCCGAGAAGACGGTCTGTATTAACTTCTGGCGCTACAAAGAGTTTCTCCCACCGTCCTTACGACTCGGTCCCGTTGCTCTCCCATTCGTGGAGACAACAAAATTTTTAGGTCTTACATTTGACAGGAAACTTAGTTGGTCTCCACATGTGTCATATTTGGCTGCCCGTTGTACCCGTTCTCTAAATGTCCTCCGTGTTCTCAGTGGTATGTCGTGGGGAGCGGATCGAACCGTCCTGCTTCGTCTATATCGGTCAATCGTCCGCTCCAAGCTGGATTATGGGAGCTTCGTATACTCCTCTGCACGGCCATCCATCTTACGCCGCCTCAACTCCATACAACATCGGGGTTTACGACTTGCGATCGGAGCGTTTTATACTAGTCCCGTCGAGAGTCTTCATGCTGACGCTGGTGAGTTGCCACTCACCTACCGGCGCGATATACTGCTTTGTCGGTATGCCTGTCGGCTACTGGCAATGCCCGACCACCCGTCTTATCGTTCCTTTTTTGATGACTCTCTCGACAGTCAATACGGGTTGTATGTCTCTGCCCTGCTACCCCCTGGAGTTCGCTTTCGTTGCCTCCTTCAACACCTTAATTTTTCACTCCCTGCAACCTTTCAAGTGGGCGAGAGCCACACACCACCTCGGCTCCAGGATCAGGTTCGCGTCCACCTTGACCTCTGCTCGCTCCCGAAGGAGGTTACCCCCGGTTCAGTCTACCACTCCCGTTTTATCGCACTTCGTTCGAAGTTCATTAATATGACCTTCATTTATACAGACGGCTCTAAGACCAATGATGGGGTTGGGTGTTCCTTTATTGTCGGGGCACAAAGTTTCAAATACCGGCTCCATGGCCTTTGTTCGGTCTTCACAGCTGAGCTCTTTGCCCTCTACCAGGCTGTCCTTTACATCTGCCGCCACCGACATTCTGCATATGTCATCTGCTCCGATTCCCTGAGCGCTATCCAGAGCCTCCGTGATCTGTACCCGGTTCACCCTTTCGTGCACCGGATCCAACGCTCTCTTCAGCAGCTGGTGGACGTCGGTTCTCCGGTTAGCTTTATGTGGGTTCCTGGCCATGTCGGTCTCCCTGGGAACGAAGCTGCAGATGCCGCGGCCAAGGCTGCGGTCCTCCAGCCTCGGACAGCATCTTGTTGTGTCCCTTCGTCAGATTGTAGCAGGGTCATTTGTTGGCGCATTTTATCGCAGTGGCATGCCGATTGGGCTGCACTTCCAGACAACAAACTTCGGGCCCTGAAACCTCTTCCCGTGGCTTGGACGTCCTCCTCACGCCCTTCTCGGCGGGAGGAGTTCGTTTTGGCCCGGTTACGAATTGGGCACTGCCGGTTCAGCCATCGCCATCTGCTGAAGGATGCGCCGGCGCCGTTCTGCCCCTGTGGGCAATTGCTGACGGTCTGCCATATTTTAACGGTCTGTCCAGATTTTAACACCCTGCGTCTTGATCTTGGCCTGCCTTGTACTGTAGAAGCCATTTTAGCGGATGACCCACGAGCAGCTGCTCGCGTTCTTCATTTTATCAATTTGACAACCCTCTCAAAGGACATTTGATTCTACTGTCTTCCTTTTTTAGTCCTATGCCTGTTAGTCTGTCCTTTATTGTGTTTTCTGTTTCGTTGCTGTTTTAAACTTGTGACTCGTGGTGCATTCCTCACGTAGTCTGGGCGCTAATGACCGTTGAAGTTGTGCGCCCTAAAACCACCAAAAAAAAAAAAAAAAAACCTCCAGTTACTGTAAGCGAAGTCATAAGAGTAATTAGATCATTAAAAAATAAAAATTCTGCTGGTGTGGACAATATTTCTAGTAAAATACTGAAACACTGTTATAAATTTGTTAGTCCCGTCTTATGCAACATATACAATGCATCCCTACAAGATGGGATTGTTCCTGACAGACTTAAGTTGGCTGTAGTGATTCCTCTCTTTAAAAAAGGGGATAAAAGCATTGTTACAATCTATCGCCCAATATCCCTATTAACTACCTTCTCGAAAATTCTAGAAAAACTCATGCACAGGAGAATTGTGGACCATCTCAACTTCCACAGTATCTTAAGCAAAAATCAGTTTGGGTTTCGTGCTGGTCTTTGTACTGAACAGGCAATATTCTCTTTCAGCAACCAAGTTTTGGAAGCCATTAACAAAAAAATGTCTCCAGTGGGTATTTTTTGTGATCTTACGAAAGCCTTTGACTGTGTAAACCACCAAATTCTTTGGAAAAAGGCAGAATACTATGGTTTAGGTGGTACTGTTGGCTTGTGGCTACAATCATATCTACAGGATCGGAAGCAGACTGTAATGCTAAATGGCTCTTCTGGAGAACCTGCCTCGTCTGAATGGGGCACGATAACGTGTGGTGTGGCTCAAGGCTCCGTTTTGAGCCCACTGCTTTTCCTCATCTTTATTAATGATCTTCCTCTTTTTTCTGAGACAAACAGCAAATTTACCCTGTTTGCCGATGATACCACAATTCTAATTGACGATTTGATTGATCATGACGTTGAAAACACTACAAATACTGTTTTTAATGACATCTTAAATTGGTTCTCCTCAAATGGTCTCTCGCTCAATGCAGATAAAACTCATTATATGAGGTTCCATACATCACAAAGTAATCCCGATGAAATTAACATAAAATGTATTGATCAACCAATACAGAAAGTTGAAGACACAAAATTCCTGGGTGCTTACATAGACAGTAAATGTAATTGGTCGGTTCACATTCCTCATCTATGTAAAAAAACTTAGCTCGGCAACATTTGCATTACGGGTAATTTCTTCAGTGGCTGAAGTTGACACTATTAAGGTTGCCTACTTTGGCTACTTCCACTCATTGATGTCATATGCTATCATATTCTGGGGGAACCAACCACTTGCAAAAAAAGTTTTCACCATCCAAAAAAAAGCAATCAGAATAATGTGTGGGGTCCATCAA
Organism: Schistocerca americana; assembly: GCF_021461395.2. Lineage (NCBI taxonomy): Eukaryota > Metazoa > Arthropoda > Insecta > Orthoptera > Acrididae > Schistocerca > Schistocerca americana. The sequence goes on along the minus strand of NC_060127.1, from coordinate 212,129,004 downwards.
AGACACTCTTGCAGGCACTTGTTTCAGAAGATAGGTATCCTAACAACTGCCTCACAGTATATTTTTTCCATGCTGACCTTTGTGTGCAAAAATTATTCCATCTACCAAGACAACAGTAAATTCCATGGTTATAACACCAGAAACAAAAACAATCTACATTTAGAAATGAAACGTCTCACTCTGGTACAAAAAGGAGTTTACTACTCCAGCATTAAGTTGTTCAATGCTCTACCACTACATATCAAATGTGTTCATACAGAACTGCCAAAATTTAAACAAGTTCTCAAAGATTACCTGACAGAGAAATCTTATTATACTGTGGATGAATACCTGAAAGAAAATGTATACCATCACTAAACTTATTGTGTCTAGAAGTAGTTCAATTGATTTTATTGTGCATTTGGGCATTAGCACACCTTTTGTAACAACAGATTGGCTGTACATGTATTTACTCTTGTAGGTCTAATATCTGATTTAACTTTGTGCTCTTATCTTTAACTTTTATTTGAAACTCCTTTTTATGTCAAATGGTAGTTATGTTATCTAGTTGACATTGTGTCTGTTACTTTATTTATAGTATGTCTTACTTAAACTATGTACAATTTTCCATTGAATTGCCCTTGTATTTATTGTAAGTTTAAATTGAAACCTGTACAATTTGACACGTTCCATATCCTTGTGATTGACTCACTAACTGGATCTACGGAACAAGAAATAAATAAATAAATAAATATGGGGGACTAACATTGGTAATACAAATGAACATGTCAACCCCATGAAAGCAAGAGATATATATCAAGAAAAAAAGCAGAAAGAATAAATAGAGCAAATTAAGAATTTAGAAAAACTGGAAATACTCCTTAGTTTGTGGCCTTTTGACAATATAAATTAAACAGCAGCATGTCAAAGCACAATGAGCCACTGAATTGTAACAAGATTCACCTTAAATTCATTTTGCATATGCTCCACTCTAGGAGCTAGATTATGCTGATGGGGTAAACTTGAGCCCTAGAAATTGAACTTTTGACATAGATTCTGAAGTCATCAGACACTTTTAAAGGAGCAAAAATGACTTTCCCATAATGTTTCTATGAGTGATATTGAAGGAAAAAGATTTTTTTCATAACACAATGTTTGGCAGCCTTTGCATAAAATATGATACATGAACAAGCTCTCAGCAGTGGTATATCTTGTCCTTTCCCAGTTGCCTGGGACAAAGACATGGAGTCCACATGTATGCTGCAGATCACATTCCCACAAAGCAAACTGCTTTTCTACAGTTAGTCTGCTTCATTTTTGGTATTTGCGTCCTATATTTGTTTCTGAAAGCTCCTAGTACTCTGTTAATGTGAAAATTTTTAGAAATAGTTGTAAGCTCATGGACCTACAAATCATGTTTGGAAAGTTCATTCTTTTTTTTCCAAATTAATTGCATGAAACATTGAGGGAATTCATTTTTGCATTTATGTGTGTTTATCAACATTTCAACATTGTTTGTCATACATCATGATGATCAAATTGTGTGCAACCTGCACTTTCGATAATGAATGCTGGGTATGGAGTGACTGACATAGAACCTTGTTTACTGAATGCTAATAAAGGACTGACTTTAAGCAATTGATCATATGTAATACAAACTGAAACAGAACTTGATCTGATGAATACTGGACACCAGTAGACTTTAAAATAATACTGACTGACCTGAGGCAATACCTAATGTTTGTGCTGATGACTTGACACAGTTATCTAATAGGAAAATAAGGTGACAATACTTTTCTCACTGTATGTATCACTTATAAAATACATAATTCTGACTAATTTACCAGGAACAAAGTAAAGGTGATCTTGATACAAAAAGATCTCCATCATCATCCACACACAGTTGAATAAATGTGTGGAATAACTAGCATGCGTGGATAGAGACCAATACTGAAATCAAATTTCTTGGTATTATTATTCAAAACCATTTGAAATCACATTCGTAAATTCAGAATTATCAAAACTTGGTTGCCCCAGAAAGCTTTGTATGACTTTACAAATGTCGTAACTGTCAGCACTGCGCACGTCTCTCACATACAGTCTGTACTTAGTTATATGTCTTATTATTAGGAAATTTTCCTCAGGGCAAGGTAATTTCCAAGGGAGAAAAAAATTATTTCTACAACCATCATGCAAAACAATTTAAAAAGTAAAAATAAAACCAAAACATTAAATACAAGAAGTAGTTATACATACCAAAAATTAAATAACTTGAAAAGAAAATTTATTATTCAAAATAAAAGTCTGCGTGGTTAAAGTACAAGGGTAAATGGTGACATTTCAATACAAATACGTACAAAAAAGTATTCTGCGCATAAGTTCATAGTGTTTTTGTTTTGCACATTAGTAATTCAGTTGCTATGAGTTTATTTACCAGCCATTATTTTTTCTTTCTTGTTCACTGTTGCTGTTTGAGTTTACATATTGTCAATTTGTCATTTTGAGATAGTGAGTGGAGCTGTACACACTACAAAATGAAATACCAAATGGAGAAATCAGAACATTTCCAACATATGCTTCTGTTCAAGATCAGTAAAATGGTGACAGCAAAGGAACCAGAAACATTTGCACCATGTATGTGGATAATGCCATTGGACAGACCATGGTAAGAAAATAGTTTTCTCATTTTAAGAAGGATCATTGATACATTAGATTGAATACAGTCCAGAGACAGGTAGTGCTATTTTCATTGATTTCTACAAGAAGTGTCTAGTAACCACAGTTTAGTCAACTATCAGGCGCTTTTAGTGTATTAGCAGTCTAGTTAAAAGTTAATTAACTCTCTACAGTAAATTGATTTCTTAGGATGGATAGGATGTGTGACTGCTGTGTACAGATGCAGGAGGAGCTGGCCACTGTTCACGAACAGCTGAACATGTTGATGGCCGTGGTCAGCCATCTTCAGGCTGCTGCCTCGGAGTGTAGCAGCAGTGGTGAGTCTGGTGCATCGCATGGTACACCCCAGGTGTTACATGCTGTCCCTGCTGTTGAGACATCTTTGCGGGTACCGGGCGTGGTTGGGCCACCCTCTCCCCAAGGGGAGTGGCGGATTCAGCGGCATTCACGGCACATGAGGTGGAGGGTCAATGTGGAGGCTGGCCGTGTGGCATCGCCCGCTCTGCCTGTGAGTGGACATGTGGCTGCTCCTTCACCAAGGTACGAGCAGGCACACGGGGGAGGGGTTTATTAGTTATTTGGAGCTCTAACATTAGGCGGGTGATGGAGCCCCTTAGGGAAATAGCAGAAAGGTCAGGGAAGAAGGCCAGTGTTCACTCTGTCTGCTTGCTGGGGGATCTCATCCGAGATGTGGAGGAGGCCCTGCCGGCGGTGATAGAGAGCACTGGGTGCACCCAACTGCAAATTGTTGCTCATGTCAGCACCAATAACTCCTGCCGTCTGGGTTCAGAGGTCATCCTCAGTTCATACAGGTGGTTGGCAGAGTTGGTGAAGGCGGAAAGCCTCGCTCACAGGGTGGAATCTGAGCTAACTATTTGTAGCATCATTCCCAGAACCGATCGCGGTCCTCTGACTTGGAGCCAAGTGGAAGGCTTAAACCTGATTCTGCGGAGATCTGGGGTGCTAATTTCTCGACCTCCGCTATCGGGTGGAATAATGTAGGGTCCCCCTGAATAAGTCAGGCATGCACTACATGCAAGAAGTGGCTAAAAGGGTAGCGGAGTACGTGTGGAGTGCACATGTGGGTTTTTTAGGTTAGAGAATTCCCTCCCTAGGCTCGACAAGATGCCTCCTGAGATGCGGCAAGGTAGGAGTAGGCAAAATGCAACAGGGAATAACAATATTAATCTGCTAATAGTAAACTGCAGGAGCATCAATAGAAAGGTCCCAGAACTGCTCTCATTAATAAATGGTCACAATGCCCACATAGTACTAGGGACAGAAAGTTGGCTGAAACCAGATGTAAACAGTACTGAAATCCTAAACTCAGATTGGAATGTATACTGCAGAGACGGCTGGACAGTGAAGGGGGAGACGTGTTTATAGTGATAAAAAGTGCAATAGTATCGAAGGAAATTGACGGAGATCTGAAATGTGAAATAATTTGGGTGAAGGTCACGGTTAAAGCAGGCTCAGACATGGTAATTGGATGTCTCTATAGGCCCCCTGGATAGTTTGGAAAATATTTCGAGTAGATTTCCCCACCATGTTATAGTTCTGGATGGAGATTTTAATTTGGCTGATATAGACTGGGAGACTTAAACGTTCATAATAGGTGGCAGGGACAAAGAATCCAGTGAAATTTTTTTAAGTGCTTTATCTGAAAACTACCTTGAGCAGTTAAACAGAGAACTGACTCGTGGTGACAACATATTAGACCTTCTGGTGACAAACAGACCCGAACTATTTGAAACAGTTAACACAGAACAGGGAATCAGCGATCATAAAGTGGTTACTGCATCAATGATTGCGCCGTAAATAGAAATATTAAAAAAGGATTTTTCTGTTTAGCAAAAGTGACAAAAAGCAGATTTCAGAGTACCTGATGGCTCAACACAAAAATTTTGTCTCGAGTACAGATAGTGTTGAGGATCAGTGAACAAAGTTCAAAACCATTGTACAATATGTGTTAGATGAGTATGTGCCAAGCAAGAGCTGGAAAAGAGCCACCGTGGTACAACAACCGAGTTAGAAAACTGCTGTGGAAGCAAAGGGAACTTCACAGCAAACATAAACATAGCCAAAGCCTTGCAGACAAACAAAAATCACGCGAAGCGAAATGTAGTGTGAGGAGGGCTATGCGAGAGGCGTTCAATGAATTCGAAAGTAAAGTTCTATGTACTGACTTAGCAGAAAATCCTAAGAAATTTTGGTCTTATGTCAAAGCAGTAGGTGGATCAAAACAAAATGTCCAGACACTCTGTGACCAGAAAGATACTGAAACAGAGGATGACACACTAAAGGCTGAAACACTAAATGTCTTTTACAAAGCTGTTTCACAGAGGAAGACTGCACTGTAGTTCCTCCTCTAGATTGTCGCACAGATGACAAAATGATAGATATCGAAATAGACAAAAGAGGGATAGAGAAACAATTAAAATCGCTAAAAAGAGGAAAGGCCGTTGGACCTGATGGGATACCAGTTCGATTTTACACAGAGTATACGAAGGAACTTGCCCCCCTTCTTGCAGCGGTGTACCGTAGGTATCTAGAAGAACGTAGCATTCTAAAGGATTGGAAAAGGGCACAGGTCATCCCCGTTTTCAAGAAGGGACGTCGAACAGATGTGCAGAACTATAGACCTATATCTCTAACATCGATCAGTTGTATAATTTTGGAACACATATTAGGTTCGAGTATAATGAGTTTTCTGGTGACTAGAAATCAGCATGGGTTTTGAAAAAGATGATCATGTGAAATCCAGCTCGCGCTATTCGTCCATGAGGCTCAGAGGGCCATAGACACGGGTTCCCAGGTAGATGCCGTGTTTCTTGACTTCTGCAAGGCATTCGATACAGTTCCCCACATTCGTTTAGTGAACAAAGTAAGAGCATATGGACTATCAGACCAACTGTGTGATTGGATTGAAGAGTACCTAGATAACAGAACGCAGCATGTCATTCTCAATGGAGAGAAGTCTTCCGAAGTAAGAGTGATTTCAGGTGTGCTGCAGGGGAGTGTCGTAGGACCGTTGCTATTCACAATATACATAAATGACCTTTTGGATGACATCGACAGTTCACTGAGGCTTTTCGCGGATGATGCTGTGGTATATCGAGAGGTTGTAACAATGGAAAATTGTACTGAAATGCAGGAGGATTTGCAGCGAATTTCGCAAGGTGCAGGGAATGGCAACTGAATCTCAATGTAGACAAGTGTAATGTGCTGCGAATACATAGAAAGAAAGATCCTTCATCATTTAGCTACAATATAGCAGGTAAGCAACTGAAAGCAGTTAATTCCATAAATTATCTGGGAGTACGCATTAGGAGTGATTTAAAATGGAATGATCATATAAAGTTGACTGGCGGTAAAGCAGATGCCAGACTGAGATTCATTGGAGGAATCCTAAAGAAATGATTAATGGAAAATCTCATATAAGATGTGAAACAAATACTAACAAAGAGATAGAGGGGCTGGCCAGTACTTACCTCAGCTCAGTACAGCCGATAGATACACATAAAACAGAACTGAAAATTTACATTCCTAGCTTTCGGAACTTTGTTCCTTCATCAGGGAGGACAGAGGGGAAAAAAGGGAAGAAGGGAAAGTGGATTCAGTTACTCACAACCCAGGTTATGAAGCAACAGGGAAAGGTAAACAGGGAGGATAGCAGGGATGGAGGCATGGTTGTCAGAGGGAAGCCAAAGATATTCTACTGTAAGTACTGTGCCAGCTTCAAACCAAAGAGGATGCATACAGAAGTAAAGAGGTATATAGTATAAAGATAAACACAACTATGTAGGATGAAAAGATGCGTGAATGGCTAAAGAGGAAAGGGAAAGAGGAGAAGACTGAAGAGTGAATGGGAGTGAGGTTGTTTAACGTAGGTTCAGTCCAGGGGGATGGCGGGATGAAAGGATGTGTTGGAGTGCAAGTTCCCATCTCCGTAGTTCAGAGGGACTGGTGTTGGGTGGGAGAAGCCAAATGGCACATACAGTGTAGCAGGTTCCTAGGTCCCTAGAATTATGCTGGAGGGCATGCTCCGCTACTGGGTATTGGGCATCTCCTAGACGGACAGTTCGTCTGTGTCCGTTCATGCGCTCAGCCAGTTTGGTTGTTGTCATGCCGATGTAAAAGGCTGTGCAGTGCAGGCATGTCAGTTGATAAATGACATGTGTAGTTTCACACGTAGCCCTGCCTTGAATTGTGTATGTTTTACCAGTAGCGGGGCTGGAGTAGGTGGTTGTGGGAGGATGCATGGGGCAGGTTTTGCAGCGGGGTCGGTCACAGGGGTAGGAACCGCTGGGTAGAGAAGGTAGTCTGGGAATATTGTGGGGTTTAACAAGGATGTTACGGAGGTTAGGGGGGCGACGAAAGGCAACTTTGGGTGGTGTGGGGAGAATTTTGTCAAGGGATGATCTCATTTCAGGGGTTGACTTGAGAAAGTCATATCCCTGGCGGAGTAATTTGTTGATGTTTTCGAGGCCAGGATAATATTGGGTGACAAGGGGGATGCTTCTGTGTGGTCTGGGGGTAGCAACATTGTTGTTGGATGGGGAGGAATGTATTGCTCAGGAAATCTGTTTGTGGACAAGGTCTGCAGGATAGTTGCGGGAGAGGAAAGCACTGGTCAGGTTATTGGTATAGTTGTTGAGGGATTCGTCACTGGAGCAGATACGTTTGCCACGAATACCTAGGCTGTAGGGAAGGGAGCGTTTGATGTGGAAAGGATGGCAGCTATCAAAGTGAAGGTACTGTTGTTTGTTTGTGGGTTTGATATGGACAGAGGTGTGGATGTGAGCTTCAACAAGATGAAGGTCAACATCCAGGAAGGTGGCTTGGGTTTCGGAGAAGGACCAGGTGAAATTCAGATTCGAAAAGGAGTTGAGGTTATGGAGGAAATTAAGGAGTGTTTCTTCACCATGAGTCCAGACCACAAAGATGTCATCTATAAACCTATACCAGGCCAGGGGAAGCAGCTGTTGGGTCTTCAGGAAAGCCTCCTCCATGCGGCCCATGAAGAGGTTGGCATAGGACGGAGCCATCCTGGTTCCCATGGCCGTTCCCCTGATTTGTTTGTAGGTCTGGCCTTCAAAAGTGAAGTAGTTATGGGTGAGGATGAAGTTGGTAAGTGTGATAAGGAACGAGGTTTTTGGAAGATCTTCGGGTGGGCGTTGGGAGAGAGACCATGGGTATGTGAGATGTTTGTGTAAAGGGATGTAGCATCTATGGTGACAAGAAAGGTTTCAGGTGGGAGAGGAGTGGGAATGGATTTGAGGCGTTCTAGGAAGTGGTCTGTGTCTTTGATGTAGGATGGGAGTCTGCGGGTGATAGGTTGTAGGTGCTGGTCTACCAGAGCTGAGATACGTTCGGTTGGGGATTTGAAGCCTGCTACAATGGGACGGCCAGGATGGTTCTCTTTGTGGATTTTGGGTAATAGGTAGAAGGTAGGGGTACGTGGCTCAGGTGGAGTGAGTAAGTCTATGGAAGCCGTTGTGAGGCCTTGTGAGGGACCTTGGATTTTTAGGATTTTTTGCAGCTCAGTCTGGATGGAGGGAATGGGATCCTGAGTAACAGCTTTGTAGGTTGAGGTGTCAGAGAGTTGACGCAGTCCTTCTGCCACATACTCCACACGGTCAAGTACGACAGTTGTGGAGCCTTTATCCACCGGGAGGATGACAATAGAGCGGTCTACTTTCAGCTCCTTAATGGCACGGGATTCAGCTGGGGTGATGTTGGGGGTTGTCGGGATGTTCTTCAAGAAGGACTGGGAGGCAACACTGGATGTGAGGAATTCCTGAAATGTCTGCAAGGGATGGTTTTGGGGGAGGGGAGGAGGATCCCTTTGAGAAGGCAGTCGGAACTGTTCTAGACAGGGTTCAACACTGGGTCTAGTACTTGGGGGCTGTGTTTGGGTAGTGAAGTGATATTTCCGGTTGAGGTTCCGGGTGAATGAGAGGAGATCTTTAACCAGGGCAGTGTGGTTGAATTTAGGTGTGGGGCTAAAGGTTAAGCCTTTTGATAGAACAGATGTCTCTGGAGGAGAGAGGGATCTGGATGAGAGGTTTAGGACTGAATTGGGACTGGTGATATGTGGCATTTGACTGTGGTTATAGTTGAGATTTGGTCTGTGTGGGGTATGTGCTGGGATGGGGAGATTGAGTAGGGTGGCTAGGCTAGGTTTGTTGGCTATGAGGGGGGTTTGTTGAAGGTTCTGTTGTGGTTGGTGTTTGTGAGGGATAGGGAGGGGGACCCCACTTCTTAGGTGTTGCACTAGCACTGTGGATAGTTTTTTCAGGTGGTGTGTGGCATGGAACTCAAGTTTGCAGCTGGCTTCTAGGATGATGTTCCTCAGTGTGTTCTCCAAGCAAGGGTTTGAGAGGTGGAGGACTTTGAAGAGAGATAGGAGCTGTTGGGAGTGGTGGTTACATGAAGTAGTGTAGAGATTCAGGACAAGTTGGGTAAGGGCTAAGGATTGAAGGTTCTGGAAGTCCAGGAGAGACTGGTGGAAGGAGGAATTGCACCCGGAGATGGGAACTTTTAAGGTAAGCCCTTTAGGGGTAATTCCAAAGGTTAAGCAGCACTGGAGGAAAAGTATGTGGGATTGCAGTTTGGCTACGGTGAATGCATGTTTCCGGAATGAATGTAAATAATGTGGTATAGGATTAGGGTACATAGTGGGTAACTGGTGGGTAGGGAAATTAAATAACTAAAGTTGAAATAGTAATCACAAGAAGGAGTAAAACACGGAGGGAAGGACGAGAAGGAAAGAAATTGTGTTGGTAATGTTCAATACCAAAGGAAGACCACTAAATAAGAAAAATACGGAAAACGTTGAGCAGACCAAGCAAGTATGTCCAGATCAGGGGAAAAAGAACACACGTAGCTCAAAAACAGAGATAGCGAGTGGCGAAAAAAGATCGCGCGTGCCGCAAAAGCGATCGCGCGTGCCGCAAAAGCGATCGCGCGTGCCGCAAAAGCGATCGCGCGTGCCGCAAAAGCGATCGCGCGTGCCGCAAAAGCGATCGCGCGTGCCGCAAAAGCGATCGCGCGTGCCGCAAAAGCGATCGCGCGTGCCGCAAAAGCGATCGCGCGTGCCGCAAAAGCGATCGCGCGTGCCGCAAAAGCGATCGCGCGTGCCGCAAAAGCGATCGCGCGTGCCGCAAAAGCGATCGCGCGTGCCGCAAAAAAGATCGCGGGTGCCGCAAAAAAGATCGCGGGTGCCGCAGAAATGTCCCAAAAAATTTTTCTTGTCGCAGAGAAAGATAGCCAATGGCACAAAAATATCGCCAGCAACAAGAAATCGACGGAAATGGATGATACTGGTAGGTGTGGAAGAGATTGTTGGCAGTGATTGTTGGCTGGGAAACACCGAATAACGAACGTTAAAACTATGGAATGTTGAATAAATAAATCAATAAATAAAAAAGAGAAGAGGACTATAAACGGAACAAGATAATAGGAGGAAGATGAAACTAGCACAGTTGGTGACGAAAATATTTATTTATGTATATATAAAACACTGAAGAAGAGAAAGTGTTAAGATGACAGACGTAAGTGATAGCTAACAAAAGGGACAAAATAATGAAGGATGTGGACCATATAGGTGATCTAAATGATTAATGGAAAATCTCATATAAGATGTGAAACAAATACTAACAAAGAGATAGAGGGGCTGGCCAGTACTTACCTCAGCTCAGTACAGCCGATAGATACACATAAAACAGAACTGAAAATTTACATTCCTAGCTTTCGGAACTTTGTTCCTTCATCAGGGAGGACAGAGGGGAAAAAAGGGAAGAAGGGAAAGTGGATTCAGTTACTCACAACCCAGGTTATGAAGCAACAGGGAAAGGTAAACAGGGAGGATAGCAGGGATGGAGGCATGGTTGTCAGAGGGAAGCCAAAGATATTCTACTGTAAGTACTGTGCCAGCTTCAAACCAAAGAGGATGCATACAGAAGTAAAGAGGTATATAGTATAAAGATAAACACAACTATGTAGGATGAAAAGATGCGTGAATGGCTAAAGAGGAAAGGGAAAGAGGAGAAGACTGAAGAGTGAATGGGAGTGAGGTTGTTTAACGTAGGTTCAGTCCAGGGGGATGGCGGGATGAAAGGATGTGTTGGAGTGCAAGTTCCCATCTCCGTAGTTCAGAGGGACTGGTGTTGGGTGGGAGAAGCCAAATGGCACATACGGTGTAGCAGGTTCCTAGGTCCCTAGAATTATGCTGGAGGGCATGCTCCGCTACTGGGTATTGGGCATCTCCTAGGCGGACAGTTCGTCTGTGTCCGTTCATGCGCTCAGCCAGTTTGGTTGTTGTCATGCCGATGTAAAAGGCTGTGCAGTGCAGGCATGTCAGTTGATAAATGACATGTGTAGTTTCACATTTAGCCCTGCCTTGAATTGTGTATGTTTTACCAGTAGCGGGGCTGGAGTAGGTGGTTGTGGGGGGATGCATGGGGCAGGTTTTGCAGCGGGGTCGGTCACAGGGGTAGGAACCGCTGGGTAGAGAAGGTAGTCTGGGAATATTGTGGGGTTTAACAAGGATGTTACGGAGGTTAGGGGGGCGACGAAAGGCAACTTTGGGTGGTGTGGGGAGAATTTTGTCAAGGGATGATCTCATTTCAGAGGTTGACTTGAGAAAGTCATATCCCTGGCGGAGTAATTTGTTGATGTTTTCGAGGCCAGGATAATATTGGGTGACAAGGGGGATGCTTCTGTGTGGTCTGGGGGTAGGAACATTGTTGTTGGACGGGGAGGAATGTATTGCTCGGGAAATCTGTTTGTGGACAAGGTCTGCAGGATAGTTGCGGGAGAGGAAAGCACTGGTCAGGTTATTGGTATAGTTGTTGAGGGATTCGTCACTGGAGCAGATACGTTTGCCACGAATACCTAGGCTGTAGGGAAGGGAGCGTTTGATGTGGAAAGGATGGCAGCTATCAAAGTGAAGGTACTGTTGTTTGTTTGTGGGTTTGATATGGACAGAGGTGTGGATGTGAGCTTCAACAAGATGAAGGTCAACATCCAGGAAGGTGGCTTGGGTTTCGGAGAAGGACCAGGTGAAATTCAGATTCGAAAAGGAGTTGAGGTTATGGAGGAAATTAAGGAGTGTTTCTTCACCATGAGTCCAGACCACAAAGATGTCATCTATAAACCTATACCAGGCCAGGGGAACCAGCTGTTGGGTCTTCAGGAAAGCCTCCTCCATGCGGCCCATGAAGAGGTTGGCATAGGACGGAGCCATCCTGGTTCCCATGGCCGTTCCCCTGATTTGTTTGTAGGTCTGGCCTTCAAAAGTGAAGTAGTTATGGGTGAGGATGAAGTTGGTAAGTGTGATAAGGAACGAGGTTTTTGGAAGATCTTCGGGTGGGCGTTGGGAGAGGTAGTGCTCAAGGGCAGAGAGACCATGGGTATGTGGGATGTTTGTGTAAAGGGATGTAGCATCTATGGTGACAAGAAAGGTTTCAGGTGGGAGAGGAGTGGGAATGGATTTGAGGCGTTCTAGGAAGTGGTTTGTGTCTTTGATGTAGGATGGGAGTCTGCGGGTGATAGGTTGTAGGTGCTGGTCTACCAGAGCTGAGATACGTTCGGTTGGGGATTTGAAGCCTGCTACAATGGGACGGCCAGGATGGTTCTCTTTGTGGATTTTGGGTAATAGGTAGAAGGTAGGGGTACGTGGCTCAGGTGGAGTGAGTAAGTCTATGGAAGCCGTTGTGAGGCCTTGTGAGGGACCTTGGATTTTTAGGATTTTTTGCAGCTCAGTCTGGATGGAGGGAATGGGATCCTGAGTAACAGCTTTGTAGGTTGAGGTGTCAGAGAGTTGACGCAGTCCTTCTGCCACATACTCCACATGGTCAAGTACGACAGTTGTGGAGCCTTTATCCGCCGGGAGGATGACAATAGAGCGGTCTATTTTCAGCTCCTTAATGGCACGGGATTCAGCTGGGGTGATGTTGGGGGTTGTCGGGATGTTCTTCAAGAAGGACTGGGAGGCAACACTGGATGTGAGGAATTCCTGAAATGTCTGCAAGGGATGGTTTTGGGGGAGGGGAGGAGGATCCCTTTGAGAAGGCAGTCGGAACTGTTCTAGACAGGGTTCAACACTGGGTCTAGTACTTGGGGGCTGTGTTTGGGTAGTGAAGTGATATTTCCAGTTGAGGTTCCGGGTGAATGAGAGGAGATCTTTAACCAGGGCAGTGTGGTTGAATTTAGGTGTGGGGCTAAAGGTTAAGCCTTTTGATAGAACAGATGTCTCTGGAGGAGAGAGGGATCTGGATGAGAGGTTTAGGACTGAATTGGGACTGGTGATATGTGGCATTTGACTGTGGTTATAGTTGAGATTTGGTCTGTGTGGGGTATGTGCTGGGATGGGGAGATTGAGTAGGGTGGCTAACTTACATGCCTGCACTGCACAGCCTTTTACATCGGCATGACAACAACCAAACTGGCTGAGCGCATGAACGGACACAGACGAACTGTCCGCCTAGGAGATGCCCAATACCCAGTAACGGAGCATGCCCTCCAGCATAATTCTAAGAACCTAGGAACCTGCTACACTGTATGTGCCATTTGGCTTCTCCCACCCAACACCAGTCCCTCTGAACTACGGAGATGGGAACTTGCACTTCAACACATCCTTTCATCCCGCCATCCCCCTGGACTGAACCTACGTTAAACAACCTCACTCCCATTCACTCTTCAGTCTTCTCCTCTTTCCCTTTCCTCTTTAGCCATTCATGCATCTTTTCATCCTACATAGTTGTGTTTATCTTTATACTATATACCTCTTTACTTCTGTATGCATCCTCTTTGGTTTGAAGCTGGCACAGTACTTACAGTAGAATATCTTTGGCTTCCCTCTGACAACCATGCCTCCATCCTTGCTATCCTCCCTGTTTACCTTTCCCTGTTGATTCATAACCTGGGTTGTGAGTAACTGAATCCACTTTCCCTTCTTCCCTTTTTTCCCCTCTCTCCTCCCTGATGAAGGAACAAAGTTCCGAAAGCTAGGAATGTAAATTTTCAGTTCTATTTTATGTGTATCTATCGGCTGTACTGAGCTGAGGTAAGTACTGGCCAGCCCCTCTATCTCTTTGTTAGTATTTGAATCCTAAAGAAATGCGGTCCAAAAACAAAGGAGGTAGGTTACAGTACACTTGTTTGCCCTCTGCTTGAATGTTGCTCACCAGTATGGGATCCGTACCAGATAGGGTTGATAGAAAAGATAGAGAAGATCCAACAGAGAGCACTGCGCTTCATTACAGGATCATTTAGTAATCGCGAAAGTGTTACGGAGATGATAGATAAACTCCAGTCGATGTTTTCTTGAAGTTTTGAGAACATACCTTCACCGAGGAGTCAAGCAGTATATTGCTTCCTCCTACGTATATCTAGTGAAGAGACCATGAGGATAAAATCAGAGAGATTACAGCCCACACAGAGGCGAACAATATGAGACTGGAATATATGGGAGAACCGATAGAGGTACTAAAGGTACCCTCCGCCACACACCGTCAGGTGGCTTGCGGAGTATGGATGTAGATGTAGATGTAGACTCTGCGCATTCAGGAAGACCTTCAGGGTTTGCTGAAGATCATTTAAATGCATTAATCCACAATGACCCACATCAGTGTACTCAAGAAATGGCAAATGTGAATAACTGATCATTCCATCATTGTGCGACACTTGCATGCAGTAGGAAAGTTTCAAAAATCTCCTGTAGAGGTACCACATGCTCTAATCCAAAGTCACAAAAACCAGCAGCTGGCCATATGTGCATCTCTGCCTCTTCATCACAATTGGCTCATGAACAACACTGACTATTCCTATCATGTATCATTTCTGTGATGAGAAATGTGTCTTTATGCTAACATAAGGAAAAGAAAGGAAGGGAAAGGTGGATCCCCAATGAAGCAAGAACTCCCTGTACAAAGACCTGTGCACGTCTACAAAAGATAAAGTGGAACAGCAATGGTGTGGTGTACTATGAATTGCTTCCCCGAGGTGTAACCTTTATTATTAATGTTTATTGTCAACAACTTCAATGTCTTGCAGATATAGTCCAAGAATGACAACCATGAAGACTGCGTGAAGTGATGTTACTCCACTATGATGCCTGCTTGCATTCTGCTAGACTGGCAGCAAATGCTATACAAGAGTTGGGTCGGTAAGTCATTTTGCAGCCATCTTATTCACCCACTCTTGCGCCCTCACCCTTCTTGCTCTCTATCAAACAACCTTCAAGCAATTTCCTTTCCAGATGTAAATGTGCTCCAAACATGATTTGATGTGTTCTTTGCCTCAATACCATATGATTTGAAGTTGTGGAAGCAAAAATGTACCCTAGCATTGGCAGATTGTTGTAAATAGTGTAGGAGGATATATTATTGATAACAAGTCTCTGTTACAAGCATCTGTTGTGTTTAGTAAACTTATGGGAAAATGCTATGAACTCATACACTGTCCTAATGTTATCACTTGGGATACAACTATTCAATAGATTATCTATCTACGTAAAACCTACTACTCAAACAAATTTACTTTACAAAAATCATCATACATGAGTTACTGCCTGACCTGCCTTGGCAATCTAGAGATCTGATGACAATTGAATTAGCAAATGTGATTTTTTTTAATTTTTCATTGGAGCCAAGTAAATCTCAATAACAAAAAGAAAGTCAGCTCAGTATGTGGCCTCTAAAGAGATAAGTTAAACGTCTGTGTATCATTCAAATATGGCACTGCATGTTAGCAGCTGCATGTAATGGGATAACATGTGGCCTAGGAGTTATCCTTTTGACATAGGTAATGTACTCATCACCACACTCTTTTGTAGGAGGGAAAAGTATTTTCCCATCACATTTATAAGAGTCATATCTGATGGAAAAGATCTTTTGGAATCGACAACGTTCAATGCCCTTTGCAGAGAACACACTGGAGCAGTCAACTCTCACCAGTGGTATACCTTGATCCTTCGCCAGTTGCCTGGAACAAAAATAGGTAAACAACAAATAAGCTGCAGGTCACATTTTTACAGAGAGTATGTTTTGTGATCAACATTATAAAAATAGTCAGTGTCCTGCAAGTGAAATGAGCATTGGGGTAGGATCTGCCGACATCAGTGATCTGTATGTTTGTCTCACAATGGAAATAAATTATTAATATACTACAATTATGACATATCATGGTTTTAGGAGCAGCAACTACTGTAGCCAATGAATTTCTTTATCCAGCATATAACATTTTAGCTAAAGTATGCAGGCAGACAGCATATTTCTCAATATCTCAGACTGTTAACACTAACTGATGTCTTCAAACTTTAACCTGAATGTTCAACTAAAGTTCTTTAACAACTATTTAACTGATTTACAGCCAATTTTCAGACAAGTCCATGTGATAATACAATCTGGCTCCAAAATGCTCAGTGAAAAGGGTTAACTTTTGCAAATGCAATGTAAAATTTGTTCACGTGATTCAAGACGAAACAGAGTTAAGAACATCTAGGAAATCTGCAAAACTAATAGACTGTTAGTGTAAAGAGGTTCAACATACAGACAAACACTCATGCAATGCATATGTCTACGCAGTCTATGCAAGTTGAAATAGCACTGGAATTTGAATTAAACACCTAAAAATATTCACCTCTGAATTCTAGTGATACTTCTTTGAGAAACATGTTAAGAGAAATGACCTGAAAATAGAGCTTCTGTGAGAACTGCATTCATCATGATGCAAATACTTGTTGAAAAGCTTAGGTATTATGTAAAATACAAGGATAATATGCTTTGCTATGACAACATGAGTGCATCATTTGTTTAAAGCAAAGCTGTTATACAGGACAAGGATTTGTGATATGATGAGTGCAGGACATTGGTGTTCACAGCCACAAGGTTCCTAGTGCTAACAAAGAAAATCTCAACATAACAGGAAGACAAACACAGATTATTTTTTTAGAGGTCATCTAATGTACATGAATTTAAGTGCAGAATAGGCAGTTGTGTGTAGGCATCTCCAAACAATGTCAGGCATTACATAAAGGGTCAAAATATACCACATTTTTACTATATTCACAAAATTACTAAAGCAATTTGCTCCTGTGTTGTTGAGAGAGAGGGGGCTGAACAGCATGAATGCTCATGGATGTGTAAAGTACAAGTAGATATTGCTAGCCACATAGACATTCAATTCTGAACTGATCACAAAGAAAAGCTAAGTTCCATTTCAATTGGAAAAAGCAACAAGTACAAGAATTTACCTAACCAAACCATGTCTTTGGATAACAAACACGCCTTATGGGAATGTAGTAGAACACTTGTGTAAAGTGTTGCTTAAGCCAAGAGCACGTAGTGATCTCACCCAACGAATATGAAATGCATGATGGAAATAGCAACAAGTTTCTATGCCCAAACAATGCAAGATTCACCTCAGAGTGCCTTCCAAACAAAATCAGTCTACAAGTCAACTGAAAATCCTGAGCTACACACGTGATTGGCTCACACTAATCAGACTGCCTGGTGCATGCACGATACATCTTACGTGTATCATGCAGAGATGCAAGACACTCCTAGTGAAGGGTAATACTTCTATATTTGAATGCCTCTTTGGAAAAACAACAGAATGATAAGACACATACTTATGAAATGATCCTATCGAAATAGCAGATGTGTTTAGGTGTTAGACTAATTTAACAATGAACTACTACTAAATAAATTGAAGACAACTAATATGAAGGAGGTTTATGTCCAGTTTTGATTTTAATTTTGAATGAACCACAACACTGCATAGGCTGTATATGTTACTTTGACAGCAAGATCACAAATTGCCAGTCTACCAATGGCATAATAATAAAGTGTCTATTCCTCAGCATTTACTTCTCAGTCTTTTTGTCTTCCTGGTGTAGAGAACATTTATCAACCTGTCTAAAACTTGTTTTATTTTCACAAGATTTTAGTGCAGTTTTGACAACCATTAGTGTCTCATATTTACCTAGTGTAAGATAATGGGGTGTGTGAGGTTTCCAGGCTAGAAGAGAGCAATAATCAGTGATATCACTGTTAATACTGAGAAACTGTATGAACCTATAAAATTATCCCATTTATGTGGTTCAACAGACAATGCTCAAACACTCCTGAAGCAGATGCTGCATGTGCACATAGAATGACAACACTGTCTTAGCTCAGTTAGTACTATCACTCTTAAGAACGTGTCTGGAACATTTTTAAGCAAGATTGAATCCTGTGCACATACTTGTTAATTTCTTACCACAACAGAATATTGTCACAGAAGAAGCTGAGAAGCACCATGGTGTAGTGGTTATGATGCTAAACTGTTGCATGGAGGATTGTGCATTCAAAACTCACCTGTACTGTACAATTTTAATTTCTCTATTCAGTTTGAGTACATTCCAGAAGTATACGCAAATGTCAAGCATCATTGTACTGGAATGTTCTGTACCTATAAATATGCTGTATGTGGTCTGGCTGGAGGCAGATCACTCTGTGCTCTTGTATATGGAAGTGCTGAATAAATCTTCATTATGTGAAGTTAATGTTCATCATTCATCTAATTACACCATCTTCTACGTGACATTGTGACACATGCTCCTTGGATTAGCCACAAGACAGGGTTTGTGGATGTACTTCGCTCCTTGAGTCACATTACAACAACTTATTCACTCCCTCAAAATATATTTCAAGATTTATTAATTGCCTTCTTACTGCTTTATGGGGCAGCTAAACAAAATACTTTAGAAGTGCAATGTCTGTATCATGAATGGTATCAGTAGAGATAATAACTAAGTGCTGTCATGCTTGGGAGTGCATAGTAAGATTTGAGTCAAAGTAGGTCAATGTGGGTAATATGAAGTTCTGCAAAAGATCCTATGACCAAAGAGAATGTTCAGTGGCTTGTCCTGAGAAGTTTGAGGTCCTTTTGTCTGAGCCAAGTAGAAGGCTTCCAGGAAAGACATCCAAGATTCTGTGAATAACTGTTCTGTGACTTCCTGGATGACTTCGTGGACTTGGCTACCCAGGTAGCTAACTGCATGTGGGGTTGCACACAAGGTTGTTTTTTTTCCAGCATCTCTCTAGCCATGCCAAATAATGACAGATGTAGGGCACACCAAGTATTAGTGTAAGATTTGGAGACATGAATGATCCCTACAGATGAAAGGACTAAAATTCTGTTACTCAACTAATGTAGGATTCCTAGAAAAATACCAGAATTTGAAGTACTACCAAAAAGCAGTAAATCTTACATAATACTAGTTAAAAAATGATATGTAAAAACTGAAATAAACTGATTGTATAGCGAAAGGATAGGTTAATGGTAAAATAAGATGATATACTAGTTGCAGTAGATAAGAAGCTAATACTCGCAAGGTAGAAATTGAAGCCGTATGCAAGATAGTTTAGACAAGACTGTCAAGGATAATTGTAAAACTGTGACTGTATCTTTCTATCAGCCATCAGATCCACCCCCAAAATTTACTGCAAAATTTAGAGAAACCCTCAGTTTGCTAGTATAAATATTTAATAATCATATTGTGGTTGCTTTGTGGAAGCTCTTATTCAAACTGGTAGCTTTGACAATAAGGTATCTGTAACAACAATAATTACTACAGGATTAAGAGCGGCTAAAACAAATAAGAAGATTTGTGCATTTAAAAAGTTAGACAAAGAAGAAGTCATATCACTTCTCAAGAAAGATCTCAAAACATTTACCTATCATAGTAAAAATGTAGAACTGTGACTTAGATTTAAAAGAATAGCTGAACACGCACTGGATGGCTATTTACCTACTCAACAGTTCATGATGGGAGGGACCCCTCCATGGTATACTGTCTAAACAAACAGTGACTAATGCATAACAGGTGTATAATGAAGCATAGGGGTATAAATGGAAAGATGCTGAATGTACACATTTAGTTGTCGTGAGGGAAAAATGTGAAACCTTCATTGACTAACATAACAGAACATTATTGGATAAGCTCTCACAAAACCCAAAGAAATACCGCTTATATATAACGGCTGTTAGTGGTACCAAAGTTGCCGTCCAGGCACGCAAGTCATAGGAGCTGAGAAAGAGAGTAGCAAGAGTAATAGCAGAAATACTGAACATCATTTTCAAATGTTCCTTTATTGAAGGAGAGTCTGTTTACTTCTTGCACCACAGAAAAGATGTGATATAGATCATATTGGCAAAACAGCTATATCACTAAAATTAATTCCAGTGATATTCTATAGCAAATTTGTAAACGATTTAGATCCTTTTTATCATAATATACTCTAGATCCGTTGAAAAAAATTTGGCCTTAAAAAGTACAAAACCCATCTACCAGAAGGATAACAGAAGTGATCCGTGAAACTACTGTCAAGCCTCCCTGACACCCACATGTTGTGGAACCCAAGAACATGTTCTGTGTTCAAAAACAATGCAGTATCTCTAAACAGAATGGTCTCATTCATGTCACCCCATGTCAACCAGCAGGGATTCCAAAAATGTGTCGTGTACAACCCAACTACAATAGTAGTAGTAGTAGTAGTAGTAGTAGTAGTAGTAGTAGACAATGTACATTGTATCAATTTTGTGAAAGAACATAGTAAGATAAGGGTGTACAGTTTCCTACATAATACAATCATTCATTGTACCCATTTCAATAGTTTTGGGCAATACAACTTTGATTACTGTAATAATATAAAAGTATGAGAAGGATGTTTTACATGAAATACACTCCTGGAAATTGAAATAAGAACACCGTGAATTCATTGTCCCAGGAAGGGGAAACTTTATTGACACATTCCTGGGGTCAGATACATCACATGATCACACTGACAGAACCACAGGCACATAGACACAGGCAACAGAGCATGCACAATGTCAGCACTAGTACAGTGTATATCCACCTTTCGCAGCAATGCAGGCTGCTATTCTCCCATGGAGACGATCGTAGAGATGCTGGATGTAGTCCTGTGGAACGGCTTGCCATGCCATTTCCACCTGGCGCCTCAGTTGGACCAGCGTTCGTGCTGGACGTGCAGACCGCGTGAGACGACGCTTCATCCAGTCCCAAACATGCTCAATGGGGGACAGATCCGGAGATCTTGCTGGCCAGGGTAGTTGACTTACACCTTCTAGAGCACGTTGGGTGGCACGCGATACATGCGGACATGCATTGTCCTGTTGGAACAGCAAGTTCCCTTGCCGGTCTAGGAATGGTAGAACAATGGGTTCGATGACGGTTTGGATGTACTGTGCACTATTCAGTGTCTCCTCGACGATCACCAGTGGTGTACGGCCAGTGTAGGAGATCGCTCCCCACACCATGATGCCGGGTGTTGGCCCTGTGTGCCTCGGTCGTATGCAGTCCTGATTGTGGCGCTCACCTGCACGGCGCCAAACACGCATACGACCATCATTGGCACCATGGCAGAAGCGACTCTCATCGCTGAAGACGACACGTCTCCATTCGTCCCTCCATTCACGCCTGTCGCGACACCACTGGAGGCGGGCTGCACGATGTTGGGGCGTGAGCGGAAGACGGCCTAACGGTGTGCGGGACCGTAGCCCAGCTTCATGGAGACGGTTGCGAATGGTCCTCGCCAATACCCCAGGAGCAACAGTGTCCCTAATTTGCTGGGAAGTGGCGGTGCAGTCCCCTACGGCACTGCGAAGGATCCTACGGTCTTGGCGTGCATCCGTGCGTCGCTGGGGTCCGGTCCCAGGTCGACGGGCACGTGCACCTTCCGCCGACCACTGGCGACAACATCGATGTACTGTGGAGACCTCACGCCCCACGTGTTGAGCAATTCGGCGGTACATCCACCCGGCCTCCCGCATGCCCACTATACGCCCTCGCTCAAAGTCCGTCAACTGCACATATGGTTCACGTCCACGCTGTCGCGGCATGCTACCAGTGTTAAAGACTGCGATGGAGCTCCGTATGCCACGGCAAACTGGCTGACACTGATGGCGGCGGTGCACAAATGCTGCACAGCTAGCGCATTCGACGGCCAACACCGCGGTTCCTGGTGTGTCCGCTGTGCCGTGCGTGTGATCATTGCTTGTACAGCCCTCTCGCAGTGTCCGGAGCAAGTATGGTGGGTCTGACACACCGGTGTCAATGTGTTCTTTTTTCCATTTCCAGGAGTGTACATTACAAGTAAATAATTGATATAACACTTTCGTTCGGGGCCTTTTACACGAAATACATTACAAGTAAATAATTAATTTAAGTCTTTTGTTCAGAAAAATTAACATTGAGGCTGTGGCAAGCATTTAATTTATGGTACTGTTAACATATAGCAAATGAATGTAGTTACTTGCTACAAGGTTACTGCAGATATTCATTTACACTATAATAGCAATGGTCATTAAGAATTTAAATATTGCTTCCTTGAATGTAGCTAATGTTTTTATTTCTTTTAGGTGAGTTGGAAGTTTGTTGTACAAAATAGTACCCTGAATGTTGGTTTGTTTTGTGTTAAAGCCTTGTTTACTCTTTTTATGTGGATGTCATTGCACCTTTTTGTATTGTACAAGTGAAGATCTGAGTTGGTTTTGTAATTATCAATGTGCATTTTTATATCAACAACACTTTTTTTTATATAGAGGCATGGTAAGGGTAAAATAATTAGGTGTTTAAAAACTGTTTGGAAAGTGTTAGCCTTTCATATGAAATATGTCTGCTTGTGTCTGTATATGTGTGGATGGATATGTGTGTGTGTGCGAGTGTATACCCGTCCTTTTTTCCCCCTAAGGTAAGTCTTTCCGCTCCCGGGATTGGAATGACACCTTACCCTCTCCCTTAAAACCCACATCCTTTCGTCTTTCCCTCTCCTTCCCTCTTTCCTGATGAGGCAACAGTTTGTTGCGAAAGCTTGAATTTTGTGTGTATGTTTGTGTTTGTTTGTGTGTCTGTCGACCTGCCAGCACTTTCATTTGGTGGTCTGCTTGTGTCTGTATGTGTGGATGGATATGTGCATGTGTGCGAGTGTATACCTGTCCTTTTTTCCCCCTAAGGTAAGTCTTTCTGCTCCCGGGATTGGAATGACTCCTTACCCTCTCCCTTAAAACCCACTTCCTTTCGTCTTCCCCTCTCCTTCCCTCTTTCCTGATGAGGCAACAGTTTGTTGCGAAAGCTTGAATTTTGTGTGTATGTTTGTGTTTGTTTGTGTGTCTATCGACCTGCCAGCGCTTTCGTTCGGTAAGTCACCTCATCTTTGTTTTTTTTATATATATATATATATATATATATATATATATATATATATATATATATATATATATAAAAGGTCATAATTTTTAATTCCTTAAAGACACCTCTACATGGTGCTCTGTAAGCAACTATACTTATTACTCTTACAGCTTTCTTTTGAATCTTAAAAGACTGAAATAGTGCTGCAGGGAATTTCCACCACGAATCTTGCAGGGCTGTCCATAAATCCGTAAGAGTATGACGGGGTGGATCTCTTCTGAACAGCATGTTGCAAGGCATCCCAGACATGCTCAGTAATGTTCATGTCTGGGCAGTTTGGTGGCTAGGGGAAGTGTTTAAAATCAGAAGAGTGTTCCTGGAGCCACTCTGTAGCAATTCCAGATGTGTGAGGTGTACCACTGTCCTGCTGGAGTTGCCCAAGTCTGTCAGAATGCACAATGGATATGAAAGGATGCAGGTGATCAGAGAGGATGCTTACATACATTTCACCTGTCAGAGCCATATCTAAATGGATGAGGGGTCCCATATCACACCAGCCGGCCAGAGCGGTTCTAGGCGCTACAGTCTGGAACCACGCGATGGCTACGGTCGCAGGTTCGAATCCTGCCTCGGGCATGGATGTGTGTGATGTCCTTAGGTTAGTTAGGTTTAAGTAGTTCTAAGTTCTAGGAGACTGATGACCTCAGCAGTTAAGTCCCATAGTGCTCAGAGCCATTTGAACCATTTGAGCCATATCACACCAACTGCACATGCCTCATTCTATTACAGAGCCTCCACCAGCTGGACATGCATGTTCGTGTCGTGCAATCATCAAGGGTACACGAGTGAGCCTTCAGCTCTGAAAGCCCATATTGATGATGTTTCATTGAATGGTTCACTTGCTGACATTTGTTGATGGCCCAGCATTGAAATCTGCAGCAATTTGCTGAAGGTTTCTACTTCTGTCATGCTGAATGATTCTGTTCAGTCATCTTTGGTCTCGTTCTTGCAGGATCTTTTTCCAGCAACAGCAAAGTTGGAGATTTGATGTTTTACTGAATTCCTGATATTCATGCTACACTTGTGAGATGGTCATACAAGAAATTCCCATTTCATCGCTATCTCAGAGATGCTGTGTCTCATCGCTCGTGTGCCGACAATAACACCGTGTTCAAACTCACTTAAATCTTGATAATCTGCCATTGTAGTAGCAGTAACTTATCTAACAACTGTGCCACACACTTGTTGTCTTATATAGGCATTGCCAACTGTAGTGCCATATTCTGCCTGTTTACTTATCTCTGTATTTGAATATGCATGTCTATACCAGTTTCTTTGGTGCTTCAGTGTATAAGAAATGGTATTACTTATGCAAGCATTTTGAGCCTGTGACTTCTTCTTCTGGCAGAAGAGATGAAGGGGAAGGAAGAGAGGTGAAGGAAGAGGACTGGAGAGGTTCAGGAAAATGGGTACAGTTTGTAAAAGTTGCCCAGAATGCTGTGTCAGGTGAGACTTACTGGACAGGGTAATGTGGAAAGACTGAAGTCGGGGATTGCAACGGACGAGATTTGAAAACCTGAGAGCTTAAAGGTGGATTATAGGGTAATATGGAAGACAGATTACTCCTAAAACATTAGGCATGAGTTAATAAGACTGAAAAACTAAGTGGATTGTATGTGATAGAGGTGGGAAAAAATAGATAGGTCAGAAAATGAAAGATGGAGAAAAGTTAAATGGAATGAGGAAAATATATTTACTGTGAAGAAGTATAAAGTTGAAAGAAATTAAATTAAATTAAAGCCAGGTGGGTGGTGAGACCCAAGAACATGTTGTAGCATTGGTTCCCATCTGCAGAGTTCTGAGAAACTGCTGCCTGGGAGAAGTACCCAAATGGGATGTGTGGAGAAACAGGCACCGAGATCACGACTGTCACGTTGTAGAGCATACTCTACAAACTGAACTCTGCCTGAACACACCACGAAGGCCCAATGGTACTGACGGTCCCTGTCTCATCCTCAGCCTACAGGCGTCACTCGATGCGGATATAGAGGAGCACGTGGTCAGCACACTGCTCTCCTGGCCATATGTCAGTTTATGAGACCTGAGCCACTGTGTCACAATCACTTAGCTCCTTAGTTTGCCTCACAAGGACAGAGTGCCATACTTGCCAACAGTGCTTGGTAGACCAGGCAGTCTCCAAGTGCCAGGCCAGCCTGACAGTGCCTAACTTCTGTGATACGATGGAAACCGGTGTTGCCATTGCGGCGAGGCCATTGGTTAGAATGTGCTGTGCAACAGCATATAGTGTGTTGCAACTACACACCCTCTGCCTAAGCCCATCAATCCTAACTGATAATTTGGTGGTAGCCATGCTGATGTAAAAGGCCAAACAGTGTTTTTGTAACACGTAGTATATGACATGTCATTTCTCAAGTGACTTTCCCTTTGATAGTATATATTCTGCCAGTTGTGGAGCTGGTGTGGGTGGTAGTAGGTGGGTGCATAGGGTAAGTCTTGCAGTGCAGACAGTCACAGGAGTAGAATCTATAGAGTTGGAGATGGGTGCAGAAGGAGCATAGCGTCTGACAAGGGTATTGTGGAGATTGGGAGGATGATGGAAAGTCATTACAGGTGTCGTGGACAAAATCTCACATAGAATGGAGCTCATTTCAAGGATATGATTTTAGGAAGTCATGTCCTTGTTGAATTTTCTGATTATGAAGGCCCTACACTCCTTGTGCAACCATCCCCTAGCATGTGGCTCCCACCTCTGTGACTGCCCCCGCTGCAAGACTTCCCCTGTGCACCCTCCTACCACCATCTAAGTCAGCCCTGCAACTGGCAAAATGTATACTATTGAAGAGAGAGCCACTTGTGAAATGACAAATGTCATATACTAGCTGTTATATAAACACTGTCTGGCCTTTTAAATTGGCATGACTACCACCAAATTATAAGGTAGGCAGAGGGTGTATTCTGGCAACACGCAATATCCTGTCACAGAGCATGCTCTACAACACGAAATCTGTTAACTTGGTGCCTGTTTCACCACACGCACCATCTGGATTCTTCTCCCAGACACCACTTTCTTACAACTCGGCAGGTGGAAACTGGTGCTACAACATGTCCTTGGGTCTCACCACCCACCTGGCTTTAATTTACATTAATTTCTTTCATCTCAGCATTTCTTCGTAGCAAACATTTTTTCCTCACCCTGTTTCATTTTTCTACATCTTTCATTTTCTGACCTGTCTATTTTTTCCCACCTCTATCACATATAATGCACTTAGCTTTTCACTGTTATTAACTCACGTATGATGTTTTAGGAGTAACCTCAGTCTTGCATAATACCCTATCTTCCACCTTTAAGCTCTCAGGTTTTCAAATTTCATCCAGTGCAGTTCCCAAAAATCAGTCTTTCCTTCTCATCTGCTGTGCAGAACATTGCTTTGCTAAGAATGCACTAATTCCCAAATTCTACTGCATACAAGAGGTGCTAGCAGAAGTAAAGCTGAGAGGCTATGTTGTGACTTATGCTGCGTAGTTCATCCGGTGCAGCTTTGCTTTTCTGCACTTGAGTCCTGGTCCAGCACAAAGCCATTATAGGTAACTAGAACAAAAAAAAATCATTTTCTAACGGCTTAAAAGAGGCTTTGAACCTTCTAAAATAAGAGGCAAAAACCCTAATCCCTGAAAAAAATTTGTTCTATGGAATTCTGAACTACCCCTTTAGTGCCTTGGATGACCTGAAATGGCCTACCTGTGCCAACTCAATACCCCCTGTAGTGTTTGGGTATAGTTAGATGCAGTTCACAGCAAACAGTATATTAGCTTGGCATCAGCAAACGCCAGTATGTGCACAAAGAAGACAATTGTTTTGCTTTGAATCTCGATTTTTGTTTGCAGTGTGACTTTTGATAGTTCATTTGTGAGCTTATAATACACAGCTTTGTCTTTTATGTAAGAATGAGTGATATGAAAGTGTAATCAGGTAAGAAGGGTATAAAAATATCATATCTGATGTGGTGTCAAAGGTGACCAAAGAACAGATATGAGGCTGAAAGCAGTTCAAAGGAGTCACTGACTTTGCAGAGAAACTGAATAACAGTGGCCAGGACTTTGATGTGAAATATGGATAGAGCTGTAGGATTATAAATTTTCCTGGTATTTTCTCTGTTATTTCTCAACAAATGAAATGTGAAACATGCAATGTAGACATCACATTGCAAGAACAAAGTCCTGAAACTTAGGCTTCACAATAATAATTTCTTTTTTAAACTGCACAGCAGTTGTTATACTAAGTAGTAAGTTTATATGGAATGCATATGAAATCAGTTATTGAATCATCCTAATAATGTGCCTGTTTGGAGTCGGGCTAAACAGGACTGTAAAGTCTTGTACATTCATACACCCCACAACCAATATTTCAATTATTGTATGATAAATGAGTGGATATGATTTCAATCACAATTACAAAACTATGACAGACCACTCCTGGGATAGCAGATTAATGGTAAGGGTTTTCTAAAAATAGAATTTTCTCCTTTTGTTCATGTCTATAACACATCTCAAAACTTCAAATGCATTTTACTCAGAATACAATTTTTCAAAATGGCACACAGCATAACTCCAACAATTTTCAGTCTTTACCCTCTAATCTGCTAATAAATTTCAGCACATGATGTTGATGGAGATGTTAGATACTGACTTGGTGTGCTCGACGAGGGCAATGCCAATTCCACAATTCCTGGCAGCTGGGTCGACAGACCCAGCTACAATCTCCAACCGGTGAAGGTGTACATCAGGGAACAGGGCACGCAATTTCTCAGACACCTGAAAAACACATTACATCTATACCAGACTCCACAGGTAGCTAATACACACTGCCTGCCAAGAATGTGAAGTACACAGAAGCTGAGGAGGAAATGTAATGGGAGTTCATGGATTGAGAGGGTCCAGCTGTTAATGGTGAGTGACATTTTCTGAACAGTTAGTAGCTAGCTTGAACCCCTCGCCATGATTATTCTGATAACCTTCATGTAGAAGAGGCATATGGTCCGGGCTTGTACTGAGGCCAGCTCGTATGGGCTTGTAAAGCTTCACCTAGCTTAGCCTAATGGAGTTACATCAACCCCCCCTTCTGCTGTGTACAAGGAATGGAAGTAAACAGAGCGTCTGGACTTCCACTCTCCAATTTCTGTCTCTGTATCTATTATGTGCTGAACCACCATTAAGTAATGTTTACAGAATGAGATTTTCACTCTGCAGTGGAGTGTGTGCTGATATGAAACTTCCTGGAAGATTAAAACTGTGTGTCGGACCGAGACTCGAACTCGGGACCTTTGCCTTTCACGTGCAAGTGCTCTAGCAACTGAGCTACCCAAGCACGACTCACGCCCCGTCCTCACAGCTTTACTTCTGTCAGTATCTCATCTCCTACCTTCCAAACCTTACAGAAGCTCTCCTGCGAACCCTGCAGAATGAGCACTCCTGAAAGAAAGGATGTTGCGGAGACATGGTTTAGCCACAGCCTGGGGGATGTTTCCAGAATGAGATTTTCACTCTGCAGTGGAGTGTGCGCTGATATGAAACTTCCTGGCAGATTAAAACTGTGTGCCGGACAGAGACTCGAACTCGGGACCTTTGCCTTTTGTGGGCAAGTGCTCTAGCAACTGAGCTACCCAAGCACTCAGTGAAAATCTCATTCTGGAAACATCCCCCAGGCTGTGGTTAAGCCATGTCTCCGCAATACCCTTTCTTTCAGGAGTGCTACTTCTGCAGGGTTCGCAGGAGAGCTTCTGTAAAGTTTGGAAGGTAGGGGACGAGATACTGGCAGAAGTAAAGCTGTGAGGACAGGGCATGAGTCGTGCTTGGGTAGCTCAGTTGCTATAGTACTTGCCCGCGAAAGGCAAAGGTCCCGAGTTCGAGTCTCAGTCCGGCACACAGTTTTAATCTGCCAGGAAGTCTCAAGTAATGTTTAATCTCAATGTTTTGGTAGTGTCAAAGAAACAGTTTTGTTTCTGATGTGTGATATTCTGCCCACTGTAATAAAGATATGCTAAGTTTGTTTATGTCTCACTAGATTACACTAGAATACAGTTAACCCAAGTGTCACCACCTAGTGAAAGCCTAATGAATGGTCGGATAAAATGATTGTGCAAAACATGTGTCAGTTATCTCAGTTTGTGGAGTAAAAGTCCAGACTCATTGTCAAACAGTGACTGCTATGCTTTGGTCTGTCTATGCAACAAGAGCCCATAAACTGCTTTCACAGGCAACCTCAAAATAGTTGTAAAGAGTTACCTGTAGTCTGTTCTCTGCTTGCTGTCATTCCAATTGCCCTCAGGTGAAAAACCTCTTGAGTAATAAAGTGTCCAGCAGAAACATGTGCAGAATTCACCAGTGATATGAGGAGATAAGACTCTCTGATCATCACAGGAGGGCTGTGAGTGGAATATCTTGAGAGGAAAGCAGTGTACTCTGAGCTTAGTGCATGTACAGCCATGCATCAGTTTGCACCACTGTAAGTAGTAAAGAGGATTTTATCTGCAAGTGTGCCATTATTAGGCACTTGTTTTGTG
Organism: Schistocerca americana; assembly: GCF_021461395.2. NCBI lineage: Eukaryota > Metazoa > Arthropoda > Insecta > Orthoptera > Acrididae > Schistocerca > Schistocerca americana. The sequence continues at coordinate 212,099,568 of NC_060127.1, read as the reverse complement.
CTTTCCTGGGGAAAAATCCACGTATACCATCACAGTTACAAGAAATTATTCCATGTATTCATAGTTCCTTTTGTTTGCACATGCGAAACAATAAAATCTCATACAACTTGTATTATTTCCTCAGCACTATAGTTTCTGCCTACATTATACATTGGCCAGTTTAGTCAGTGATAGTTTTGCTCACCTGGAAGTGGAAAGTCCTATTCTCTGCTTACCAATGACTGTGGATATGCATGGCACACAAAAACTCGTGAAACCAAAATGGATGAGGCACATAATGCCATTTAGTCTTTCACAGTTTCATAAAATTCACACAAAAATTCAAATTTATGAATTGAGGTTCAAATAGACCATAGCCTCACTTGCCAAAGCTTAAAGATTTTGCTGCTTACAGCCACCTGAGGATCACACTTATGGCAATGACTTGCAGGTTCCATTATGAAGTGAACGCTTCAAGTGACTCATGCAGACTGATCCAGGCAGATATAATAGTGTTGCTTTTATTCTTTTGGTGCGGATGGCAAAGGGAACATTCAATTTATGATGAAAGGGTCACAAAATCAGTAGGATCTGAAGAATTTTACCCCAATAGTGGCAGATTCACAGACCTCCACAGTATAGAAACCACAAACAATGACCGATTCAGAGTACAGGAAATATTGATACCAGCAGGATTGCATGATTGAAGAATGAGTTATAGGAGTAACTCCCATTTCCTCTAAATTTTTAAGGCAGTAAGCTGAACAGTTCAATACAGAAGCCACAGATGTGAAATTTTGTGTATAGAAGAAGTATTAAAAGTAACAATAAGAGGGGCCCATTTCAAGAACATTAATGTTTAAAGGTTTTCAATAAGAAACACAATTACAGTGTTCCATAAACATAACGGATAAAGTGTTACATTAATCTTTGACTAAATGTTAAAAAACTACTAGATTAAAAAAATATTCAAGATTAAGTAGGAGAGATAAAAAGTTATACATTTTTGAAATACGTGCATTGAATGCATCCTACATGAAAATCTTTGTTTTTTGTTTCTTGGTATATCTGATGTAAGAGTAAAAAGAAATGTAAAAATAAAATTATAAAAATAAGCTGAAAGATTAAAAATAAAATAAAATCCAAAATTAGAAATAAATAATAAAAGTAAAAAAACAAAAACTGAAATAAAAAAGATGCAAAGTTCTTGACTAGTAACCAGAACATCTTGGCTATCGTGTTTGGTGCCAGTCAGTGCTAAAATTCTGAAAATAAAGTCATCAGCAATGGAACCCAAATGCTCCTGGAGTAGAGAGTCAACCACGCTGTGCCATTGGTTTAACATACAGAACTAGCCATGTAATGACACACTGGTGTCATGGTGCACTAAAAGAGAACAGGTGTGCATCCCATGAAAAAGAAGTTGGAAGAACCTGAAATGAAGAAGACAGTAAAGAATCAAAGGAATTGACAGACTGATTTGAATAACAAGAATGGGAAAAGTGTATGTGGGTGCTTTACCTAGCAGCTAGAGAGAAAAAGAAAATCTGAAGTATGCAGAAAACACCAGAGTAATCAGAGGTATTAGATGTTCCCACCATTTCTGATTATGTTGATGATGACTGATGTGTTGGCAGAAGAGCCAACACCGTGTAGCTAGAGGAGGCCGAACTGCACGCGTTTAAGCTCATGCAAACTGGCGTGTGGTCTGGAACAGTTAAAGGAGTTGAGTCTAGTAAATAAAGTACGTAGTTGCTTGAATACTTAACTTTAATCCATAATTGGTGTACATCGCTCTTGACGGTACATTAATAACAATCTCAATATAAACTGGTAATGGCGCCTTGCTAGGTCGTAGCAAATGACGTAGCTGAAGGCTATGCTAACTATCGTCTCGGCAAATGAGAGCGTAATTGTCAGTGTAGCTTCACTAGCAAAGTCTGCTGTACAACTGGGACGAGTCCTAGGACGTCTCACTAGACCTGCCGTGTGGCGGCGCTCAGTCTGCAATCACTGACAGTGGCGACACGCGGGTCCTACGTATACTAGCGGACCACGACCGATTTAAAGGCTACCACCTAGCAAGTGTGGTGTCTGGCCTGACACCACAATGATGACTACAATAACCAATTTACTGGATCTTGGAACTCCTTATCCAAATGTGGTAACTAATGAATGAGTTATTTTGCAGCTGTGGAGAACTTGGTACAGGGTGTGTGTGCTCTGCTTGGAATTGTGCCACATTTACTGCAAAAGGAACACCCCAAGACTGTGTGTATGATGAATACTTGCACAAGAAATGAATATTCTAAAATGTTTTGAAATATAAAAATGAAAGTACTTACACATTCCGTGTTAGTGTTTAAATACATTTCAGTACTCTGATTTCTTAACATAAATTAGCAGATAAATTAAGTGTAAATTATTTTCACTCATGTATGTGTAATATAAGCTTCCTTCTCAATAGCATAATTCCCCAACCTTGCAGAAAATTACCACTTGGTGTGGGGAACAGTTTATAATCACATATTTGTGACCGAGCGAGGTGGCGCAGTGGTTAGACACTGGACTCGCATTTGGGAGGACGACGGTTCAATCGCACGTCCGGCCATCCTGATTTAGGTTTTCTGTGATTTCCCTAAATCACTCCAGGCAAATGCCGGGATGGTTCCTCTGAAAGGGCATGGCCGACTTCCTTCCCCATCCTCCCCTAATCCGATGAGACCAATGACCACGCTGTCTGGTCTCCTTCCCCAAACCAACCAACCAACCACATATTTGTGCTATTTACAGTTAACTTGATTTAGTGTACTGAAAGTAGAGAAATTACAGTAATCTTACATGCAGTTGGTTTTAGATTACCTACAAAAAATATGCCAAAATAATAACTTTTGCTTAAGTGTGCACAGTTCCCCCACTTTTCCTTACTACTATTTACATGTTCTTTCTCAGTGAGTCTGCAGAGAGAGAGAGAGAGAGAGAGAGAGAGAGAGAGAGAGGGAGAGGGAATGGGGTGGGGTAGGGGGAGATGGACTGAAAGGGGTGGGAGGAGGTGATGAACAGAGATGAGGGGAGGAGGATAAGATGGATAAAGATAGGGGGAAGAAGAGATGGACAGAAAGATAGAGGAAAAGGAGATTAGGACATATACCCAAAGCCCATGAAAATTAGCATCTGTGAATCATTGCTTGGTTCACTAGTACGTTATATGAGAACATTTATAAATGCTAGGTTCACCTGGAGATCAACAGAGGTGGTGAACCGCAGGATCTCACGGAAGGCTGGATCTGGACAAGTCTCAACCTCTCTGACAGCCTCCCCTTCATGTCCAGGTTGGTGCACATGGTTTATGAAGACTCCCATAATCTTGCCACTCATGGTATCGACTGCTTGCAAAGAAACATCTGTCAACATAAGTTGTTTTCTGAGTCTCTAAGTTCTGTTCTTCAGAGTCTAAAAAGATGAACCTCAGTTTAAATCCTAGCCAAGCTATCTTGATTTTATTCTCTGCATCTTTATCAGATTAATTCTAAATGAGCCTATTACAGTCTTTCTAGTGAGGCCTCAATGCTAATGCCCCCCTGTACTTCTCTCCTCACTTAACCTACAAAAGGACTATACAAACAGGTGAATCCAATGCCCAATTGTAAAGTGATGTGCAAAAAGGTCATATCCTTTGACCTTTCTGAGAAATCATAAAATACAACAAAGATTGTACCTTACTTTAGTTACTGGGTCACAACAAAAATAGTCCTGCACCATCTCTGCATCTACTTGGTCATTCTGTAAGCCACACTAAAGTATTTGGCAGAAGGTTCATAGAACCACTTTCAGATTATTTTTCAGTCACTCCACTCTTGACTAGCAAATGGGAAATATGGACACCTAAATGTTCCCATACAAGATCTGAATTCTCTTATTTTGTTATGATGGTCATTTTGCCTTATGTAGGTATAAAATACATAATTTTAGCACAGACCTGTTGTGTATCATGGGTGATCAGACAATAAAAATAAAAATAAAAATAAATGGAAATTTGTGGTAAAGACTATGGGACCAGACTGCTGAGGTCATCGGTCCTTAGGCTTATACAAGACTTAATCTAACTTTAACTTATGCTTAGAACAACACACACATCCATGCCCGAGTGAGGACGCGAACCTCTGATGGGGGGAGCCACAAGAACCGTCACAAGATGCCTTAGACCCCAGGGCTATGTCGCACAGCTAAAAAGTAAAACCAAACTCTGTCCAAACAGGCCTCTGAAGCCAGAATGAGATTTTCATTTTGCAGCAGTGTGCGCACTGATATTAAACTTCCTGGCAGATTGAAACTGTGTGCTGGACCAAGACTTGAGGCAAAGGTCCCGAGTTCGAGTCTCGGTCTGACACACAGTTTTAATTTGCCAGGAAGTTTCAGGCCTCTGAAGGCTTAACGGTACTGACCGACCACCATATATCCTCAACTGATAGACACCTGTGGATGTGGATATGGAGCGGCATGTCGCCAGCTCACTGCTCTCCCCGCCATTGTCAGTTTACAGGACCTTAATTGCTACTCCTCACAAGGGGTTGCCACAACGTTGGGATCATAGATTTACCTCAAACTTTGTACACATTCAGTAGGCCATCAAAACAACATAATGTGTAAGTAATAAGGTGCAGTTCTGCAACAGAAGTTTTACATGTCTATTGTGTAACACATGTATTTGAGTGAAGGTGCCGAGCCTAAGGCATTGCGGTGAAGTAGTTGCCAGCACAGTAGCTCAGAGTGTTAGGTCAGATGGTTAGCTGCCTTCTATAATTGAAAAACTGAGTTAATGGATCAACAATGTTCTTGAACAGGTGTCATGATGGATCACCCACCATGATCAAATGCAATGAACAATAATGAACAAAATGAGATTATAAAAAGTGGTTAGCTTTAGCACACTGCATGAGGGTCATGCATGAGGAGACAGTTTGAATCCTGGTAACACTTACTTGTTAACCTACATTTTTTCTTCACTGGTCACATTATTTAATTTATTTTACATTTGAGAGGTAATATAATGAAAAAACCTCATGGGCATTTTCATGAAGTTGTAGTGAATCCCATATTATTTGACTACTTACTACTTGTAATTAAATTTTCAAGGATGAGGAACAGACTTGGAAAGCCCAAATCAAACCTTGATAAATAATGATGCGAATGATGTTGTTATCAATCATTAATATAGTAAGTCACGATGTGCTAGAGCACAAGAGTAATGAACAACTACTTGTCAGATGTGCTCTTGACATCACATGTTGCAGGATAATATTTGTGATACAGGCATAGAAAACATAAGTTGAAAGTTCATGCAAATACACATGTTCTTTTCATAATATTATCCCTCAAATGTCATATAAATTAAAAAATATGACCAGTGATGAAAAAATAGATTAATAATTAAGTTCAAGTGGCAGTCAAACCGTCATGTCATACACTCTCATCTTATGAAGCTCAAACACTAATCACCTCACCACCACAGATTCTAACACCCAACACCTATGCACAGATTCATAAGCACATAATAGACGTGTAAAACTTCTCTTGTGATTTTCTTGGAATTGCCAGAGTAGTGCACCGTACAACTTTCACATTATGTTTTTTTAATGGCCTACTAAAGCTTGAAGTATGTCTGTGATCCCAACATCCCAACAAGGGGAGGCCCCCTTGTCAGTCAAATTGCCTGCTTGCCAACAGCACTTGGCAGACTGGGGAGGGGGGGGGGGGTCACCCCTCCAAGTGCTAGCCAAGCCCAACAGCACTTAACTTTGGTGATCTAATGGAAACAGGTGTTATCACTTCAGCAAGGCCAGCCACAGTGGCTGAGTGGCTCTAGGCACTTCAGTCCGGAACCGCGTGATTACTACGATTGCAGGTTCGAACCCTGCCTCAGGCATGGATGTGTGTGATGTTCTTCGACTAGTTAGGTTTAAGTAGCTAAGTTCTAGGGGACAGATGACCTCAGATGTTAAGTCCCACAGTGCTCAGTGCCATTAGAACCATTTTTGAACTGCAGCGAGGCTGTTGGCTAGAACATGCAAATAACTACACTAAAATTGTCTGTCAAGTTGAGGTACATCATCTGACTGAGAAAGTGGAGCACTCAGATGGGGGAGGGGGAGGGGGAGGTGGAGGGGGAAGGAAGGCAAAGGAATGAAACTTCATGGGTTGGGAGGGATTATGATGTCATTTCAATGATTATAAAATTGAGTCAAATTTACTAAGAACTTGGCAGTATGAAACAAGTTGTCAGTATCCTGTCACACCCCCTCTAGCCTTGATGCATGCACTGATCTGGTTGGGAAGGGTGCCATAAAGCAGTCGTGTCCGGAGAGAAGTTGGCTCACAATTGATGTAACTGGTCCTCGATATCCTCAATACTGGACCTGGGATGGAGTTAATGTTCGAGCTGGTCTCACACGTGTTCTATCAGGGACAGACCTAGCAATCTAGCTGGCCACAAGAGTATCTCAACATCATGCAGGCAGTTCAGAGAGAAACGTGCTATGCGTGGATGAGCATCATGCTAGCAAAAAATTGCACCACAATAGTGTTGCATTTGATGTAACACATGAGAATGCAGGATGTCTGTGACATACGGTTGTGGCATCAGAATCCCCTCATTCACTACCAGCCACTTCATGAAGTCATAGCTGGTGACTCCACACACTGTAACACCAGTGCCACTCCAAAACATTGCCAGAATGGGACCTCTCCACATGCCACCATCACACTCGCTGAGAATGGTCGCGTGGGGTGGTACGCTGTTCCAGTTGTGAATGGAGTGCACTTTGGAGAAAAGAGAACCACTTGTATGAATATCAAGAGCTCAGATGGAAACCCAGTTCTAAGCAAAGAAGGGAAAGAAGAAAAGTGGAAGGAGTATATAGAGGGTCTATACAAGGGCGACATACTTGAGGACAATATTCTGGAAATGGAAGAGAATGTAGAGGAAGACGAAATGGGAGATACGATACTGCGTGAAGAGTTTGACAGAGCACTGAAAGACCTGAGTTGAAACAAGGCCCCGGGAGTAGACAACATTCCAGTAGAACTACTGACGGCCTTGGGAGAGCCAGTCCTGACAAAACTCTACCATCTGGTGAGCAAGATGTATGAGACAGGCGAAATACCCTCAGACTTCAAGAAGAATATAATAATTCCAATCCCAAAGAAAGCAGGTGTTGACAGATGTGAAAATTACCGAACAATCAGTTTGATAAGCCACAGCTGCAAAATACTAACGCGAATTCTTTACAGACGAATGGAAAAACTAGTAGAAGCCCACCTTTGGGAAGATCAGTTTGGATTCCGTATAAATATTGGAACACATGAGGCAATACTGACCTTACGACTTATCTTAGAAGAAAGATTAAGGAAAGGCAAACCTACGTTTCTAGCATTTGTAGACTTAGAGAAAGCTTTTGACAATGTTGACTGGAATACTCTCTTTCAAATTCTAAAGGTGGCAGGGGTAAAATACAGGGAGCAAAAGGCTTTTTACAATTTGTACAGAAAACAGATGGCAGTTATAAGAGTCGAGGAGCATGAAAGGGAAGCAGCGGTTGGGAAGGGAGTGAGACAGGGTTGTAGCCTCTCCCTGATGTTATTCAATCTGTATATTGAGCAAGCAGTAAAGGAAACAAAAGGAAAATTCGGAGTAGGTATTAAAATCCATGGAGAAGAAATAAAAATGTTGAGGTTCGCTGATGACATTGTAATTCTGTCAGAGACAGCAAAGGACTTGGAAGAGCAGTTGAATGGAATGGACAGTGTCTTGAAAGGAGGATATAAGATAAACATCAACTAAAGCAAAACGAGGATAATCGAATGTAGTCAAATTAAGTCAGGTGATGCTGAGGGAATTAGATTAGGAAATGAGACACTTAAAGTAGTAAAGGAGGTTTGCTATTGGGAGGCAAAATAACTGGTGATGATCGAAGTAGAGAGGATATAAAATGTAGACTGGCAATGGCAAGAAAAGCATCTCTGAAGAAGAGAAATTTGTTAACATCGAGTATAGATTTAAGTGTCAGGAAGTCATTTCTGAAAGTATTTGTATGAAGTGAAGTGTAGCCATGTATGGAAGTGAAACATGGACGATAAATAGTTTGGACAAGAAGAGAATAGAAGCTTTCGAAATATGGTGCTACAGAAGAATGCTGAAGATTAGATGGGTAGATCACATAACTAATGAGGAGGTATTGAATAGAATTGTGGAGAAGAGGTGTTTGTGACACAACTTGATAAGAAGAAGGGATCGGTTGGTAGGACATGTTCTGAGGCATCAAGGGATCACAAATTTAGCATTGGAGGGCCGTGTGGAGGGTAAAAATCATAGAGGGAGACCAAGAGATAAATACATGAAGCAGATTCAGAAGGATGTAGGCTGCAGTAGGTACTAGGAGATGAAGAAGCTTGCACAGGATAGAGCAGCATGGAGAGCTGCATCAAACCAGTCTCAGGACTGAAGACCACAACAACAACAATGGATTGTGGGAAGAATGATCATTGGTAAGCCTCTGTATTGGCTTTAATTTCTCGAATTATCTCTTCATGGTCATTACAGGAGATGTATGTGGGAGGAAGTAGTATGTTGTCTGACTCATCCTGGAAAGTACTCTCGAAATTTCTGTAGTAATGTTAATGCATCATGATTTGCCAGGAGGGGAAAACTGTAGGCACCCATGAAGAATTATACATTTTTTATATGCATGAATGTTTAATGCCATAAACAGGCAGGCCTAGAGAAGCCGCGGGAACTGAATGGGCTACCGCCCAAGAAAGCAGGAGATGTGGGAGTCTGATCAGTTTGTAACCTGCCGGCAAAAGATTGCGAATGGCGTGTCCACTCCCAGCAGCTGGCCGTGGTTCCACCCCCACTTGACCGCCTCCAAGCCTCCCTATTGGTCGGCCAGATCGTAAGACAGACAGTTCAATAGCGTTACCTCATCAGCAACACGTGAATTTAGCTGCCGATGGTTCAACACGTGAGTTTCCGAGTGGTTCTATCCATTTATGGGCAACGTGACTGAGATGCTGCAACTAGCTGCCAGGCAGAAGGCACTGACGAACATCAAGTGAAAAATAAAAATCAAATTTTTATACCAATAAATCCATTCAATAATGGCCCCCATTGTACACCCTTCACCCCTCCGCAGGATTGAAGCATGGGAGGGTGGGAGGGGGTGGTAAACTGACAGTTACTAGAGGGGCTCCTGGGAAGGACGGCCTTACATAATTTTAACAATACATTTTGATTATTTGTGTTTTTGTGTTAGATTTGTATTAAAAAATGACAATAATTGGGTGATGTTGGCGGATGGTGCGGTGGTGGTGTGGGACACTGTGAGTGGCAGCACTGGTTGCACCAATCAGCTGTTAGCGGTGGTAGTGGCGGAGGTCGCTGACCGTGACAGGCAGCCATAAGTGGGGGGGTTCCGGAAGGGGCGATGAATAGATCACAGGGGGGGGGGGGGGGGGCCTTCATACACATACATAGTTCTTTACGTCTAAAGGAGGGCCATGCCTTTTCTTTTGGGGGTATTTTACTTTTTTACTATTCCTTTCTACTCATTACTATCTTCTACTGAACTACTATCATATGAGGGCAGCAAGGAACACTCTTGCTTGCATTTCACAACTTAATATGGTATTCTCCAGGAAATTGCTGTTTAGGGACAGCAGGAAGAGATGACCGAAGTCACGCCAAAGGTCCTTTTCTAAACACTGCTCATAGTGATAAACCAATAAAGATAAATTCCTCAGAAGGGTGGTGATATTACATGGAGAGCAATTAAATAGTGAACCACTACCGTTAAGTAGAAGGGCTGAGTTGCTCGAAAGTATTCTTAGAGCTATACTCTATATAATACTCTGTGTACATTGTCACTCAAAACCTATACAATAAATGACTGATAAATCGTAGGAAGATTAGAATCAATTACGGCAAACAAGGAGAAGAATAGGGAGAGAAGTGGTAGCGTCCGGGGGCGTGACTAGCTTATCGCAAGGCGACCTCTGTGCCAGCCCACGTGTTTGTGCCATGCGGTCTCTGCTTATAGCAAGCGTGCACTGGGAACATAGGCCACAATTTAGACAACTAAAAAGACTGTCTCAACTGGAAACTCACTGTATGATCAAATGAATCATGGTTAATGGTTCTGCTCTGACCTCTGGGGTGGCAGAATAAAACAGACCATTTAACATCACTTAAAATAACACACACAGGACCTTTTGACTGCTCACCAATAACCTCAATAAAACAACCTCATACATCACTTCATGTCAACAAAACCTCACTGCCCTCTGGGGGTTAACAGCCGGAAGTCATCTCGTAGCTTCGTGCGATATCTCTATAAAATGGCTGGAAAAGTGTGTCTGATATACATGGTTATATTAGTTCTTGTAGTGCTGCTGGAAGGCATAGCCAAGCATCACTTCCCAGACAGCAGAAAGGAAAAACACAGAATAGAAACGTTGATGGGGCAGTAGGGTAAGAGGAATCGGTTGCCTACTGCCGGCCTAGCAGGAGAGTAAGGAACTGAGTCAAAGAAATTTGGCCTCTACTAAACCAAGTTTACCGTGGGTCAGAACAGGTCTGGTCTTAGTTAACCAGCAGTGAATTGAGTATGTAGCACCTTGGGGAGGGGAGGGGGTGCGATGTCCTTAAAGCAAGAGAGATGGGCAAAGGTAATTACTAATATTATACGAAGAGGGGTGGTGGAATTTCAAGAAACCTCTTGGGTGGCTTGCGAGCCATCTAGTAAAATCAGTCACAAACTTCGTACTAGCTGGTTTCAAGGTGGGGCATCTCATTGCCCGGGACTAAGAAAGTCACATAGCCTCGACAGTAGAACGTGTTAGTGTGGGAGGACAGTGGCAAATATCTGGAGTTACTAGTGTGTGAATGTATGTTTGTGTTGTTGGTTGAGAAACAGCTCTGCTTAACTTCCATGCCAGGGAAAAGTAGACGGAAGCAATGCTGTAAAGTGCTTAACCCTCACACCAGGGAAAAGTAGGGAGGGGGGAGGTGGGGGGGGGGGGGGTTGCTGCAGTAGTATCATCACTGATCAAATCCCTGACTATATATGGTACAGCCATGTTTCCATACAAGGGATTGCAATGGGTGGATAGTCTAAGGGCATGATACTGATTAGACCTCTGATTACAATAAGTGAATAGCCTAAAGACAGACAGGGTGCAGACCGAATGCTGCTAGAGGAGCACAGAAGGCTGAATGTGGTGACAACAGAGAAATTCCGACTGTAGTAGCCATATTAGAATATATAATGGTTGACTAACCATACCCGACAGGGCTGACCCATTTTCGGTTCAGTACAGGCTGCGACAATATGGGTTTGTTTATGACAGTAAGCACTGGATAACTCACACATTGAAAAAATGACAATGTCACATGGATCTGTTAATGGAGCTACTTTCTGAAGCAAATAAATTTTTTTGGTTTCGATTAGCAAAAAAGGACATTTGCACAGTTGGCCCATTACTTGAAACACTGTGTAATGCTGTTGCAAATACTACACAAACAATTCCCACTCTTCCTTTGCCACTCAGCAGGGTGGAAAAGCTGAGGATGTGGGATGATGCGGAAGGACTGTGGCAATTGTAACCAACTGACAAAGCAACTCTAACTGCTGTTCAAGCTGCTGTTGCTGCTGTCATAACAATGAACCAATGCCGGATCCACGCTGTTGGTGCACATGTGAAAAACGAAATTACCTTGTTGGCAAAAACTGTAGAATCTACTGTTTTCTTGCAAATAGCGAAGTAAACATTAAATGCAAGTGCAGCAACTAAACGCCAGAGTTTATGCATACACGTGGACAGAGACAGTGGGAAAAATGAAATAGGCCAAGTTTGGTATCAAGCATCATAACAAAACACGTAAAAGTTTTAGATGGCAAATAGAACCTTAACGATCTGTGATCATGTGAGATGGAGCAGGCCACATTGTTGGCATATGTAAGCCCCACTTGGGTGATCATGGTGCAGGCAAAAAGAGAGGCAGGCATCCTAGTTTTGGTATCTTGCCAGGGCAACCAAATGTGAACTCTGCAGTTTTGATGGTGGCGTCACAATTGAGAACAGGACAGCATGGCTTGTGTAGACTCTCCAGTCTGCCAACACACCTCAAAGGTTCACTAGCTGTAGAGATCTCATTCATTAAGCCCAACAGTTCAGAGTTGAATATGTCATTTTGTTCTTTCAGTACTTTAGGGTCCTTACAAGTGTGATGTTTACTTATGTGCAGCAGTTTTTCTTCTCGTTTGTTCAGGGCAGAAAGATCATCACTGACTACGACAAGTGTATCGCCATTTTCCGTGGAGGCCAGAGTCTGAAAATGAGTGACATACGCTGTGTATGTACTTGCATATTTTACACTCAACAAAGTAGGAAAAGATAGAGTGCTGTTTATCATAAATATGATTTGATAAGCTGCAGACAGGCATAAATAAAAGACACTTACACTTAAGGTTTCATCCACAACCTGTATCAGAAAAGGAAAGAGAAACACACACCACTCATTCACATAAGCAGGCACACCTCATGTACACATGACCGCCATGCTCCCTGAGTTGGCGGTAATATGTGCATGATGTGTCCTTGCTTGTGTTAAGAACTGGTGTGTGTTTCTCTTTCCTTTTCTGACCAAGGCTACAGCTGAAAGCTTATGTGTATGTCTTTTAATTGTGTCGGTTTCCAACGTAACATGTCATCTTTATGGTAAGTAGCAATTTGTCTTTCCCTACATTGTTGATACACCAGCCGGGAGGTTCTATCTTTTCCTATATTGTTCATATACCAACCTGGAGTTTCCATTGTTCCATTTTACACCTGAATTGAGACATGTGCACGAATATCTGTGGCTGTAAGTTTTGCACTCAGGACACATCACAGATTCCACTTGAAGAGACAGGGGGAGGAGCAAGTATGTAATAGACTGTCTTTGTTAATTAAAATTAACAATCATACAAACCAGATGCATTTATCTCTGAATCGACCAGTCTACCTGAAGACATCAGTGTTTCACCAAAACAAATACAATGTGAAAACCAGTGCAATACATGTGCCTAAAATGAAACAAATGCTACTGGACAAGTGGATTACCATTAGAAGCACTACAGCACACGAAAGGCAGGGCCATGAATCCAGGGAACCAGCTAGCAAGAAGACACCACCAACACCTCAAAACAAGGAGGATTTTTTACAGCTAACAATACTAGATGTAAAAAAGAGGTAAGTGGTCAAGCAAGACACATATAGTCCCTGTTTCATACTCTAAATTGTTCCATCAGAATGTTCAGTCCCTTTCCAATAAGCTGAATGAAATACAAATCTTGTTAAATGATATAAGTGATATTTCTGTTTTATGCTTTACTGAGCACTGGCTAAATAAAGGCATGATAGAACTAGCACACCTACCTCAGTTTACATTAGCTGGCACATTTTGTAGAGAAGTACTCAGGCATAACTGCATATATGTTTGAGAAGATATAGACTTCACTAACATAACCAAATTTGACAGCTTATCTAAAGAAAGACACATAGAACTCTCAATAGTAGAACTGCCAACTAGAAATTCTGTAATCATCTGTGTATATAGGTCACCAGATGGTGATAAAGTTTTTTATTCTCATATGGAAGACCTGTTTGAGGATTCCAACACCTTAAAAAAATATTATCATATGTAAAGATTTAAATGTTGATTTCTCCAAACCCAGTTAATTTAAAGATGAAATCAAAGATTTACTGAAGTCCTTTAACCTAAAACCAACTATAACTAACCCAATGTGTATAACCACTACTTCTGCAACAACCATAGATCAGGTGTTTGTAAATACAGATAAACATACCTGCAACACATAGACTGGAAACACTGGTTTCAGTGATCACAATGCCCAAATACTAACACTGGCTATTCCAGGAAACACACAAGCCCAGAAAACTAGAGCTATTGTCAGGAAGTTTAATAATGAAAACATAGATTACTTTTGTTCTCTCTTGAGAAGAGAAATCTGGACTGATGTTTACAGTTCAAACGACAAAGATGACAAGTTTGATAAATTTATGGCCATGTACAAACATTTCGTTTTTTTTTTTCTTTTTTGAAGTAGACTTTCCTAAACAAACATCACTTATAAATTCTGTACATAAACCAAATAAATGATCACAATAGGAATAATAATATCATGCCAGAATAAAAGGAACTTATATGAATACTGAAAGCAAAGTGCAAATCCTGTATTTATCAACTACTTTAAACAATATAACCAAATACTTAGACAAGTTATAACAAAAGCAAAGAAAATATAAAATGACAAACAAATAAAAAATTCCAGGAATGAGACTAAAGCAACATGGAGTATCATAAAAAGAGAAACAGGTACTACATCATTAGCCCACAAAATATAGAACTTCGTGAAAACAACAATAAAATAATCAACTCCACAGTAGTGGCTAATAAATTTAACTACTACTTTTCCAATGTAGCACACCACCTGATTACCAGACATTACAACTCACAATCAGACAGTAATACATTTCAGTCAGATACAAAAATTCTTATAAGAAGCTGAAGTTCATAGTTAATCTATTCACTCAGTTTTTTTATTACAGAGGGCAGCTAACCCTCTGACCAAACACGTTCAGCTACCGTGCCAGCATCGTTGATCATTGCTGATTTTTCCACCTTTAAGGGCAGTTTTCCACCGGAAGGGCTAGAGAATGCCCTGAACCTCTGTCTGCTCCACCGCCTTTTTTGACAAGGCCGTTGGCTGAATAAGGGGTGACTTCTTTCGCTGGAAATCTTCAACTGCCACTGCTGATTATTTTTGTTCGAAATCTAAGCGGTTTTCTGCTCAAGAATTATGACGTTATCGGAAATGAAACATTTCCTCTACATGGATTCCACAAATAGAGATCCTGAGAAAATTTGTTCCTCACTCCGTTACTCCACGAGATCCACAGTGCCGTGAACGACGGCGCTGAGGTTGATGCCGTGTTCCTTGATTTCACTAAGACATTTGACACAGTCCCCCATTGCCGTTTAATGAATAAAATTCGAGCTTACCGAGTATCGGAGCAGACCTGTGACTAGATTCAAGAGTCTTGCAGATGAAACTCAACACTTCGCTCTTAGCGTAACTAAATCGACAGATGTAAAGGTAATACCTTGAGTACCACAGGGATGTGTGATAGGACCAAAATTTTCAAATGTGTGTGAAATGTTGTGGGACTTAACTGCTAAGGTCATCAGTCCCTAAGCTTACACACTACTTAACCTAAATTATCCTAAGGACAAACATACACACCCATGCCCGAGGGAGGACTCGAACCTCCGCCGGGACCAGTGATAGGACCGTTGATGTTTACAATATATATAAATGATTTAGTATAATGCGTTAGATGCTCTTTAAGGCTATTCGCGGTTGATGCAGTTGTTCATACCAAAGGAGCAAGGCCAGAAGGTAGTAAGAATTTGCAGAACGACCTGCAGAGATTTGATGAATGGTGCAGACTCTGGCAGTTGGCCCTGAATGTAAATAAATGTAACATATTGCGCTTACATAGGAAAAGAAATCGACTACTGTACAACTACACTATTGATGATAAACAGCTGGAGGCAGCGTCTGCCGTAAAATATCTAGGCGTAACTATCCAGAACGATCTTACGTAGAATGGCCATATAAAACAGTTAGTGGGAAAAGATGACATAAGACTCAGATTCATTGAAAGACTCTTAATGAAATGTAACTCAACCACGAAAGAAGTGGCTTATAAGACGTTTCATCGCCCACTTCTTGAGTACCTATTGTTCATCTGTCTCAGATCCCTATCTGCTAGAACTGAGAGAGGAGATAGAGAAGATCCAACGAAGAGCGGCGCATTTCGTCACGGGGTCTTTTAGCTGGCGCGAAAGTGTTACGGAGATGCCAAACGAACTCAGCTGGCAGACGTTACAAGAGAGGCGTTGTGCATCACGGAGAGATTTACTATTGAAATTTCAGGACAGCACTTTTCAGGAGGAGTTGGACAACATATTACTTGAAACTTCCTGGCAGATTAAAACTGTGTGCCGGACCGAGACTCGAACTCGGGACCTTTGCCTTTCGGGGCAAGTGCTCTACCGACTGAGCTACCCAAGCACGACGCACGCTCCCTCTTCACAGCTTTAATTCCGCCAGTACCTCGTCTCCTACCTTCCAAATCAGCTAGAAAGTTTTATATCAGCGTACACTCCACTGCAGAGTGAAAATCTCATTCTGGAAACATCGTCCAAGCTGTGGCTAAGCCATGTCTCTGCAATATCCTTTCTTCCAGGAGAGCTAGAGCTGCAAGTTTCGCAGGAGAGCTTCTGTGAAGTCTGGAAGGTAGGAGACGAGGTACTGGCGGAATTAAAGCTATGTAGACAGGGCGTGAGTCGTGCTTGGGTAGCTCAGTCGGTAGACCACTTGCCCGTGAAAGGCAAAGGGCCCGGATTCGAGTCTCGGTCCGGCACACAGTTTTAATCTGCCAGGAAGTTTCATATCAGCACACACTCCGCTGTAGAGTGAAAAATTTCATTCTAAAAACATATTACTTCCCCCACCCCCTCCACCCCCCTCCCCACCACACACACACACACACACACACACACACACACACACACACACATACACATATATATATATATATATATATATATATACACATCTCGCGTATTGACGACGAGGAGAAAGAAAATTCGAGAAATTAGAGCTTACCGACAATCATTCTTCGTACGCACTGTTCGCGAGTGGAACAGAATTAGAGGGATCAGATAGCCGTACTGAAAGTATCCTCCGCCTCACCCGTTTAGGTGGCTTGCGGAGTATGAAGAAGATGTAGATCGCACGAGGCATCAAGGATTGTTTGATTACCACTCAAAGACGCTTCCACTAGACGACGGGTGTAAGCAACAGTAACATTCTTGCTACAGATTTCAGAGCTACACGAGGAATATTTCTATCACTTTCGACACGGCGCGATATTGCCAAGTTTCCCTGGGTGAGCCTTTGAAGCAGGCTCCCGCAGTTGGGCTATCCCCGCTAGCATTCGGCGAGTACTGCGTCTGTAGTTCGTCCACAGGAACCTTCTTTTCTGTTCAACTTCGCGTATGTGCTTACATTCCCAACAGCGCAACTGCGCTTACGCAAACGTGCACGCGTTATTTCCTGGAAATGGATGCCGTGTGTAATAGCTTATTGCTTCTCGGGTTCAGTGGGAATCTCTTGCGCTGTTTAGAAGACGACAAGCAGATGGGCGCATCTGTGTTAAAAATTTGAGATGTGCTGCCCTGAGCCTCAATTATTACATCTACAAACATACTCCGCAATACACCATACGGTGCGTGGCGAAGGGTACCTCGTACCACAACTAGCATCTTCTCGCCCTGTTCCACTCCCAAACAGAACGAGGGAAAAATTACTGCCTATATGCCTCTGTACGAGCCCTAATCTCTCTTATCTTCGTGGTCTTTCTGCGAAATGTAAGTTGGCGGCAGTAAAATTGTACTGCAGTCAGCCTCGAATGCTGGTTCTCTAAATTTCCACAGTAGCGATTTACGAAAAGAGCGCCTCCTTTCCTCTAGAGACTCCCACCCGAGTTCCTGAAGCATTTCCGTAACGCTCGCGTGATGATCAAACCTACCAGTAACAAATCTAGCAGCCCACCTCTGAATTGCTATCCGACCTGATAGGGATCCCAAACGCTCGAGCAGTACTCAAGAATAGGTCGTATTAGTGTTTTATAAGCGGTCTCCTTTACAGATGAACCACATCTTCCCAAAATTCTACCAATTAACCGAAGACGACTATCCGTGTTCCCCACAACTGCCATTACATGTGTGTCCCCTTTCATATCGCTCTGCAATGTTACGCCCAAATATTTAATCGACGTGACTGTGTCAAGCGCTACACTACTAATGGAGTATTCAAACATTACAGGATTCTGCGAAACGCAACTCGCCCTTTTTTCACATGATATCTTGCGAACCATGGATGAACTGTATCAGAGGGATGCCATATTCCTTGACTTTCAGAAAGCGTTTGACTCGGTGCCCCACTGCAGACTCCTAACTAAGGTACGAGCATATGGGATTGGTTCCCAAGTATGTGAGTGGCTCGAAGACTTCGTAAGTAATAGGACCCAGTACGGTTTCTGATAATATCACTGTAAAGAAATCGTTCAAAAATGGTTCAAATGGCTCTGAGCACTATGGGACTTAACTTCTGTGGTCATCAGTCCCCTAGAACTTAGAACTACTTAAACCTAACTAACCTAAGGACATCACACACACCCACGCCCGAGGCAGGATTCGAACCTGCAACCGTAGCAGTCGCGCGGTTCCGGACTGAGTGCCTTAACCGCGAGACCACCGCAGCCAGCTTAAAGAAATGGTGTCGACGTACGGAAACAGAGAAGAAGAATTTACGAAAAGTGTACGTCAAAACCGTGGACGAATGTCCTAGTTATGGCTATTTAATAGTATAACAAATGAGGAGCTTGATATCTGAACAAAAGAAAAGATGGTATAGATGAAGCTCCTCATCAAATTACTAGAAACTGATACAAAGGACAGAGATGATCCAAAAAAATACAAAACTGGAGAACATAACCTGTGTTCTAGTGGATTCTGGGGTCTATGGTATTTCCGATTTTGCCGAATATAAGGATGTTAATCTGTGCGGGGTGTTCGGAAATTCCCATTGCAAACACCCTACAACTTGTAAAGGGGAGTGAGTGCATAACACATACATCAAAAAATGTTTTGTATCACCTCGGTTCCGAGAGTTCCGGAACCTGGACAGAAAAGTGGAATAGAGGTCAACATAAACATCATTCCGCGCTTTTTATTGCTCATGAAAATCACACATTTCATGTTGTACCACCATACAGCAAGAGCTTCAGAGGTGGTGGTCCAGATTCCTGTACACACCGGTACCTCTAATACGCAGTAGCACGTCCTCTTGCATTGATTCATGCCTGTATTCGTCGAGGTATACTATCCACAAGTTCATCAAGGCACTGTAAGTCAGGATTGTTACACTCCTCAATGGCGATTTGGCGTAGATCCCCCAGAGTGGTTGGTGGGTCACGTCGTCCATAAACATCCATCTATCCCAGGTATGTTAGATAGGGTTCATGTCTGGAGAACATGCTGGCCACTCTAGTCGAGCGATGGCGTTATGCTGAAGGAAGTCATTCACAAGATGTGGCATGATGGAGGCGCGAATTGTCGCCCATGAAGACGAATGCTTCGCCAATATTCTGCACTATCGGTCGGAGGATGGCATTCATGTATCATACAGCCATTATGGCGCCTTCCATGACCACCATCGGTATATGTCGGCCTCATATAATGCCACCCCAAAACACCAGGAAACCTCCATTGCTGCACTCGCTGGACAGTGTGTCTAAGGTGTTCAGCCAAACCGGATTGCCTCCAAACACATCTCTCACTCATCGGTGAGGAGAACGTGATGCCAATCCTGAGCAGGCCATTCAGCATGTTGTTGGGCCCATCTGTACTGCACTGCATGGTGTCGTGGTTGCAAAGATGGACCTCGCCATGGACGTTGGCAGTGAAGTTGCGCATCATGGCCTGCACGAAAAGCATTATTCAACATGGTGGCGTTGCTGTCAGGCTTACTCCGAGTCATAATCCACAGGTAGCGGTCATCCACTGCAGTAGTAGTGACCTTCAGAGGCCTGAACGAGGCATGCCATCGACAGTTGCTGCATCTCCTCCATGTCTGAACAACATTGCTTTGGTTCACTCCGAGACGCCTGGACATTTCCATTGTTAAGAGCTCTTCCTGGCACAAAGTAACAATGCAGATGCGATCGAACCGCGGTATTGACTGTCTAGGCACGGCTGAACTACAAGCAACACGAGCCGTGCACCTCCTTCCTGGTGGAATGACTGGAACTGATCGACTGTCTGACACCCTCCATCTAATAGGCACTGCTCATGAATGGTTGTTTACATCTTCGGGTGGGTTTAGTTACATCACTGAACAGTTCAAAATGGCTCTGAGCACTGTGGGACTTAACTGCTGTGGTCATCAGTCCACTAGAACTTAGAACTACTTAAACCTAACTACCCTAAGGACATCACACACATCTATGCCCGAGGCAGGATTCGAACCTGCGACCGTAGCGGTCGCGCAGCTCGAGACTGTAGCGCCTAGAATCGTTCGGCCACTCAGGCCAGCTCACTGAACAGTCAAAGGGACTGTGTCTGTGATACAATACCCACAGTCAACGTCTATCTCCATGAGTTCTGGGAACCGGAGTGAAACAAAACTTTTTCTTTTGTGTACAAGGCATATCAAAAAGAATCATCAGATTTGGCACGTCTATATTCCTGAAACTAATAAACATATACAATGAATTTATTTTTTGGTGAACGGAAAACCCAGTTTTTTTCATACCTTTTCATAGGTATTCAATATGTCCTCCTTGGGATGCACAACATATGTCAATGCAATATTCAAATTGTTCCCACAGTGCAGCGAGCATGTCTTGAGTTGCAGCTTCCACAGCTGCTGTTAAACGATGTCTCAGTTAATTCACTATTTTTCGTAATGGAGCACATGAATAGAGTCTTTTATAAACCCCTAGAAGAAATAATCACATACATTCAGGTCCGGTGACCTTGGAGGCTAGTAATGTAAGGCTGAATCGTTTGCTCCAATGCGACCGATCCATCGTCCAGTAATCCTTTGATTTAAAGCTTGCAGTAACCGAATTTTGTACGGTTTCATGTGTAAACGTCGACGCAACACACGCCAGACGGACACTGGGGGCACGTTGAGCTGCTCGACAGCTGGATTTCTGCACACTCCTTGTGAAACTACAGCGGATGCATTCGACGTGTGTCAGACACTCGGGGATGGCCTGGTGATTTGCCTTTACACAAACGACCTGTTCGGAATTGTTCATGCTATCGTCTAATGGTCTGTGCTAATAGGAGGATCCAGTACCTAGCACTAAAATCACGCTGAACAGTTATTACTGTTGTCCCGACACCATTTTTACTAGAACTGAAGCAGGCGCACACTGCTGCTACCTAGTGGGAAGCATGTAAAACTCTACAGTTTGCTCTTTCCAATAGTATTTTGTTCATCCACTTATCTCAAATAACCTAATAATTGATTTTTTAAAAATAGGATGATTCTCTTTGATACACGCTGTATTTTGAATAGTAACCCATGACTGGAAACGTACAGCCGTTTTAAAACATGTTTGCTAGGTATGTTTGCAACAGGGTAATCGTGGTGGGGAATGCTTACGTCTGATTGGCTGAAGTCATTTGACTTCCATCCTACCTCTGACCTCGTTTGAGCCACATTCACGTGTCTGTGAGTGTCAGAGCAACACGGTTGAGCTCACATTTGCAGAACGCACCGACCCGATTCTTCTGTATGGCGAAGCTCACGGTAGTGGGAGAGCTGCTCGTCACCTTTATCAATATCTTTACGCACAACGTCTGGCTCCATCGGATCTACATCTACATCTACATCCATACTCCGCAAACCATCTGACGGTGTGTAGCGGAGGGTACCTTGAGTATCTCTAACGGTTCTCCCTTCTATTGCAGCCTCGTATTATTCGTGGAAAGAAAGATTGTCGGTATGCCTCTGTGGATAGGCATCAAAGCGACTAAGAGCCAAGCAATATTATTAGCCATGAGACATTGTCCAATGAAGCCACAACTGCAGCTCTTCTGCGAGACTATGCCATGGACCAATGATGCAAAATACCTTTATGTCACCTTTGACCCTACGCTCACCTGGCAAAGGCACATACACAGTGTTGATCGCAAGGTGCAGCAACGACTTGGCGCACACTGCCCGCTCCTGCATGAAGGATCCACCCTGCCGGTCGACTGTGGCCGCCCACTCTTCTGGGCTCGTGTGGGGCCCATCATGGACTATGCGTGTGTGTGTGTGTGTGTGTGTGTGTGTGTGTGTGTGTGTGTGAGGCATGGGGCTCTGCGGCCAACTACCGCCAGTGCTACCTACAGCAGACGTTGAACGTCACACCGTCCTGCATATTTCATGTAACTCGGTGGTTTCTGGCACAACCCTTGCACGACCCAGCCCAAGTAATGGAGATCCTTGCCTATTCTAACATTATGCCTGCAGGACGCACAAAAAGACAAGGGAACCCCCTCACGGCTCATCCTCCAACTCGACCGATTAAATTGCGACAGAGAACAATTTTGGCGGCCAGTGGCCTTATTTGACTGGTAGTAAGGCCAGCTTATTACAGCCCTGCAATTCATGTCACTATCGCTGACTAAACGACTCGCTAACACATGGAAGTAATAAATGAAAGTTGTACACGTTGCTGTTGCAGTAAATTCCCCAGGGTAAACACTTCCTTGCGTCCTTCATCCCCAGGAAGAGCAGATAGCTGAACATGCACGCGAACCATCAGTTGGTAAGACTCTGCGGGACCACGAGAAGCTCTGAAGATGTCGAGCGCAGATGTGGACGAAACGTTAGAATCGGAAAGGTTTCAGTGCTCGTGGCCATACAACCAGAAAGATTCATCAGTGACTGTGTGACTGATTTAACTGTTTAGTAATATATAGGGTGTTTGTTTTAACTTTAGATAACTAAATATCTCAAAAATTATGCTCCATACAGAAAATCGTTGTACGTGAAGCGTTAGCATCAGTAAAGAGGACATCTGTCTGTGCTGCAAGTGGACACTTTCTAACTAGCCGCTCCTGCGTGGGTGAGGTCAACTTTGTAATTTAAAATGGGATCTCCCATTTGTATTACGTATTAGGATTCTATGCCAAAAAATGTGTATAGTTCACTCAAAGCATCACTGCCCATTCATGGTATATGGCGCTGTAATCGAAAAATATCAAGTGTGCCTGTTTTCGTGTTTCAACCGACGTATTTGATTCTACATTACATTTACAATGTATGGTAACGTAGTTTTCTGTTCTCTACAGGGTTGATTGTGGTGAGTCCCCAAATCATCAGAATGATTGATTTTGGTAGCCACCCTCGAATCCACCATCAGGTTCACTAAGTTCGCTGTTTGTCCCCATCCAACCACCATAACCATCGCACTGGTGGAATGCAATCCACAACCATTAAATAATGTCCATAAACGATAATGATGGCGCACCCACCGTGGAAACACACTGTGAGCGAAGTGTGGGTGCTATTCTGTCATTCTGCGCAACGGATTAATCTGAGATGTACCCTTTACCTCCTGCAAGATGCAATTTTCACCCCCACACTACTACAGAAGTCAGACAGACGCTTCTAAAGTTCTAAAGAGAAATGACTGAAAAACTTTCAGCAATAAATACCTTCTGGAGTCGTCCGCTGTAAGGAAATGACAGAAAAATTCACAAAATTTCTTACGTAACTAGTGGGATACTAGAGTACTGGAGTCGTACTAGATAGTGTAAAAAAAACATGAAACTAACGAAAATTTTTTTTTTTTCAAAAATTCTGAGTAGTCACAATGGCACTTTTAGTTATGAACTGAAAAAGTTATTTCCAGGCTCTTTTCGGAATGTGAAGCTACCTCTTAAGGATAGGATTCGCTAATGAAATTTCTATATAAAGTTTAAGATTGTTATTGACTTGGCAAAATGGCTGAGAGCCGTGCCTACTCAACTTGAATAATTATCCATTAGAATGTTGCTAGGTACGGTCGAGGTTGTCACGTGTGCAATGCAGTGAAGTGTACTGTTGTGGACGAAATATGGGGCTCGCAATAGCTGTAGCGCACAATACCGTAAGCTGCGACGACTGCTGTCTGCACCGCTCACTGCTGACAAATAAGATAACTCTGGTTCTATCTGGATTGCCCTTCACCAATCAAACTCTCCCTACACCTTGATGAAATCAAGGACTCCTATTCGCCCCAAGTCTAACTATGGACGTGGTACACTGGTCGGATAACCAGTCCACTGTGATGCCACTCAAAAATTCGCTCCCAGGCATTTAACTATAACTACGTCCGTTCACACCGCACAATAAGTGTGGCGGCCAACACAGTGAACAATGAATGCTTAATCACAAGGACTCAATATAGAGTCGCACTTCGATTCACTCTCGACAGAGGTGCTCTCCCAGTGAAGTACTGAGGAGAGACTTGTTCCTCCCTCTTTCGAGTGCACCTACGAGAGCGCACGCTCTCGTTACGTGTTCTTGGTCCAAGAGCAACAACGGAACGGCCCCTCTCCACGCCAGATGTGAAGGGGTATATCTTTTGGTCTCTTCCATTACTCCTTCAGCTCAAGGCGCCAGGAATATCATCCGCCAATCAGCATTGTTCTTCTAAAACGGGAGAATGGCGTTTCGTTTAAGGCGACCAATCCGGAAATCTGTAGCATCGGCGTTTGCTGTCTCCCTGTGAAAACATCCGAAACTGTGTGCTATGTTTGTAAAGAATGCATAGGCTGGGTGCTCCCACACAATGTAGTGGAATTTGCTTTTAAGCTGAACACGAGGTCATTCTCCCTTTCACTTGGGCAAATGCTGTCTGCTCTATGGGTGGTCGCTGGCCGACATAGATAGGTTGATTCATCCTCTGAAGGGACCGGCCTCCTGGAGTGTGGTTTGCCTCTCCCAAACTAAAAGCTTTTGTGACTGTTGTGTCTTGAATGTGTGTTTGTACCCCAGCCTCGAGTATTTCAACCTCGGTGCGCACTTACGATTTACTTGTTATTTGCATATCGTTTACATGAATTCATACAACATTAACTTTATCTTATCGAGTTCGGGTTCGAATGAAGCGTCTTGATGTGCGGAATATGATTGTGAGGGCGGAATATGTAATCAATGAAGGTCAGGAGACTACGACATCTTACAACACATATCGTCTAAACACTCACATTCTCACCTCAATGCTCGGTGCCCCACCACATGATATGCCGCTGCAGCGCCGGGGGGTTTATAAGCATGAACAGCGAACTTCTTGGCACTACTCCTATCTGGAAGCTGTTCTGGCAAGCTACGTAATTGATGTTGCATCTGATGCAGAGAAGACTGAAATAATTTTAATTTATAGCAAGTCTGCAAGCAGAGAGTCAAGGGGACTCACCAAAATCAAGTACCCCAGTGGTGAGAGGCAAGGGGACTCACGAAAATCAAGTATCCTAATGGTGACAGGCAAGGGGACTCACCAAAATCAAGCACCCCAGTGGTGAGAGGCTAGGGGACTCACTGAAACCAAGCATGCAAATGGTGAAAGGCAAGGGGACTGACCAGTATCAAGTATCCTGATGGCCACAAGAAACTGTTACATCTACATTGTTGTTCCTGGATCATGCTAAACATAATTTCTAACAAGTCATTGAAACATGTAACCATATTGTACTATAATGTCAAATGTGCAAGACTAAAGTAAATTTAGAACACAAATATGAACGCAATATATAAGGTATGCACCCAACAGGATACATAAGTTCAATGTAAATACCATGATCAGGTTTCGATACCACTAAGGATGTCTTCTTCATAAGGAAGTCACATAAATTGTATGAGATTATAGTTGTCAACATACATGGTGAGCTAAGAAGCTCAAGCTAAACAGCAGAACATGAAGTTAGAACACAAAAGTATACATTGACATCATAAATGAAATGTAGGATCAAATGTATCTGTTATTAATTGTAAATTCAGGCACACTTGATATTTGTGGAATGCAGTAAAATAAAATGTGTGGAGAGTTCCCATTTTAAAATACAAAGTTGACCCTCCATGCACGAGGCATGGTTTGGAGGTAGCCAGTGGCAGCTTTTTGGTTCAAATGGCTCTGAGCACTATGGGATTTAACTTCTGAGGCTATCAGTCCCCCAGAACGTAGAACTTCTTAAACGTAACTAACCTAAGGACATCACACACATCCATGCCCAAGGCAGGATTCGAACCTGCGACGGTAGTGGTCGCATGGGCAGCTTTTTACTTAGAACATTTTTTTTCGTGTGATGCGTCGTTTTCGGGGTATTTAGTTGACTCAAGGGAAAACAAACACCTGTGTATGGCGGCTTCTCTGGAACCGTATGGGCTGATTCACCGTTACGGCACGTGGAGTGGCCAGGTGGTTGGAGGCGCCATGCCGTGGCCTGCGCGGCCCCTCCCCCTGGATGTTCCAGTCCTCCCTTGGGCATGGGTGTGTGTGTTGGTCTTAGCATAAGTTAGTTCAATTAGTGTGTACATCTAGGGACCGATGACCTCAGCCCTACAGATTCACACTTATTTGAACTGTTATGGAGTAAAACAGACTGATATGCTGCGCTGTACCTTGGGACAGAGGCTCGAGAAGGAAGCGCTCTTGCTCTGGCCAGGACTGTCGCCCGTTGGCCATGATACCCATGGCTGCGTTGAGCGGCTCGTCCCTCAGGAAGAACCGACGCAGGAAGTCCACCAGCTGTGGGCTGTCTCTAGCCGTCAGCTGCCGGATGGCGTAGGGCACCGAGGGCATGTTGCAGGGCCTGTACATAGAGTAAAAAGCTGTAAAAATGGAGGTAACTCCAAAAACATTCTGTGTTGAATGTGATGGAACTCAGTCAGGAGTTTAATAAC
Organism: Schistocerca americana; assembly: GCF_021461395.2. NCBI lineage: Eukaryota > Metazoa > Arthropoda > Insecta > Orthoptera > Acrididae > Schistocerca > Schistocerca americana. The sequence goes on along the minus strand of NC_060127.1, from coordinate 212,072,950 downwards.
ATACACTGACGAAAATAAAAAAAAAATTACGAAAATGACGCACCAGTAAGGAGCCATCCGAATAAGATGGAAATGGGTAGATATGATGTGCATTTACAGCCAAACAAATGATTACAGTTTCAGAAAAGGTGGATTATTTGTTCAACATTGTGTGTTGGTTCACCTCTGGCCCCTACCCAAGAAGTTATTAAGCTTGCCATTGACTGTCCTCCTGATGGGCACAGTGCCCAATTCTGTCCAAGTGCAGCGTTTGATCATCAAAATCTCTAAAGAGTTGGAGGGCCCTGGCCATAATGATCCAAGCATTCTCATCTAGGGAGATGATCTTACAACATAGCTTGCCTAGATAGGTTTCAACAGGCATAAAAACAAGGTGTAGAAACTCTTGCCGGGTGGAGGTGGATGCTATCGTGCTGAAATGTAATACCGGGGTGGCTTTCCATGAAGGGCATCAAAACTGCGCATAGAGTATCGTGAACGTAGCGCTGTGCCACAGATGACCCACCAAAGGGGCCCTGTTATGAAACAAAATGGCACCTCGGACCACCACTCGTGGCTGTCGGGCCGTTTGCTGGCCGACAGACACGTTGGTCTCCCACTGCTGTCCACGGCATCTCCAGACAAATCTTCAGCCTGGAATCTCAATGACTGGAGTAAAATTGTCTTCAGTGATGAGACACGCTTCGAACTGAACCCTGATGACCAACGAAGATGTGTATGGAGATGCCCCAGACAGCGGTGGGACACCAACCTGGCTGTCACTCGCCATCTGGGTGGGCAATCGGGAGTGATGGTCTGGGGAACCATTTTATTTCATAGTAGGGCCCCTTTGGTTGTCATCCACCGCACTCTAACAGCACAGCAGTACGTCTATGATATTCTATGTCCAGTTTTGTTGCCCTTCATGGCAAGTCATCCTGGTCTTACATTTCAGCACGATAATGTCTGAACACACATGGCGAGACTTTCTACTGCTTGCCCTCATGCTTACCAAACCCTGCTTCGGCCAGAAAGATCGCCAGATCTCTCCGTAATAGAGAACATATGAACAGTTATGGTCAGAACTCTCCAACAAGCTCGGGATTTTGAAGATCTGACACGCCAGCTGGATAGAATTAGGCATGATATCTCTCTGTAGGACATCCATCAACTCTATCAGTCAATGCTGAGCTGAATAACTGCTTGCATAAGGGTCAAAGGCGGAGCAATGCGTTATTTGTTAAGCTCTTTCTTTTGAATAAATCATCCAACTTTTCTGAAATTGTAATCATTTGTCTGTCTGTATGTGTACATCACAGCTATCGATTTCTGTCTGTATAACTCTTTCGTGGTGCGTCCTATTTTGTCTTAGAGTGTATAAAACTGAAGTTTCACCCTCACACACACACACACACACACACACGCTCGCGCGCGTCACAAACAGAACTTATCAAACGCCATTTTGAATTAAGGCACACTGCGTTGAGTTCCGTATTTGGTGGTTTTTATATTATAGTGATTCAAATAGCTCTAAGCGCTATGGCACTATGGGACTTAACATCTGAGGTCATCAGTCCCGTAGACTTAGATGTAGTTAAACCTAGCTAACCTAAGGACATCACACACATCCATCCCCGAGACAGGATTCGAACCTGTGACTGTAGCAGCCACTTGATATTATAGTGTGTGTGTGTGGTACGAATATAAGCTGTTTCGAAGAACCAGCACACTGAGGGGCTGTCGAAAACACGTCGTTTAGGGTACAATTTGTTATAATAATGTTCCAGTGTAACCACAAGTGCCGGCACGAAGATGAAGAATGCAAGAGTAGAGAAGGCTGTGAGACGACTTCAGCCAATAGCCTGCTGACTATGACGGCACTGACGGAATAGTTGTTAGTGATCCATATGAATTGCTTACATGGACACTGTATATAGTGAAGGACTCCGACTTGTTTGCAAGTCGCCCATCGCTTGCGACACTTTCTTATACATACAAAGTTAAGTATTGTCAATCCGCTTTATTGAAATAAAAAACGATTAATGTGATTTGCTTGAATTGTTGTATGGATATCAAAGAAAGCACCATCCTTTACGCACCCTGTAAGAGGCGAAAGGGCAGGACCCCACAAACAAAATGAGAGGTTATTACATATTGGTAATTGAAGACCTCCCATATTTGATGCTTTCAGTGGCCCAGCACTGAAATCTGCAGACATTTTCGGAAGGGTTGCAGTTCTGTCACGTTGAACGATTCTCTTCAGTTATCGCTGGCCCTGTTCTTGCACGATCTTTTCTTGACCTCAGCGACGTCAAAGATTTGATATTTTACCAGATTCGTGAAATGGTTGCAGTGGAAAATCCCCACGTCATTGCTACTTCGGAGATACTGTGTACCATTGCTCGTGCGCTGACTATAACACCACGTTCAAACTCTCTTAAATCTTGGTAACCCTCCATTGTAGCAGCAGTAACCGATCTAACGATTCCACCCGACACTTGTCTTATACAGGGTGTTACAAAAAGGTACGGCCAAACTTTCAGGAAACATTCCTCACACACAAAGAAAGAAAATATTTTATGTGGACATGTGTCCAGAAACGCTTACTTTCCATGTTAGAGCTCATTTTATTACTTCCCTTCAAATCACATGTCATGGAATGGAAACACACAGCAACAAAACGTACCAGCGTGACTTCAAACATTTTGTTACAGGATACATGCATCCACCCTCCGTCGCATGGAATCCCTGATGCGCTGATGCAGCCCTGGAGAATGGCGTATTGTATCACAGCCGCCCACATTACGAGCACGAAGAGTCTCTACATTTGGTACCGGGGTTGCGTAGACAAGAGCTTTCAAATGCCCCCATAAATGAAAGTCAAGAGGGTTGAGGTCAGGAGAGCATGGAGGCCATGGAATTGGTCCGCCTCTACCAATCCATCGGTCACTGAATCTGTTGTTGAGAAGCGTACGAACACTTCGACTGAAATGTGCAGGAGCTCCATCGTGCATGAACCACATGTTGTGTCGTATTTGTAAAGGCACATGTTCTAGCAGCACAGGTAGAGTATCCCGTATGAAATCATGGCGGTGAATGGAGGAAGTACAGTACATACTGACGAAACTAAAATGAGCTCTAACATGGAAATTAAGCGTTTCCAGACACGTGTCCACATAATACCTTTTCTTTATTTGTGTGTGAGGAATGTGTCCTGAAAGTTTGGCCGTACCTTTTTGTTAACACCCTGTATAGGCGTTGCCAAGCGCAGCGTCGTTGTCTGCCTATTTACATATGAGTGCTTCAGTGTACAAGGTACTTTCAAGGCATACAAACACTTTCGAAATAGACCAGAACGGTGGGCACAAAACAGTCTCCTTCGACAGTGAAACGTACCTGTTTCGATTTGTTAAGGTGAGTGAAAGTGAATCTTAAAGTGAAACTGAATATGTTGGTGACAAAGTTCAACTGCAGAAATGCGTAGATAAAGCTAACTGCGAGAATCTCACGAAAATCGTGCCCTGTCAGAAACTTATTGTAATCACAAAATCTGACTATAAACTTGGATAAATAAAATTGATTACTTTGAAATTAAAGTTTATCCCTGTGAGATTTAATTAAAGAAAGAATCTGTTCACTACACAATTTGTGTTACCTGCGTGCAAACTCATCTTGTAGTTACAGCACTTGTCGATAACAGCGCAGCAAAATCTAACTACAGAGATACGCAGAGGTGCCATGCGTTCTCAAAAAACATTGCTATCATTCTTGGGTCATAATTTATTGATAATGGTTTTTAAATAATTGAAAATTAATTGACTCTTCGGATGTGGACAATGACTCTGGGCTAGATGAACCAAACTCCAATTCCAGTCCCTTAGACTTAGTACTCGTAACATTTAATGAAAGTTCAAAAATACTTTAAGTTTTCTCTGAAACCACGTAACAATAATGCAAGAATTATAATAACTGAACTTCAAGAAAATGGACTTTATATGTGTAACCTCTTCTTAAATCAAATTTCAAAATCTAATTCTTCAATTCACTTCTTTCTCAGTGAGTGATAAATCCCAAGAAAAAAGTGAAAAGCGAAGAGATTCCTGATGTAGATGTCTGACAATCAAAGAATTATCAAACAGCTACCACCAAGAAAACAAACTTAATCATTACCTGTAATCCATTCTTCACAAATATGTGAATGTAAAAATCAATTCTTTTTCTCTCCAAAATAAGTCTTCTGCAGATTCATAATACAAGTCCATAAATCTTCATTGTTTGTCCCTTGCTGCTATTAAACCGGAACTCGACTTGTAACACCTATTTTTGACCTATTTTGTATCTCTGTCGGTATTTCTATGTCAATTTGTAGTACGGCTTATGTATGATGTTGTATAATTCATTGACTATGTATACATGTTTCAGTGAATTTTTGGTAATTTACAAGCACGATTGCCTGTCGAAGTCGCAGGGTCCAAACTATAAATATCGAACGTGCGGTTGTAAATCGATCATGCGATTCGGGTGGCGGGTGTTATGATCAATTATTTGTGATCGTCATTTTTATCTGTTTCCCGTCGTTCCCTTATTTGCTCTAAGTTACATACCACCGCGAAATAATGGCAAAAAGGGAATTGTTCCTGTAGCGTAGGCCTACACATTACATGTACTTTCACATGACGACAGCACCGACGACGTTAGGAAGGTCATTTCCTTTGTAATTACAAGTGTTTTTGTAACGGTCTTCTTTTGTCATTGCTGTAATGACCATAGAGTAAATATCTCTGGAGTGAGCATTGCGTTCTGCGCATGTTGTCAACATTAAACCAGGACTGTCACGTGTTTTCAAGACTTCGCTGTGCGTGTGTGATTCTGCAGCGTTTGAAGTTAATAATATCAAAAGTTTTCACCGTTTGTTGATACAGTAGAACCCCTCTAATCCGATATTGGATGGTCCGTCACTCCGGTTAGTCCGACCACGCTGAGGCTCGCGAGCCTGTGCCGACTTGTCACTGACTAGACGCCTATCGCGCCATTGTTGCAGTGTCTATCGCTGTGCATACCGTTATACTGTACGTTATTGTGCAGTTTTATCCTTTGTTGGGATTAAAAAACTTCGTTGTTTGCTTTATTCCGTGTTCTCTACCGTACTTATTACTGTAGATTCACTGCGTGTACAGTTGTCTGTTTTTCAACATGTCTGGATTCGAACGTAAACATGTAACTCTTTCACTAAATGAAAAATTAGCAGTGCTACAAAGACTGGACGAAGGAGATTCGCTCTAAAAAATTGCAAAGAAACTGAATGTAGGCGTTACGACAATTAAGGACTGGAGTAAGAATCGGAAAGACATTGACTCCTATGCAGTTACGATTGATGGTGTAAACACTCTGAAGAATCGCAAGACATTAAAAAAGCCTGAACTTGAACTCCTTGATAACGCATTATGGATGTTGTTTTGTCAAGAAAGAAGGAAAGGAACTCCAACATCCGGGCCAATTCTCAAAGAAAAAGCGATAGTTTTTCACAAAATACTGGAAGCCGAAAGTAAATTTGCTGCCAATCAAGGCTTGATTGATCCTTGGAAAACTCGTCAAAAATGTATCCCTGACTTTTTTTGCACGTAATTTGTTTTCGTTTTTACTGTAAAAAGAATGCATACAATATAATCATTTCTTAGTTTATACACACAGTAGTTTATTTCTTTATAAAAAATTTCTTTTTATGTAGAGTGCTATAAACATTTTTTAGTTTACAGTATAAATCGTTTATACGTTATTATGTACAGTACAGTATTGTAATTTTTTTGCCGTTTTTCCTTTTAAAACCAATACTTATTACAGTGTGTGTAGACGTTTTTTAGTTGATATACTGTTTAACACTGTGTAAAAAGCATCTTTTTATATTGCTGTAGACATATTTTAGTTCTTAAATAGTTTAATTTTTTGTACTAAATGTCTTTTTATAATTTTTGCAATAAATATTAGATTTTTCGTATAATCCGACCTTTTTCTCGTTCCGACCATGGTCCCGGTCCCGAAGGTGACGGATTAGAGGGGTTCCACTGTAGTGTAATAGCGATGGTGAATTACTGTTGTCGCTACGGATGCAAAGAAAAATATGTGAAAGGCGGAATAGTAACTTTTCATGTGTACATACCATGTAGCTCCAATTATAGTTATCATATTAGTAAGAGTCACTGCATATGTTTAAAAATTTGGAGTCGCATTATAAATAAGGCTTGATTCTGTAGACCTATTTCTCTACGATTTTATGACTATATATTACAGTTCGTACAAAAGCATACAAACAATCGCTTCCTCTCGTAAATTTGCTAGTGGAACAGGAAAGGGAATGGTTTGTTGTTTCAGCAAATACTATCCTCCATGCATTTATCAGTGACTTGTCGATTATGTCTATAGATTACTCAGTCTACTATTTATTTAATGAACTGGGAGCAAGTACGTAAAATGTGTCACCAGTAAGAAAAATTGTGCTTTAGGTCGCAAAAACGAGAAAATAAATACGCAGAAATAGCAGAAAAAAAGGACGAATTAACAGGGATATAATCGCTAATGTGTGTCAAGCCGTTTTGCAAGACTATCACTGCAGAAATGTACCTCAGGCTCTGTAATTCTATAAAGTGACGTATCATACCGAAAACTACCAAAAAACGAGGGCATCTGAACTGTGACACCTTTCGCAAATAAGCAGGATGTAATATCACTTGCCCTTAAAAGTTACGTAGCTGGTTTATTCCCGGTATCAAATGGATACTCTTAAATTGTCTGTGCAACTTATATAAATAATCCCCGACACGTACGAAAAGAATCCGTCTGTACTAGGGATGTAGCGACACTCTAAATATACAGGGCGCTGTACGGACAAACACACGACGTCCCGAGAACACGTGAGCAGGCCAGCAATGTATGTTGACAACACAAAATCTGTTCTGCGCATGAGAATGCTCACTCCAGAGATATTTACTCTATGGTAGTGACCACCGTAAACATACTCATAACGCCTACCACCAGAGTCGCGTGATCGATTTAGGATCGTACGTTCGATATTTGTCGTTTGGACCCCCTGACTTCGATACGTAATCATTCTTGGAAATTACCGGATTTTTGAACGATGTTGTTTAAATTACGCTTGTGAATTTAAGTAACTACTGAAATGATTGTTATGTAAAGTACATAAATGACTTGGTCTATAATTAGGGAATGTAAGGTTCAATGTAACAGACGTAGGGAAGCTCCGCAGCAACGGAAGTAGCCTGGCAGAGTGGAAAAGGTGTGGTTGGGGAGCAAGTGGCGACTCGCCCTTTGTGACGAGTAAGGAGTGTGAGCTGAGCAGTGCTGTGGTTAACACCTCGCTAGCAGTAGCGGATCATTGTGGCTCCTATCCCTGGAGTTTTGAGGTCAGAAGAGCTTAAGGGCAGTATTTATGGGCTTCGGAAGCTGAATTTGGTGATACCATTATCATGGCATGGTTTTTGGCCCTATAATTATTTCGACGCCAAGAAGATCAGCAATGGGGCGAGGCCAACAGTACTGTCATGACTGCATCGCCACCAGTTTAATAGCCATTGAAAATTGCACCACCAGTGCCACCTGCCTTCCACTAAATTGTTTTGTATTTGGCACTCTGTAAATGGATGACACAGGGGTACCCATGGTCTAGTGGTAGCGTCTTTGATCCATAATCAAAACGTCTTCGGTCCCGGGTTCGATCTCCACCACTGGCTACATTTTGATAAATAATCCGCAGTGGCTGCCGAAGACTTCCGGCATAAGAAGTCAGCCTCATTCTGCCAACGGCCTTGTCAAAGAGGGCAGAGGAGCGGACAGAGGTTCAGGGCACTCTCTTGTCCTAGGGGTGGGAAATTGCCCCTAAAGGCGGAAGAATCAGCAATGATCAACGACATGGAAACCACTGCATTAAAGACACGTAACGTGTATCCACAGGACATGTGGCCTGTAATTGAAGAAGTGTCATGATGATCTCTCCATTGGCAAAAGATTCCGGAATAGTCTCCCATTCGGATCTCTGGGAGGAGACTGCCAAGGGGGAGGTTACCATGAGAAAAGGATTGAATAATCAACGAAAGGATAACGTTCTATGAGTCAGGGCGTGGAATGTCAGAAGCTTGAACGTGGTAGGGAAACTAGAAAATCTGAAAAGGGAAATGCAAAAGCTCAATCTAGATATAGTAGGGGTCAGTGAAGTGAAGTGGAAGGAAGACAAGGGTTTTCTGGTCAGATGAGTATCGGGTAATATCAACAGCAGCAGAAAATGGTATAAGAGGTGTAGGATTCGTTATGAATAGGAAGGTATGGCAGAGGGTGTGTTACTGTGAACAGTTCAGTGACCGGGTTGTTCTAATCAGAATCGACAGCAGATCAACACCGACAATGATAGTTTAGGTATACATGCCGATGTCGCAAGCTGAAGATGAACAGATAGAGAAAGTGTATGAGGATATTGAAAGGGTAATGCAGTATGTAAAGGGGGACGAAAATCTAATAGTCATGGGCGACTGGAATGCAGTTGTAGGGGAAGGAGTAGAAGAAAAGGTTACAGGAGAATATGGGCTTGGGACAAGGAATGAAAGAGGAGAAAGACTAATTGAGTTCTGTAACAAGTTTCAGCTAGTAATAGCGAATACCCTGTTCAAGAATCACAAGAGGAGGAGGTATACTTGGAAAAGGCCGGGAGATACGGGAAGAGTTCAATTAGATTACATCATGGTCAGACAGAGATTCCGAAATCAGATACTGGATTGTAAGGCGTACCCAGGAGCAGATATAGTAGTGATGAAGAGTAGGCTGAAGTTCAAGATATTAGTCAGGAAGAATCAATACGGAAAGAAGTGGGATACAGAAGTACTAAGGAATGACTAGATACGTTTGAAGTTCTCTAACGCTATAGATACAGCAATAACGAATAGCGCAGTAGGCAGTACAGTTGAAGAGGAATGGACATCTCTAAAAAGGGCCATAACAGAAGTTGGGAAGGAAAACATAGGTACAAAGAAGGTAGCTGGGAAGAAACCATGGGTAACATAAGAAATACTTCAGTTGATTGATGAATGGAGGAAGTACAAACATGTTCCAGGAAAATCAGGAATACAGAAATACAAATCGCTGAGGAATGAAATAAATAGGAAGTGCAGGGAAGCTAAGACGAAATGGCTGCAGGAAAAATGTGAAGGCATTGAAAAAGATATGATTGTCAGAAGGACAGACTCAGCATACAGGAAAGTCAAAACAACCTTTGGTGACATTAAAAGCAACGGTGGTAACATTAAGAGTGCAACGGGAATTCCACTGTTAAATGCGGTGGAGAGAGCAGATAGGTGGAAAGAATACATTGAAAGCCTCTATGAGGGTGAAGATTTGTCTGATGTGAAGCTTTTCCCTGTTCTGTATTGCTACTAGTTGGTATTTGATTTTATAAACTGTTGCACCTAGTTCATTTAAGGTATGTTTTGTTGAGAGGCATATATTGCTGTTTACTGTGTCATTGGCCATTTGCTTATCTGACTTACTAGTTAGTAGCACATATACCTGCAAGGTTAGGTTACTGTGTTGTAGTGTGAACAGATATAAGAAAGAATTTAGTGTGTATGTCAAGGAAGGTTAGGTTCGACTTAGCACTGCCTTCTGCTTTAGCATTTCTCTCGACACAAGAATGCCTAATTAGGCTGGCGACCGGTTTCAATATGTCATGTTACAACTTGCTTTTGTACTGGGAGAACGTCTGTTCCTGACCCACAGTTTACTATTGTTTATACTCTGCTGGAGAATTGTGGAAACGAATCCCACTTTGATTGCTGTGCTTCCATTAGGTTATCTCACGGTCACAACTTTCAAAAATTCCTTGCTGAGGTATAACGTGAGCAGCGATTATCGTAAAAGGTGGTCCGTGGTACCGTTACAGACTGTTCACACCTAACACCAAAGCTCAACTGTCTGCATCGTCTACCTCCTCGCGATCGACAGGTAAATCTGGCGCGCACCTTCACAGTGCTAAGATCACCTCTAACCCATCCGTATGTGGCGTAGCATCTTTGTTGCGTCTGCGCGCATGTCTAACAAGGAGGGGTCCGAGCTGTGCGACTAATTTTTTGAAACTATCTATACGGTGATTAGGTTAAGATTCCAGGTATCATACACTGCATCCATTCACCTGGTGGGCTCTCGTTTGCGAGTAACTGACGAAAAAACATTCGAGATTTGGTGTGACACACAATGGTGTTAAAATAGGTCTATTAAGGAGTCGGGTTACGTCGTATATTGAATAGGATACCAACTTCACATGCAGCAAGTTGTAGGTTGGAAACACATCTGATGCAATAAGCTTATTCTTTATTTTTAAATCTTTAACCAAATGAATTTGATCATGTTTATTCAGTTAATTGATTTAAATGTAATTTTTTAGTTCTATTTCTTTGTCACATTATTCTAATCACAATATCAACTACTTCAATTGCTCTTATTTTTTATTTCCAGCATTCTTTCTTCACCTGAAATTTTTATTCATGCATTTTTAGTTAATTTTAATTATTAATTTCGATTTAATTTCTTACGTTTTATCACCCTGTTTTTCCAATCATATTATTGCATTCATTATATGTACTTCTCATTTTGCTTGAATTTTGTTTTACTTATAAACGAGTCTTTCGATTAAATTTTCAGCTTTGTTATTTCATCCATAGTGCAATAGGTACTTGGGTAATGTTTTAAATGTTACCATGTGAAAAAATTGCACAGCTGGTAACAAAAATACATTGTTTACACCATTGCACAAATATAGATTTCGTCTTTTGTTTTTTAACTGATAGATCGGAGTTTTCAAATAATTGAATGTCAGTAGAAGATAGAAATTTCATATTCACGAAAATTCCGACTGGAAAAAGAATGATATGTGATACCTGGGTCCTTAACCTACATTACCGTATACACAGTTTCAAATCTCGATTGCCCTGTTGGGGATCTCTCCTCGTAAGCAATTCAAACCTTACGAACGTGATTTCAGACAAGCAGACCAAGAAAAATTCCTACAAAAATTAACACACACTCGCCTTTCAGCTGATCAAAGCAAGCATATCTAGACATGGAGCAACTGGCACAATACCGATCCGTGAATTCTACACCGACACAAGGCGATCGGACAGCACCGAGTGACGCAGAGGGTTTCACGGTCAGTCCAGAAGTCACAGCTGTACCACTCAGTGCTGCTACGCCAGAACTAGAGATGATGATAAAATATAGAGACATCGACAAATCGATATTTATTCACGAATATATCAATAGATAAAACACATGTTTCTGTCATCGGTATATCGAATTATCTATATCGAAATGGCACATTTTTATTTTACATTACATTTTTCGGCAAATATTTAACATTGTTCCTTTGAAATTGTAGTAGAACGTAACTTTACTTTCACTGTATGGAGGACTATTACTACTTTTTTAGCTTTCCAGCCTTTCTCTTTGACTGTGTGAAGCAAGTATAGTAGTACAAAGAAGAAGCCCGATTGCACTGAGATTGGGGGGAGGGGGAGGAGTGTGTGAATAGAATAACAAGATACCCGATGTGAAAAAATAGTACACCATTTCCGTTAAGAAACAATTTTTAACCCAACTAGTGTGCCATTTTATTACACCGGCGTTCTTGAAAAAACAGTTGCCGAAACTGAATGACAAGATTGGTCTTGGCGGCTGCTGGAGACGAGTGAGGGGAAATCCTAGCATAATCGGCACTAGGCGCTACCATTAGAAACTGGAACGTTTAACACCACCACACAATTTCGACACTTCAACTGCTAGGTCGCTGGCGTTTCCAGAAATGTAAAAACCTGGAAGTCGACATGAAGTGTTACAGGCAAATCTGATATGCGACGAAACCGAATGGCGGACCCATCGGACACCTTTTATTGTGCCATTTACCTGCAGTTATCATGGTTAGCGAAGTTGTTATCGCCAAGCGTGAATGTGCACTGTTTCCCTGTCAATTACTGCTCTAAGGGGCATACGCAGGCTGCTAGCTAGTTAATGAACAAAATATCTAATAATAAATCAATAGTATATATACAACGTGCAGCGGGGTATTTTTTTCGTTGGTGTGTCGACATTTTTTCCGTCGATATATTGATATACAGATTTTTTCTACACTATTGGCCATTAAAATTGCTACACCACGAAGAAATGCAGATGATAAACGGGTATTCATTGGACAAATATATTATACTAGAACTGACATGTGATTACATTTTCACGCAATTTGGGTGCATAGATCCTGAGAAATCAGTACCCAGAACAACCACCTCTGGCCGTAATAACGGCCTTGATACACCTGGGAGTCAAACAGCGCTTGGATGGCGTGTACAGGTGCAGCTGCCCATGCAGCTTCAACACGATACCACGGTTCATCAAGAGTAATGACTGGCGTATTGTGACGAGCCAGTTGCTCGGCCACCATTGACCAGACGCTTTCAATTGGTGAGAATGTGCTGGCCAGGGCAGGAGTCGACAATTTCTGTGTCCAGAAAGGCCCGTACAGGACCTGCAACATGCGATCGTGCATCATCCTGCTGAAATGTAGGGTTTCGCAGGGATCGAATGAAGGGTAGAGCCACGGGTCGTAATACATCTGAAATGTAGCGTCTACTGTTCAAATTGCCGTCAATGCGAACAAGAGGTGACCGAGACGTGTAACCAATGGCACCCCAATACCATCACGCCGGGTGATACGCCAGTATGGCGATGACTAATACACGCTTCCAATGTGCGTTCACCGCGATGTCACCAAACACGGATGCGACCATCATGATGCTGTAAACAGAACCTGGATTCATCCGAAAAAATGACGTTTTGCCATTGGTGCACCCAGGTTCGTCGTTGAGTACACCATCGCAGGCGCTCCTGTCTGTGATGCAGCGTCAAGGGTAACCGCAGCCATGGTCTCCGAGCTGATAGTCCATGCTGCTGCAAACGTCGTTGAACTGTTCGTATAGATGGTTGTCGTCTTGCAAATGTCCCCATCTGTTGACTCAGGGATCGAGACGTGGTTGCACGATCCGTTACAGCCATGCGGATACGATGCCTGTCATCTCTAACGATAATGATACGAGGCCGTTGGGATCCAGCACGGCGTTCCGTATTACCCTCCTGAACCCACCGATTCCATAGTCTGCTAACAGTCATTGGATCTCGACCAACGCGAGCAGCAGTGTCGCGATACGATATACCGAAATCGGGATAGGCTACAATCCGACCTTTACCAAAGTCGGAAACGTGATGGTACGCATTTCTCCTACTTACACGAGGCATCACAGCAACGTTTCACCAGGAAACGCCGGTCAACTGCTGTTTGTGCATGAGAAATCGGTTGGAAACTTTCCTCATGTCAGCACGTTGTAGGTGTCGCCACCGGCGCCAACCTTGTGTGAATGCTCTGAAAAGCTAATCATTTGCATATCACAGCATCTCCTACCTGTCGGTTAAATTTCGCGTCTGTAGCACGTCATCTTCGTGGTGCAGCAATTTTAATCGCCAGTAGTGTACGTAACGCGGACCGATAAGTTTTTTTTTTAAAATATCGACAGTCGGATTCCCGATATTTTTGAAAATATAAACTCCCAGCTAGAATCTGGGAAGGCCGCTGCGCGAGGGCCAGACGACAAGTCGAGCAACATTCCCGGGGTATCGGGCTTTAAAAAAAGGAGGAGGCGGCTGGTATGGCGACGTTGGTATTTCGCCGCAAAACAGCAGTCAAAGACGTGGTACTAGTGCGTTATAGTGTCAGGGAACTTGTGTGTTTGATGAACAGTAGTTGTTGTTCATTCCTTGGTTGCTAATGTAGCAAATAAAGTACTGTAGCATACTAAATTATTTCATGTCTGGTTATTCTGGTGGAAAAAGTAATGGAGGCGAATCTTGGCGAGGAGCAGTTTGGCTTTAGATGGAATACGGGCACTAGAGGTGCAGTAGGACTCCTCCGAATCTTGGGAGAAAGGTTTATCGAAAAAGGAAGAGACCTATATATGTGCTTCATAGATCTAGAAAAGGCACTTGACAACGTGGTTTGGGACAAGCTGGCGACTATAATGAGGGAAAAGATAGTAGACTGGAAATCCAGAAGACTTGTAAACTCATTATATCTTGAAACTTCCTGGCAGATTAAAACTGTGTGCCGGACCGAGACTCGAACTCGGGACCTTTGCCTTTTGCGGGCAAGTGCTCTACCAACTGAGCTACCCAAGCACGACTCACGTCCCGTCCCCACAGCTTTACTTCTGCCAGTACCTCGTCTCCTACATTATATCTTAATCAAAAAGCTTTGTAAACTCATTATATCTTAATCAAAAAGCCCCAGTTAAAGTGAGAGGAGAAAGTACAAACTGGATCGGACTAGGAAAAGGAGTAAGGCAGGGATGCTGTCTATCACCTACCCTTTTCAATCTCTACTTGGAAAATATGATTGACCAACGCACAGTAGATGACAAAGGAGTGGAAATTGGGGGAAGAAGAGTAGAGTGTTTGAGGTTTGCTGATGGCATGGTCCTTCTAGTAACGAGGGAAAAGAATTACAGCATTTAGTGGACACCATCGAAGCTAAATGGAAAAATTATGGAATGAAAATTAACACAAAGAAAACAAAGTTATTGGCACTAGGAGGAAATAAAGAAATAAAAATTATGTTGAATGTAGAAATATTAGAACAGGTGCAAAATTTTTAGTATCTTGACATCAGAATAGGCACCGACTGGAAGTGCAGCACAGAAATTAAAACAGGGATAGCTATGGATAAAGGCGCATTTTATAAGAAAAGGAGAATTTTCTGTAGCAGTCTGGACAGAGAACTCCGGAAAAGATTCATAAAATGTCTTGCATGGAATGTTCTGTATGGCGCTGAGGAACTTGAGGAAGAGAGAAAGGCTGGAGGCTTGTAAGATGTGGACATAGCGAAGGATGGAAAGAATGAGTTGTATGGACAGTAAAAAATGAAGAGGTACTGAGAAGAGTGGGAAAGAAAAGACAGTTACTAGATGTAATAAAAAGAAAAAGGAATTGGATTGGGCATATATTAAGAAAGAATGACGGACTGATAAAAATCGTTTTAGACGGTTATTTAGATGGGAAAAGGAAGCGAGGAAGGAAGAGATTTCAGATACTGGATGACGTGATGGACGGTACGACATACAGCAGCCTTAAGAAGGAAGCAATAGATTGCAGAAAATGCAAAGGACCTGCTAATATAGCAGAAAACTAATGATGATGATGATATTCTGATTTATCGTAACTCAAGAAAGTAACTACTAAAGGCCAAATGTTTTTCCTTAATACGCGTAATAGTCTTCGTGAGAAACAGCGGAATTCGATAAAATTGAACGAAATTCCAACGTCCGATGAAATCGTTGTCAGGTTATATACTGAATTTGCGGCTGAGTTAGTCCCTCTTTCGACTATAATCTGTGGAAGATCCCTCAAAAAACAAAAAACAGAAAAAGACGCCTAGTTCTTGGAGAAAAGCCCAAGTCACACCTGTCTACAAGAAGAGTAGTAGAAGTGATCCACAAAACTACCTTGACATCGATTTATTATTGAAACTTAGAACATATTCTGAGTTCAGTCATGTAGAGGTATCTGAAACAGAATGACCTCCTCAATGCCAGTGACCATGGATTCCAAAAACTTTGATTATATGAAACCCAGCTCGCACTTTTCTCACATGACATACTGAAAGCATTGGATCAACGCAATCAGGTAGATGAGTATTTCTTGATTTACGAAAAGCATTTGAGACAGTACCACACCTATGCTTATTGATAAATGTACGCTCATATGGGGTATCAGGTGAAATTTGCGACTGAACTGGGGAATTTTTGGTAGGGGAGACACAACATGTTACCTTGGATGGAGAGTCATCGTCAGATGTAGGAGTAACTGGGTGAGCCCCAGGCAAGTATGTTGGACTCTCCCTGTTTATGTTGTATATTAGGAGCCTTGTAGAAAATGTTAATAGTAATATCAGGCTTTATAATGATGATGCAGTTACATGTGATGAAATACTCTTTGAAAAGAAGCTGCACAAATGTTCTGTTAGATCTTGATAAGATTTCAAAGGGGTGCAGAGATTAACAACATGCTTTAAATTTACAGAAATGTATAATTGCGAGCTTCACAAAACGAAAAAAAAAATCTGTCAATGGAACTGGCCAACTTATACAAATACCGGTGTGTAACACTTTGTAGGGATATGAAATGGAATGACCACATAGGTTTATTCGTGGGTAGACTTCAGTTTATTGGTAGAACGCTAGGGGAATGCAATCAGTCTACAAAGGACATTGTTTACAAATCGCCTGTGTGACCGGTTCTAGAATATTAATCACATGTGTGGAACCCGTACCAAATAGGACTAATGGGGGATAATGAACTTATACAGAGAAGAGCAGAACGAACGGTCACAGGTTTGTCTGATCCATGACAGTGTGTCACAGAGATACTGAAGGAACGGAACTGGCAGATTGAAGTAAACTGTCCCGAGAAAGATGTAGAGATCAATAAGCATCTTGCATTGCACAATTCCTACAGTAGGTCATGTTCTTCTTCAGGGTTCAAGCTATCTCCTTGCCACATTTCATCTAAATCGGTACAACTGGTCACTAAAAATAAAGTTAAACATCATGCAAGATGCAGCAGTTTTTACGTATATCAGTGTCCATGACGTCATATATTTATACACTCCTGGAAATGGAAAAAAGAACACATTGACACCGGTATGTCAGACCCACCATACTTGCTCCGGACACTGCGAGAGGGCTGTACAAGCAATGATCACACGCACGGCACAGCGGACACACCAGGAACCGCGGTGTTGGCCGTCGAAAAGCGCTAGCTGCGCAGCATTTGTGCACCGCCGCCGTCAGTGTCAGCCAGTTTGCCGTGGCATACGGAGCTCCATCGCAGTCTTTAACACTGGTAGCATGCCGCGACAGCGTGGACGTGAACCGTATGTGCAGTTGACGGACTTTGAGCGAGGGCGTATAGTGGGCATGCGGGAGGCCGGGTGGACGTACCGCCGAATTGCTCAACACGTGGGGCATGAGGTCTCCACAGTACATCGATGTTGTCGCCAGTGGTCGGCGGAAGGTGCACGTGCCCGTCGACCTGGGACCGGACCGCAGCGACGCACGGATGCACGCCAAGACCGTAGGATCCTACGCAGTGCCGTAGGGGACCGCACCGCCACTTCCCAGCAAATTAGGGACACTGTTGCTCCTGGGGTATCGGCGAGGAGCATTCGCAACCGTCTCCATGAAGCTGGGCTACGGTCCCGCACGCCGTTAGGCCGTCTTCCGCTCACGCCCCAACATCGTGCAGCCCGCCTCCAGTGGTGTCGCGACAGGCGTGAATGGAGGGACGAATGGAGACGTGTCGTCTTCAGCGATGAGAGTCGCTTCTGCCTTGGTGCCAATGATGGTCGTATGCGTGTTTGGCGCCGTGCAGGTGAGCGCCACAATTAGGACTGCATACGACCGAGGCACACAGGGCCAACACCCGGCATCATGGTGTGGGGAGTGATCTCCTACACTGGCCGTACACCACTGGTGATCGTCGAGGGGACACTGAATAGTGCACGGTACATCCAAACCGTCATCGAACCCATCGTTCTACCATTCCTAGACCGGCAAGGGAACTTGCTGTTCCAACAGGACAATGCACGTCCGCATGTATCCCGTGCCACCCAACATGCTCTAGAAGGTGTAATTCAACTACCCTGGCCAGCAAGATCTCCGGATCTGTCCCCCATTGAGCATGTTTGGGACTGGATGAAGCGTCGTCTCACGCGGTCTGCACGTCCAGCACGAACGCTGGTCCAACTGAGGCGCCAGGTGGAAATGGCGTGGCAAGCCGTTCCACAGGACTACATCCAGCACCTCTACGATCGTCTCCATGGGAGAATAGCAGCCTTCATTGCTGCGAAAGGTGGATATACACTGTACTAGTGCCGACATTGTGCATGCTCTGTTGCGTGTGTCTAAGTGCCTGTGGTTCTGTCAGTGTGATCATGTGATGTATCTGACCCCAGGAATGTGTCAATAAAGTTTCCCCTTTCTGGGACAATGAATTCACGGTGTTCTTGTTTCAATTTCCAGGAGTATATATATATATATATATCCAACACCATGGATTAGCCAAGTAAAATTAGATTTACAAAAAGCAAATATTGAACTTAAAGATGTCAAAGATAGAAAAACTTTTAGAAATAAGGTGGAAAAGTGGATTGTATTGTCGGAGAAGGAAGCACTAAAGAGACCAGGAACAAAATGGACAGAAGAAAGAAAAAGAAAACATGGAGAACGAATGAAAGAAGTATGGAAGAAACGACATCAGAAAGCTTTGCGTGATCCTTCTGGGTCCATTCCCGATAAGTAAGTATATATATATATATATATATATATATATATATATATATATATATATACACTCCTGGAACTTGAAATAAGAACACCGTGAATTCATTGTCCCAGGAAGGGGAAACTTTATTGACACATTCCTGGGGTCAGATACATCACATGATCACACTGACAGAACCACAGGCACATAGACACAGGCAACAGAGCATGCACAAGGTTGGCACTAGTACAGTGTATATCCAACTTTCGCAGCAATGCAGGCTGCTATTCTCCCATGGAGACGATCGTAGAGATGCTGGATGCAGTCCTGTGGAACGGCTTGCCATGCCATTTCCACCTGGCGCCTCAGTTGGACCAGCGTTCGTGCTGGACGTGCTGACCGCGTGAGACGACGCTTCATCCAGTCCCAAACATGCTCAATGGGTGACAGATCCGGAGATCTTGCTGGCCAGAGTAGTTGACTTACACCTTCTAGAGCGCGTTGGGTGGCACGGGATACATGCGGACGTGCATTGTCCTGTTGGAACAGCAAGTTCCCTTGCCGGTCTAGGAATGGTAGAACGATGGGTTCGATGACGGTTTGGATGTACCGTGCACTATTCAGTGTCCCCTCGACGATCACCAGTGGTGTACGGCCAGTGTAGGAGATCGCTCCCCACACCATGATGCCGGGTGTTGGCCCTGTGTGCCTCGGTCGTATGCAGTTCTGATTGTGGCGCTCACCTGCACGGCGCCAAACACGCATACGACCATCATTGGCACCAAGGCAGAAGCGACTCTCATCGCTGAAGACGACACGTCTCCATTCGTCCCTCCATTCACGCCAGTCGCGACACCACTGGAGGCGGGCTGCACGATGTTGGGGCGTGAGCGGAAGACGGCCTAACGGTGTGCGGGACCGTAGTCCAGCTTCATGGAGACGGTTGCGAATGGTCCTCGCCGATACCCCAGGAGCAACAGTGTCCCTAATTTGCTGGGAAGTGGCGGTGCGATCCCCTAGGGCACTGCGTAGGATCCTACGGTCTTGTCGTGCATCCGTGCGTCGCTGCGGTCCGGTCCCAGGTCGACGGGCACGTGCACCTTCCGCCGACCACTGGCGACAACATCGATGTACTGTGGAGACCTCACGCCCCACGTGTTGAGCAATTCGGCGGTACGTCCACCCGGCCTCCCACATGCCCACTATACGCCCTCGCTCAAAGTCCTTCAACTGCACATACGGTTCACGTCCACGCTGTCGCGGCATGCTACCAGTGTTAAAGACTGCGATGGAGCTCCGTATGCCACGGCAAACTGGCTGACACTGACGGCGAAGGTGCACAAATGGTGCGCAGCTAGCGCCATTCGACGGCCAACACCGCGGTTCCTGGTGTGTCCGCTGTGCCGTGCGTGTGATCATTGCTTGTACAGCCCTCTCGCAGTGTCCGGAGCAAGTATGGTGGGTCTGACACACCGGTGTCAATGTGTTCTTTTTTCCATTTCCAGGAGTGTATATATATATATATATATATATATATATACAGGGCTATTACAAATGATTGAAGCGATTTCATAAATTCACTGTAGCTCCATTCATTGACATGTGGTCACGACACACTACAGATACGTAGAAAAACTCATAAAGTTTTGTTCGGCTGAAGCCGAACGTCAGGTTTCTGCCGCCAAAGCGCTAGAGAGCTCAGTGAGGCAAAATGGCGACAGGAGCCGAGAAAGCGTATGTCGTGCTTGAAATGCACTCACATCAGTCAGTCATAACAGTGCAACGACACTTCAGGACAAAGTTCAACAAAGATCCACCAACTGCTAACTCCATTCGGCGATGGTATGCGCAGTTTAAAGCTTCTGGATGCCTCTGTGAAGGGAATCAACGGGTCGGCCTGCAGTGAGCGAAGAAACGGTTGAACGCGTGCGGGCAAGTTTCACGCGTAGCCCGCGGAAGTCGACGAACAATGCAAGCAGGGAGCTAAACGTACCACAGCCGACGGTTTGAAAAATCTTATGGAAATGGCTAAAGCAGAAGCCTTACCGTTTACAATTGCTACAAGCCCTGACACCCGATGACAAAGTCAAACGCTTTGAATTTTCGGCGCGGTTGCAACAGCTCATGGAAGAGGATGACGTTCAGTGCGAAACTTGTTTTCAGTGATGAAGCAACATTTTTTCTTAATGGTGAAGTGAACAGACACAATGTGTGAATCTGGGCGGTAGAGAATCCTCACGCATTCGTGGAGCAAATTCGCAATTCACCAAAAGTTGACGTGTTTTGTGCAATCTCACGGTTTAAAGTTTACGGCCCCTCTTTCTTCTGCGAAAAAAACGTTACAGGACACGTGTATCTGGACATGCTGGAAAATTGGCTCATGCCACAACTGGAGACCGACAGCGCCGACTTCATCTTTCAACAGGATGGTGCTCCACCGCACTTCCATCATGATGTTCGGCATTTCTTAAACAGGAGACTGGAAAACCGATGGATCGGTCGTGGTGGAGATCATGATCAGCAATTCATGCCATGGCCTCCACGAAAACCGATGGATCGGTCGTGGTGGAGATCATGATCAGCAATTCATGTCATGGCCTCCACGCTCTCCCGACTTAACCCCATGCGATTTCTTTCTGTGGGGTTATGTGAAAGATTCAGCGTTTAAACCTCCTCTACCAAGAAACGTGCCAGAACTGTGAGCTCGCATCAACGATGCTTTCGAACTCATTGATGGGGACATACTGCGCCGAGTGTGGGAGGAACTTGATTATCGGCTTGATGTCTGCCGAATCACTAAAGGGGCACATATCGAACATTTGTGAATGCCTAAAAAAACTTTTTGAGTTTTTGTATGTGTGTGCAAAGCATTGTGAAAATATCTCAAATAATAAAGTTATTGTAGAGCTGTAAAATCGCTTCAATCATTTGTAAGAACCCTGTATATATATATATATATATATATATATATATATATATATATATATATATATATACCCTGAACTATTTGTCGTACAAAGATATAATTTTGCAGCTATATTCAGTGGTATATGTGACGAGGACATCATTTTTTTTCTCTGCCTATTTCGGTTGCAAAAGCGTGCAATTTGTTGTGGGACACCTTAGAATATCTCCGCTTCAGCCCATGAAGTTTCACGAAGTTCTGATATGTGGTGGCGCTATTGGTAGTCGTCAATACGAATCTCAAACAGAGGTGCGTTCCAGGCAGAGAGCTGTCACTGAGTTTCTTTTGGCGGAAAACCAGAGCGTCATAGATATTCATAGGCGCTTGCGGAATGCCTACGGAGACTTAGCGCTGAAGAAAACTCGTTGTGTTAGGCGTCTGTCAGTGTCGCGACGAGGTTGCGCAAACCTGTCCAACCTGCCGTGTGCCGGCCGGTCGCACACAGCTGTGACTCCTGAAATGTTGGAACGTGCGGACACTCTCATCCAAGGTGATCGACGGATCACAGTCAAGCTCCGCACTGCTCAAGTGGATGTCTCTGTTGCCTAGTGCTGACACACTCGTGCAACAGTTGGGGTATTTAAAAGTGTGTGTCTGCTGGATTACTCGTCGAAGAGGCTAATCGTTACAGTTTCTATCGAATACTGTCACAGGCAATGAAATATGAGTTCATCACTTCGAACCGGAAACAAAACGGCAATCCATGGAGTGCTGCCACACAGTTCAGAGCCGTACCCTCAGAGGGTAAAGTCATGACGATGCTCTTCTGGGCCGCTGAAAGGGTTATTCTGTTTCGTGTCATCCCTCGTGGTGCAACTATAAACTCTGAAGTTGGAGAAAGACTTCCGCGTGTTCGTCACCACAAAAATGCCACAACTACATGCTTACTCTAAAACTGCCACTTAAGTGCCTGGCAGAGGGTTCATCGAGTCATTTTCATACTACTACTCTACCATTTGTGACGACTGCGATTCTACCCTGTCACTAAGTATCGCCAAAATACCCGAAAAGTACCGTGTTAACTAATGCAGTCAAAATCAAGTCGTATCTAAATAGACGTTTCTCCAAACTTTACTTCCCAACACAATACCTGGCCGTGCATTTATCCCAGTTTAGCATAGAATAACCATATTAAATAAGATTCAAGGACACTGACAAAAAAATTTGCTTTTATCATCAATAAACAAAAGAATACCAAAGTTGAGTGATGAACCCACAATTTTACACGACTCTCATCCAAAGTAATCACAACCTTTGAATTACCCACAATAGAATGTTAGCACCAATAGCAAGCGAGCTTCATTGTCATTGGTCGACGTTTAAAAAATTAATGGCGGGCGCCCTTGTCCAAGTAGCAAAGCATTACAATACTTCTGGTAAATGTTACGGCACTTGAATTTAGACACATTTCCTCCAAAAGCTATAAAAAAATACACATGCAGCGGCAGCGGATTTAAAATGTAAAAAAATGGAAATAATTAAAAGGGAAATGGCTATTGCTAATGAAAGTCAACAATGTCTTCATAGAACACACCACTTCGTGGAGAACACTTTTATTCTAAAGTAGACAAATGTTATGTGAATGTCAGCCAAAAGGAAAATAAATTACAAATTAAAATTGTCTGCAATAATTTTGAGTCTTTGAGAGGAGAGCGCTGCTTTTAAATCTTATCTTGTGTGTTGTGACGATGGTCGCGATATCGACGGCAGCTGGCTGGTCCTGGTGAAACGCTGAGATCTGCTCCCACGGTCGTGTGATTGCGGTTGATCTTTTTTTCCCTCGTAATCGGGCGGGCGGTGATATTCATTAAGCTATAAATCTGATTACAGTGGCGTTTTACAGGCCACAGGCTGGTCGATGTAATTGTTGTTACAGATGTTCGTATGTGCACGGTTTTAATGTTTCTGGCGCACACAATTTAAGTTTACTTATGCCACACACAGTTCATAAAACTTGCCGACCGCGAATTCTGTAGAAAGTCAATTCGTATTATGAGAGCCGCGATCGCGAAAAAGCGTCTTGGGCGGGAATGCACTCACACACAATAGACAGTTCGCGTATGTTCAGAACAACTGTTACTGATTATAGGCGTCCGGTAGTTCATCGAAACGCGAATAAATACGTAAGTTCACAGTACTTGAGTGTACGAAAACACAGTCAAAATACAAGCGCAGTTCATTTCACAGACACAGAGCTACAATACCGTCCATTCTCGGTTGCATTGTCATAGTTACTTCGTCTCACGGCACAGTCTCAGTATTTACTTCGCCCAGTTTCTACATTCACTATTACCATATCACGTACTGGTATAAAACAGTCATTCAAAACGCACATCGCTTGTCACTAAACTCAATCTTCACCCAACCCAACCCAACCCAACCCAACAACACACGCCCGCTTTGTTGGATCGACTATCGATATTGCTCTCTCTCAATACTCTCGCCCACAGTTTGTACAACATCAAAGTAAATTACATATACCTTTACACAACTATTTTCTACCAAACTTATTACAGTAAACGATAAACAAAAAAAAAATTAAAGCTTTCCACAATCAATAAACTCTAAACATATTTGTCTACTTACAAAAAAAGAAATAATTTCCAGTTACATATTAATCTAGAAAACAACTTTTATCTCTGTATTTCTATATTACCGGACAAAAGAAAAATGCGCTACAACATCAAAGATATATGATCAGACGAAAAAAAAAACAAGATAAATATATATCTATCGCAAAATAACGATGTCTTCACACATTCCACTCTAGAATGGCGCGTGGGAAAAAGGAACACCTAAATCTTTCCGTTCGAGCTCTGATTTCTCTTATTTTATTATGATGATCATTTCTCCCTAAGTAGGTGGGTGTCAACAAAATAATTTCGCATTCGGAGGAAAACGTTGGTGACTGAAATTTCGTAAATAGATCTCGCCGCAAAGAAAACCGCCTTTGTTTCAGTGACTGCCACTCCAACTCGCGTATCATATCAGTAACACTCTTACCCCTATTGCGCGGTAACACGAAACGAGCTGCCCTTCTTTGCACTTTTTCGATGTCCTCCGTCAATCCTACCTGGTAAGGATCCCACACCGCGCAGCAATATTCCAGCAGAGGACGGACAAGTGTAATGTAGGCTATCTGTTTAGTGGGCTTGTCGCATCATCTTATAAGTGTTCTGCCAACAAAGCGCAGTCTTTATTTCGCCTTCCGCACAATATTATCTATGTGGTCTTTCCAATTTAAGTTGCTCGTAACTGTAATTCCTAGGTATTCAGTCGAATTGACAGCCCTTAGATTCGTGCGATTTATCGTATACCCAAAATTTATCGGATTTCTTTTAGTACCCATGTTGACGACCTCGCACTTTTCCATTGCCACTTTTCGCACCATACAGAAATTCTCTCTAGACCATATTGTAATTGGAATTGATCGTCTGATAATTTTACTGGACGGTAAATTACAGCGTCATCTGCAAATAATCTAAGGGGGCTGCTCAGATTATCACGTAGACCATTTATGTAAATCAGGAACAGCAGAGGGCCTATGACATTACCTCGCGGAACACCAGATATCACCTCCGTTCTACTCGATGATTTACCGTCCATCACTACGAACTGTGATCTCTCTGAGAAGAAATCACGAACCGAGTCACACAACTGAGACGATACTCCATATGCGTGCAATTTGAGTAATAGGCGCTTGTGAGGCACGGTATCAAAAGTCGTTTAGAAATCTAGAAATATGGAATCGATATGAGATCCCTCGTCGACAGAACTCATTACTTCATGGGAATAAAGAGCGTTCCACAAGAACGATATTCTCTGAATCCGTGTTCATTATGTGTCAATAAGTCATTTTTTTCAAGGTGATTCATAATGTTCGAGTACAGTATACTCTCCAAAATCCTACTGCAAATTGAGGTCAGTGATATCGGTCTGTAATTCAATGAGTTACTCCTATTTCCTTTCTTGAATATTGGTGTGACGTGTGTTACTTTCCAGTCTTTAGGAACAGATCTTTCGTCAAGCGCGCGGTTGTATACGATGGCGAAGAAAGGCGCTGTTCTGTCTGCATACTCTGGAAGGAATCTGATTGGTATACCATCTGGACCGGAAGACTTGCGAAACAACTCAAATCACTTAAGAAATGCAACACCTAAGATAAATACATTCATGTCGCTCATGCTAACAGCTGTTCTGGTTTCGAATTCTGGAATATTTACTTCGTCTCCTTTCGTGAAGGAATTACGGGAAACTGTATTCAGTAACTCCGCTTTAGTGGCGCCATCATCGGCAACATTTCCATCGCTATCGCGCAGTGACGGTACTGACTGCTTTTTGCCACTGGTGAACTTTACATACGACCAGTATCTCTTTGGGTTTTCTACCATATTTTGAGACAATGTTTCATTGTGGAAACTATTAAAAACATCTCGAATTGACGTCCACACTAAATTTCGAGCTTTCGTGAAACTTGGCCAGTCTTGGGGTCTCGTTGCCCACGGCAAGCCTGTGCACTTGGGAGGAGCTCACAGAAGTTCCCCGGACTCTCCTCCTTCATCCACCGTACAGCCCGGATCTCGCACCTTCCCACTTCTATCTGTCTGCCCCGATGAAGGATACACTCTGCGGGAAGCAGTACGTGTATGAGGGGGAGGTTACTGATTCAGCGCGACGTTGGCTCCGACGATGGGCATCAAAGCCGAAACGTGCGAGCGTGCAGGCCCTCCCAGTAGGGTGTAAGGCCGCTGGACTGAACGAAGATTTTGTAGAAAAATAGGATTTTGTAGCCAAAAGAGTGGGGAGTAACACCGTGTTTTGGAATCCTGAATAAAACCACTCTGCTTTCAGGAGAAAAAATGTATTGCTTTACTTATCAAAAGCCCCTCATAAAATCCTCAGAGTGCATATCCAAACTAGTATTCAGAAATTGACATCTTGCAACTGGTGAACAATACTAAGTTCTATCAGAGCACCACAAAATGTCTGACAGATGGCGCTGGACAGCAAAACGTCAGTGACTGCGCATGACAATCGTGAATAAAAGGAGCTGTAATGAGAGAGTGAATCAGATGCGCCAGCAATCGCAGCATATTGACGTTACCTGAAAAGATGCTTTTAGTGAAACTGTAATATCAGAATGGGGAATGTGCTAGTTCAGCGTTACAATCCTATCGCCATAGGAAGGGGATTCGAACGGGTAAAGGTCCGTTGACAAATGCAGCTGTGGCGAGAATGATTTCCAAGTTCGAAGCCACGGGTTGTTTAGACGATAGACCTCGTAGTCGCCGACCGAGCACAAGGCGTAATGCTGCTGAGACAGTTCAGGAAGATATGGAGACTGTAGCAGGTTCGTCTATGCACGGGGAAGTCAGCGCTCGAGCAGTCGCACGTCGCATCGGCATTCCGTACACTACTCTTTGGTTGGCACTTAAGCGTACCCTCCGATGCTATCCGTACAAAATCCATCGGCATCGTGAACTGTTACCTGGCGATTTAGTAAAGCGGAGTGGGCGTTTCAAAAGTTGGCGGAAGATGACGATTGTTTGAGTAACGTGTTGTGGACCGACGAAGCTCATTTCACGCTCCGAGGATCTGTCAAAGCCCACAAACTGCAGAATTTGGGCTACCGAAAATCCTGGAACTGTCGTGGAAACTCCATTGCACGACGAGAAAGTCACGGTATGGGTTGGATTTACCACATCTACCGTTATCGGGCCTTTCTTGTTCAAGGAAATGCTTGATTCTGGTTTTGTAACTGCTACCGTGACGGGTGAGAGGTACGCCGACATGTTACAGAATCGCATCACCCCATGCCTGGCTGATAAACACCTGCTGGAACGTACGATGTTTATGCAGGATGGCGCTCCACCCCATATTGCTAGACGCGTGAAAGATCTCTTGCGCGCGTCTTCTGGTGATGATCGTTTGCTCAGCCGCCACTTTCGTCATGCTTGGCCTCCCAGGTCCCCAGACCTCAGTCCGTGTGATTGTTGGCTTTGGGGTTACCTGAAGTCGCAAGTGTATCGTGATCGACCGACATCTCTAGGGATGCTGAAAGACAACATCCGACGCGAGTGCCTCACCATAACTCCGAACATGCTTTACACTGCTGTTCACAACATTATTCGTCGACTACAGCTATTGTTGAGGAATGATGGTGGACATATTGAGCATTTCCTGTAAAGAACATCATCTTTGCTTTGTCTTATTGCTGTTCTGATCAGATGAAGCGCCATCTGTCGGACATTTTTTGAAGTTTTGTATTTATTTGGTTCTAATAAAACCCCATGTCATTCCAAGCATGTGTGTCAATTTGTACCTCTCTATCTACATTATTCCGTGATTTATTCAAATTCATACTGACTTTTTGATCACCCGGTATTTACTGTCAAAATCTTGGTTTATGGCTCAAATTCTAAACCTGTCCACAGAATGGGTCAAGCTATAATATCGGCTGTCTCCTGACTACTGTGGCGTAGACAAATTTTTAAGGTTGCACACACGACATGAACTCTAAAACCAGAGGGAGGAATTCCGGCCTAGTCGATTTGATGTCGAAGTGCGCTGCTCTGCTGAAGCAGAGGACACCCAAAATTGTGGAAAACAATTTGGCCTGTCCGACAGCGGTCTTGCTCCATAAATACTGACCAGAGTCCCAAACAGCACCCGTAGACCACACAAAGATTCCATTTGGACTCGGCTATATGCAAGATACGTTCATGGGATTTTCGACCTGGAAAAAGCGTTCGACAGTGTAAAATGGTGCAAGATGTTCGAAATTCTGAGAAAAATAGGGTTAAGTTGTAGAGAAAGACGGGTAATATATAATATGTATAATAACCAAGAGGGAATAATAAGGCTGGAAGACGAAGAACGAAGTGCTCGAATTAAAAAGAGTGCAAGACAGGGATGTAGTCTTTCGCCCCTGCTGTTCAATATACAGGCCTACATCGAAGAAACAATGACGAAAATTAAAGAAACGTCTATAAGCTGGGATTATAATTCAGGGTGAAAGTGAAAAAGGATTGCAGAATGTGTTGAACGGCATGAAGAGTCTAATGAGTACAGAATATGGATTGAGAATAAATCGAAGAAAGACGGAAGTATGAGAACTAGGAGAAATGAGAACAGTGATAAACATCACGGTTGCTGAACTTAAGGAATTCTGCTACGTAGGCAGCAAAATAACCAATGACGGACGGAACAAGCAGGACGTAAAAAGCAGACTATAGCTGGAGTCACGAACGATGGCGGTCCAGTTTAGGCTCGTTCTGCGCACCTATGTCACGCATTCTTTGACAGCCAATGAACGTTCAGGAGTGTTCTGAATGCCGTAGCTAAGATGAGCATTAAACGTGATCGTGGCGAATTGTTCAGTGAATTTTTATTCCATTTGTTGCGAGTTATCTTCGCTGATGGTGGTGGTAAGTGATACATTCCGCACAAGCAAGGGAGAGACATAATTTGCGGGATACACGCTTTCTTTAAGCTGAAAGCGGAAAGCAAGCTCGTGTGCGTAACGCGACTGTCGCTTGGAATCGTGAACAATCTAATCCTACTCCGCGCCTGTACATTCGCGGACCGCCGTCGTTCGTGGACCAGCAACGGACGAAAAAGAGCTTCCCGGCGAAGGGAAGTCTACTGGTCTTAACGTAAGGAATGTACGTTATGGACACAGCACTTTTTGGGAGCGTGTGGAACCAGAACAGAAAAGAATCGAAGCCTTTGAGATGTGGGGCTACAGAAGAATCTTGAAAATAAGGTGGACTGATGAGGTAATGAATGAGGTGGTCTTCCGTAGAATCGGCGAGGAAAATAATATATGGAAAAACACCGCCAAGACGAAGGGACAGAATTATAGGACATCTGTTATGCCATCAGGGGATATCTTTCGTGGTACTAGAGGGAGTTGTAGAGGATAAAAACTGTAGGGGAAGACAGAGATTGGAATACATCCAGAAAGTAACTGAGGACGTTGCAGTTACTATTGAGCCGTGGTAAAAATTGCTGTTTTGAAGAGCGCGCCGAAGCGCGTAGTGTGAAGCAGTCGCCCTCCGTTTCTGGCGGTGGCGCCGCTGTGGCAATCGCAGCTTTGGTGTCTCCCTCTGGTGGGAAAGGGGAAAGGTAGCCTGTTCACGTGCATTTTAGGTGCGCTATGAGCTCGCCAACGAGTCAGTCTGGGTCAGTCTCTCGTCCCCAGCTTGCTAGTCTGTCTCTCGTCCGGATTTGTGGGGCAGTTAGTGTCTGTCTGTCGTCCGGAGTGCTAGTATGTCTTTCGTTCGGATCAACCTTTAAAGTCGGCAGAAAATGAGAGTCTTTCCACTCCGCCAGTAAGAGAACTCAGCGAGTGGTCGGCCGGTCGGGGCTTCGTTCCTGCATCTGAGTCTGCGCGTTAGGCCGGCAGTCTATCGAGTTTGCTCAGGCAATGGTCACTGGCGGTTGGATCGATAGGTAGGTTGGTGGCGCACTGAGGCACAAGACGACTTGTCCATCTTGAGCGTCGGCGCATGGGAGTCCAGTGGGCCGCGGCGTATAGCGAGGGGTAGTGAGTTCGCGGTCGACATGAGAGTAACAGGAGTCAACCCACAACATCGGTCTGGCCGGGGCGAGCTGCGATGCTGTGAGACGGGAGATGGGCGCGCCTTCCTGCGTCCGTTGAAGCGGCTGGCAGTGGACGGTTCGGGAGAGCGATTTGGGGGTGCTGCGCCAGGTCTTCTCGAGAAATCGCAGTTTATTAGAAGTTAAGTGATTCGTGATATCTTGTTTGATTTACTCTCGTTAAATTTTACTTGTTTTCTTGGTGAGGTCACCAGCCGTTTTGCTTTGGGGTTGTCCCACCATTCTTCTCCGTTTGCCCATCCGCGGGAAGGTGGTTGTTTCTAAATTCGGTGGTCCGTTTTTCCCTTGTGGAGTAGGGGCGGGTTAGAGCAACTTGCGGTTCGGTTTGTTCGGTAATCTCAGTCATGTTTGTCGGATTTGGTGTGTTAACGAATGTATTGCTTTCAGTGTAACGGCCTAATACCTGAAAGATGTTTTGATCTTTGGAAACTATGATATTATTGCCTATGATCTTGAGAGGCGGTATCTGTGTACTGTAGAGTATCTTAACTATTGTTTGGCCAACCTTGTAGAATTTTATAGAAGATTGCATTTTATGGGCTTTTACTTAAATGATCATTTTAGTATATAAAGCAGCCACCCTTTCACCGTAAGACTTTTCTTAAAGTTAAAATAAAGTTGCACCTTCGGTGGCAAAGTTAATATTTTAATTTTTAATCTTTTTTACCATTTCCATCCCTCCTACGGCGGTGCATAGTTTGTGTGCTCGTGCAAATTGTTAAAACTTTTAGTTTAAAGTAATCTGGTGTGTTGCAGATTTGCACCAGTGTAGTCTTTCAGAGGCTGTTGTGAGGGGTCGTAACTATGGCCGTGTCAAAAGGGAGCGGCAAGGTTCTCTGCCCGAGAGCTCATTCAGTCAAAACTTGTTTCTTTCTGCCTCTGAATAAATTGTAACTTGATATTTAGAGGGTGCTTTCTGATTATAATTTTAAATCTGTTTCTTTTAAAAATGCTTTTAGGCACTATTAAAGTGAATAAAATTCCCATTTGTTAAAAGGAATTTGGTTATAATTTCATCAGTTACTCTCTAGCAACTACTTCCATGCTTACATAGTGTGATTAAATGTGTTAATGTTCTTTATAAATCGCTAGGAAATAAAATAAATTTTTAAGAATATGCTTTGAAAATATATCACGGTTCAACTACTCTGAGATGAAAAGATTGTCACAGCAATGAAATTCGTGGCGGGCCTGATGAAACCAGTCAGAAGACTGATGACCACAAAAAAGCGCCCTCAGTCTCAGATAGAAGAGTGCAAAGCAAATACATAACGCATTCTGAGGCACTCCACTCAGGAATGACACTGACTCAAGATTCTCGCGTAAGCGGGAGAACGTGGTATGGCAAAATGTCTCGGCGCGTTTTTTATCATCAGAAGAGCGCAGCACATGACACAAGGACGATGCTAACCTGTGAAAAAGTAGCGGGGCACACACCTCATCAGGACAGACGTCTCTGTCGTACACAGGGGTGTAGGCGTTCTGTAGCGCAGGTTCCTGTGTCCAACGGTCGCAGACGTTTGAAAAAATCAATCAACTAACAGTCTGATAAAGAGAACCACGCCACACTGCTCTGCCGCAACAACAGTCACACCAGACTTCAAACTGTTCCCTGCCTGCAAGAGATTTGCCTTCACATGTATGGTCGACCACTCAGAGCACTCCATCCACCACCTACGACACACGAGAAATTACAGTTTTTAATTTGTCTATGGAACCAACATGAGAAGATACGGAAAACACCAAAACATCAAGAAATTTTAGTGGACTTTTTAATTACAGCGTTCAAAAGAATTGTGGTGAATATTGGCAACCTGACAGGCCCAAAATCTGTTTAACAACAGCAAATAGAAGGGCTCCTATCAAAATCAAGACG
Source organism: Schistocerca americana (assembly GCF_021461395.2). Taxonomy (NCBI): domain Eukaryota; kingdom Metazoa; phylum Arthropoda; class Insecta; order Orthoptera; family Acrididae; genus Schistocerca; species Schistocerca americana. The sequence continues at coordinate 212,041,097 of NC_060127.1, read as the reverse complement.
CAACAACAGCCAGTGTAAAGAGGCGTCCCAGTAAACTGTACGAGGGTGCAGAATGAAATTTTCACTCTACAGCGGAGTGTGCACTGATATGAAACTTCCTGGCAAATTAAAACTGTGTGCCGGACCGAGACTCGAACTCGGGACCTCTGCCTTTCGCGGTCAAGTGCTCTACCAACTGAGCTACCGAAGCACGAGTCACGGCCCGTCCTCACAGCTTCATATCAGCGCACACTCCGCTGTAGAGTCAAAATTTCATTCTAGATACATCCCCCAGGCGGTGGCTAATCCATGTCTCCGCAATATCCTTTCTTTCAGGAGTGCTAGTTCTGCAAGGTTCGCAGGAGAGCTTCTGTGAAGTTTGGAAGGTAGGAGACGAGGTACTGGCAGAAGTAAAGCTGTGAGGACGGGGCGTGAGTCGTGCTTGGGTAGCTCAGTTGGTAGAGTACTTGCCCGCGAAAGGCAAAGGTCCCGAGTTCGAGTCTCGGTCCGGCACACAGTTTTAATCTGCCAGAAAGTTTCTTGTACGAGGTTGGTTTGACAAATCCACTAAATTTCCATGAAAGAATGGAACGTTTTTGTTGCCCTTGATGGTTGGTATGCTCTATTATTCCATGGATCGTATAAAGAATTTCAACAACGTACAGCATGCAATTCCTTCTTGACAGCAGTCTCACCTGGTCGGCGTATCGACTGTGATTGAAAATAGAAGACCGAGTTTCGTGTTGTTATCACACTTATTTATTTGAAGGGCTGGACTGCCACATAAATCAAAACAGAACTGGACGAAGTTAACGCGGACTCTGCATCATCACTGAAGACCGTATACTTTTGAATTCAGTGAATTTAGGTGAGGACGGACAAGCATCGAAGACGAAGCGCGCTCACGTCGTCCAGTTAAGGTCACCCAACGGAAACCACTAACAAAGTACGTGCTGACGTAATGCAAGACCGCCGAATAAAAACAGGCATCGCAACTGGGTGACTGCATAACATCCTGTACAGAGAATTCGGTGTGAGAAAGCTGTGTGCGAGAAAAGTGATGCGATTGCCCACAGTCGACCAAAAGCGTTTCAACACAATGTCTGGCGATGTTTAATTATAGTCTGCAAGACCTTTAGCTTTCATCAACATTCACAGATCTGCGCTAGACTCGGGACTACACATCAGAGTCAAATCAGTGGAGAAAGACTGGTGAAAGTGCACCGAAGAAGAGAAAGACCACTTTGTCAACTGTTGAGGTGGTCACCACTGTTAACTGCGCTCCTGCTGCGGTCGCAGGTTCGAATCTTGCCTCGGGCATGGATGTGTGTGATGCCCTTAGGTTAGTTAGGTTTAGGTAGTTCTAAGTCTAGGGGACTGATGACCTCACATGTTAAGTCCCATAGTGCTTAAAGCCATTTGTAACATTCGACCACTGTTTTTGGGATACCCAAGGAATAATCTTCATACATTACTTAGATAATGAGAAGATCATAACTAGATCCTATTACGCTCCATTGTTGGAATTTTTGAGACTTGGTCTGGCTGAAAAAGACCAAGGTTGGCTGGCAAAAAAGTGCTCTTTCACCAGGATAATGCACCATCCCACACATCGGCGATAACAGTGGCGAAAGAGCATGTAATGGGTTTTGAATTGGTTCCTCATCGACTCCATTCACTAGACTTGGCCAAAAGTGACTTCTTTCTGTTCTGGAACTCGAAAGTTTGGCATACTGGGACGAAATTTTCATCAAATGACACTCGTATTAAGTGTCAAATCATTTCCCATTTACGGTGTTGGATTAGCTATGTAAGCTTATGAGATAATAATAAATTAAACAAAGAGCGCGAATAATAACTTGCGCAAGCTACTTACCACTCTCAAAGACAAATCTAGAGTAGTAACTTTTCCTTCGGCACTCGTCGAGCGTAGCAGGCAGAAACAATGAGTCTGTAATCTCCGCGTCTTCTGTAGCAGTGCTGACAACGGAAGAAATGAAACGTACATATATCGGGTGCTCTACTATATTTGTCTGCTCTTCGTCGTACAATGCGCAGCTGACCAGTGGTCACACAGCTAATAACATTCGAGTGCCGCTTTCGGCACCACTATCAAACAAAAAAAAAAAAAAAACAAAAAAAGAAAAGAAAAAAAACGTCTTAGTGCTAAACTGAAATGCACTGACAAACGTTATCTTCACGACGGGGAGCGTTGGTTAAAGAACGCAACCGACTCCGTCGTGTAGTTTCTGTCAGTAACTTTCCGATACCTGTATCGCCGGCTGATTGCTTTCTGACTATGTTTTGAAAGCTGTACGGACGGCTTCACAACAGATAACTTGGAATATACCGAGCCGGCCACACACCATTAAAAATTATCTCAAAAGTGGAGCGACTGCAAGATACGAAGCTTATTACTTTCGACAAGGAAATACGTCTGATCATAAACAGGCATTTTCGTCTACGTCGCAAAATTATGCAGTACATCAAGAAACAACGTGTGGAAATTGCTGTAACAGGAGCTGTGGATGTAAAGAGCAATTTAAGTTGTAGGTTGGATAAAGTGTTTTGTAAAATGTGCATAGTTAGTTACATGTTCCACAGGTCATTCGAACGATTTCCTATCGACATGATGTTAGTGTCTCAACTATACCCGTCGCTCGCAAGTCGCTCTTTTAGTTTTGAGCGCTCAGTGAACACGTAAAGAGGCCCAGAGAAAAGTGCCACCTAGCTATTCAACCCACATAACGAGGTTGTCAGGCGTTTTCTTCTTCATGACAGTTCTCGCTCGCACTCTGCAGGGGAAATGAAGATGCTCCTGAGACGTTTTCGACGGGAAGTGTTTGATTACCGACAATACAGCCCGTAATTGACTCCCAGTGAGTTTTGTTTTTGCTCACATGAACCACTGGCTTTGAAGACAACATTTTGGCACAGGCAACGAGCTACAGACAGACCACTGCCCTTTAGGACGAGGGCACTGGAAGGTTGGATAAGAGCCTTCGCAGCCTATGATTGTTAGCCACGCGTGCCGTGTGATTGTTCGCCTGCCTGGGTTACTACCCTTCAAGTGGACTCTCTCAACATTCCACTGTTTCGTTTATCTCAGCCAGCGTCAGTTGGTGTGTGTCGTTACGTGGTGACGTGAACGTTTAAGTTTAGTTCCTTTATTCTTTTGTTTCGTTTTTGTCACTGTTGAAATGCTAACCATTGAAGAACGTGTGTTTTCAGTCGAACAACTGTTCAAAGCTGGCGGTAAATACACAGTTTCAGTTCGTCAAACATTTAATTCAGTTTTCACAGAGACAACACTCCCACATCGCGATACTGTGCGAGATTTGATTAACAAGTTTCCAAGTACGGGTTCAGTGATAGATGCACCGAGAAGTGGTCGTCCTAGCGTTTTGTCTGGGGATAAACTACTCGATATTTCCGATAAAATTCCCTTACGTCCGGACGAGTCAGTAAGAAAACTCGCCCACGAAATCGATGTTAGTATCGGAACGGCGCACACAGCTGTAAGGAAAAAATTAGAACTTTTCCCATACAAAGTGACAGTCGTGCAAGAACTGAAAAATACTGTTCATGGCAAGAGACTGCATTATTTTCAATGGTTCGTTCAAGAAAATGGAAGGGATATTGCTAATGAAACGTTTTACACTGATGCGGTGTGGTTTCATTTATCCGGGCACATGAACTCGCAAAATTCTCGTATGTGGAGTACTGCAAATCCATTGTGTATTCATGAGGAACCACGTCATTCGGTGAACACAGGAGTCTGGACTGCAATTTTGCAATTTCTAGACGTCGGATTGTGGGTCCCATATTTTTCAACGAAACAATAAACGCACAACGATACTGCAGTGACATTCTGTACCCATTCATAGGAGAATTTGTGTTAAGTGAAATACTGAACGGTTATTTTCAACAAGATGGTGGAACCGTGCATACAGCTCGCCATTCAGTGTCACTGCTTGCTGATGTTTTTGGTGATCGCATGATTTCACAGGGACTTTAGCCTCCACATTCGCCTGACCTAACACCACCTGACTTTTTCTTCTGGGGTGCAGGGAAAGCAACTGTCTATAAAAACAGTCCAAAATCGATCGTTGAATTGAAAACTGCAATATCCACTTTCACTGATTCTCTTACGGAAGAAATGTTACAGGTTGTGTTTGGAAACATGATTGAATTGTATAAAATTAGATTTAAAACTTGCTTCGCTGTCTGTCAGACATTTTATTTTATGTTATTGGGTGAATGATCAAAAAATTTTGTTGCTCCATATTGAACGCCTTTTCAGCCACTGACAGCTGTAACAATCGGTAATAAACGTTATTTTTTCCTCTAGTTTTGTAGGTATGTGCATCGCTGTTCTTCTCAAATTGTGATGGATTATGTATGACGAATTTCATTAGAAAGTATATGTATTTTGACGGAGCAGTTAAAATGCGTGGCTCTTTGAAGAGCTGCGTGACGTCCGTGGGTGAACACCACATATCATTCTTACTACGCGCTTATTTGCAATCAATACTTCCTTTCTAAATCATGATTTATCGCAGAAAATCATTCCGTACGCCATTATTGGGTGGAAATATGCAAAATATATCAGAAGGTTGATACGTTTATTTCCAAGATTAGCAATTGTGCGAAGAGCAAAGGTAACCGAACTTAATGGTTTGTGAATCTCAGTGATATGCTTCTTCCAGTTCAAGTTTTCTTCAATATGTACACACAAAAATTTGCAGTATTCTGCCCCATTTATTGACACAGGCTCATGTGCTGCATCAGTTGTTGGTATCACTCTATTTGTTGCACAAAACTGAATATAGTGCGTTTATTCACAATTTAGGGAGAGTCCATTTTCAGACAACCACTTAATAATTCTTTGGAAAATATTATCAGCCAGCGAAATTAGAACATTGTGTAAGCACTCCATGTTAGTCAATGAGTTGTTTAAAGTACATTTACGGTTATCATAGGAGTTTCTGCTGTACCTGGAGCAAAATTAATCAAACGATTAAGAGATGCTTCGTAAATGATATTTCTACAGTGAAATCTTTTTGGTTAAAAACAGGAGGTAGCAAATTAATACAAGAGCGCAAATTTAATGGGGCTACAAGGCTGGCTTCGTTAGACGTAACAAATTTGTCTGCTCGCATATCTGCGGTGGTTGAGGAAATGATAGACATTAAAGAAATCAACTTCAGTGAACATGGGAAAATATCGGTTTATAGAACTGCTGAAGTTTGTCTTATCATTAAACTAATGTCTTACGTACAAGAAAGTTGTTTATCAATATGTTAAGCAGAAGCATTGCAGATGACTGCCACCTTTTTCAACACCAATGAAAGAGCATTTTTATTGAAAAATGCCAAGTACAGCTATACACTACGCATGTACAGAAGGTTTGTTGCCAAAATACTAATAGCATCTCGAACATCAGAGGAAGAAATAAATGAATTGGTTACGGACCTTAACAAGGTCTAACAGTAGAGCATGAGGAAGAGGGACTATTAAACGACCTTGATTTGATGACAGAAGAAGAATAACAAGCTAGAGTAGTAACAAAGGAAACCCGCGGTCACGATAGGACTCCATGCCACTCCCATAAACATAAAATAACATTCTTAAAAAGGTAGTAGATAAAACTAATACCATCCCTTAAGCTATAAGAATAAGGAAGAATCAATGAAAACAGCCGAATAGCGGTAGAACGTGGTTATGAAACAAGTTTAACAAATACGTTTGTGCTACATTAGGACACAGAAACCAACAAAACGAGAAAAATGGAAAGAATTATAGTTTCAAGACATATTGGGGAGCTAACGACATTACTGTATAAAGACAAGCTGTTGTTTAATGTTGTTTTGCAGGGCGGGCAACCACAGCCAAACTTGGACACATTTTCAAAGAAAACTCCGCACTGGCTGTATGAATGATTTTTATTAAATGTGTAGCCGGTTTCGCACCACTTATCGGTGCATCCTCAGGCAATCTGTACAAAAAATAATATAATAAGAGCTCATATAAACTATTCGATCCCCCATTTCTGAGGTGTAAATTAAACTTTTAAATAGCCAGTTTTTTGAATGAAACAAGAAAGTACTCACATACGCTATTTATAACATAGTAACGTTGAACATTTCCCTGTATCCACTCCCCATCATTCACGTCCAATATACCGTCATCTTATGAAAGCGGTAGCAAAAATTTAAAAATCTTTTTTAAACATTTTTTAAATGATGGGAGCGGCAATGAACTAGAAAATAAAAATAAAATACGTTGCTGATAAAACTCCCCTAAACACGAACGACGAAGAGGGCAACATTAGCATGAACAAACAGCGGAATTAGGGCCATGTGAACGTATCAGAAGACACCGTGCAAGTTGAGAGGACACGGCCTCACTGACTGGCCGAAACCCGGAAAGCGCTCACGCAGCTGCGCGAGAACCGCCAGAGGCCGCATGACGTGTACAAGGTGTGAAGAGTTGGGGGTACTCAACATTTGATAAACGATTCCTTGAGTCTATTTTTTTTAAAAAAAAAGCCTAATACCATACTAGGTGGCCAATATAAAAAATGGGCAGTTAGTTAAAACCATAAGAATAATAGATGTGGTGGTTCTGAATGCTTAAGGCCAGGAGTAGGCATAAAAATATATTGGACAGAACCTTCTAACAAGTAAGCTATAGGGGTAAGGCTACCTGTTTAAGTAATCACAATTTTCTAAAAGACGCTTGTGCCTCAAATCGGTCTGGGCATTAAGTGAGGAGCGAAGGGATTTCTTCAAAACTCTGAAGATTTCAACCTCTTTCAAACATTAAGCGTGTTGGCCTTACATTCCAAGCGTAACACCCGCATGTTGTTCTGGATACCCGTTTGCCGCAAATGCGCACCTACGGCCGGTTTTGAGCCTGAGTCGCTGATATGGTCCTTACAGCGGGTCTCAAAACTCCTTCCTTTCTGGCCTACGTACTCGGCATCACAATCATCACAGGCGATACTATATACCCCCGACGACTTGAAACTATTCCAGCCTCCTTGTGCCCGAACTTCTGCCCATTGTTTTTAGGAACATAAAAGGCCGGATTTATTCCCTTAGATCTTAAGCATTTGCCGATTCTGCTTTAAATGTTACCATAGAAATGTATCCTGTGGAGTTTACGCCCAGTAGCTAATCCGCTATTTGCTGCCTGTAGGTTAGTGAACGTTCCGGGTGTGATTGGTATGCGAGCAGTTTTATGTTTCATGTTTATCTTCCATAATACACCCCTGTTAATCTTTCCAACGAAATCCGCGTCTTATCCATTCGAAAAGGCGATAAACTGTGTTACTTTATATTCCCGATCCATGGCTTCTTGAGATAATGGGACCGTATGCATCCTGTGTAGTAAATCCCTGAATGTGGCCTTCTTTAATTGCAAAGGATGCTTAGACGATCTATGTATCGCGACGTCAGAAGTGGTGGGCTTTCTGAAAATATCAAAATTAACCGAGTTCCCATTTATTTTGACCAATAGATCTAAGAAGGGAAGGCTGGCATTAATGCTCTGTTACATAGGAAATTGGATTCTCTCGTGTATTTTGTTTAGTTCACCTAGGAAAGCATTACAATCCTGGAAAGAACCGTTATACAGTAAAATTATGTCATCCACATATCTAGCCCAACAAATTATCCTTTCAGAGTACCTGCTTAAGTCGACCATCATATTATGCTCAAAAAACGTTATAAAAATGTTGGTAAGGCAATAAGACAGCCCTGTTTTTGGATGTATGTACTATCCCCAAATTTAAAATAGTTATACCTTAATACCAATTTGAGAAGCTGCAATACCTCTTCTATCTCCTCTAATACTGTGCCACTATTTTTCTTTAAATTTTTCCTAATTATTTCGTGTAGCACCTCTGTTTGAGGTGCAGAAATTTACCGGATGCTTGAAGTTCCTATTCAAATATTCAGCCAAATGTTTCTCAAGTTGAACACCTGGGCCATTCCTGGAGTTAGCGATGGGTCGGACAGGCAAACCTTCCTTATGGAGATTTATTACACCACGAAGTCTAGGAGCCGATTTGTTCATCGGAATAATTGGCGCCCTATTAAAAAGTCTGAGAAAGATACTTGTATTCCTAGTCAGCTTTTCAATACTCGCTACGTATTTAGCAGTTGGTCATACCTACTTTTCTCGATGTGCCGGCCGGTGTGGCCGTGCGGTTCTAGGCGCTTCAGTCTGGAACCGAATGACCGCTACGGTCGCAGGTTCGAATCCTGCCTCGGGCATGGATGTGTTTGATGTCCTTAGGTTAGTTAGGTTTAAGTAGTTCTAGGGGACTGATGACCATAGATGTTAAGTCCCATAGTGCTCAGAGCCATTTGAACCATTTTTCTCGATGTGTTTGTTGACAATAAAATGCTCGACCTTTTCAACGTACTGCTCCTTCGAAATAACTACGACCGATTTAGACTTATCTACTTGCACTATAATCGCACCATTATCCGGGAGCTTTTCATTGATCCTACGTACTGTAATATTCTCCTCAGACCCTATAAGAAAACTGCGGCTAGGATGACCTAAGCTGTTAGAGCAATTCTACACTATTTTTTTTTTTTTTGCCCCTATAGTCACTTCATTACGCTGAGTCGTCGTCATCAGTTTTCCATCCATCCAACCGATCCCGTTGCTGCTGCGATATTTTGTGTGGTGTATTATAGGATCAACCCTTATCCAATAACCGTTTCTCTTTCCGATCGAAGACAATGTCGGTTAAGTTACACGTCTTTGGAAAAAATTTGAAATCACATTTAGTGGCTGGAGGATTAGGACCCCCGTTGCTTCAAATTTTGAAGGTTCTGCAATTTTTTATCCTGATTTTCAGTGCGACTTTGCTTAAACGAATTCAGGTACTTATTGATGTGATCCGAGACCCATTGGAACTGTTGTCTCTTTAACATGCTAGCTGAGCATAGATGGGCGATATATAGCTCCTTATTTACGGAGGCCTTTTTAATACACAAGGAACGACTCTCATTGCGCAGGCAAAATAACATAATATTTCTTAAGTATTTTCCAGTGTCATGAGCATTTTTTCGAAACAAACCCCAAACATAATTTGGAATCAGAATGAGATTTTCACTCTGCAGCGGAGTGTGCGCTGACATAAAACTTCCTGGCAGATTAAAACTGTGTGCCCGACCGAGACTCTAACTCGGGACCTTTGCCTTTCGCGGGCAAGTGCTGTACCAACTGAGCTACCGAAGCGCGACTCACGCCCGGTACTCACAGCTTCACTTCTGCCACTATCTCGTCTCCTACCTTCCAAACTTTACAGAAGCTCGTGCTTCGGTAGCTCAGATGGTAGAGCACTTGCCAGCGAAAGGTAAAGGTCCCGTGTTCGAGTCTCGGTCGGGCACACAGTTTTAATCTGACAGGAAGTTTCATAATTTGGAATGACCTTTGCTGCTAAACACTGTGTGTTAAATTGGATATTGGCACATATCCTAACTATAGACTTCCTTAAATTAAACAGTCTATAAAAGCCCCGCTTAACTGTGCTAGGCAGTCTGTAACTTGTTGTTTTGTAGGGCGGGCAACCACAGCCAAACCTCGACATTTTTTCAAAGAAAACTCTACTCTGCCTGTATGAATGATTTTTATTAAATCTGCGACCGGTTTCTCACCACTTATCGGTGCATCCTCAGGCAATCTGTAGAAAAAATAATTTAATAAGAGCTCATATAAACTATTCGATCCCTCAATTCTGAGGTATAAATTAAACTTTTAAATAGCCAGTTTTTTGAATGAAACAAAGTACTCACATGCTCTATTTATAAAGTAGTGTATGTTCTGTTATGTTTACATGGCCCTAATTCCGCTGTTATTTTGTTGACATGCAGCCTTTACAACGTTGGAAAAATCGATGAACGAACAGGTGATTGTAAAAATTTATAATTTCTAGTTTCTTGAAATCACACAAAAGGAGGCGTTAACATTGTCGACAAACTTTGTGGGTCTTTCAGCGTTGCGAGAAACACAATGCGATGGACCTGGTGGGATTTTTCGATAGTGAACGTACATTCATTTATAATGTGGAAAGGAGACACCAGCAATAATCTCAAGAGAAGAAAATATCTCAGATATTTTCGAACGAACTTGTGCAGGAACATGTAAAAAGGAGAAGTACTAATGTAACTGGAAACCTTCCTACAAATGTTTTAAATGTGTTGCACACAGAAGATGAATACCAACAGCAGCAAGGAAGAGGAGAAGCGGACCTACCTCAGGAGTCTCTGAAGAAAAGATGTGGGCCATGTTTAGATAGTAAGAAAACGCGAATCAACCGTTTCAGATGTGAAATATTTGGACAGTTTATTTGTTTACAGCATTCAAGAAAGGTTTGCAATCATTGTATTTCAGCTTCTAAGTAATCACCCGTTTCAAATGTGAGATATATAGACGGAATGTTTTGTTTACCTCATTCAAGAAATGTTTGCATCGATTGTATTTCAACTTCTAAAAAACTTTAGTATATTGAGAAACCAAAATTTCAGGCATAATCCTGTGTAAATTTGACATTCGTACACCAAAATTAAGTATCAGTACCCCGAAAAGCTGTGGGAAGAAAATGTGTGTTTTGAAACATAACTTTATTTTTAAATAATTTTTTACCTTGCGTTTGTTTGTATAACCCATGAATAATACCTAATATTACTTCTATAATAAAAATATAGCGGTTAAAAAGATAAAGTTTACTAACAACAGGTGGTACCTGCGAGATAGGCGCGACCGCCCTTGTCCGACTAGAAGACGCGCCTATCGGAACGTCAACAAGGGGGTTTCGTTATCTTTCTTGCTGTTGTTTTAAGTACGTCAGGAGGGCATTTAAACTACACTCATGCTCATAAATTAAGGATAATTGCAGAATGTAGTGCCACACAACGTGGCACTACACAAAACTGGCGCTAATAGCATAGGCATATAGGGAACACACACGACACAGATCTGTAAGTCCACGGTATTGGTGATAAGTTGAGAAAACCGTCAAGAAACACATGTGCTACAAAACGCCACTGTTTCCTGCGCATGTACACCGACATCAATATGGGATATGATCACCGTGTACACGTACACAGGCCGCACAACGGGTCGGCATACTCTGGATCAAGTGGTCGAGCAGCTGCTGGGGTATTGCCTCCTATTCTTACAGCAGTGCCTGTCGGAGCTCCTGAAGTGTCGTAGGGGTTTGAAGACGTGCATCCCAGACGTGTTCGATGGGGTTTAGATCTGGAGAACAGGCAGGCCACTCCATTCGCCTGATATCTTCTGTTTCAAGGTACTCCTCCACGATGTCAGCTCGGTGGGGCCGTGCATTGTCATCGATCAGGGGGAAGGTGGGACCCACTGCACCCCTGAAAAGGCGGACATACTGGTGCCAAAAGACGTCCAATACTGCTGACCTTTTACATTTCCTCTGTCAAAGATATGCAGGGGTGTACGTGCACTAATCATCACCCCACCACACACCACAAACAGCGACCCCCATACAGGTCCCTTTCAAGAACATTAAGGGGCTGGTATCTGGTTCCTGGTTCACGCCAGATGAAAACCCGGCGAGAATCACTGTTCAGACTATACCTGGACTCTTTTGTGAACATAACCTGGGACCACTGTCCCAATGACCATGTACTGTGTTCATCACACCAGACTTTACGGGCTCTCCTGTGACCAGGTCTCTGGGCGAATAAACCATACCTGTTCAGTCGTCTGTAGACTGTGTGTCTGGAGACAACTGTTCCAGTGGCTGCAGTAAGGTCTCGAGCAAGGCTACCTGCAGTACTCCGTGGCCGTCTGCGGACACTGATGGTGAAATATCGGTCTTCTTGTAGTGTTGTACACTGTGGACGTCCCGTACTGTAGCGCCTGGACACGTTTCCTGTCTGCTGGAATCGTTGCCATAATCTTCAGATCACACTTTGTGGCACACGGAGGGCCCGTGCTACGACCTTCTGTGTTTGACCAGCCTCCAGTCGCCCTAGTATTCTACACCTCATAACGTCATCAATATGTGTTCTTTGAGCCATTTTCAACCCACAGTCACCATTAGCACGTCTGAACACGTCTGCACACTTACTCGTTGCACTGTACTCAGACACGCAGCGACACACCTCTGCGTATGTGGACTGCTGCCAACGCCACCGTGCGACGACCGCAGGTCAAATGCACCGCATGGTCATACCCCGAGGTGATTTAAACCAGAAAACTGCCCACCAGAGCGTTGTTTCACCATGTATCTGCATTATCCTTAATTTATGAGCATGAGTGTATGACAAATTGCATCTCCCATTTATTTTCTTTCTCATTATATATAAATTTTAACAAAAATTGTATACTAACTCTGCGCTGTTTTGTTTTCTTCCTTGTAGTCGGTTATACCATAACACGAACCAGTGAAGTTACATTTATGGTTTATCGGCTTACGATCAGAATACCACTATGGCATCTGAATCGTCCGAAACTTTGCAATCCTTTTGCAGATTAAAACTATGAAAAATACCGTCGCAAAAGCTACTATCCTCATAGACCTAGCAGTAGGAGAGGTCTTCCAAACGATTTACTCATTTATTTTAACCGACTTTAATTCCAAATCCAGATCTGGACAGAAAGGTGTGGGGGGCGGGGAGAGAATGGAAAGGAGGCGATAGACAGAGAGAAGGGGGAGGAGTATGAGGAGGAGGAGGAGGAGGAGGAGGAGGAGAGAGATAGGGGAGGAAGAGCTGGACAGAGAGAGGTGGTGAGGAGGAGATGGACAGAGAAAGAGGAGAAGGAAATCAAGACGTACATCCAACTCCCATACATATTTATTAACAGCAAAGCACTGGCGGGTTAGCTAGTCTTGTGTAAACTGACGCAGTTATTCAACAAGTGAGCTAGAATTGCATCGCGGACGGACAACAAAGTGGAGCATAAGTTGAAGCATAAGACTGACAAATGCGAGAGGTTGTGGGAAAATCGGTAGTACATGAAATAAAATGTCAAGATTAAGAGATGAAGTATGTGGGCCAGACAGGAAGAAACACCAAAATAAGATTTTAAGAGAGTAATAATAAGGGGAATGATTCATCGGCAGTAAACAAAGGGCCGTCAGATTGAACAGCATTCGTTAGGAATCATCACAAGCAGCAGATTGCGTTCTCATGAGAAACAACCACCAACGTAATCCCCTCGGCAGTCGTTAAGGATCAATGTGTCCTGTTGGTTGTTCTCAATAGATGCAAACTGTGTAACACGGCTGCAGTGTTAGTTTTAGGATTTGCTACGACTTGGCACATCAGCATTTAAAGATTGTACTGTCAACAGCAACGTCGTTGGGGGCTATGATTTTTACGTAACATGGTAGTACAATGTTTCGTAGGTGAGGACAGTTGACTTAATAAACAGCGCTTTGTGAGAGAGCGTTACGCACCAACATGAGATGTAAAAAGTAGAGTCTTACATGTTTGACAATGCATGTTCGCTGCTTGCTTCTTATATTTGTCTGTACCTGATGAATATTAACTTTAAAGTAAGGTATACCATGGGGCAGTATAAATAGATTTACATTATATCTATGTTAGTTTGTGCAGTGATGCGAAGCAATGATTTGTGTTTCCTTGTTTTATAGCACTTGATAATGGGCTATTGTAGTCCTGAAATATGCTATATTTGATAAATCGCACATTTTCCACAACTTGTGCGAAACAGTTTCAGTCATGTTTTGTGCTGTCAACAGAAGTGGTTACGAAATTTCAGATTTTCTTTTCACAGACATTATTATGGATGAAACCACATTGATGTTCACCAATTCGAGGAACGGGTTGTCCCACCCCAGTTGGTACCATAACATTCTGCTGGGTTTGTGATTAACCGGTAGGACAGAAATGCTCCTGGAGTTATTCACTTTGGTTTTATCACCTGATTTGTACAGTGGGTGAATCAATGCTGTCTTACAATCTCCAGAAACCTTTTCCGTTAACCAAATATTTTGGACGATTTCGGTTAGCTTGTCTAGAAATTTGTAATTCGAATGTTTCCAGAGTTCTGCAGTTATCCAATGTTCCTCAAAGCTTTATTGTTTTTGAGGGATTCGATGATTTCTATGACTTCTTCTTTCGTTGGTAGATGCGACTTCAGGTATTGGGGTGATATTTCTTTACAGTTAAATCTTGATTTGGTACATTCTTAATTTAGAATACTTTGCTAAAATGTCACAGTTTTCTTGTTTATTATGTGCTGTTTTCCCATGCTAGCCTTTGGAACAAAGATTTGGAGGAGAATACTTACTTCAGTTGCTGTTCAAAGTCCTACTGAAATTTCTAGGATTGTTAATTTTGAAGTCGTGGTACTTTTGTTGTAACTGTTTTTATCGTAATTACTATTAATATTCCTGATATTGCACGCTTCTATCTTCATTTATGTTACATACCCATTTAGGCATCTACATCTATGTTCCACAAGCCATCTACGGTGAGTGGCGGAGGGTATTCTTGGTACCATACTCCTGGTACCACTATCTCATCCACCTTCCCTGGTTCATTCGCTAATGCGGCGCGAGAAAAAAAAATTGTCGATAGTTCTCTGTGTGAGTTCTAATTGCCCTGGTTTACTCGTTGTGGTCATTTCAAGAAACATACGTGGTAAGAAGTAATACACTGGGGTGCAAAAATTATGGACAAAAGCAACTTTCGCATGATGTTTCGCTGCCAAGTAACACGTAACATAGCTTGATGATATACAGGACATAAAATACCGTCAGGCCTGCGATCATTTTTATGCTAATTTTTAAGAGAGGAATATCTGCTGCCACATCTGAAATTACGCCTTGACCAATCTCACCCACTGCACACATAAAGAAGAGGCCATGAATGAAGGGAAGAGAAACAGGTCCTTCAGCAGTGTTAATGAGATCTCTTGAAGTATCGACGACAGCAACAAGTAAACTGGAGACAAAGAAGCAGAGGCCACCAAAGCTTAGGAACCAAAAATCGTCTTATTCTGAGGATGATGTTTTTATTGTGAGAGATGATTTGCCCACACTTAGCAAAGTATACCCACGAATGAAGATGGCAATTGTCTCATTTGCTCAGATAAATGTTTGCAGAATGAGGCAGGAGAATAGTGGGTGATGTGACGAATGTGCGAAATGTGAGCCACACTGAAAGTGCACATTGCGGTAATGGACGATTTCTGTGTGACTTCTGAAAATGAAATTACTTAGAGCAATGGTATATTTCGTGGTTTTTTTCAATCGTGTTACGTTTTATAGCGTTTCCTTTGACAGCGAATTATTACGTTTTCTATTCTTTGTTTCAACTTTAACAAACTTGAAATGAATGGAGTATTCCATATTTGTACCCCATAATCTGAAGTGCCAAAAATGTCAAACTTTGTGTTAAGCCTAATTTAGAAATGTCCCTAATGTAGTATGTATTAGAAAATATAGGAATCATTAAAATAAGTCCCAAAGCATGTCCTACAGATATTTTGTTTGCTCAATGTGAAAAACTGAGAAATGTATGAAGAAAATGGTATTCCGTATTTGTACCACTTCCTCTACTGAAACTGGGACTTGCTCAATTTGTATACCTGCAAATAACATTTCCAGAATCTTAAATAGAGGCTTCTCTATTTTGTTTCGAATGAAGTAGTTTTCACTATACGATTAACATTTTACAATGACTGACCAAAGTCGTAGGTTTTTTGTCTGAAGAAGAAGTTGCAACAGTGAAAATAATTAGTTAAAAAGTTTTCTGTTGCTGTCTTCCTCCGCCCCAAACTGGTCACATCTGCCCCCAAATATGATTTCACAGTGTAATGTCACAGACAAAGGTCCTTCCCAAGAAGCGGGATGAACGATATCATCTTCGAACAGTCCTCTTGTGTGAACAACACGTTGACTGCATATAGCACGGAAAGAAATGCACAGGTCGTCATTACAGCCTGAAAGCACACATGCGACTGAACACTACAGCTTGGATAGGCAGCAACACGAGAGAGCTCTGCATACCATGGCGTGAGGTCACAAGGTCGGGTGTGGCACATCCTAGCTCATCGCTGCCAAACTCCTAAATGTATCACTTATTTCCTGGAGATTGGAAAAAGGTAAGGCCTTCCTTCCAGCGGAAATACCCGATTTAGATATGTTACAACCTCATCCCCTTCAAAATACTCTTCATTACAACTAACACATTTGTTCCAATGATGCGTCCACTGTTCAAAACATTTTTCATCTTTAGAAATAGCTGACAGCTCCTCCCTCATTTCGTCCTTGACTTCTTCAATATCGTGAAATCGGTGTCCTTTCATGCCCCCTTTCATGTGTGGTAATAAGAAAAAGTTGCGCGGAGCTAGGTCAAGTGAGTAAGGTGCTTCTGGCAGCGGAACCATGCCAATTTTGGCCAAAAAATGTCTAACAGAGATGGCTGTGTGTGCATTACCAGAACCAGTCTCGTGTCTGACACAAATTGGGTCTTTTTCGACAAACACTGTTGCACAGTCTTCTTAAACCTTCCAAATAAAAAGTTTGATTGATGGCCTGACCTGGGGGTTCAAATGGTTCAAATGGCTCTGGGCGCTATGGGACTTAACATCTGAGGTCATCAGTCCCCTAGAACTTAGAACTACTTCAACCTACGGACATCACACACACCCATGCCCAAGGCAGGATTCGAACCTGCGACCGTAGCAGCCACGTGGTTCCGGACTGAAGCGCCTAGAACCGCTCTGACCTGGGGGAACAAACTCTGAATGAGCTATTCCTTTGGCGTCAAAAACGCAAAGCAGCATTGTTTTGATGTTTGATCTGAGTTGACGACAGTTTTTTGGATGGTATGACGACGAAATTTTCCATTGGCTTGACTGCTGCTTTGTTTCGGGGTCGTAACCATAGCGCCATGACTCAACACCAGTAATGACCTCTGACAGAAAATTTGGATCAGTTTCGAGCTGGTGTTTCAAAGCACTACATGTTCTAACTCGACATTCCTTTTGATTGTCAGTCAGAACCCGAGGAACAAATTTGGCAGCTACACTTTTTGTTATGGCGTGAAGTTAAGCGCCAGCACGCTAGTCGGGAACGACAGGGAAGAGAAGTCTTTGTGAAGAAGTCAGCTAAACGCACATTGACTGGACCTCACTCCAGGACAACAATGCCACAGCAGTGGCCCGTATGTGAAGGGAACATAACTGCTGCGACCGACTGGTGTCCGCCCAGTCCAATAGCAGCTTCAAAATAAGCGAGTTCGATAGCAGCGTCAGCTCTAGTCACTTCGCTTGTACTCTCTATGTAGTGCAAACTTGGGATTGTCTATGCTGAAGAAGATTGGTTATTTTGTATGTAGCCCTTTGCTTGCGACACATCTGTGTGACTACCAGAGTTAAGTATTGTAATTATCTTATTGTAATAAAACTCATTAATACAACTTATTTGACTGTTTGTTAGCGGACCGAGTATGCAGGCTTCTTAGACACTACGCTTTTCATCCCCAAAACTTCCGTTAAAATTGGCTGAACCGAGCTCCGAGATAACCCACTGATTTCTGAAAGTTGATCAATTGTCTGTCGACGTCCGTGAGCACAAGCTCTCGAATTTTTTCAATGTTTTCGTCGATTCTGGCAGTTGATGGACGTCCAGAACGAGGTTTGGCATCAATCAACATGTCGCCATTTTTAAATCGAGCAAACCACATGTATCCTTGAGTTTTGCCATCGTGTCATCTTGGTAAGCTGTTTTTAACATATAAGCAGTTCCAGCAGCATGTTTACCAAGTAGAAAACAAATTTTCACAGCAGCATGTTGTTCACTTAAACTTGCCATCATAGAAAACGAAACAAGAACAAAACAGCGCCAGCTAACACAGTCACTGCAGACGAACACACCCAACCAGGTCGACAACGCAGGTGGCACTGAACTGGTAATGAGTTGCGCTTTAGACGCCTAGCGTCAGAAATGCGTACTGTACAAGCTCCGCCCATAGCAATATTATCCCGGGTTTTTTGGGTAACCTCTAGTAGACAGCTCTTAAATGTGTAAAACGCAAAGTATTTACAAAGCCAGAAAAAACGCAACATCGTGTTCAAAAATAAACGGTAAAAAATACCGGAAATTGCTTGTCGCGGTTTCAAGTGCGCATCCGTTGGTCTCGTTCTAAAATCGGTCACAAGATTGAAGCACCGACCAGGAAACGTGTTTCCAACTACACTCTCCTCCGCGTGGAACACTCTCCGCTATTGAGGGACGTGGACAACAGGGTATTTAACACTAAGGAACAGCTGTATACTTCTAAATACACATCTGATTACTACCTTCATTGTTATAAGAATTGCATAAACAGAATGTTCCCCGTGGAGTTATTCTTATACCTCTTTTGAACTAGATCATTGCGATCAACAATGCTCGACGCGGCAATGGAAACTTGAAATATACTTTTCTCTGTTTATGTGTAGACAGCATGAATGGAAATTTAGAAACAAGCTAATCTTCCATTTCTGAAATGTTGCACGTTGTAATATGGCTTCGATATTTCTGTTGTCTCTGTCTGGCCATACTGAAATGTTGTTTATAAGTCCATGAAACACGGCAACTGATCATTTTCGTCCCGTCGTCAAAGATTTTACTGCCTGAATGCAAATTGGTTTTTCCACTGTGATCGTGCTAACGTTTTTAAACTTAGAAGATTGATTTGATAAGCTGCAGGACTAGCCTACGTATCTCATCATATCTGGACTCCATATGTACGGGACTTTAATGCTTGTAAAACAATTCTATATGTACTACATGTAAATGAAAACATTTCTAGTCAGTTACCCTTCGCCACCATCTCTCATGAAGCTTCAGCAATTTCTTGGCGAGATCCGCTTAGAGTTCGAGTGACCGTCTTCCAGAATTGTCGTACGGCAATCCCCTGCGGCGTTTACACTATCTGGAACACAGTATGCGGTCCCTCACCTCAGGGGAACGGTGATATGCTACACTATGAGATTAAAAATATCCGGACACCTGGTTCAAAATGACTTACAAGTTCGTGACGCCATCCATCGGTAACGCTGGAATTCAATACGGTGTTGACCCACCCTTAGCCTTCATGACAGCTTCCACTCTCGCAGGCATACGTTCAGTCAGGTGCTGGAAGGTTTCTTGGGGAATGGCAGCCCATTCTTCACGGAGTGCTGCACTGAGGAGAGGTATCGGTGTCGGTCGGTGAGGCCTGGCACGAAGTCGGCGTTCCAAAACATCCCAGAGGTGTTCTATAGGGTTCCAGTCAGGACTCTGTGCAGGCCAGTCCATTAGAGGGATGTTATTGTCGTGTAACGACTACGCCACAGACTGTACATTATGAGCAAGTGCTCGATCGTGTTGAAAGATGCAGTCGCCATCCCCGAATTGCTCTTCAACAGTGGGAAGCAAGAAGGTGCTTAAAACATCAATGTATACCTGTGTTGTGATAGTGCCACGAAAAACAACAAGGGGTGCAAGCCCCCTCCATGACAAATTCGATCACACCATAACACCACCGCCTTCCAATTTTACTGTTGGCACTACCCATGCTGGCAGATGACGTTCACCAGGCATTCGCCATAACCACACATTCCCATTGGATCGCCACATTGTGTACCGCAATCCGTCACTCCACACAACGTTTTTCCACTGTTCAATGGTCCAGTGTTTACGCTCCTTACACAAAGCGAGCAGTCATTTGGCATTTTCCGGTTTGATGTGTGGCTTATGAGTAGCCGCTTGACAATGAAATCCAAGTTTTCTCACCTTCTGCCTAACTGTCGTAGTACTTGCAGTGGATCCTAATGCAGTTTGTAATTCCTGTGTGATGGTCTGGATAGATGTCTGTCTATTACACATTACGGCCCACTTCAGCTGTTGGCAGTCTCTGTCACTCAACAGACCTTTGTGCTGTACGCGTCCCTTCACGTTTCCACTTCACCATTACATCAGAAACAGTAGACCTAGGGATGTTTAGGAGTGTGTAAATCTCGTGTACACACATATGACACAAGTGACACCCAATCACCTGACAACGTTCCAAGTCTGATAATACCGTGGAGCGTCCCTTTCTACTCTCTCACGATGTCTAATGACTACTGAGCTCTCTGATACGGAGTACCTGGCAGTAGGTGGCAGCACAATGCACTTAATATGAAAAACGTATCTCTCTGGAGGTGTCCGGATACTTTTGATCACATAGTGTATTATGTTTAATCTTTGTTGTCGTGTCATTGCAACATTAAAGAAGACGACGAAGAATGCGTTATTTTTAAATGAAATAAACTATGTGGCAAAAGTATCCAGACATTCCTATGTAATGGGGAATTGACCACATGATGTTATGAGATGCATATTCAACAGTATAAAATGAGTCAGGGGCTATTCTGTTGTCATTAGAGAAGTGGTGACAGCAGAATGTGTCTGTCAGGAGAGTTCAGCGACTTGTCATTAGATGTCGCCTGAGTAACAAGCCCATCAGGGACATATCAATCCGACCGCTACGGTCGCAGGTTCGAATCCTGCCTCGGGCATGAATGTGTGTGATGTCCTTACCTTAGTTAGGTTTAAGTAGTTCTAGTTCTAGGTGACTGATGACCTCAGCTGTTAAGTCCCATTGTGCTCAGAGCAGTTTGAACCATATGACAGTTCAAGCCCTCTAAAGCTGCACGAGTCGAATGTTGGTGATGTGATTATCGAGTGTAAACCCTGAGGGTTAACCACGGCTGCATCAAGATCAGGAGCCCTTCTGTACTGACGGTCCTGGGCACTTGCACAGTGAGAAGGGTAGTTTCACAAAATCACATTAAAGCAGGAGGAGTCACTCGTGAGTCCCAAAGTGCTAGCAGCAGTCTAGCTACCACGGTGACTGTGGGTGCTGAGTTCAAAAGAACGTGGTACAATGACCTAGCAGATCCTCATAAGCCACTCATTTCTGTACCCAGTACTAGGCGACACTTGAGGTGATGTAAAGAGCAACGCCACTGGGCAGTGGATGACTGGAATTGACCAATTTGGAGTGATGAGAGACTTTATACTTTGTGTTAATCCATTGGAATGGTTTCAGTTTGACAAATGCGTGAGGAACGTCGTCTGGCATAGTATGCAGTGCCAACAGTGAACTACAGATATGGGGGTGGTTTTCGTGGTTAGGTGGTTGTCCCCAAATTGAGCTTAAGGAAACATTAAATGCGGAAGCTAATGAACACGTTTTACAACACTGTGTACTGCGTACAGTAGAGGAACAGGTTGGGGATGATAGTACCACCGTGAGAATGAACCTTGTCATACTGCAGCATCTGTGAGGTGATAGCTCATTGACAATAACATTCCTGAAATGGGCTAGTCTGCCCACAGCCACAGTCCAAGACTAATGGAAAAGTTTGTGTTGAGTCATACATTTACTTCCAAGTACCAACGTCCAACATCAAAACCTTCTCTGGTTTGGGCTCCTGGGGAAGAATGGGCTAACATTTCTCTACAGACACTCAGACACCACACTGAAACTGTTCCCAGAACATTGCAAGCATTCATAAAAGATGCTCACACCCGATATTAATGGCCTCTAATGGATGTTTCTGATCAGGTAATTTATAAAGCTAGGGAAAAATCTGTACACACCCAAATGAAAACAGCATTACGTATTACGTGAACACAAGTATATAGGGCCTTTTAGCGCAATGATTATGCACAGCAGATCATTAAGATATCTGCTCTCTGAAGAGACTGGCCACTTCCAACACAGAAATGGAAGGTAAACATACACAAACCAATGTATATGACCGTTTGTCACACTGCCATGTCAGTCACTCATGACTTAAACTACTATTTTAGAAATGCTAGTGTCATCCACATGTGAGTGACAGAAAAAGTATGAGCCTTTCTGATGGTTTTAGGGTGGAAAACTGGTACCCTATGGTGATCGAGCATGTGTTCTCTTAGATTCAAACCACGCAAAGACATCAACGAGAGGTCACTATCACTTAAAACCACTGTAGCACGATTCTCAGCTTTTGAAGGAAATAAAATGAGGGTTTAACATCCCATCAACATTATATTATTAGAGACGGATCTCATGTTCTGACCATTTGAGCGATAGGGAAGGAAATTAGCTGTGTCCTTTCAAAGCCTGGAGCCATTTAGGGTAATCACGGAATATCTAAATCTGGACGGCTACACACAAATTCGAACCTATACCCTCTCGAATGCGGGACCACTGTTCTAACCACAGCGCCACCTCGCTTGGTGGGCATGTGACACGGGTAGTTACCCTGTTCGAAAATGCCATTACCATTGGGAATGACATCAAGATTGTGATACGAGTGGTGCACAATAACGTTAATTTAGTTCACAGCTGTCAGCGTGTCCTCGATCTCTACCAGAGGTGCCATGGAAAGCTATACTGTGTCCACTGTACTGCGTGTACTACTGGTGGACGAGTGTGCCAGCACTACCAACAGAGACGTCCAGTTGAATAGAGAGGTGTTTTGTCATCCATCGGTCACCTCCAGTCAGATGTCTGCACGTTCCAACATTGCAGGACTCGCAACCATATGCAACCGGCCAGCATGTGAAATATCGGATAGCTTTGCACGAACTTGTTGCAATGATGACAGGCGCCTCACCCAGCGACTTACCGTGCTTACATTCGCTGCCAGGTCTCCGTAGACATTCTGCAAGCGTCTATGAATATCTGCAATGCTCCGCTTGGAACGCGCCCTCCATTCCAAGGGAAATTTTTAAGGCTATGTATAGTGCTGCCACCTAATGGAACATCATCGAACTACTGAGGCTAAAGCTGGAAACCCCACGATGTCCAACAAAGACCTACGCATTTTTTCAATCGAAATTTGCCGCCCCTCATGTGTATAATACTTACTACCCCCGCCAGCCTGCGTCCATGGAATAGTGCATGGTTCACCTGGATGACAGCATGTACAATCACGACCATTGACCTGGTGTAACAAGAAACGTGATTCCATTATTTTTACAATCAGGTGACACGGTTCCATTGATGTATGGTCCAAACTCTATGATCCTGTGTCAATCTCTATGATCCTGTGCCAACTGGAGTTTTAACTGATGATATAGTTGGTTCAACATGGGAATGGGGTGGGAGCCATCTACTGCGGACACCCATGTTCAACAGTGTGGACTGAACGGTGTGCTCCGAAACACCTGTGTTTGCGTCAGCATTGTAATCTGTCATTGAACCTGCCACACATCACCGCCTGTCTTTTCTACAGAGGGGGCAACAAGCCACAAACCTTTGTATTCTGTGATGACGCGTGACGATGTAATATAACGTGGCAAGAAATGATTTAGTGTGGTGAAGTTTGGGACGTGTATCGTTGCTTAACACAAGAAAACAGAATACCACGTCATATTACAGATATCCTCCACCAAATAAATAATACGGATCTTGTGTAATCCGGAGTGCTGCTTCTTAACGTTCCTGTAGTACTTGATGTTACTGCATCGCCACTCAGGAATCGTGTAATGGTAGAAATAAGCTCCAGAAATACGTGCTCACAAAGAATTTTTTTTCGCACGCTAGATGTTCGGCGGCGAACTACATATAAAACTGACTTACCACTGTCTCATGACTAACGTCAAACTCAACTCCAACTCACAGTATGATGACGTACAAATCGCCTGTATTTATATGATTTTAAACAATTACTGACATTGTTACACAATAAATGTTTAGGTTTAACAATTAAAACTTTTACATACATCTTCCCAAATTACATTGAAATTTACATGAAATAACTTTGAATAATTTCATACAAAGACAGGAAAAAAACTGTTTCTATGAAGATTATAAATTACCTGTTTTACCATTACAACAATATATTTCGTTAATTTGCATATATCACTTTACTTACTAACTTAATCATCCTATCATTTTCAAGTGAACAGAGGGATTAGTTTTATTGAATGTAAGACCGAGATTTAATTAACTAAATTTTGTACGAGTAAAGCTTTACATTTCTGTGTAGTCGTAATTACAATTCCATTAACTAACACCAATTAAAACATTAGTATGCTTAATTCTGACTGAACCGTTTCATGTCATGTTTCTATTATGGATACAATTTGGTGTTTTAGTTTGAGAACATAAAAATAGCTGTCTTTCGATGACTAGAAATATTTGAACTTTAACCATTAATTACTCCATAATTACAATAGTAATATTATTCCTACCATGTGCCTGAAGTTTCTATAATGTACAAATCGTGATGGTACATCAACTTTTAATCCAACATGTTTCCTTCATTCTGCATTTCGGTGAGGCACAATCGTAAACAATGTCAAAAGAATAGCTTAAATCAATGCAAATTGTTAATTTGCTTCAAAAGAAAATCTTTAGTATATTCGATTCCACACAACCACAAAAGACAAAATCAAAGTAGCACACTGATATTACACATATGCCCTCTTCGGGAGAGTGGGGATGAGACTAGTAAAAGGATATAGTGTCCGGAAGGGTTGTGGTATTACAATGGCCAACGCCATGTCACCTACTTGTGATTTCTCTGTCCTTCAAACACTTTCCACAGCACCTCACGTTCAGCACCCGTGGTCTAGGGAAGCGTCTTTGATAATAATCAAAACGTCCTAGATTCCGGGATCGAACCCCGCCACCACTTAAATTTGGAATTAAAATTATCAGCAATGGCGGCTGAAGACTTCCAGAATAAGAAGTCACCCTTACTCAGCCAATGACCTTGTCAAAGAGGGCGGAGAGGTTAGTAAAGGTCGAGAACATTCTCTTGCCTGTGGGGTGAGAAACTGCTTCTAAAGGCGGAAAAATCAGCAATGGTTAATGACATGAGGATGCAGAAGGCAATAGAACCCCCTGCATAAAAGACAAAATGTGTATCCACAGGAAATGAGGCCTGTAATTGAGAAAGTGTCGTGATGATGTCTCCATTGGTAAAAGATTTTGGTATAGTCCCCCATTCGGATCTCCAGGAGGGGACTGCCAATGGGGAGGTGACGATGAGAAAAAGATTGAATAATCAACGAAAGGATAACTTTCTTCGAGTCGGGGTGTAGTATGTCATAAGTTTGATCATGGTAAGGAAGCTGGAAAATCTGAAAAGGAAAATGTTAAGCTTCACAGCAGATGTAGAGAGGGTCAATGAAGTG
This sequence comes from Schistocerca americana, assembly GCF_021461395.2. NCBI lineage: Eukaryota > Metazoa > Arthropoda > Insecta > Orthoptera > Acrididae > Schistocerca > Schistocerca americana. The sequence continues at coordinate 212,015,932 of NC_060127.1, read as the reverse complement.
AAATGGCAGGCAGACAAGAATTTCTGGTCAGTAGAGTATAAGGTAATATCAACAACAGCAGAAAATGGTATAAAGGGAGTAGCATTCGTTATGAATAGGAAGAGTGAATTACTGTGAACAGTTCAGTGTTAGGGTTGTTCTTACCAGAATCGACAGCAAACCAACGCTGACAACAATAGTTCAGGTGTAGGCCTACATGCCGACGTGGCAAGTGAAGATGAAGAGCTAGAGAAAGTATAGGAGGATATTCAATGGGTAATACAATACATAAAGGGAGATGTAAATCAGTCATGGCAGACTGGAAAGCGGCTGTAGGGGAGGAGTTGAAGAAAGGGTAATGGGAGAGTATGGTCTTGGTAGTAAAAACGAGAGAGCAGAAAGACTAATTGAGTTCTGCAATAAATATCACTTAGTAATAGTGAATGCTCTGTTCAAGAGTCACAAGGGAAGGAAGTACACTTGGAAACGGCTGGGAGGTACGGGAAGATTTTAGTTAGATTACGTCACGGTCAGGCAGAGATCCTGAAATCAGATATTCGATTGTAAGGCGTACCCAGGAGCAGATACAGACTCAGATTACAATTTAGTAATGATGAGGAGTAGGTTGAAGCTTAAGAGACTAATCAGGAAGTGCGCAAAGAAGTGGGATACGGAAGTACTAAGAAATGATGAGGCTGTAATGAGTAGCTCAGTAGGCAGTACAGCTGAAGAGGTACGGACATCTCTAAAGAGGACAATCACAGAAGTTGGAAAGAGCACCACAAGTACAAGGAAGACCACTTTGAAGAAACAATGGGTAACAGATGAAATACTTCAGCTGTTCGAAAAAAGGAAGAAGTACAAAAATGTTCAGGGAAATTAAGGAAGACAGAAATATAGGTCGTTTAGGAACGAAATAAATAGGAAGTGCAGGGAAGCTAAGGGAAAACGGCTGCATGAAAAATGAGAAGAGATGGAAAAATAAATGATTGTTGGAAGGACGAATTTTGAACATTGGAAAGTCACCATCGGTGAAATTGAAAGCAAGGGTGGTAACATAAGAATGTAACGGGAATTCCACTGTTAAATGCAGAGAGCGAATAGGTGGAAAGAGTGTGCTGAGGGCATCTATGAGTCGGAAGGCTTATCTGATGTGATGGAAGAAGAAAGATGAGTCGACAGGGAAGAGATGGGTGATCCAGTATTAGAATCAGAATTTAGAAGGACTTTGGAAAAGATCAAGTAAGGCAGAAGGGATAGATATCATTCCATTATAATTTGTAAAATCATTGAAGGAAGTGGCAACTAAACGGCTATTCATGTTGGTGTGTAGAATGTATGAGATGTGTGACATAGCGTCAGACTTCCGGAAAAACATCACGTGCATAATTCCGAACATAGCAAGAGCCGACAAGTGCGAGATTTATCGCACGATCATCTTAACAGCTCATGAATCCAACTTGCTTACAAGATTAATATACAGAAGAATTGAAAAGAAAATTCAGGATCTGTTAGATGACTATCAGTTTGGCTTTAGGAAAGGTAAATTCACCAAAGAGGCAGTTCTGATGTTGCGGTTGGTAATGGAAGCAGAACTGAAGAAAAATCGAGACTCGTTTATAGGACTTGTCGATGTGGAAAAAAGTAATGTCAAATTGTGTAAGATGCTTGAAATTTTGAGAAAAATAGGGGTAAGCTAAAGGGAAAAGTGGGTAATATACAATATGTACGAGAACCAACAAACAAGAAACAATAAGCCGGAAAGACGAAGAACGATGTACTCAGATCAAAAAGGTTATAAGTCACGGATGTAGTCTTTCTCCCCTACTGTTAAATCTATATACAGAAGAAGCAATCACGGAAATAAAAGGTTCAAGAGTGGGATTAAAATTAAAGTGAGAGGAAGTCAATGACAAGATTCGCTGATTAGCTTTCTATTCTCAGTGAAAGTGAAGAAGGACTGCTGACGTTTTAAACGGAATGAACAGTCTAATGAGTACAGAATATGGATTGAGAATAAATCGAAGAAAGACCAAAGTAATGAGTAGTAGCAGAAATGAGAACAGCGAGAAGTTTAACATCGGGAGTGATAGTCACGAAGTAGATGAAGTTAACGAATTGTGTTACATAGGGAGCAAAATAATCTATGACGGACGGAGCAACGAGTACGTAAAAACAGACTAGCACAGGCGATAAAGACATTTCTGGCCAAGGGAACTCGACTAGTATCAAACATAGGTCTTACCTTGAGGAATAAATACTTGAGAAAACACGTTTGGAACATATTATTGCATGGTAGTGAGACGAGTGCTGAAGGAAAACCAGAAGAGAAGAGAAGAGAATAGAAGCATCTGAGATGTGGTGATACAGAAGAATGTTGAAAATTAGGTGAACTGACAAGGTAAGGAATGAGGAAGTTCTCCAAAGAATCGGTGAGAAAAGCAACACACGGAAGACATTGAAAATAAGAAGGGACTGGATGATAGGACATCTGTTAGGACGACAGGGGGTAACTTTTATGGTACTAGAGGGATCTGTAGAGGGCAAAAACTGTAGATGAAGACAGAGATTGGAATACGATCAGAAAATAATTGAGGACGTAGGGTGCAATTGCTACTGTGAGACGAAAAGGTTTTCACAGGAGAAGGAATCGGATCAGAAGACTGAGGACTTAAAAACCGATCAGCTTCTCCATTTCCGATATTGTCGTTCACAGGCGCCAGGTTCCAACAATCTGCCCTACGCAAAGTACCTTATGTCAGTAGATTTTCCACATTTACAGCTTCATATCATAGCTAGAATCATTTCCAATTCGTCTCTACTGTGCATATACAGTTTCAGTACCGAGTCACATGCCGGCATTCAGTCTCGCAGTGGGCTGCATTCATAATGTTTTGGCTCATCAGGATGTGTTAAAATTCGCTATCAGTTTTCTTGTTTCAGGGTGTAACGAAAAGGTATGACCAAACTTTCAGGAAACATTCCTCACAGCTAGGCGAATAAAATATGTTATTTGGACATTGCCAGTGTTGCCAATTGAAAGAAGGTAATTGTGACATTCCTGTACTGGCATCAAGCGTGTAGCATCAACTGTTTAGTGTTCATCACTGACTTATGGTTCAAATGGCTCTGAGCACTATCGGACTTAACTTCTGAGGCCATCAGTCCCCTAGACTTAGAACTACTTAAACCGAACTAACCTAAGGACATCACACACATCCATGCCCGAGGCAGGATTCGAACCTGCGACCATAGCGATCACTGACTTAATTTCCGGTATAGTGCAATGGAGTGGAGAAATAGTCAGATGCTGAATGGATTAGCTGAGGGTAATACCTGAGGCGCTCAACACATGTATTGGGAGGGATTTTCAGAACGACAGTGCCCCAACAGGAGGACGTTAGAAATACGAGGGCAAGCTGGAAGGTAATGCCTCTAAACTTATTCTGTTCTCAATGCCGGTTGAGGTATTAAATGTGATGCATATTACTCTGTCTACTTTCCTTCTTTGCTGACCCAATTTGCAACCCTCTGCCGCCAGAGAGCTCCGATTTATAGCTGTAACATGGCAGCGTGTAACGTAACTGTGTTGCCGCGTGAGAAACCGCGTGCTGCAGTCGAGTTTCTAACTGCAAAAGAGTTCCCCTACATTTGGAGTACCCTATCTATCAGCATAACAATGCCAGGCATAGTGCTGTGTTTCAACACGACTAACTGTTGGAACATTTTACGTCACGGTTCGGGAAATTTCGGCTTCCGTTCGATCTTTTGATTAGCCCGCGACCTAGTTACTGGTGTTGGTACTATGTCCAGGACCAGTCTTAGCGTTCTTGACTACACTATGTGATCAAAAGTATCCGGACACCCCCAAAAACTTACGTTTTCCATATTAAGGCGCATTGTGCTGCCACCTAGTGCGAGGTACTCCATATCAGCGACCTCAGTAGTCATTAGATGTTGTGGGAGAGCAGAGTGGGGCGCTCCGCGCAACTCACGAACGTCGTCAGGCGGTTAGGTGTCACTCGCGTCACACGTCTGTACGAGAGATTTCCACACTCCTAAGCATGCCTAGGTCCACTGTTTCCGATGTGATAGTCAAGTGGAAACGTGAAGGGACACGCACAGCACAAAAGCGTACAGGCCGACCTCGTCTGTTGACTGACAGAGACCGCCGACAGTTGAAGAGGGTCGTAACGCGTAATAGGCAGACATGTATCCAGACCATCACACGGGAATTCCAAACTGCACCAGTATCCACTGCAAGCAGTATGACAGTCAGGCGGGAGATGAGAAAACTTGGATTTAATGGTCGAGCGGCTGCTCATAAACCACAAGTCACGCCGGTAAGTGCCAAACGATGCGTCGTGTGGTGTAAGGAGCGTAAACATTGGACGATTGAACAGTGAAAAAATGTTGTGTGGAGTGACGGATCACGGTTCAGAATGTGGCGATCCGATGGCAGGGTGTGGGTCTGGCGAATGCCCGGTGAACGTCATCTGCCAGCGTGTGTAGTGCCAACAGTAAAATTCGGAGGCGATGGTGTTACAGTGTGGTCATGTTTATCATGTAGAGCCTTGCGCCCCTTGTTATTTTGCGTGTCTCTATCGCATCACAGGCCTACATTGATGTTTGGAGGACCTTCTTGCTTCCCACTGTTGAAGAGCAATTTGGGGATGGCGATGGCATCTTTCAACACGATCGAGCACCTGTACATAATGCTCGGCCTGTGGCATAGTGGTTACACGACAGTAACATCCCTGTAATGGACTAGCCTTTACAGAATCCTAACCTGAATCCTATATGGATGATAATAGCAAAAAGAACTGTGAAATACAGACTAACATCTAGGATGCAGGCCATATGTAAGACTGGAAACTAATGGATAACTAATAGAGTCTAAATTTGAACCTGGCCAACTCTCAAACTTTCGTTCGTCCTGTGGTCTAGTAACATCTGATGGTACTGCCTCCAAGTTGAGTCTTGAAACTTCCTTGCAGATTACAACTGTGAGCCAGATCGAGACTCGAACTCGGGACCTTTGCCTTTCGCCGGCGAGTGCTCTACCATCTGAGCTACCCAAGCACGATGTACGACCCGTCCTTACAGATTCAATTCTCAATGTCTCCGCAATATCCTTTCATCCAGGAGAGCTAGTTCTGTAAGGCTCGCAGAAGAGCTTCTGTGGAGTTTGGAAGGTAGGAGACGAGGTACTGGCAGAACTGAAGCTGTGAGGAGGGTGGTGCGGGGGTGGGGTGGGGGGGGGGAGGAGGGGGTGAGTCGTGCTTAGGTAGCTCAGCGAAAGGCAAAGGTCCTGTTCGAGTCTCGGTGTGGCACACAGTTTTAACCTGCCAGGAAGTTTCGTATCAGTCCGAGCCCAGGTGCAGAGTGAAAATCTCATTCAAGTTGGGTCTTGTATTCTCGCGACAACAATTACAGGCAGTTCACCACGATGTATTTCGTTTGTTGGGCAACGGCCTTGCCGCAGTGGATACACCCGTTCCCGTCAGATCACTGAAGTTAAGCGCTGTTGGACGTGGCCGGCCCTTGGATGGGTGACCATCCAGCCACCACGCGCTGATGCCATTTTTCGGGGTGCACTCAGCCACGTGATGCCAATTGAGGAGCTACTCGACCGAATAGTAGCGGCTTCGGTCAAGAATACCATCATAACGGCCGGGAGAGCGGTGTGCTGACCCCACGCCCCTCCTATCCGCATCCTCCTCTGAGGATGACACGGTGGTCGGATGGTCCCGGTAGCCCACTCGTGGCCTGAAGACGGAGTGCTTTTTATTTCGTTCGTTGGTCATTTAGTTCTTGATTACTTTTCTCCCTCATTTCATCTTAATGCTGCATCTTCTTTTCGAACTGATTATTAAATCTTTCACGCGATTTTTAATGGTATTTATACAGAATGTTTTTTGCAGCTAATTTGGCAAATCATTAGTCTCTGATATACAAATAAAATGTTGTACTGGGATTAGTCAAGCAACTTCTTCAGAGGACTACATTATCGGTTTTGCCTGTTGCCTTTGTTTAGAAATCTGCATGAATGTATGTATACGCACACATAACAATATTTCATAAGAAATCATACCAAAACGCTATTCAAATACAACACGAGGTTGCGCAGTGTTAAGATTTTGTCTTATTTCCTTCTGAGTTTCGCGAAATTGTCAAATTTTAAGCAGAGCCGTTATTTGGTCGGTTGGTTGATTCGAGGGAAGGGACCACACGGTGAGGTCATCGGTCACATCAATTTAGGGAAGGATGGGGGAGGAAGTCGGCCATGCAGTTTGAAAGGAATCATCCCAGCATTTGCCAGAAGCGATTTAGGGACATCACTTGAAACTTAAATCAGTATGGCCGGACGCGCGCTAGAACCGTCGCCCTCCCGAATGAGAGTCCCATGTCCTAACCACTGCGCCACCTCGCTCGGTCAGCCATAGTTTGTTGTTGTGGCTAGTTCGTAGTTTCTTGCCTATCCCTTGCACTCACGCCGCAACAGTAAAACGTCATGTAATTGTTCGAACAGAATCGATACTGTATCGAACACAGCAGCGCACCATTATCACTTGCCAGCCCTAGCCAGGCCACACACCAGCCATCGATGTGACATCTGCAACAATCCAAAGCCGCGGCATTGTCGTCGATCGTCCTCCATACTGTCCCGACTTGGCCCCAAGCAATGTTCATCTGCTTCCAGAACTTAAAAGAACACCTTCGAGGACTTCATTTCGATATTGATGAAGCGGTGCAAAGAAAAGGTAAGGTTGCGGCTCCGTCAGGGAAGTCAAACATTCTACAGCGACGGTATAAAATCTGGTCTATCATTGGGAGAAATGTGTTCGTCGCCTTGATGTCTTGAAAAATAAGTATGTAGACACGAAGAATAAAGATGCAGTATGTTAATAAGGTGTTTTATTCACAACGCTTTAAGAGTATTCACATAAAAGATTTGGAGGCATTATTTTTCATCATGTCCTCATAACTGATCATCGTCTTAGGGAGCCTGGGACGTTTAAGCCTACTACTCAGGGCTAGAAAAGGCCTAGAAGGACGAAGACACCTCAAATAGAGGAGAAATTTCTTGGCACAATTGACGATTACCTGAAAGTCGGCGTAAGACAATTAGCTGCGACAAGTAATGTTTATCACATGACTGACTGGTCGGTGTTACAAGAGAATCTGTCATATCCTTACCAGGTCCAGCATGTGCAGACACCATCAGCAGTTGGCTCTACTGCACAGGTACACTTCTGCGAATGGTTCATTCAACAATGTGTCAAACCTCACTTTAGTGCAAATGTGCTGCTCACCGATGAGCTTTCGTTTCAGAGTAATGATTAAGATGTTAAAGAGTTGCAGAAACTCACCTCTAGTATACAAGCAGAAATAAAGCGTTTCCAGATCACTGCCAATATAACATTTTCTTCCTCTATATGTCAGAAAAGTTTCCTGAAAGTTTGGCACCTTGTGTAGTAATATTATTCTCGAACTAAAGAAGATTCAGTGGGAATAGCTATCAACTAACAATATGATACTCTGGAAAAACATTTATTTATTCGCCAGCTTAATCATATTAATGCAATGCCATCAATCACTAAAATCAACAAATGCAGTTAGACGCTAATTATTAACATTTCTCTTCCATACCATTATTGATCCTTTATTGCCAGATACTTGTAAATATCTTTAGTTGTGTTTGTGTCAACAAATTACTCTAATTGAGTGATTAAGCAGTAAACGATCCAAGATGAGAAAGATTTCTCACCAGACGAAATTCTATGAACAATAGACTTACTGTGATGCATTACACCTGTAGACACTTGTCGGATCATGGTAATATACACTCCTGGAAATGGAAAAAAGAACACATTGACACCGGTGTGTCAGACCCACCATACTTGCTCCGGACACTGCGAGAGGGCTGTACAAGCAATGATCACACGCACGGCACAGCGGACACACCAGGAACCGCGGTGTTGGCCGTCGAATGGCGCTAGCTGCGCAGCATTTGTGCACCGCCGCCGTCAGTGTCAGCCAGTTTGCCGTGGCATACGGAGCTCCATCGCAGTCTTTAACACTGGTAGCATGCCGCGACAGCGTGGACGTGAACCGTATGTGCAGTTGACGGACTTTGAGCGAGGGCGTATAGTGGGCATGCGGGAGGCCGGGTGGACGTACCGCCGAATTGCTCAACACGTGGGGGGTGAGGTCTCCACAGTACATCGATGTTGTCGCCAGTGGTCGGCGGAAGGTGCACGTGCCCGTCGACCTGGGACCGGACCGCAGCGACGCACGGATGCACGCCAAGACCGTAGGATCCTACGCAGTGCCGTAGGGGACCGCACCGCCACTTCCCAGCAAATTAGGGACACTGTTGCTCCTGGGGTATCGGCGAGGAGCATTCGCAACCGTCTCCATGAAGCTGGGCTACGGTCCCGCACACCGTTAGGCCGTCTTCTGCTCACGCCCCAACATCGTGCAGCCCGCCTCCAGTGGTGTCGCGACAGGCGTGAATGGAGGGACGAATGGAGACGTGTCGTCTTCAGCGATGAGAGTCGCTTCTGCCTTGGTGCCAATGATGGTCGTATGCGTGTTTGGCGCCGTGCAGGTGAGCGCCACAATCAGGACTGCATACGACCGAGGCACACAGGGCCAACACCCGGCATCATGGTGTGGGGAGCGATCTCCTACACTGGCCGAACACCACTGGTGATCGTCGAGGGGACACTGAATAGTGCACGGTACATCCAAACCGTCATCGAACCCATCGTTCTACCATTCCTAGACCGGCAAGGGAACTTGCTGTTCCAACAGGACAATGCACGTCCGCATGTATCCCGTGCCACCCAACGTGCTCTAGAAGGTGTAAGTCTACTACCCTGGCCTGCAAGATCTCCGGATCTGTCCCCCATTGAGCATGTTTGGGACTGGATGAAGCGTCGTCTCACGCGGTCTGCACGTCCAGCACGAACGCTGGTCCAATTGAGGCACCAGGTGGAAATGGCATGGCAAGCCGTTCCACAGGACTACATCCAGCATCTCTACGATCGTCTCCATGGGAGAATAGCAGCCTGCATTGCTGCGAAAGGTGGATATACACTGTACTAGTGCCGACATTGTGCATGCTCTGTTGCCTGTGTCTATGTGCCTGTGGTTCTGTCAGTGTGATCATGTGATGTATCTGACCCCAGGAATGTGTCAATAAAGTTTCCCCTTCCTGAGACAATGAATTCACGGTGTTCTTATTTCAATTTCCAGGAGTGTATTTCATCTCCGATGAGCAAATAATCGCGAAATTGCAAATTTTACATTTATCATGTTACAAATAAGAATTTACATGGATATGTCACGTTTATATCATAGTATTGTCCGCTCCTGGTAGTTGAGTGCTCAGCGCGAAGGAATGCCATACCTAACGGCCCGGGTTCGATTCCCGGTTGGGTGGGAGATTTTCTCTGCTCAGGGACTGCGCGTTGTGTTGTCATCATCATCATTTCATCCACATCGACACGCAAGTCGCCGAAGTGGCGTCAACTCGGAAGACTTGCACCAGGCGAACGGTCTACCTGACGGGAGGCCCTAGCCACACGGCATTCCCATATCATGGTGTTCAGTGCGCTGGCACTCATGTAATGTTCCTTATTATTTTGAATCATCGTCGTGATTCGAAAGCTGTAAATTTGTTTTAATTAATAGTAAGGGCATCAACAATGCCTAAAGCGGCTAGGTGGGGAACTGGAATGGGCAGCGAGAGAGCTAAGACAATTTGATTAACCCTCGAGCAAGCGCGCTGCGGTATAGGGTACAGCACGTTTTGTTTTTTGCTAGTGGCAACACTGCTTTTTGTCCGAGATTACTGGTACAATAGCTACTGCTCTACTGTTGTCTCGACTACCAACTGTTGTAGTTAATTTCACTCTGTCGCTTTCTGTGTGCCTTCGGTTCTGCGAATCTGTTGACAGAAGGCTACTGGTGTACAAAGTACAACATGCGCCTGGTCCTGTACGTAAATACAATTTGGTATGCACGTGCAAACGTGAATAAATATTTATACAAGATCAGCAGTTTGAAAAAAAATAATTAGTTTGTTACTTATCCAGGGAAATGACACCAGAAGAAAAACCCAAAACCTGCAGAGTTGTCAGATGGGTCGGATCATGAACCGTGCAGTGGTGACAGTGGGGAATCGGACGAGAAGGTGGAAATAATTCAAGGAGGTGAGCACGGCAGCGATTCTGAGCAAGGCGTACTCTCTGTTACTGAAGGTGACAATAGTGATTAGTGTGAAAATGGAACTGTGGAGCATTTTGTATTGGCAGAGAGAAAGTTATAAAGTGGAAAACAAATGAATACTTCAACCAGAGTAAAGCTTTTAATATTTATACCAATGGTCAGCTCAATACAGACCACGCCAGGCATTTCATATTATGCTGATGATACAGCAGCGGCTGCCGAAGGAAAGATGTATGAAGTGGTAGAAGAATAATTGACTTCATCTTTGGATACACTTTATCTTTAGCATGCCAACGATCTAAGGCCAAATCCCAACAAGGCTCAAATGTGCACATTTCACTTATGAATAGAGAAGCACAGAGCAAATCTGACATGTGGCAAGGCAAAAGACATCAACAGTGCTCAACACCTTCATAATATATTTCTGCTACTGTTGACCATATACTGTCCTTCAAGAAACATTGCCATAACACCAGGGCAAAGGTCACTGCAACGAACAATGTTTTAGGAAGCTCACAGATACCACCTGGAGAGCTAGTCCTCATGTCCTGAGACTGAAGAATATGCCTCATCCATGTGGAGCGCATCTTCACACACCAAGCAGGTTGACATTGCAGCCAATGAAACCAATGTGGCCAAATCCAGTCGACACATACAACCCAACTCTGTTGGAACCGTCCCCCCCCCTCCCCCTACTGTCAGAAGAGCATTGCTTCTGAGGCGACAAGGGCAAAGCAAATCAATGATACCTATGACCCGCTGCATGATCATCAAGCCCAAGCCCATCGACCAAAATCCAGCAAGAGCTTCATCATTATGACTCAACGGCGGAGGGAGCCTCACTGTCAGATGGAAGAGTAAGCTGCCATCACATATCCCTGCAAAGGAAGAGCTAACCCAGCAAGCTATCTACCCTACTCACTTTCGACATCAATTAGCATTCTTAGGATGAACATTCCTCTCAGTAAGATCAACATGCAAACACAGGACATTCTTCCAGCTAGAGACGTGCAGTGCTAGTGCGGAACAACAAATCATCCAGGCCACTTAATTATGTGATCTCCACTGGCACAACTTTGCACAACACAGGGCTTTATCAAAGCAAATAACAAGTCTGTAACAGTTGCTATGTTTTGTAAATGCTGACTGGATACGAAAATGAATGAACGACTCCAACTACAATACTTTTATGCAATTTTCATCCATGTATATTCGTACTTATATATTGAACAGCAGAGGACATAAAAATCGATCACAGATTCAGGTCCACACCCAAAGCTCCCAAGAAAGCAATGTTTGAAAGGGGTTTAAGGCTGCAAGCTGATGACGTTGAGCCTCAAAGGTAGAACTCACTTGATGTATTGTACATTGTCAAACCAAGGAAAGTAAATAGCAGATTTCTTTTCGAAGAATTTTTGCTGATGAGGAAAAACTCTTACACTTCTCTTTGGGGATATGTGAGTAGTGGAGCAAAGCCATTCATGGGATAATTTATTGGATAATTATGCACATGAGCTGTCACTTCACCCCCAACACACTGTCTTTTGGATGAACTTGACCTGTACTTCGGTAGACATAAGGGTGACCTCGGATGTGACAGCTCATTTACATAATTATCCCATAAAATGCACAGTAATGGCTTTGCTCCACAGCTTACACACACACAACTTTTAATAATTTTCAACTGTATTTTGAGTTAAATGAACTAAGAGGTGCTTATTTTGTCATAAAACTTACCTCTAAGGGCTTGTATCAGTAGTGAGATATTTCTTGAATAGTTTCTTTTTCATCAACGATTCCACCAAACCAGTAGATCCAAAAATTTATTTTACATCTACTGCAAAATTATCTAATCTTGTATACATCTATCGCAAATTTACCACGAAATGGGCAATGAACTCTTACCTTTAGTGATGTTTAAACTGAAAAAAGAAGCGAATTGCATATTGTGACACAGAAAAGCTTTTAGTAGTTGCATACACAGTACCAATGCTAGTGAACCTATTAATATGAGACCTACTGTTACAATGTACATACAAACGGAGAACTTGCCTAATATAATTCAAAAAGTAGCAGTACTGAGGAATTGAGATGAATTTAGTTATATTGTTTGACTCTCATTCAGTCAAAATTCCAGTGTTGATATATTTGCATACATGATTTTTTTTTTAGAATAGCTGTTTCTATCAGGGTCTAGGAAATGTCACAATGCAGATCTGATTATCTGTTTTATGCCTGTCAGTCGCTTTCAGCTCAGCAGCGATCAGTACACCTTGCAAAAATCGCACACATGCATTGCATAAAACAAAAAACCTTCAAAGTTGAACATTCACTTATTAAAGTGAGAAGTCAGCATTTGCATTTGCTATCGATTCGGTTGATGATCAGAAGTGGATGTTATATTTTCTTGTTACACTGAAACAACGCTATACATGTAAATCTTATATGAGCATAGACTGCACCTCTCTCCCCCACCACAGTACATTGGACAACACCAGAAGCGTCTTAACTAGCAAAATGAGTCAATGGATGCAATGGAATTATTTCTTAGAATGCGGCAATGTGCTTTCAAAATTGATCATTTGGCTGACTGATCCTCACAGGTACATGTACCGATATCGAAAGTACCAGTGAAAGTGTAAAAATGTCAGGGTGCATCTGTTCACCTAACTAGACATTCAGTTTTTTGTAAGCAGCTCATTCAAAGCATTGTGTTCGATAGTACTCACAGGCATAGATCAAGAACTCAATCGTTACGTTGATTTATCACTGCTATACTTGAAGATTTGGGTGAATAGGAAGAATCTTAACAAAAACATCGGCAAGAGCTAGAATTTGACTTTATAATTAAAATATACTGTGAAGCAAGGACTTACATTTACTTAAAGAACCAGACAGTTTATTCTAAAAAGATGGTCGGACGTAACTGCATGGTTTAATCACAATTGGCCACCATCTATATTCGACATATTGCGGAAACATAGCAGTCTATCTGATGTGCAAAAGAGCATGATCACTGGCTGTCAGACCGAGGGCGGAAGCATTTCCAGCATGGCTAAGTATGTAAATTGTCTCGTGCTGCCGTGGCTAAAGTATTCCATGCATGGCAAAATGGCGCTGTCTGGGAGCAACGTCCACGAAACTGTGGTGCATCATGAACCACAGACGATGGGTTGAACAGGAACTACAGACATGTGTACAGGGGAACAGACACGCGACTGTTGAGCAACTGACCGCCATGGTGAACCAAGCTGCTGCCAACAGTGTTTCCTCAACTACCATAGAATATATGTTGCTGTTTATTGGCCTTTCCAGCAGGCACCTGGTTCATGCATCCATGCTTATTGCAGTTTATCTGCGACAAAGGCTGGAATTTGTACGCCAGAACCTCAACTGGGTGTCTGAGTGGCAACAGGTGGCCTTTTCAAATGAGTCACGTTTTATACTCCATTGGACTGAAAGCAAACACCCTGTAACCATCGTTGGAAGGATCCAGGCAAGAAGTGGGAGAATTATGGTCTGAGGAATGTTTTCGTGGCGTTCTCTGGGTGATCTCGTCATTCTGGAAGGCACAATGGACTAACACAAGTATGCATCTATGCTTGGGAACCATGTCCACCCCCACATGCAGCTTGTGTTTCCTCAGCACGATGGCACTTTGGCAGCAGGACAACGAGTCACACAGCTTCCAAAGTACATGTGTGGTTCGAAGAGCACCAGTATGAGTTTACTGTACTCTCCTGGCCAACAAACTCCCTGGATTTAAATCTAATCGAGAATCTGTGGGACAACCTCAATCAGGCTGTTGGCACCATGGACCCTCAACCGATAAACCTATCGCAGCTGGCCTCAGCGCTGGAGTTTGCATGGCTTCACATCTCTGCTGGTACCTTTTAGAACCTCATTGATTCTCTTGCTGTAGATCTCAAAAGGGTCTGATTGTCGACGGTGTTCACATTTATGTTACTGATCAGTGTAGTATTTACCACCATATTCCACAGCTTCATAACGTTCTCTTTACAAAGTGAACATTTTACGACATTTAAAAATCATTTTATTATAAGAATACATTCATGTACATTGACTTATTTGACACCACTGGAGACTATTTCTCACAATGGACTCTACACGAGTGAGTTGATGCAGGAATGTATTCTTAAGCTTTTGTACCAAATGTACTATTTTACATGCAAGGAAACAATATAATAAAGAATTTACTCTAAAGTAAGTGTTTCACCTAAGTAATAATTCACGTAATAACAATAAAACATTTGTCAAATACATATATTTATTCTTTTGTTTATCGGATAGATAAATATGAGGTCATGTGCAGAAGTTACATAGACTAGTTAGACAGGCATGCACAGATGCCAAATCAATATTTTAAGTGGTGAAGTATGAGCAACTTACAGAAAAATATTTTTCTGTTAAAGTTTTTGATATAATTGATAAACCGCTTTTTTACTCAACGATCTGCTTAGATGATCCCCAAGAAATTCGAAGAGACTAGAATCTGAAAGGCAGTCATCAATAGTGCAAAGGAGAATGATATACGAGTGATCATAGGACAATAAAACGTCCTAAGGTCAAGCAGAAAACAAAACCATTAAACTGTTGAAAGAAACGTTTCGGTTTCCACATGAGAGGGTAACATTTGTTAGCTGCATACCATGTTTCGTTCCAGGTTGCAAACGTTGCTCATTGTGACCATTATCTACATGCAAAACAGCCCAAAACAGCACTAGAGATTGCTCTATTGTTGCTCGAAACAGCTCAGGTGAGATGGTAGTTGGTTGGTTGGTTTGTGGGATTAAAGGGACCAGACTGCTATGGTCATCGGTCCCTTTTTCCAAAAACTAAAAACACCCACAGGGAATAAAAAACGAACAACAGAAAAGATGGCAGACAACACAGGACATGGAAGACTCAGACAGAGATCAGATAAAAGGAATGAAAAGCACACAGAGTGTGACAGCGGTTGGCCGACCATAGAGATAAAAAAGGAAAAGCCAGCCACCGAGAGACTAAAATCGGAGGCCATAGGCCAGAATCAACACAGAACGACAAGCAGATTAGTTGATAAAAGCCCCCTGCCCCAATAAAACGCAAAACTAAGCCTGCCATAGCAGGGTCATCAGTTAAAAGGGCAGGGAGCGTGTCAGGCAGCGCAAAATGTCTGCCTGAGCACAGCTAAAAGCAGACAGGACAATAAAATGTGGACCACCGTCAAAACCGCCCCGCAGCGACAGAGAGGCGCGTCCCCACGGCTCAGTAAATATCCATGCGTAAGCCAGGTGTGTCCGATGCAGAGCCGACAAAGGACGACTGAGTCCCTGCGAATGGCTCGCATGGATGATGGCCATACCGCTGTCGGCTCCTTGACAGCACAGAGTTTATTACGTGTGGTCAGATCGCGCCATTCAGCGTCCCAAAGCGTGAGAACTACGTGGCGTAAGACTGCCCTCAAATCAGTCTCCGGGAGGCCAATGTCCAGAGATGGTTTACTGGTGGCCTCTTTCGCCAGGCGGTCTACATGTTCATCGCCGGGTATCCCAACATGTCCTGGGGTCCACACATATACCACAGAGCGTCCGCAACAGGCAAGGGCATGGAGGGACTCCTGGACAGCCATCACCAGATGAGAGCGAGGGAAACACTGGTCGAGAGCTCGTAAACCGCTCAGGGAGTCGCTACAGATAACGAAGGACTCACCTGAGCAGGAGCGGATATACTCTAGGGCATGAAAGATGGCGGCCAGCTCAGCAGTGTAAACGCTGCAGCCAGCCGGCAAGGATCGTTGTTCGAAATGGTCCCCTAGAGTTAAAGCATAACCGACACGACCAGCAACCATCGAACCGTCAGTATAAACAATGTCAGAGCCCTGATACATGGCTAGGATGGAAGAAAAGCGGCGGCTGAAGGCCTCCGGAGGGACTGAGTCCTTCGGGCCCTGTGCCAAGTTCAGCCGAAGGCAAGGGCGGGGCACATACCACGGGGGTGTACGCAGAGGTGCCCGGAAAGGAGGTGGAAGAGGGTAAACCCCAAGCCCGGAGAGAAGCTCTCTGGCACGGACGACAATCGTACAACCCGACCAGGGCCAGCGTTCTGGGAGATGGACGACTGACTGCGGGAATAGGAGACGATAATTAGGAAGCCCGTGCAAGCTACAAACATGCGCAGCATAAGCAGCCAGTAAATGCCTCCACAAGTATGCTGTCCACAGGGCTGGTCCGGAAAGCACCAGTAGCAAGTCAGATCCCGCTGTGAAGAATTTGGTCCAGCACACGCAGTGCAGATGGGGATGCTGAACCATAAGCCAGGCTTCCATAATCCAGACGGGACTGGTAGAGCCGTTAGAGCAGTTGGCGCCCCACCTGCTGTGGCTCAAGCATCGCAGAGCATTTAGATGCCGCCAACACATCTGCTTAAGCTGCCGAATTTGTAGGAGCCAAGTCAACCGGGCATCAAAATCCACACCAAAAAGCGATGTGTCTCCACCACAACAAGACGTTCGCCAGCAAGATAAAGCTGCAGCTCAGGGTGAACTGTTAGTCGTCAGCAGAAATGCATAACGCAGGTCTTGGCAGCCGAAAACTGGAAGCCATGCGCTATAGCCCAAGACTGTGCCTTGTGGATAGCGCCCTGCAGCTGACGTTCAGCAGCGGCAATGCCAACGGAGCTGTAGTAGAGGCAGAAGTCGTCAGCATACAAGGATGCTGAGGCAGACGTTCCCACAGCCGCACCGAGCCCGTTAATTCAATTAAAACAGGCAGACACTTAAAACAGACCCCTGTGGTACCCCGTTCTCCTGAACTCGAGAGGAACTATGGGAGACCGCGACTTGCACGCGGAAGGTACGATGCGACAGAAAATTGCGTATGAAAATCGGCAGCGGACCCCAAAGACCCCAATCATGAACCGTAGAGAGGATGTGATGACGCCATGTCGTATCGTACGCCTTCCGCATGTCAAACAAAACAGCGACGAGGTGCTGACGGCGGGAAGACGCCGTACAGATTGCTGACTCCAGGCTCACCAGATTGTCGGCGGCAAAGAACGTTTGTGAGGCTAATGGGGCGGTAGCTGTCCACCTCCAAGGGGTTCTTGCCAGGTTTCAAAACTGGGATGACAATGCTTTCCCGTCATTGCGACGGAAACTCACCCACGACCCAGAGACGGTTGTAAAGGTCGAGGTGGTGTCGCTGGCAGTCCACTGAAAGGTGTTTCAGCTTCTGACAATGGATGCGATCTGGCCCCGGGGTGGTATCAGGGCAAGCGGCTAGGGCACTGTGAAATTCCCACTCACTGAACGGAACATTGTAGGAAACAGGATGGTGGGTGCGAAATGAAAGGTTCCGACGTTCCATCCGCTCTTTAATGGAACGGAAGGCCAGTGGGTAATTCGCAGAGGCGCAACTCAGAGCAAAATGCTCTTCCAAGCGGTTGGCAATTACGTCACAGTCAGTACAAACTGCTCCATTCAGTGAGAACGCAGGGACGTTGACAGGGGTCCAATAGCCATAGAGGCGTCGAATCTTGGCCCAGGTCTGCTATGGAGAGACATGGAGGCCAATGATGGACACATACCGCTCCCAGCACTCCTTCTTGCCTTGGCGGAGCCGTTTATAGGCGACGAGGTTTTCTAAAGATTGATGCCGCTTGTGACGCTGGTGGGCCCGCCGGCGATCTTTAATCGCCTCAGCAATCTCAGGCGACCACCAAGGCACTGTCCGCCGCCGAGGGGACCCAGAAGAACGGAAAATGGCAGATTCTGCGGCAGTAACAATGCCGGTGGTGAACGAGTGAACCACCGAATCATTGGCGTCATTCTAATGCTCAATAGCGGCAATGAAGGAGAACAAATCCCAGTCAGCCTTATTCATAGCCCATCTGCAAGGGCGCCCAGAAGAGTGACGCTGTGGAAGTGACAGAAGGATCGAAAAGTGGTCATTGCCACACAAGTCGTCATGCACACTCCATTGGACCGAAGGTAAGAGGCTAGGGCTGCAGATCGAAAGGTCAATGGCGGAGTACGTGCCATGCGCCACACTGAAATGTGTGAAGGCACCATCGTTTAAAAGGGAGAGGTCGAGCTGTGCTAATACATTCTCAACGATGGCATCTCGACCTGTTGCCACTGATCCACCCCACAGAGGGTTATGGGCGTTGAAGTCGCCCAATAACAAAAAAGGTGGTGGAAATTGGGCGATCAGCACAGCCATGACATGCTGTGGGACCTCACCATCCGGTGGAAGATACAGACTGCAGACACTAACAGCCTGTGGCGTCCACACCCGAACAGCGACAGCCTCTAAAGGTGTTTGTAGAGGGACAGAATCGCTGTGCAGAGAGTGAAGGGCATAAATTCAGACACCACCAGACACCCTCTCATAAGTTGCTCGGTTCTTATAATAACCCCGATAGCCACGGAGGGCAGGGGTTCGCATCACTGGAAATCAAATTTCCTGAAGAGCAATGCAGAAGAAAGGGTGAAGCCTGGTAAGTTGTCGGAACTCAGCTAGATGATGGAAGAAACCGCTGCAGTTCCACTGGAGGATGATATTGTCCATGGCTCAGAAAGGCGTGAAGGGACTGGGAAGGCAGTTTACGCCGCTTGCTCACTCACTGCCACCGATTCAGTACCCGCGCGAGTGACATCCATGGTGTCTGAGGGACCGGCGAGAGCCAGGTCTTCAGCAGACGCCAAAATCTCGACCTCGTCCTCAGACACTGAGCTTGTAGGAAGCGGTGGGGTGGGTGGCACCGCAATGTCAGGATTCTTGGGAACCTTTTTCATTTTCAGCTTCTCTCGCTGTGCCTTCGGTGGTTCAGGCTGGGTGGGCTTCACTGGGTCAGTCTCAGGGACAGACGACGACTGTGAGGCCCTACGACCAGCGACCGGTGGTTGTTTGAGCCACTTGCGGGTGTCCGCTTTTAAACTGGTCGGAACTTGTGAAGGGAGGTCCCCAAGGGACCCCTTCCTGGCGAGAGGAGCTGAAGAAGTCTTACGCTTCTCCAGCTGGGAAGGGGGAACTGATGTCCCCAATGGTTGGGTGAGTGTTGCTCCTGAAGTAGATGGATCAGGAGCAACAGGGAGTGAGGTGCCCCCCACCATCAAGGGGGCAGGTGTGGTCCTCTGGCTCTGAGAGCTAACATTGTGTGGTGCAGCTATGGGAATTGTAGCAGGAGCGACAGTGGCGGCATAAGAGGACGTCATGCATACTGGATGTAGTCGTTCAAACTTACGCTTAGCCTCAGTGTAGGCCAGTTTATCCATGGTCTTGTATTCCATTATTTTCCGTTCCTTCTGTAGAATCTTTCAGTCTGGCGAGCAAGGGGGATGGTGCTCCCCGCAGTTGACACAGATGGGAGGCGGGGCACATGGAGTATCAGGATATGATGGTCGACCACAATCGCGACAGATGAGGTTGGAAGCACAGCGAGAAGACATATGGCCGAACTTCCAACACTTGAAGCACCGCATCGGGGGAGGGATATGGGGTTTGATATCACAACGGTAGACCATCACCTTGACCTTCTCAGGTAACGTGTCACCCTCGAAGGTCAAGATGAAGGCACCGGTGGCAACTTGATGATCCCTCGGACCCCAGTGGACGCGCCGGACGAAATGGACACCTCGGCACTCTAAGTTGGCGCACCGCTCGTCATCGGACTGTAAAAGAAGATCCCTGTGGAAAATAATGCCCTGGACCATATCTAAGCTTTTATGTGGGGTGATAACAACAGAAACATCCCCCAGCTTCGTACAAGCGAGGAAGGCTCGTGACTGGGCAGAAGATGCTGTTTTGATTAAGGCTGACCCTGACCGCATTTTGGACAAGCCCTCCACCTCCCCGAACTAGTCCTCTAAATGTTCTATGAAGAACTGCGGCTTCACGGACACAAATGATTCCCCATCAGCTCTTGTATAGATGAGATACTGGGACGCATACCTTTCGCTGTCAATCATAGCCTTTCGTTCCTCTCATGGTGTGGCCAGGGAGGGGGACGATTTAGGGTCATACACATTGGCCTTAAAGTGAGCTTTTGAACGCTTAGAGACTGCTGCTGGCTGGCCACTAGCAAGAGATGATGTGCCACGCTTCATTGCGTGTCATCCACCCTGATGCCACCCACTTCGACCAAGTGCCCTTCCCATGGGCGCCACCCAGCCACAGCAAGGGCCACCTGGCAGGATGGCCATTGCCGGGAGTCCTGATGCCCCAGGGAGATGGGCATCTACTCCTTGGCATACATGGGGAGTAAACGGCGCAGGCATCAGTAGATCGAGCCCTGTGTTGTCAGGGGGCTACAACCAACAGGGTACATGGCGGCCCCACCACAACGGACTGGCTACCGTGCTGGATTTTAGGTGACATGTAGTTCATGGTCGGCGTCAGTGCAGAAAGTGGGAGTGCACATTGCATGGCGGAAAGTGCACGCAGGAACGTATCCATGCCCAAGAGATGGAGAGCAGGCAGGACTGCAATGCAATGACGAATAAGCTGGCGAAAGTTCTCAACGCAAGATGGAAACAATGCACCAAGTAAGGCGCCCTTCCCCAAACGGCTCGCTCTTTGGAAAAATTTTGAGGCATGGAGGTCAAACCCGACAGGGGACCATCACATAAGGCCGAAACGTTTGAGACTCCTTTTAGTCGCCTCTTACGACAGGCAGGAATACCGCAGGCCTATTCTTACCCCCGAACCCGCATGGGGTGGGGTGGGGGGGGGGGTGGGGTGGGAAGATGGTAGTCACCTCTCTCTCTCTGTGCTCATCTTCAGTCTCCAACGTGAGTTAATAAACCCTGTCCTTGAGCCAAAAGTCACTCCGGCTCAGATCTCGTCATCTCGGTGGTCACACCGTTTAGAACAATCGGCCAACGATTCGATTTCATCCAAATGTATTGCGGAGTAACCGAGTGGCCTCATGAGCAATATAAGGTAAGGCTCGGTCGTGCATCATAACAGCCAAGTCCAAAGCACCTCCCTCCTGTAGAGCATTTTGGTATGGCAGATTACAGACACGTATGGTGTTCACCCTGCATACTCTTGGTTCTTGCGGTCCAAGTTCCAAAAATAGGAAAAAAAGGACCAAGTGTCGTAAAATTAAACCCTTGCGAGAAACGTTAGAGCAAAGGCTGCTAGAATAACTGCGTCACGTGGCAAAAGTTGGTGAGCAAGTTTGCTCCGATATTATTTTACAACTTTTTGCAGCACTTTTCGAATCGTAGGCCATAAAATGTCCAGGTGTCCTGGTACAGCTCGTGCACCGCGTGAAGACTGCGCATTGCGTCCACCATTCTCAACTATGGCAACAGTAAATTGAACATCAGTGGAGCTAATGGCGGTCGGCATCACCCAGAAGCAATTCCGAAATCGGCAGGTAAACCGATTCGTTCTTGAGCACTGGAGCAGTAAGACGACTTCTTCGTATTCCCTGAATGCGTCTACACTCGCGAAGAGCATCAGCATTACTATTATTTTGATCGAACATCTAATAACCGCGATATCGACGGAATGTTAAACCTTGACAAAAACAACTTTATACGAGTAAGGCCCTGCTCACCTTGTACAGACGCTTTTGACTGTCTGCTTGTAATGCTACACTACTGGCCATTAAAATTGGTACACCACGAAGATGACGTGCTACAGACGCGAAATTTAACCGACAGGAAGAAGATGCTGTGATATGCAAATTATTAGCTTTTCAGAGCATTCACAAAAGGTTGGCGCCGGTGGCGACACCTACAACGTGCTGACATGAGGAAAGTTTCCAACCGATTTTTCATACACAAACAGCAGTTGACCCGCGTTGCCTGGTGAAACGTTGTTATGATGCCTCGTGTAAGGAGGAGAAATGCGACTTTGATAAAGGTCGGATTGTAGCCTATCGCGATTGCGGTTTATCGTATCGCGACACTGCTGCTCGCGTTGGTCGAGATCCAATGACTGTTAGCAGAATATGGAATCGGTGGGTTCAGCAGGGTAATAAGGAACGCCGTACTGGATCCAACGGCCTCGTATCACTAGCAGTCGAGATGACAGGCATCTTAACCGGATGGCTGTAACGCATCGAGCAGGCACGTCTCGATCCTTGAGTCAACAGATGGGGACGTTTGCAAGACAACCATCTGCACCAACAGTTCGACGACGTTTGCAGCAGCATGGACTATCAGCTCGGAGACCGTGGCTGGGGTTACCCTTGACGCTGCATCACAGACAGGAGCGCCTGCGATGGTGTACTCAACGACGAACCTGGGTGCACAAATGGCAAAACGTCATTTTTTCGGATGAATCCAGGTTCTGTGTACAGCATCATGATGGTCGCATCCGTGTTTGGCGACATCGCGGTGAACGCACATTGGAAGCGTGTATTCGTCATCGCCATACTGGCGTATCACCCAGCGTGATGGTGTGGGGTGCCATTGGTTACACGTCCCTGTCACCTCTTGTTCGCATTCAGATGTGTTACAACCCATGGCTCTGCCCTTCATTCGATCCCTACTAAACCCTACATTTCAGCAGGATAGTCCACGACCGGGTGTTTCAGGTCCTGCTCGTGCCTTTCTGGATACAGAAAATGTTCGACTGCAGCACATTCTCCAGAGCTCTCACCAATTGAAAACGTCTGGTCAATCGTGGCCGGGCAACTGGCTCGTCACAATACGCCAGTCACTACTCTTGATGAACTGTGGTATCGTGTTGAAGCTGCATGGGAAGCTGTACCTGTACACGCCATCCAAGCTCTGTTTCATTCAATTCCCAGGCGTATCAAGGCCATTATTACAGCGAGAGATGGTTGTTCTGGGTACTGATTTCTCAGGACCTATGTACCCAAATTGCGTGAAAATGTAATCACATGTCAGTTCTAGTATAATATATTTGTCCATGAATACCCGTTTATCATCTGCATTTCATCTTGGTGTATCAATTTTAATGGCCAGTAGTGTAGTTTTTCAACTTTACGTCACCATAACAGTACCAGCGCCCAGTGGCGAGTCATCGACGCTAACAAAGCTAACAACGCGAATCTTCCAGCGCACGATCTGAACATCTCTCCTATGAAGTACCCATATGGTATGTAGTTTTTCACCTCCACTCGCTCAAGTAGCGGTAGTTTAATTCTAAACACCCTGTACATCCAATATGGTGTGTCCCGATAATACTGGTGTTCCCAAACGTATTACCAGATTGAACAAAAAGCTACACATAACATACTGCGCTGAACTATGCGTAAAGGAAATATTGCACATGTATTTTACCAAACATAATGAGAAATAAACATCAACTAGTTTAGCAGCTAGCCCTACTTTCCTACACACTCATGAAATCACTCGGTTTAAAGTAGAAAATTATGAAGGATCCTGCAAGGCACAATGCCAAAAAAGACTTCATACTTTCTGATAAAACCTCTGAGTTTTCTGAGTATACTGGATCTGGATTTCCAGATGCTTATTAGCGATCTGTCAGAATGTGAGTAGCACAAGAAAACACCATGCATTGCCACATACAGTTTTAATATAATTTGAGTTATAAGTTTAAAGTTATAATGTACTTATTTGTAACATTTCACTTCTGGGCAAACAACGACAAGAATACTGTGATAAAATATTGCTTCTGTTTTTCAGATAGCTAATTTCTGGTTGAGAATATCAGACTAACAGTATAATTGGAAGTGAAAATGAAAACGTGTAGAAGTGTACATGGATGTTACGACGTAAACAACAAGTCTATTGAAACTTCCTGGCAGATTAAAACTGTGTGCCCGACCGAGACTCGAACACGGGACCTTTGCCTTTCGCTGGCAAGTGCTCTACCATCTGAACTACCGAAGCACGAGCTTCTGTAAAGTTTGGAAGGTAAGAGACGAGATAGTGGCAGAAGTGAAGCTGTGAGTACCGGGCGAGAGTCGTGCTTCGGTAGCTCAGTTGGTAGAGTACTTGCCCGCGAAAGGCAAAGGTCCCGAGTTCGAGTCTCGGTCGGGCACACAGTTTTAATCCACCAGGAAGTTTCATATCAGCGCACACTCCGCTGCAGAGTGAAAATCTCATTCTGGAAACATCCCCCAGGCTGTGGCTAAGCCATGTCTCCGCAATATCCTTTCTTTCAGGAGTGCTAGTTCTGCAAGTTTCGCAGGAGAGCTTCTGTAAAGTTTGGAAGGTAGGAGACGAGGTACTGGCAGAAGTGAAGCTGTGAGTACCAGGCGTGGGTCGTGCTTCGGTAGCTCAGTTGGTAAAGCACTTGCCTGCGAAAGGCAAAGGTCCCGAGTTCGAGTCTCGGTCGGGCACACAGTTTTAATCTACCAGGAAGTTTCATATCAGCGCACACTCCGCTGCAGAGTGAAAATCTCATTCTGGAAACATCCCCCAGGCTGTGGCTAAGCCATGTCTCCGCAATATCCTTTCTTTCAGGAGTGCTAGTTCTGCAAGTTTCGCAGGAGAGCTTCTGTAAAGTTTGGAAGGTAGGAGACGAGGTACTGGCAGAAGTGAAGCTGTGAGTACCGGGCGTGTGTCGTGCTTCGGTAGCTCAGTTGGCCAGTCTGCCTTCGGCAGTGACACAGAGCGGACCGTGTTGCCTGCCGGCCGCGCTGTGGTGCGCGCGCCTGTTTGTTTACGCCGGAGCAGCTTCGCGTGTGCGGTGTTGTGAGTCTAGAACGAGATGGCACACTCGTACAGAAAAACGACTTTGAAGTTCAGTTTTGCGTACGACTGTACACGACCAAAGGCACACGAGATTGAACGTTTCTTCAGAGAAGAGGTAAAAATCGATCCACAGGAAATCGTGGGAATCAATTTATCGCTCGTTTCAAGCGTCGTCTATGTCAAGCTTGTTGACGAGGCTGCTTGCGAAAGACTTCTACAACGATCACCGAACGGGTATCGTTTCTGTCATGCCGACGGGAATGTTGGTGCGGTTACAGTCGATCACGCGGGAATGGGGATCCGCACTATACGAGTCTTCGAACTTCCGTTTGAGGTCCCGTCTGAACTTGTTCAAAAATGGTTCAAATGGCTCTGAGCACTATGGGACTCAACTGCTGAGGTCATAAGTCCCCTAGAACTTAGAACTACTTAAACCTAACTAACCTAAAGACAACACACACATCCATGCCCGAGGCAGGATTCGAACCTGCGACCGTAGCGGTCGCACGGTTCTAGACTGTAGCGCCAGAACCGCTCGGCCACCAGCGGCCGGCGTCTGAACTTGTTACCGACGCCTTTCGACCATACGGTACAGTTCTATCCCATGTGGCCGAAAAATGGACGAGTTTTACCACGTACCCCGTTTTAAATGGGGTGAGACAAATACGGATAGAACTGCGCAAGCACGTCCCCTCATAGGAGGTTGTCGAGCGATTATAATCTATGATGGGCAACCTCGCACTTGCTCGGGGTGCGGGAAAGAAGGTCACGTCCGCTCGGAATGCCTCCAGCGACGTTTAGTGCAAACTCCACGGGATGACGTTCAGGCGCCACAACCGCCGACTGTCTTACCGTTGACCTTTGTGGAAGCCCTGAGAGGCGACGTGAGGGAGACTTCCGGTGGGCACCAGCAGCTGCCCCCTATAGAGAACATGGACGCCAACGGGCTGGAACTCCGACCACCGGTTCCACCACAGCAGACACAGGACACCACAGAAGAGATGCTGCTGACGGCCGCTCCAGGCTCATCCTTGGTGGCTGCCAGTGGTTCCACCGAGAGCGTGATAGGCCAGGCCCAGGACGGAGGATACGCAACCCCAACAGCGGATGCGGAAGCAAGGCAACGGAAACAGCGTTCGCCGAAGAGGAGAAAGAAGCGTCGACTGACTTCTGCTGACGATAGCCATAGCCCCGAGGGGAAAGTGGACGACAATGACAGTATCGACCTGAGACCAGTGGATTCCTCAGATACCGAGATGACGATGCAGGAACTACACAGCGACGATAACTTGAACTCTCCTTCTGGTGACCGGAAGGCGGAAGTGGGGATGACAACTGTCCAACATCGGAGCGATGACAACGTTACCTCCCATACTTCGATCAGTTCCGGAAATATGCTGTGGGACTGGGCGCAAGAAATGGACCAACAGGAACAGGATGAAAATACGAACGCGACGATTGAGGACAGTCCTGGCCAGAGGCCGGGAGGGGTCGGGAAATGTTGACCAACTTAGTGTGTTGAGGAACGCCGGGGGTGCAGATGGACGCTTAATGACACCGCCCTACAACTGATGAACACAAGCCAGGCGTACCGCATTGCCACGATAAACATTAATGGCATACGGACACCGCTTAAAATTCAAATGCTGAAAGATATGTTACGCGCTGCGGACGTGGATATTGTACTCCTACAAGAAGTGCGTTTCACATCGCCGCCAGAGTTCTACGGTTACGAGGCACATTATTCAGTGCACGATGAAAGTGGGTGCGGTGTGGCGATCCTCACCAGGGAAGGAATAGGAGTGGAGGACGTCAGGTCTCTCCCTTCGGCACGCGGCATAGCGATCACTGTCGACGGCGTTCGTTTCATCAATTTATACGCACCATCTGGCTACACAAAACGAAGAGAAAGGGCGACTTTTTACACCGAAGAGATAGCATCGTTGTTCGCTGGACGCTTTGATAACTATATAGTGGGCGGCGACTTTAATTGTGTCGTCGACAAAAAGGACCAAGTACCTCATTATGTGCCTTGCATGGAACTGCGTGCGTTGATTACCGAAATGGCGCTTCTGGATACCTGGGAACTGCAGCATGGTGACAGACCGGGTTATACGTTTGTCACGGGACACTCGGCGAGTAGACTTGATAGAGTGCACGTGACACGAGCTCTACGGACGACGATACTGGATGCCGAAATCTGGCCAGCGGCTTTTACGGATCATATGGCGTTCGTCTGTACGATTTCACTAACGCGTCAGAAGATATGGCGGAGTAAAGGTCACTGGAAAATGAATTGTGCACTTTTACGTGACACTGAATGTCACCGGACGATAGAGGCGGCCTGGGTGACCTGCGTTCGCCGCCAACGAGCATACACCTCGGTTCTCCAGTGGTGGATTAAATGCGCAAAACCAACGTTACGGAGAACGTTGATACGATACGGGCAGGACAAATCGCAGTGGAAGCGCACAACGGCTGATTTTTATTTTACAGCCCTGAGGGAGCTGATGACCCAACAACCATCGCCGGAAAGGCACACGGCCATGCGCAGGATAAAAGCCAAGTTATTACAGCTGACGAGACTAAGAATGGAAGGTATAATGGTCCGGGCGAGATTGGCGGACACAGTTGCTGCCGAAACCCCCTCCATGCACCACGTGGTACGTGAACGCCAACGACGAAGCAGGACATTGATCAGGGAACTAATCTCTGAAACTGGCCAGCAAGTTGTGCACCAGCGTGATATTGCGCATGTGTTTACCGACTATTTCCGCCAGTTATATGGACCTGTACATGTGAACCACGAGACACTACATGATGTCATCTCGGAAATGCCAGATAGAGGACCACCACTGGATGCAGAGACTTTCATCACAGCGATAACAGAGGACGAGCTGACAGACGCAATTGCCAGGGGGGGCTCCGAACAAGTCCCCAGGACAGGACGGCTTCCCAATTGAATATTACCGCGCCTTTGCATACCTCATGGGACGGACCTGGATTCAGATGTACAACAAACTCCTGTTACCGCAGACTGAGATACCTGCCGAATTCACGGAGGGTCATCATCTTCCCAATACCCAAACCACTCGGTGGCAGAAATCCAGGAGATTATAGACCACTCACTCTCTTGAACTGCGACTATAAGATTTTCGCGCGCATCCTTGGGGCTCGCCTGCGGTCTTCACTTTCTGATAGACTCCTCATAGATTAAACTTGCCTCGGCGGTAAGAGCAACGTACATACGGCGCTCAGTGACTACCGAGATATCATCGCGTTAGCAGCGGCATGCCGAGTGCGTGGGGCACTCGTCGCTATTGACTTCGATCATGCGTTCGACAGAGTGGATCATACCTTTTTGCATGCGGTGATGGGCAGATTGGGAATCCCACAGGCCTTCATCCTAGTGATCATGCGACTGTTACACGGCGTACGATCAAAGGTCTCGGTGAATGGGCGGGGCACTGACTACATTGTTATTTCAAGGTCAGTTCGTCAAGGTTGCCCCCTTTCGATATTTTTGTATGCAATGGCTTTGGAACCCTGTCTATATGGTCTCCGAAGACGGTTGGAGGGAGTGCCGTTGCCACAACTGACCTTTCACTGCCGCGCTTATGCTGACGATATGATGCTGGTGGCACGGACAGGCGAAGAAGTACGTACGGCGTTGGCATGGATACAGCGATATGGGATGGCGGCAGGAAGCGTGCTTAATCTACAAAAAACACGCTGCATGAATGTCGGTCGAGGATTACAACCGGAGGAGGAAGGCCCGCTCATCTTGGTTCAGACCATAAAATGCCTAGGTATTACGTTCCACACGGATGTGCAGCGGACAGCAGCGGACAACTACCGACGCATATTGAAGCTGATGCAGACAATGGTGCTGTTACAGAAATTAAGAGCGTTGGATATGATTCAGAGGGTGACCTATGTTAACGTATACCTAGCACCGAGACTCACTCACGTAGCGCATGTCCTGCCTTTAACGCGCACAATGGCATCACGGATACAAGCAACTTTCGGAACCTACGTGAGTGTGGGACACCTGTTTAAGATCCGATACACAACGCTTACGCTACCACCTGGAGAGGGTGGACTTGGTCTAGTGAACGTATATGAAAAGGCACGGGCGTTATTCGTCAGTACGATTTTCCGACAGTGACGCGGTCAATTTCGCAATATCTCGGGTGCGTTGGCCGATGTACTAGCGCCCACTTCAATGCTGCCCCCAGTCGATGTGGGCCATATTTCACCGAAGCTGTCACATTTCATGTCTTTTTTTTTTTGGAGCTTAGCTATGTCAGAGATTCCTTCCCAACAACACGACTACCGACGACGCGAGACGTATACCAACTCTTACTGCGCCGGTGCCCCAGGAATACCCTGGAAAAGAAGTACCCAGACAAGAACTGGCGACAGATATGGCGCGTTATACGGAACGTTTACCTCCCAACGTCGGTACGCTCAACATGGTATGTGGTGATAAATAGGAAGTTCGCAACGAATCAACGGCGGCACGCGATTCATTTGGCAGACACTCCACTATGTTTAGGCTGCGCGACAGTGGACACTGATGAACATCGTGTAGCATGTAGTGGGACGGCTCCAGTGTGGCACTTGGCACAACAGATATTGGCGTTCCTGTTACGCTCCGCCCCTCACACAATTTCATCAGACACACTTTTTTTCCCCCAAGAATATTATTTCCCGGTCCAAAAAACCAATGCAGTGACATGGGTGCGGGGAATGGTGGTGGGCTACATGTATAACGAATGGGAAAAGGACAAAATTGATTTTTGGCATTTTCTCCTGGATGGACACACGAAGCTGCAACAGCATAAGAAATATAGACAAGACTTCGCTAATTACTTGCGACTTACATTTACCGACCCGCCGGCCAGATGGGGTGTGACGGGTGAGAGATGAGATAGACGAAGAAGCCGAGACAGACATCGATCACACTTACGGACCCTTAGTTAATTTCGAGAAGACGACCCAGTCTTACACCAACGTCTGGAGAACGAGTCGATAGATGGCTCTCTTGCTCTATCGAACGTCGGGTCGTGAGCAGGTGTCGCCCCCGACACGAATTTCATTTCATTGCTACAGGAGCATGTTTCTTTTGTATTTGTACTATCCACAATGTCTTCATGTCTTTCATTTGGGAATTTTCAGTTTTATTCATTTCCTTAATTAATTAATTTTCTAATTAGCCACTATTTGTCAACATATGGACTTTGTAGACACTATTTATGCGATAGTACAACAACATGTATGTCAGCAAAGGTGGTAAGCCTGACATTGGATACAAACAAAAAAAAAAAAAAAAAAAAAAAGTGGCCGTCGTGCGGTTAAAGGCGCTGTAAAAAAAATTGTAAAAAAAAAAAAAAAGTTGGTAGAGCACTTGCCCGTGAAAGGCAAAGGTCCCGAGTTCGAGTCTCGGTCGGGCACACAGTTTTAATCTACCAGGAAGTTTCATATCAGCGCACACTCCGCTGCAGAGTGGAAATTCATTCTGGGAACAAGTCTATTGCTTAACGATTTATATTCAACTATAGATAAACGTAACTGTCTTTATTTACTGATGTATAGTCAACTTATTCCACAATACTGTAAATTCTATATAGATTTCTCAGAACAAGGTTTGTAAATGCATCTGTATGTATATGTTTGCATGTGGGTACACAAGGACTGGAAAGAGCCATCAAAGACCTAAGCATTGACATCAAAACAGATAGAATTTTACTAGTGGTATAGTTAATTTAACTTCTGAACGTATGTCGCAAGTTCATCACCAGATTCTTTTGTGGGTGGGAAAATCACTTTTCCATCACGCTGATAAGTATTATACCTGATGGAAAATATCTTCTTGAAGCCGACATACTCACAAGCCTTGATGGAATATATACTACTGCAGTCAGCCCTCATCAGAGGTATCCCTTTTTCTTTTCCAATTTTTCTGTAAAAAATAATAATATAATGAATATACGTGAAACACGTTTCAGAAGCATATACATTTTTTGTTGTTGTAGCCTATAATAAATGAATGAAGAAAGTTTAATGGCTGAGTAAATTTTGTGTCTATTCACTAATAAAAGGATGTGATCTTTCTATTTGACCTCAGCCATTCCCAAGATTTTTATCAATTGGTCTTCCGACAAAATTATTTTATCAGGTATTTCAATATGTAATTACGAATATGTAATTATTTCTCAGTCAACTTTTACAGTGTAGCCTCTCAGAAGATTTAACCGTGTGCAAGAATAATGCTGAAACCCAGATATTTTGAGCGTCTCATATCGTGAATGCTGTTTAGTACATAGTTTC
Source organism: Schistocerca americana (assembly GCF_021461395.2). Taxonomy (NCBI): domain Eukaryota; kingdom Metazoa; phylum Arthropoda; class Insecta; order Orthoptera; family Acrididae; genus Schistocerca; species Schistocerca americana. The sequence goes on along the minus strand of NC_060127.1, from coordinate 211,984,737 downwards.
TCAGGTAGCGCATATCTTACCGTAAACTAGAAATAGTAATGCGTTTGAAATGTTGAGAAACGTAGAATTTTTCTCATTCTTGATAATTTGCACTGTTACATAACACTACCACTTTGAAAATAATGCATGCGAAACCGGAGTTTACTAGAACATTGTCTGTAAGACTGTCCCATTATGTATCATATCAAACAAGAAGGAATGCGTCTCAGTCACGTTATTCAAATTAAGTTACACTGTCTGCTACAAAAAAGCGCTGGCAACGTTACGCGTACTTCACACAAGCTCAGTGGGGTTAACAATAGCGAATTTAGTGGAGGCTGGTAGTGTTCATATACAGCGCCTTCTTTAAATTTACGAGAAAAGTTGTTTTTTGAAGACACTCTTATATTTTTTACTCTGCTAGACGACCCCGGTGCCTTGCACAAAAGGGCAACGGCTGTAAAATTACCATTTAAAACTGTTTTTGGAAATATCTGAAGAATTACAAATCAATTTAATCAAAGGCATGAATAATAATAGTCCGTCTCAAATGGAGAGGAACTAGCTCTGGAATCTTAAATACGAACCGCCATTTCTTATTACGGATTAGGATCCTCCGGTAGAAAAACAAGCAAATTTTGTATCAAAAACTTTTTTCCTCGCGTGGTACATGGCGCTGTAATCCACAAAAATCAAGATCGGTTAGAAACAGTTGAAAATGATATCATCTCAAGAAACACATCATATTAGGATCTCAGGATGTTAGAAAGGTGGTTACTCTAAATCTTTTGTGAGAAAACTGGCTTCCATAGCAAACATCTTGGCTTCATCAACACTGAGGATACTATACAAACTTACACTCAAGCGCCAAAGAAACTGGTATTGTTACGGTATAACGATAATTTTTACTTATGGACCGTCTGACAGCAACTGAATAAAACACAATTTTAGTGCCATACGCGTTTCGCCTTTATTTTCTGCAAGGCATCATCAGTGGCCTGGAATATGTACATGTGTTAGCTATTTAATTTACATTTTTTGTCGCTGTGCCTATAGGCTATAAACAGTTCTGTACTTACAGGTTGCGTGGACAGTTTCTTACATATTACGCTCCTGTTGCATTTTTGGTGTTGTTCTTCTTCTTATGAATGCCAATTTGCGGTTTTTTTTCCACATTCCACAGCACTATGAACTGAACGCTTGTTTCAATGCAATGTTTTGGTTTCTGTTGCCCACTGTCAAATGTTTTTGCCAAAGATTGAATGTTATTGCCAAACTTTCGAGTGTAATTATTGAAGTATCTGTGATCTGTTCGTGTATGCATTTGTGTGTGTGTGTGTGTGTGTGTGTGTGTGTGTGTGTTTTGGTGTCATAATTTTTTTGTGCTGTTTGTGTGTGTGTGTGTTTTGGTGTGATATAATTTTTTTGTGCTGGTGTGTGTGTGTGTTTTTGCTTGGTATATTTTTTTTTGGGGGGGGGGCCTGTGTGTGTGTGTGTGTGTGTGTGTGTGTGTGTGTGTGTCCAGATGGTGTGGGGAAGAGTTTTTTTGTTTTACCTTATCATTTCTTTTTTTGTTAAGTGTAGTAGGGAGCCTGTGCTGATGTGTGTTTGTTCATTTATCACATGTTTGTTATCTGCTATGGCTTTCTGGATGTGGAAGTTTTCTTGCGTTTGTACAAGATGTTTGTCATGGTTGCTTATTCTCATTATTTTCATTTCTTGTTCCATGTTTGTAGGATGATGGTTATGGTGTTTTTAATGCTTTCAAAATGTGGAATGGTTTGTTTCATACTTCCAACATCTGGGGAAAAAACCGCAAATTGGCATTCATAAGAAGTACAACACCAAAAATGCAACAGGAGCGTAATATGTAAGAAATTGTCCACGCAACCTGTAAGTACAGTTCAAACCATTACTACTTAGTAGGAAATATCAACCACCAGAACTGTTTATAACCTATAGGCACAGTGACAAAAAATGTAAATAAAATAGCTAACGAATGTACATATTCCAGGCCAGTGATGATGCCTTGCAGAAAATAAAGGCGGAACGCGTATGGCACTAAAATTGTGTTTTATTCAGTTGCTGTCAGACGGTCCATAAGTAAAAATTATCAATATACCGTAATATTACACGCAACTGAGGAAGACAGGATTAAAAAAGATGTGAAACTGGTATGGGTATGCGTATTCAAATACAGAGATATGTAAACAGGCTGAATACGGCGCTGCGGTCGGTAACGCCTGTGTATGACAAGAAGTATCTGGCGCAGTTGTTAGATCGGTTCCTTCTGCTGCAGTGTCACGTTATCAATATTTAAGGTAGTTTGAACGCGGTGTTATAGTCGGCGCGCGAACGACGGGACACAGCATCTGCGAGGTAGCGATGAAGTTGGGATTTTCTCATACGACCATTTCACGAATGTACCGCGAATATCAGGAATCCGATAAAACATAAAATCTCCGACATCGCTGCGGCCGGAATAATATCCTCCAAGAGTGAGACCAACGACGACTCAAGAGAATCATTTAACGTGACGGAAGTGCAACCCTTCCTCAAATTGCTGCAGATTTCAATGCTGAGCCATCAACAAGTGTCAGCGTGCGAACCATTCAATGAAACATAATCGATATGGGTTTTCGGAGTCGAAGGCCCACTAGTGTGTCCTTGATGACTTCACAGCACAAAGCTTTGCGCCCCGCCTGGGTCCGTCAACACTGACATTGGACTGTTGATAACTGGAAACATGTTGCCTGGTGGGACGAGTCTCGTTGGAAATTGTTTCCAGTGGATGGACGTGTACGGGTAGGGAGACAACCTCATGAATCCATGGACCCTACATGTCAGCAGGGGACTATTCAAGCTGGAGGTTCTGTAATGGTATAGGGCGCGTGCAGTAGGAGTGATATGGGACCACAGATACGTCTATATACGATTCTGACAGGTGACACGTACATAAACATCCTGTCCTATCACCTGCACCCATTCATGTGCATTGTGCATTTCCACGGAGTTGCGCAATTCCAGCAGGAGAGTGCGACACCCAGCACGTCCACAATTGCTACAGATTGGCTCCAGGAACACTATTCTGAGTTTAAACACTTCCGCTGGCCACCAAACTCCCCAGACATGGACATTATTGAGCAAATCTGGGATGCCTCGCAACGTGCTGTTCAGATCTCCACCCCCTCGTATTCTTACGGCTTTATGGACAGTCCTGCAGGTTCATGGTGTCAGTTTCCTCCAGCACTACTTCAGACATTAGTCGAGTCTGTTGTGTCTAGACAAGACAGCCTAGACACAATGAGAGGAAGCCGAAAGGCACGCGCTAAGCCAAAGCAGGGTGGGTGAGGTCTGAAACAGGATACGTTATGAATGCTATAAAGAAAAGTACGTAGCTTCTGGAATACTTAACTTTAATTCATCCTTTTGGTACATCTGGAGATTGTGGCGATACAAGTGAGACTCTTTAGATACATGCAATGTTACTAACGGCGCCTTGCTAGGTCGTAGCCATTGACTTAGCTGAAGGCTGTTCTAACTACACTCCTGGAAATTGAAATAAGAACACCGTGAATTCATTGTCCCAGGAAGGGGAAACTTTATTGACACATTCCTGGGGTCAGATACATCACATGATCACACTGACAGAACCACAGGCACATAGACACAGGCAACAGAGCATGCACAATGTCGGCACTAGTACAGTGTATATCCACCTTTCGCAGCAATGCAGGCTGCTATTCTCCCATGGAGACGATCGTAGAGATGCTGGATGTAGTCCTGTGGAACGGCTTGCCATGCCATTTCCACCTGGCGCCTCAGTTGGACCAGCGTTCGTGCTGGACGTGCTGACCGCGTGAGACGACGCTTCATCCAGTCCCAAACATGCTCAATGGGGGAGAGATCCGGAGATCTTGCTGGCCAGGGTAGTTGACTTACACCTTCTAGAGCACGTTGGGTGGCACGGGATACATGCGGACGTGCATTGTCCTGTTGGAACAGCAAGTTCCCTTGCCGGTCTAGGAATGGTAGAACGATGGGTTCGATGACGGTTTGGATGTACCGTGCACTATTCAGTGTCCCCTCGACGATCACCAGTGGTGTACGGCCAGTGTAGGAGATCGCTCCCCACACCATGATGCCGGGTGTTGGCCCTGCGTGCCTCGGTAGTATGCAGTCCTGATTGTGGCGCTCACCTGCACGGCGCCAAACACGCATACGACCATCATTGGCACCAAGGCAGAAGCGACTCTCATCGCTGAAGACGACACGTCTCCATTCGTCCCTCTATTCATGCCTGTCGCGACACCACTGGAGGCGGGCTGCACGATGTTGGGGCGTGAGCGGAAGACGGCCTAACGGTGTGCGGGACCGTAGCCCAGCTTCATGGAGACGGTTGCGAATGGTCCTCGCCGATACCCCAGGAGCAACAGTGTCCTTAATTTGCTGGGAAGTGGCGGTGCGGTCCCCTACGGCACTGCGTAGGATCCTACGGTCTTGGCGTGCATCCGTGCGTCGCTGCGGTCCGGTCCCAGGTCGACGGACACGTGCACCTTCCGCCGACCACTGGCGACAACAACGATGTACTGTGGAGACCTCACGCCCCACGTGTTGAGCAATTCGGCGGTACGTCCACCCGGCCTCCCGCATGCCCACTATACGCCCTCGCTCAAAGTCCGTCAACTGCACATACGGTTCACGTCCACGCTGTCGCGGCATGCTACAAGTGTTATAGACTGCGATGGAGCTCCGTATGCCACGGCAAACTGGCTGACACTGACGGCGGCGGTGCACAAATGCTGCGCAGCTAGCGCCATTCGACGGCCAACACCGCGGTTCCTGGTGTGTCCGCTGTGCCGTGCGTGTGATCATTGCTTGTACAGCCCTCTCGCAGTGTCCGGAGCAAGTATGGTGGGTCTGACACACCGGTGTCAATGTGTTCTTTTTTCCATTTCCAGGAGTGTATCTGCTCGGCAAAGGAGCGAGGCTTCGTCAGTATAGTCGCTAGCTACGTCGTCCGTACAACTGGGGCGAGTGCTATCCCGTATCTCGAGACCTGCCTTGTGGCGGCGCTCGGTCTGCGATCACACAGTGGCGACACACGGGTCCGACATGTACTAGTGGACCGCGGCCGATTTAAAGCTACCACCTAGCAAGTGTGGTGTCTGCCGGTGACACCACAGAGTCCATGCCACGTCGTGTTGCAGCACTTCTGTGTTCTCGCGGCGACCCTACACGGTATAAGTCTGGTCTACGAGTTTCTTTGCCTCTTTAGTGTATGACGTATCCAGACAGTTCATCTATTCCGGGAATCAAGGATACTGACGATTTTTGTCTATTATCGACACTGATACGGGAAAGATAACGGTCCCAGATATCCTGAGACTCTTGAGAATGTTTTGAATCCAGATTTTAAGTCTGATAACAAATGGCATAAAAATTTCTTTTGCATTTGATATAATTAAAAATACCAATTTCGGATTTTTCCCGTTGCTTGTACACTTCAACTCTGCTTCTTGCCAAATTTCATGACTAGCTCAACGGGAAGTACCAGAATATGTGACATAAATGGCTATATCTTTTTATACACTGACTTAGAAACTTAAAATTTTTATACCATCATGGCACCATAGAGCTTAGCATACAATACAAATTTGTACTCTATAGGCTACTCGTTCCTGAGAGAAAGGGCTCTTAACAGTTGCACAGATACACAAAACAGATAGACAGGCAGACAAAGCGATCGTCTAAGGGTTCAGCTTTCACGGATTGAGCCACAGAACCCTAAAAATACATTAAGTCTCGGCAAATCGCACGAGGTCCAGGAATTTCGAAAAAAGTGCTCTGCGTATACTGTATGAACACTAATTCTATACATATCACCAATCGTTATATCAGGAAGTAGGATGGATGGCTCCCAACTGCTTGAACCTTTGTAGATAGATACATATAGCAGCCTATGATGATTTTGTTTCACAGATATTTTTCTCTGATGAATCAACTTTTACGAATCGTTTATCAACTAAATCGGCATAATATCGATTGTTAATCCCCACTGGTTAAGGCAAGTTGAGCGTCATCTGTGAAAGAAATTATACCAATAATGTCGGCAAAGTAAAGCAGTTTTCTCCTATAAGGAACTTGCTTTTAGTTAACGATTTCAGAAGAATCACCTTTCTAACCTCCTGGGACCCTAATCTGATTTGTATTTCTTGGGATCCTTTTGTCAACGGTTTTTAACCAATTTTTATTTGTGTCAGTTAGAGGACGGAACGAAACTGACGGCAAATACACAAGTTACGTATTTTTTCCCAGAGAATCCGAATATGTAGTAAAGAAAGGGGATTTCTTTTTAACATTTCCAAACTGATACCCCACCCCTTAGAGTTTCGACGGAGGGTCGAGTTCTAGATGAACAACTTTTTTCCGAAGCTTTCTCAAATTTTATTTGTAGTTTTTTAGTTATTTCCAAAACCAGTTTTAAGCGCCTCACCCCGTATACAGGGTGAGCCAGCTGCCCCTACTGCCGTCATCTTATGCAACCCCCACTGTTGTCACAAACCAGAAGCGAGATTTTCATATTCTCTCGCTCGCTGCAGAATTTCCTTGCAGGAAATTTAATGTAGTTAAATTTTGTTTTCTGATATGTTTTCGCTAGAAGCTGTAGTTTTCGAGTTATCCAAGAAAAACGTACAAAAATGACCTTCAGACCCCCCATACACACACTCACGCCCCATCTCTCAAGAGTTCTAGTATGTTGTTCATGGCACTCCGTGCTACCACTGTACAAATATTTCTGATAGCACAAATTATTTCCCACATTCGACCTGTTTTGTCTTCATTGACTGGCCTTATTACGCCACGCGCTTATTCGAGCACATACAAATTGTAAAGTTGGAGTATGTGTAAATTTTACCTAACGATTTTGCGAATTTTACTAACATAAAAAAACAATTACATCGTTGTAATTGTCGGCCTTCAGACTACGAAACTACTGTGCTTGTAAGATTTGAGTTTAGGTCGAATTGCCAACGTAATTAGTTTTATCGTAACGTTAACATAAGTCATATTTCGTTCGTTACTCTTACCGACACGTTTAAATTAATAGTGTTAACGAAGTAGCCAACTACGCCGGTGGCGTAATAGCCAAATCTATAGAGATAAAAAATGATCGAATATTGGGAATAGTTGGTGGAGTCGCAAATTTTTGTACAGTGGTAAGAGGAAGTGCCTCAAACAACACTCTAGAAATTCTGACTGATGAGGGATAAGCGAGAGGTGGAGGTGCGTTTGGACGTCACTTTTGTACGTTTTTCTTGAGTAACTAAAACTGTTGCCATCGGCGAAAACATATCCTAGAAAAAGCTGTATTCACTTTTTTTGTCTACGACAAACAGTTTGCGCGTAGTGAGCAAGTGAGTACGAAAATCTCGAGAGTGGTTCACTACGGCAAGGTATAACATTGCGGGTTGCATAAAACGACAGCGGTAGAGGCAGCTGAACCGCCCCGTATAGGGTCGGCAAAATACGAACGTCCAGTGAAATATTTAAAAGACTGACGTGGAATTCACCCGGCCAATGACCAGGGGAACTGTTCCACACGTAATATGCTGGAAACCGTGATTTCGATGCACCAATCGTTTCTGTCACATATCTGCGCACGTGCTTCTCTTACTTGCTCTGCCCTGAGTACGTCATGACGTTTGAGTGAGGAGAGCAGGAATGTACAGATGTAACAACAAAAAATGTCACTCACGATGAAACAGCACGTGTTCTCTGTCGAGTGTTATGCAAAGCGTAATTCGAGGAAGGCGTGTGCTGAACTATTTGCACAAGGAGTTACGACTTTTAGTGTTTTGCAAAACCTCCAGCAAAGTCTGCAGTGCAGAACTTAGCTGCAAAATGCCGCGAAATCGGCTTAGAAGCCTGCCGAAGTGGCCGAGCGGTTCTAGGCGTTTCAGTCCGGAACCGCGCGACCGCTACGGTTGCAGGTTCGAATCCTGCCTCGGGCATGGATGTGTGTGATGTCCTTAGGTTAGTTAGGTTTAAGTAGTTCTGAGTTCTAGGGGACTGATGGCCTCAGAAGTTAAGTCCCATAGTGCTCAGAGACATTTGAACCATTTAAACCGACTTTGAAGCGAAAAAACTGTAGCTGTCTGGAAAGTGTTCGAACACCAGAAAGGGTTGATCGATGGAGTGGCTGGGGTCAGTTTCATCTTGTCCACCCCATACACATCATTATACCTCTTCCTACTCGTTATAACAGCTTCGAAGCCTACATACAGTGGTTAAAATAAATGCTGCATCTTGCTTTATTGTTAATACTAGAGATAATAGGAAACAAAAACTTATTCTGTCCTGTCAGGTAGAGGAATAAGAAAACAAAAATAAATGTAATTACATTTCCCTCTGATAAGTACAAACAGACAGTAAAGACAAAATTTCACAAAATATTCCACTGCAAGCATTATAGTTTCTTCTCACATTTATTTTGTGTAACACATTGTTCATGAAGCAAATTCAAAATAGTACAATGAAGGCTTTCACGACCAGATGTTTCAGTTGCTGAAAATTCTTCCAGGTTGTATGGCGGTGGTCCATGCAACTTTTCTATCCCTGACGTTTCGTCCAAGGCTACGTTGGACATCTTTGGAGGTGCTCCTGGTTGTGCTGAGTCTTTCCGACTAACAAGTCAGACGTCAAAGAGCAGCCTAGATACCGTGGAAACTGGGCGTGGTCTGGATTTCACGTGATAGCAGAGATAAACCTAGTCAAAGATAAAATATAACTATCGGTCAAAGTACATCAAAGATAAAAACTTCTCATCGATTCTGTAGCGACACTGTCCATATATGACACTCAGCGATATATGGACAGTGGCGCTACAGAATCGATTAGAAGTTTTTATCTTTGACATACTATGATCGATAGTTATATTTTATCTTTGACTAGGTTTATCTCTGCTATCACGTGAAAGCCAGACTATGCCCAGTTTCCAAGGTATTTAGGCTGCTCTTTGACGTCTGACTTGTTAGTCGGCGAGACTCAGCACAAACAGGAGCATCTCTGAAGATGTCCAATGTAGCCTTGGACGAAACGTCAGGGATAGAAGAGTTCCATGGACCACCACCCTACAACCTGAAAGAATTTTCAGAAGCAGAAATTCAAAATAGAATAATGGAAAATCCAGGATTGAAAAATGGCAATATTAATGAAAAGGACAGACTGTTATTCACAATATAGCATAAAGATTGAGTCGCAAAAAGACATAACAAAAGCTCCACTAAACACTAAGCTTTCAGGAAAAGGTCTTTTGTTGCTCGTCATATAGCAGAGATATTGAGTCAGGGAAAGGTATAACAAAAAGACCACTAAACACTAAGCTTTCTGGAAAGTTCTTCTTTTGAAGCAGAAGACATCATATACACACATATTCACGCACAAAGGATTTATTAGAGAAGGGGCGGGGGGCTGTGGTAGCCGCCTGAGAGGTGGCCCATGTTTGAGTAAAAAAAGGATTTGACATGAGGCTGGGGTCATGGAGAATGGGAGCAGGTAGCCGCCCCCACCCCTCTTCCCACCAAAACAATCAGCAAGTTCATTACTCAGGATACGCATATGGCAAGAATCCTAAAGGAAATCAACTGAACAAGCAGCAATGCCAAGATTGGTGAGAAGAGGTCGTGGATGGCAGAGCCCAGGAGGCGGTGGAAAAAAGCACCGAGCAATTGCCTAATGGCCACTCATTGTACATAACAAAATTTGGGTGAGTGAGGACTGCTTAATAAAGCAGAGGGGCCCCAATAGATTGCTATCAATTCCACAGTAAACATATTATATGTGGCAAACGAGAGATGGTGTTCCATGACAATAGAAAATGTGATCAGCGGATTTAGAGTCATCAGTGTAAAAAAACAAGAGGAAAAGTAGGAAGATGGAAATCATGGTGGGGAGAAGTGAAGTGGTGCCCAATCAGTAAACCCATCCGATAGTGAGCAGCAGGTGGGTGATGTCCCTAATCCACAAAAATAGGAGCAGGGGAAGAGTGAATACTTACGGTGTAGAAATCAGCAGCTGGGACAGCTGAACCAAAAAGAGAGAGATCCCAGCATTAACCAGAAGACTACCAACAGGCTAGTGTGAAAGGCACTGGTGGCTAAATTGATATCACGATGTGAACTGGGTCCAAGAGGAGCAGTGTGGAAGGGGTAACAGATCAACAAACGTGACAACCATAGTCCAGACGAAACAGATGTCCGATAAAGGTGAAGAAGAGTTGAACAATCTGTACCCCAAGAGTTGTGGGCAAGGCAGTGAAAACAGCCAACCTACAGATGGCAGATATGGATCAACCAAGTAAGCTGGTTGTGAAAAGGAAGACCCAAGAAGTGGAACTGGGGGACCATGGTCAGGTATTGGGATTTGCGGTAGAGCTCCAGATCAGGATGGACATACGTACAGTGACAAATTCATTACCCTTGACTTAAGGGGAGAGAACATATTGAAGTGCACCAGATGGCACCCTGAACCTTTCATTCCACATAGGCTCAGAGTGGGAGCTAGTCCAGATACAGAAATCATCCACTTACAGAGCAGAGTCTCAAAAAGACCACAAGTTCATTAATAGAATGAGAAGAAGGACACATATGGAGCCCTCTGGAATGCCGTTCTGCTGTGTCTGTGGAGAGATGAGAACAGTGCCGTTTTTTGTCATATTGATCATTCAGGGCATTAAGTAATGGGAGAGGGGCCCAGATGACCTTACTCATGGAGTGTAAGTAGGATTTGTTGGCATCGAGCTGTGTTGTAGCCCTTATGAAAGTCGAAGAAAACTGCAGCAAGATGGTGTAAACAGTACCTGGGAGGTATATAGAGGGGAATCAGAGCATTTGAAAGCCCAGCAAGGAAACCTGGCTATCAGGAGGCTGGAAGGGAATGAGAGAATCAATGGGAAATGGTCGCTGTCACAGAGGTCATCGTTTGGTGACCATTGTAAGGAAGAAAAAAGTGGAGGGGAGGAAAAGTGAACGAAAGATAATGACAGAGAAAGTGCCATATGTGGCACTAAAATGAGTAAGGGAAGCATCATTATGAAAGTATGGGTCTTGGTCTGCAAAAAATTGCCAATGAAGAGCCCCAAACTAGACGAAAAAGCGCTGCACGTGCATTAAAATCCTTAAGCAGAAGGAAGGGAGGGAAGAAGTAGCTGAAAGAGGGCATTTAGTACACCAGCTGCAGGGGGCCTGTCATGAGGCAGGTAGAGACTGCAAACTGTGACCGCTGTGTCCAAGTGAACACAGGTGGCAACTGCTTTCAGTGTGGTACCAAAGGGGATCCGTGTACTAACGACATTTGTATGTACCAATGTGTGAATGCCACTAGAAGCCCTCAAAGGGCCGACCTGGTTCCGACAAAGCATGGAACCCAGGAAGGGTTGGTGAGTGAGCATCAGTAAAATGAGATACCTGGAAAGTGACACAAGCTGCTTCGTAAAACGAAATAAGGGATTGAAACTGTGGGAGCTGATGGTAGTACTTGTTACAGTTCCACTGAATAAGGATGATATGGGATCCGAAAGGGAGCTGAACCAGCTGGAGCCAATCACACTATCGGGTCACAATCCATCACCAACTAGGACAGGGTGACATCCATAAATGAGAGGTCAGACTCAGGTAATGAGGTGGGAGGCCTTGTCCTGTGTCTTCTTTTTCTTCTCCTTCTCCTCCTTCATAGGTCAAGGAGGGCAGGGCACTGAGGAAGAGCCGGCTTCTGCACTTCTGGAACTGAAAGAGAGCAGGTGACCTTGGGATGCATAGATAGTGTGTCCCGTGGTCGAGTTGTGGCAACAGGCCTACAGCCTGGGAGACACGAGGGAAGGGTCCTGGTAGGAAGCCCCATTACCAGCAGGCATCGAAGAAGGGAGACACTTCTCCTGCTGGGGAAGGGAAACGGTACCTGCAGGGCAGGGCGTGGGAACTGCAGGAGAAGTGTGGGGTGGGACTTGAGTGAGGTGGAGGGAGGAGGGGGAAAGGATATAACAGTAGCATAGATGTCATCGAGACATGGTGAAATTGGTCATATTTCTGACGAGCCTCAGCATAGGATAAATAATCAAGGAACTTATACACCTGTATCTTCTTCTTATAAACCAGGCAGTCTGGCGAACATGGTGATGAATCGGACAATTAACACATACTGGCGGTGGAACACGGGGGCTCCTCCCATGGAATGAGTTTCCACATTCACCACGTAGAGGGCCATCGTACATTGGGAAGACATGGGCCCAAAATGCAAGCACTGACAACACATCAAGGGTACAGGGACGTACGGATTCACATCACACCAATGACACATAACCTTGACCATCTCTGGGAAGGTATATCCCTCAAATGTCAAAATAATAACGCCAGTAACAGAGTGATGATCCTTATGACCTTTCTGAACACATTAAACAAAAAGAATGGCCCACCTTTCCAGACTGGTTCAGAGTTCCTCAGCAATTTGAAGGATGAGGCCCCTATGAAAAATGACTCCCTCAAACACATTTAAGGACTGGTGAGGAATAATGAACACTGGTACGTCGCCAAGACAGTTACAAGCACGAAGGCCTGCAGACTGGCTGGCGGAAGACTTTTTAATCAACAGTGAACCCAACTGTATCTTATTGAGAGTCTCCAATTCGCCAAATTACAAAAAGTAACGGCTTGGTGATGGCGAACGTGTTCCCGTCAGTGATAGTGCGGACAAGATAGTGGGGAAAGTGTAAGCGAAGGCTTCCGCGGCCGTTGTCTCCTTCAATAAAATTCTTCAGGGTATCAGACCGCATCGTCATAATTTTAAAATGCGCCAACGTTTCGGCCAGCGTTGCAGCTAGCCTTCATCAGGGCCTTACGTTAACTGCTAAATGAACACACTTGGTTCCTTAAATAGCTGCACGAGGAAACCGTGTCGTTACTTGATTGGCTGTAAAAGGAGGAGGAGGAGGGGTGAAAGGTATGCTTTATTGGTGTTTCCTTTATTATCTGTCATTGGCTGAAATAGCTGTTTTCTATTGGTCTTTATATTAATCCACCCCATTGGAGGAGACGGACGAATAGCGAACAGGTGATGGCTGTGACGTCACACTGTTTCCATGCTGTCCAGAAGCCGGCTGCGGCGTGCCATTGCTTTGTGTGCTCGCGACCACTACTGCGGCTCTCCGCGCGTCTGCACGGGCCGCCACGGCTCTGCCGCCGCTCGGTAGCCCTGCTATTGCAGGCAGCCAAGACCTCGGAAGCTTGTACCCGTCCTCTCTATTCATGTTGGCGGGTCTTTTGGCTATTTCTATCGCCTCTCTAATCTTTCTTTTGAAAGTGAGAGGCTGTTTCGCCAGGACGCGGGCTTCTTGAAAAAATATTGGTTTCCCGCACTCGTCTCGGTGTTCCGCCACTGCTGACTTAGTGTGTTGTTTCAGCCGGATATATCTTTCATGAACATGAAAGAACATGAATAGAGAGGACGGGTACAAGCTTCCGAGGTCTTGGCTGCCTGCAATAGCAGGGCTACGGAGCGGCGGCAGAGCCGTGGCGGCCCGTGCAGACGCGCGGAGAGCCGCACTGGTGGTCGCGGGCACCCGGGGCAATGGCGCGCCGCAGCCGGCTTCTGGACAGCATGGAAACAGTGTGACGTCACAGCCATCACCTGTTCGCTATTCGTCCGTCTCCTCCAATGGGGTGGATTAATATAAAGACCAATAGAAAACAGCTATTTCAGCCAATGACAGATAATAAAGGAAACACCAATAAAGCATACCTTTCACCCCTCCTCCTCCTCCTTTTACAGCCAATCAAGTAACGACACGGTTTCCTCGTGCAGCTATTTAAGGAACCAAGTGTGTTCATTTAGCAGTTAACGTAAGGCCCTGATGAAGGCTAGCTGCAACGCTGGCCGAAACGTTGGCGCATTTTAAAATTATGACGATGCGGTCTGATACCCTGAAGAATTTTATTGAAAAAGAGTGGGGAAAGTGTTTCACCCCAAGCTGACGAGCTTCGCCTTCCTCCCATGGTGTAGCCAGGGAAGAGAAGACTGCGGGGTCATATAAACAGTTTAAATATTCCATTAACATCTGAAGAGATAGCCATAGAAGAACGTCCAGTTTTGTGGACCTTAATACGTTTCACAGGCAAAGCATCCACCCTGATACCATCCAGTCAGATTGGGGGCTCTTGACGTGGGTGCCACCCAGCCATGACAAGAGTCTGTCACAGCGGCCACTGCTGAGCGTTCCGATGTTCCAGAATGACAAGCAATCTCTCCTAGGCATACACAGTGACGTGGGGAGGCAATGCTTCAGGCATCAGAAGTGTGATTCCTGTGTTTCCAGGGGGCTCGGTGACATAGTGAGGTGGAGCAGGTCTATAGTGAGGGAGGAAGGAGGGAAGGAAAGGGAGAGAGGTGTCCACATCATAGGTGCTAGGGATGCTTCACCAAATGGCTCACAAAGCTATGAGGACAAAATGTAGACATGGAGGTCAAACCGCAAAAGGAAATCAAAGATGCCAAAAAGGAAGGTTGAAAAAGAAAAGGCAAGGGGAACAAAATCTGAAGGAAGACAGGAAACTATGTGGATAGCCAGGTCATCATAAGTAAGTACACCGAGACAGGGGGAAAGGGGAAGGAGCGAGAACAGGGAGGGAAGGGCAAGGGGAACGAAATGCAGCACAGGAAGGAAGAGTGGGGCCTGACAGCTTGGCGATCCATGTGTGCTTTGAATGAATTCACAGAAAAACCGTGAGCTCCTTGGGGGTGGGGGGGTGGGGGGGGGGGGAGGGAGGATCTTTATGAGGAACAGTATTCAGGAAGAGCTGTCTTGTGCATGCTACTGACCTGCTGTGTTCAATGAGATCCGTGATGATCCCACAGTGCCTTACTGCTGTATCGACAGATCCCCCGAGGACTTCCACCTGGTGATGGTCGATGTCAGGGTACATGTTACGAAGCTTCTCTGACACCTACAATGCGCCAAATTTATTAATGACGCATTCACAAATGATACTTTACCTGCATGAATAAACACACTAACCTTACATTATGTTTTTTTTTTAACTATATATATGACGGTAGTATCTGTTCCCGAAAGAACAGTTACCGTGGATGACCATGCAGCTTTGCTAAAAATGAAATGATAATTAATAGACACCCTAGCTGCAAGCAGGCGTTGATACACTTCATTGGGGACATGTTGAAAATGTGTGCCCCGACCGGGACTCGAACCCGGGATCTCCTGCTTACATGGCAGACGCTCTATCCATCTGAGCCACCGCGAGCACAGAGGATAGTGCGTCTGCAGGGACTTATCCCTTGCACGCTCCCCGTGAGATCCACATTCCCAACATGTCCACAACACTACATTCGTAGTGCGCCTAATAGATGTTTGCCCATCATACTCATTACTCGTGGCAGATTAATCTACCAAGTCCCGTACGAGTTCGGGCATAGTGTGTGCGTTCGCACAAGAAGGTCAAAGGCCGGGAACCCATATATTTTTTTAACTATATATATGACGGTAGTATCTGTTCCCGAAAGAACAGTTACCGTGGATGACCATGTAGCTTTGCTAGAAATGAAATGATAATTAATAGACACCCTAGACCGCGTCAAAATATTAGTCGCCAATCGGAGCTCTAGTCTTTTCGTTAGAGTACAGAAACAATGCTCGCCTCTTACCCCTTCCATTCCAATTATTTGCGAAACAGTTTAACTTGACCTTGATAAAGGCCGTGCCCTCGCAACAGGCGAGACGAGGAGGGCGTGTGCCGTACCTCATCCTCAATCAGAGGACTATTTTCTCCAGTGCATTCCAGCTAAATTTCAGCGTGCCGACCCCCTGCCTTGCATTACAGAACCAGCGATGGACCTTCTCCGACGCAATGTCGCCTATGTAAATTAGGTGAAGGAAGAGTCCATTTACCAGGGAGAATAACAGGTGGCCGTGTAGGGCTGTTGATAAAATATCGATATACCGATATTTTTTTCCAAGAGTAACGATATATATCGGCGATATTCTCTCCCTCATGTATCGATATCGAAATGGCAACATCGAGTGCCGGTATTATTATATATTTTCACAATTATCAATAAATATTTGAAATTGTAATAGTACTTGATTTTACCTTCATTGTGTGAAGGAGTCTTACCTCTTTTTGAACTTGCATGACGTCCAGTCATTCTCTTTGACTATTTGATGAAAGTATATGTTTCAAGATTTTAAACATGGCTGAAACAGCAACTGTTGAAATTCTTAACGGTAAATGATGACAGCCAAAACAGTTGCAGGATAAAGATTTATTAAAATTCTTAACCAAGGTTTCGGTACATATAAATATACCTTCATCAGAAGTAAAATATCCTGAATAGGAAGACACTTTCATTAGCAAAAACTTGACATCGGAAATGAGAAACAAAAATCACTATAGCTTAAGTAACCGTAAAGTTACCAGAGTATTAGAGGCACAAAAACTTTTAGTCACTTACTAAAATTACTTCTTGCAATGGAGATTAATAAAACAATTGTGTCAAAGGCGTCGTCAGCAGTTAAGACATCATTTGTACAACATGATTGTGGACACAGGGACAATTTGAACACAGTTTAGCATCAGTACTTCGCCTATGAACTATCGTGACGAGAGTGTGAAAGCCCTAGGGCGAATGGTTCCGCAGGGAGAGGGCACTTCTGGTATGTGCCAGACACTCGCGCACATTAAAATCCATGGGTACATACACATGCGCATCAAAACTATTAAAAGTTATGCTAATTCAAAGCTTCTGTCTTATTTTCTATTTTACATAGATGTTTTTAACTGGTTCTGATATGTTTTATTTATTTAAAAAAATCTTCAGATGTGTGTGAAATCTTATGGGACTTAACTGCTAAGGTCATCAGTCCCTAAGCGTACACACTACTTAACCTAAATTATCCTAAGGACAAACACACACACTCATACCCGAGGGAGGACTCGAACCTCCGCCAGGATCAGCCGCACAGTCCTGGCCGCACAGCCCTCGCCCCCACCCTGCAGCGCACCCAACACCTTCTCCAATCCCATCTTGACCGGTCCACCACTTGGTGCAACCAGTGGTTGCTTAAGGTCAATCCTTCCAAAACCCAGGCGATCATTGTAGGCAAAACCACCCCTTCCTTCCGCCTCCTCGATTTCTACATCAACATCTATGGCTGTCCTATGGTCCTCACCCCCACCCTTAAGTACGTTGGCGTCACCCTTGACCGTCGCCTCTCCTGGACGCCCCTCCTTCGGACAATCCAAGCCAAGGGTCTCTCCCGTCTCCGCCTCCTCAAGCTCCTTTCTGGCTGAACATGGGGTCCGGACCCCTCCACCATCCTCCATACCTATAAATCCCTCATTCACCCAATCCTTTGCTACGCCCACCCTGCCTGCATCTCCACTCCCCCTACTTTTTACAAATCCCTTCAGATCCTAGAACGCCATGCTCTTCACCTCGCCTATTGCATCCGTCTCCCCTCCCCCACGTGGATCCTGTACGACCTTATTCCGTTCCCCCACCTCCTCCTTTTCCTCGAATGGATACGGATCCTCTACACCTCCCGTAAACTCGATCCTCCTCACCCACTGGTCTCCCCCATCCTCTTCCAGCCCCGCCCACTGCCGCGCCTGTATTCCCATGTCCCACCTGCTCTCCATCTCTCCACCCTCCTTACCGTCTTCTGAGGTGCCTTCTGCCAGCTCCCCCTCCCTGATGATGCCCTCCTCCCCTCCATCTACCCCTCCTACCAACTTTGATCCTCCCTCCCTCTTCCTGTGTTTGTTCCTATGGACACTCTCTCTCCCTTCTCTCCCCCTTCCCTCCCTCCTCCCTTTCTCCCCACTCCTCCCCTGGGCTTCCCCTACCGCCATACCTCCATTCCTCCTACCATCTCCTCTGCCATCGTCATCTTTGCTCTCCCCTCTCCCTCCCCCACTCCTTCTTCGCCTCTTGCAAGGTCCCCAGACTCGCACACGTTACGTGGACATTCGCGCGCCTGAGATCATCGCCATCAGTTTCTCGTGTGTGTGCCATCGTGCTTGTGTTCAGTGTTCTTCGCCATCATGCTCCTACGTTCATCTGTGCCGTCCAAGTCGTCAGTGTTTGTGCGCCGTGCCGACAGTTTTTAGTGTGTTTTTCGTCGAGTGTGAATGGCTTCGTGTTTTTTGTTTTCTGTGTCTACTGTTTTTTGCCCTCCACTTTTTTCAGTCTTCTTTATATTTTTTCATTGTCAAACCTGTGGCTAAAGAGCAGCGTGGGATGCTGCTGCCAGCAGGTGTTAAACAACAATAAAGGGAAAAAAATCTTTCTCATTTCCGATGCCAAGCTTTTGCTAATGAAAGTGTCTTCCTGTTCAGGATATTTTATTACTGATGAAGGTATATTTATATATACAGAAACCTTGGTCAAGAATAAATCTTTATCCTGCAACTGTTTTGTCTGTCATCATTTACCGTGAAGAAACTATATGTGGTACAAAAGAGGAAGTCCGATTGCACTAGGTTGGGGGGGGGGGGGGGGGGGGAGGCGCTGTGAATGGAATAACAAGATTTCCAATGGGAAGACACAGCACGCCCGTGGCGTTACAAAACAATTTTTAACACAACTAGTGTGCTATTTCTTCACATCGACATTCATCAAAAACAGTTGCTGAAATGAAGGACAAAGATCTAAATGACGAGATTGGTCTTTGTGGTGAGCGGAGACGTGTGAGTGGAAATGCTGACGTAATCGGCGCTCGGCGCTAACCAACAGAAACTGCAATGTTTACGTCACCAAGAAATTTTGACACTACAGTTGCTAGGTCGCTGGTGTTGGTAGAAATGAGAAAAACAGGGAAGTTGACACGAAGAGTCCCAGACATATCTTGTATGTGACGATACCGAGCGACGGACCCATCGGACACCTTTCATTGCGCCACTTACAAATACATGAACTATCATTTTTAGCAAAGTGGTTATCGGCAAGCGTGAACGTGCATCGTTTTCCTTTCAATTCTTGCTCTAAGGGGATACGCCGTTCGTTAATGTACAGAATATCTGATAATAAATCAATGCTTAAATCTACAGCTCTAAAACCGGCAGTATATTTACAATCTGAAGCCGATATTTTTAAGGGCCTGTAAATCCAAATTTTTCCGTCGATATATCGATTCTTTTTCTCAATAGGTAGCCTGACGATAATGATATTTTTTTAACTATCGATATACTGGGTGTATTTTTAAAAATATCAGCAGTGCTACTGTGTACATTACGTGAAGGAAGAGTCCACTGTCTGTGAATTGCTATAATAATAATTATAAAAGGTGGCAAATTTATTTACGCACTGTCTTTTAAATAGATATGATGGTATCTGATGATACTCAAGTACTAATGCAAAGAAACGTAATGATGCTAAAATGCTTTAAATTCTTGCTATGATTTAATCTTTAAAATTTAACAATTCTCTTCCTGTTAATATTTAATTAATTAACTTACATCGGTCAGATTCCGTAACGCTGACGGCGTTAAAATTTAAAGTTGTTCAGTTCCTGTTTTGTTTTCTTTCAATTGTTGCGAGCCAGCGATGGTGCAATGCTGTTCGCTTTCAAGTTTACATATTTATAAAAATCAGGTCCAGAACACACTTTTGTGATCACGGTTGCGATTTAGACGGTACTCGCGTAATTGTACTGATTAAGAGTTATCGTTTCCGAAAGATGCAGGTTCAATTAAAGCTGTGTGTACTTTTGCGCGTATAATGAAAATATTCCTAACACGTCACGTAACAAAAAGTAACATGCGAATCACAACCGTGGTCAAACGAAGAAAATATCTGATGACATAAATGTTCTTCGCTGTTATTCAGGACAGGTTTAGATTAAACACCGCAATTTTCAGTCTTTATAAATCACACGACGATACACTTTAGAGATATTTGTTTTGAATAATTTGTATTTACCTTTTCTTATACAATATAGTGATTGTCCGCAACGACTATCTCTCTCTCTCCTTTTTATAGCCTTTTACATTCACATTACATACATCGATTAAGAAACTTTTCTTTCTCTACCGACCAGTACAAGAACAAAATTCGCGCAGAGAAAATGTCTTACATAGAATCAGTTCTCACTTAACAATCATTTATAGTTTTGTAGTACAAACAATGCTAGTTTATTCTGTGCACTAGAAAGTCTTTGATTCACTGATCACAAAAATAAAAATAATAAAATTATAATTACATTATTAATATCGTCAATTCTTCTTTATATCATGAAAATAAGGTTTGACATCGTCATAATAATATTTTTCATCGTTGTAGGACTGTATCTGGGGAAATAACAGTTGGCCTTACTCAGGATGCTCACGACTCAGATTACAGTCTTCTCAAGCGAAACAAATGTTAATAAAATCTGATTTTCCGATTCCGTACCATGTTAAGAGGTACATCTATGAGGGCGTAGTTCGTTTAAAGGATTACATGTTATTATTTGGCCGAATGTCCCACTTTGCTGAAGCAAGTTGCTACTCACTACCGCTCGAGGACTCCTAAGTGTATCGCGTAATATGGTGATGTGTAACTTAACTGTATCGGCGCGTGAAAAAGAGACCCTCAGAAAACTGAAAACGCGAATTCGTAGAGTTTTTCCACACATGGAGTATCCTCTCGTTGAGCACGACAATGGCAAACCACACACGAGCGCTGCGTCATCTGCAGCAACCTTACACCTCCGATTCGCTGTCGGCGATCATCCTCCGTACAGTCTCGACTAGGCCCACCCGATTATCATCCGTTTCCGAAACCTTACGAACGCCTTCGAGGACTTCACTTTGATAGTGATGAAGCGCTGCAGCAAGCAGAGGTGAGATTGTGGCTTCGTCAACGAACATTCTACAGTGATGGTGTCAACCAACTGGTCTCTCATTGAGAGAGATGTGTACGTCGCCTGGGTGACTACGTTGAATAATGAGCATGTAGACATGAAACATAAGGATCTAGAATATCGATATAGTCTATTTTATTCCAAAAGCTTTAAGAGTTTTCACATGATAAACTCGGATGCATTACTTTTTAGCACGCCCTCTGTAATTATAAGTAAATGGTGGTAAAAAATTAGCCAATTAGAAGTAAGACTCGGCATTCCGGGAATCCAGAATCTCAGCGATTTTTGCCTGTTTTGGATACATACAGGGTGAAAAGTAGTTAAGCCGACAAACTCTGGGAGGTTGCAGGGGACATCAAGACAAATATTTTTCCCTAATGACATTTTTTCCTGTGAGGAGTATTTAGAGCGGTAGAGGACTATTTCTCTGGCGCCAAATTAACTAAACCAACAAACACTTTTCCATTTTTTTATGACCAAGAGACAACAGATTAACACAGCCCAATTTCAGTTACAGTAGATTTTCAAAAATTCCTCCATTGCCACGTAAACAAAGGTTACACCGTCGGATCATGTTCTCTCTGACACGGGCAAAAACCCCAGGAGTATACTGAATTGTTCCTGCTGCTGCTACTATCCGGGCAACCAGATCCTCTTATGATGCAACAGGGGTTGCGTAAACAAGGTTGCGCATCTCTCCCCACACAAAAAAGTCCAGAGGGGACATATCTGGGGATCGAGCAGGCCATGGTACAGGACCACCTCTCCCAATCCACGTTGTAAGAGAAATGGACTAACAATTGCTCTCGAAGGACTGTTCTTACATTCATCTGATTCGTGCCCATGTTACGTGCAATTGCACGAATGCTGTTTGAAGCATCCCTCTCCACATGCTGCAAGACAGCTTCCTCAAATTGCAGCGTTGTTACCGTGCGACGGCGTCCCTGTCCAGGTAATTTGCTAGATGACCCGGTCTGACGCAGACGTTGGTACACAGCAGCAAAGGTCGTATGGTGTGGGATACGGCGATCAGGATGTTGTTGTTGATAAACCCGTTGTGCAGCTCGCCCGTTGTGGTGCGCTACGTAGTACGCACCAACCATATCAGTGTACTCACTCCAGGTGTATCGCTCCATTAGTAAACAGAGACAATGCACAACTACACTGGCAGATAGCAGTTGCCTACAACTGAAGAGCGTAATACGGTCTCTAACAACTGAAGATCGTAATACGGCCTCCACCGGTTTAAATAATCCTCATCGGAAAAAATATTAGGGAAAAATATTTGTTTTAATGTCCCCTACAACCGCCCAGAGTTTGTCGGTTTAAATACTTTTCACACTGTATGTAGACATGAAACATAAGGATCTAGAATATCGATAAAGTCTATTTTATTCCACAACCTATAAGAGTTTTCACATGATAAACTCGGATGCATTACTTTTTAGCACGCCCTCTGTAATTATAAGTAAATGGTGGTAAAAAATTGGCCAATTAGAAGTAAGACTCGGCAGTTAAGCATATATATAAAGTTCATCCATTCCGGGAATCCAGAATCTCAGCGATTTTTGCGTGTTTTGGATATATACATTGGCAAGATATCGTTCCAAGAAATTCCATGACCGCATCAAAATCTCTACAGCAGTTCCTCAGACTAGCCTGTACGTACAAAAAGAACCGAGCAGGGAACTTTACGTTAAACAGAGTAAACGTTAATAAAACCGACAAACCGCAGAAACGGATTTCTGACTGGAAATTGGGGAAGAAAGGGCCCATAGACATGTGTCCGGAAATGGACGGAGTGCGTGCAACGATATAAGGCTGCGTTCACACTGCCGGCCGGGCCGAGCCGGGCTGACGCGTGCTGTCTCGGCTCGTGCCTAGCCAGCTCAGGCCGACGTGTAGTGCGTTCACACTGCGCGCCGCGCCGAGCCGGGACGGCGAAATGGGGGAAAATCCACTTCTCCGATTTTCATGTTTTAAAAATTCTTGGCGGTATATAAGTCTTCGCCACATCGTTTTATGAACTTATTTTTTCCTTAAAAGCGTTACTTACCTCGTGAAAAAAGAAAAAGTCTACTTTTCGTTTCGCGTGATTTCTTAGTTTCGTAACGCTTCCCAACCGATTTTGAAGAAAGTGTGAGGCTAAAAAATCCGATTTTTGTACACGTGGTAGTCTAACATCTTAGCTTCGTATTGAATTATTTATCTTTCCATATTTCTTAACAGTCATTGTGAAATTATGCTGTTTGTCAACGTTGTGCACTTGATTTACAAATCTTGTAGTGAAAAAGTTATGTAGCGGGTAGCTTACTATTAGATCCGTTTTAGACCATGCATTGTTGGGAATGAAATGTAGCTAAAAGTACCAAAAAGTTTTTGAAATGATAATGATACTGATATCTGTCTCTGGTCACAAGTAATGCGAGCTATTCAGTGGCGTCAGTGCCGCGTCCGCAAGCCACGGAGTTCGCGCGGTTACAGCTTGGTTTAGTACATGTACAGGTAGAAGTGTCAATGACATAGGTCTGATAAAATTTGGTGTAAAACTAATCACAAAAACAAACTGGAGATTTGTGATACGTTTACTGCAGAAACTGAAGCGCAATTCTGTAGTCTCGTTGTCTACTTTGACAGAAAAAATAATGGACAGTTAATGAAACTACTGTAGATCGACACAGATGTGCGTTTCATTGGACTTCATTGTTTTTATTCTTCCTTGGCGGGCTGCGCTGCACTGTCAAGGTAATCCCCACTCTTTGGCTAAATGGCTGTTAGTTGGCGAAGGCCAAATAAATAAATTTAAAAAAATTCCCACGCTTCGACAGCTGACAAGCAAGTCAGTAGAAAACGCAGCTACAGTCAACAGCTGCTCGCCTTTAGCTAGTCTGTGCTGTCGTGTAGAACAATCTCTTCATTCTTTTATTGGTATTGTTTTGACTCTGCAGTAATTCGTCGAGTTTTGAAGTACAGAAGAACTAGGAGGTTATGGATTCATCCCATAAATAGCGACAGACGTTTAGGAGTGTTTTTTTCTTTACATGAAGAACTTAAAAACTACCCTGAAAAATTTTATTCATATTACAGAACGAATCATAATACATTTCAGTATGTGCTGCAGAACATTCAAGATAAAATTTCGAAACAGAACACAAATTTTCGCAGAAGTATAACAGCAGAAGAAAAATTGCGTATAACGATAAGGTAAGATTCGTTAGTACACACTTTTTGGTTTGCAGTAGAACTTTGTGCAGCATTCACTACCTCCAATTAATTGTAGTCATGCTTTTGTATTTTAAATTTCACAAACGCTTACCTCTGAGGGGAAGAGAGTTTATGGGACTCCTGAGAATCATTAGTAAGTAATTAGCTTCGTCATTTGATAGGCGCAGAGTTTTGAGATAATGCCCTTTGACTCAGTGGTTCTATTTCCACTGATAAGGAACTGTGCATAGCTCTTGGAACTTAGGAAAATCATATGACAGAACAAAGCTCGAGTAGAATTGAATTTTAATATACTATTCCCTGGATCACATTACTTTATTTTGCCAAGTTATACAAGTTATTCTCTGTAGCTGTCTCTCCGGTCCTTGCATTACTATTTCATTATTTTAATTGAAAGAATATAGAAGGGTGCAAGAAAATGTCTCTTTAATTATTTATTGTTGTATAACTATGAAATGACATGGACTACGTAAATATCTACTGTGCAAACAAAACTGTAAAAACTTCGCCCAACACCACACTTGAGTAACACATTTTATGATTTTTTTTCTCAGGTATCTGTCCACTGGCATCTCCTTTCATGCACTAGCATCGTCATTCCGTTTAGGAGTGTCCACCGTATCAGTGGTCGTGAAAGACGTTTGTATCGCCATATGGGAGTCACTTGCTCCCATTCATTTACCAACGCCAACTGTTTCTCGATTTAAAGAAATTGCCAGTGAAATGCATACGAGATGGGGATTTCCAAACTGTGTTGGATGTATAGACGGGAAGCACATACGTGTCCAATGTCCTAAACTTTCTGGCAGCATGTTTTACAATTACAAACAGTATTATCCGATTGTACTCCAAGCAGTTGATGATGCAAATTACAAATTTATAGCTGTAGATGTTGGTGCCTACGGTAAACAGTCTGATGCAGGCGTGTTTAAAGAAAGTATGTTATATAAGAAACTTACAAATGGGAAGCTGTTATTACCGCCAGCAACAAGACTTGAAGGAATGTGTCAGGAACTACCGTACGTCATTTTGGGAGATGAAGCTTACCCCTTATTAGAGAATTTGATGAGACCTTTTCCTCGCAGAAATTTGGACAACGAGAAGATTCTATACAATGATACGCATTCCAGAGCAAGAAAAGTTGTTGAATGTGCATTTGGTATAATGACCAATAAATGGAAACTACCGAGGAAGGAAACTGAAACATCCATTGACGTAGCTGATCACATAGTCAAGTGCATTTGTCTACTTCATAATATTGTCCTTGTCAGAGAAGGATGCAATGTTGAAGCTGAAAAGTTTTGTAACAATGCTGATATGCAGACAGCTGGTGCCACATTGACAGAAATTCCACATTACGTTCGAAAACTGACAGGAACACTTTTGTTGAATATTTCGTAAAAAATGCAACTTAAAATAATTAAAAAACCTTTCAGAAATAAATTTTGGAATTGAAAGTACTTAGATATTTACTGTATTTTTGCGTATCTCATTTCATTGTAAATAAAACAAATAAAAGTATAAAGGAAAATAATTTATATTTGTGCGTACTATCTGAAACAGACTCCTAGGTTTCTTCGTTCCATAATCTGGAAACTGCATCATTACTGTCATACTAGCCGAATTTCTGATACCAAATTGATGGACACAAGTTAATGTCATGTATATGATTGCATTCATTAAAGTAAGAACATCGCAAAAAGATGTCACAGACAACTGCTTATAGTAACGTGCCACAGCATGACTTTACAATGCATTGTCATCTTGTAGGGACACATTTCCGTCCCTCAGTGACACTCATATCTGCCTCCGTTTACAAGTAAATGCGAAGTATTCAGTGACGGCAATGCCGCGATCGCTGGCAAGCTATTGTTGTAAATGAATGTAGATTAAATAAATGAAATAAAAGTAGTTTCGCATGTATCATCATAATAAACGTAATTTTTCCTCAATGATTGTGAAATGTGAGGTAACATCTTAAAATAAAAAACGTGTGCAGTCACACTTGTGATGAAAGCAGCAGGGAGACGTGTGATGCGTGTACTGCAGAAGCTGTGGTTCTGCTCCACAGGCTCGCGCCGGCAATATTAAACACTCGGGATGTCGCCGGCTCGGCTCCGGGAGGCTCAAACCCCGTGTCGGCGCGGCCCGGCCGCCAGTGTGAACACCGCAATTCAAAACCATGTGTTTGATATCAAAGCGGGCGGCGGCCCGGCGAGGCTCGGCTCGGCCCGGCCGGCAGTGTGAACGCAGCCTAACAAATCGTCGCGGTTGGTTGGTTAGAAGAGGGAGGGGGGGGGGGAGGTACCAAACTGCAAGGTCATCGGTCTTGTTCCCGGTAAAATAATTACGCAACGGAAAGAAGAAATGAGACGCACAGCACAATAACAGCAGAAAGGAAAAACCAGAAGAAAGACAGAAGGCCAACCAACACTACTATGGACAAATCAGGAAAGGAAAACCACAGAGAGACGCAAGAAACAGGCAGAAGGGGTAAAAACAACAGAGCAGATGACCGTGGCTGGCCGACCACGAGAATAAAAAGGAAAAGCCAGCGACTCTGCGACACGTTAAAACATCCACCCTAAAACCATTAGAGTGCCGAACACAAAGGGACAAAGGGCGTGCGCTAGAACTGCTATAGAATGATATAACCCGCAGTCACGTATAAAACGTAAAACTAAATTAGCCGCTGAGGCGTTGCCAGCTAAAATTAATGACAACGAGTCCGGTAACCGGCAGCCAAAGAAGGACAGCTCACCAAGATATGGGCCACTGTCCCCGGGCGCTGCATCGACACTGAGGTGGCTCATCACGGCGCAGGAGGTGGCCGTGTGTCGGCCAAGTGTGGCCAATGCGAAGCCGGCAGAGTCCCTGTGAAAGGCCCGCATGGAGGACTGCCACACATTCTTAGTCTCCTTAATGGGACGCAGTTCTCGTGCAAGCTGAGGTTATGCCACTACGTCTCCCAAAACCTTGCCGCGTAGTATTGAATGCAGGTCAGTTACAGAGAAACCGATCTCCATAGGCGGTTTCCGCGTAGCCTGTTTGGCCAGCCTGTCGACAAGTTCGTTACCTGGAATTTTAGACGTGACCTAGGGTCCAGACAAACGCCACTGAACGACTGGACCGTTCCAGGGCAGAGATGGACTCCTGGATGGTCGCTACATAAGGATGACGAGGGTAGCACTGGTTTATAGCTTGTAGGCTGCTCGACGAGTCAGTACGCGGAAGAAACAACTCCCCAGGGCATGAACGGATGTGCTCAAGAGCACGAGGTATAGCCACCAGCTCGGCCGTGAAAACACTGCAGCCATCGGGCAAGGAATGCTGTTCAATGTGTCCTCCATGGACATACGTGAAGCCGACGTGAGCATCAGCCATCAACCCGTTGGTGTAAACCACTTCGTGGCCTCGGTCAATGTCAAGAATCTACATCTACATCTACATCTACATACATACTCCGCAATACACCATACGGTGCGTGGCGGGGGGTACCTCGAACCACAACTAGCATCTTCTCTCCCTGTTCCACTCCCAAACAGAACGAGGGAAAAATGACTGCCTATATGCGTCTGTTCGAGCCCTAATCTCTCTTACCTTTATGGTCTCTCTGCGAAATGTAAGTTGGCGGCAGTAAAATTGTACAGCAGTCAGCCTCAAATGCTGGTTCTCTTAATTTCCTCAGTAGTGATTCACGAAAAGAACGCCTCCTTTCCTCCAGAGACTCCCACCCGAGTTCCTGAAGCATTTCCGTAACACTCGTGTGATGATCAAACCTACCAGTAACAAATCTAGCAGCCCGCCTCTGAATTGCTTCTATGTCCTCCCTCAATCCGACCTGATAGGGATCTCAAACGCTCGAGCAGTACTCAAGAATAGATCGTATTACTGTTTCATAAGCGGTATCCTTCACAGATGAACCACATCTTCCCAAAATTGTACCAATGAACCGAAGACGACCACGCGCCTTCCCCACAACTGCCATTACATGCTTGTGACACTTCATATCGCTCTGAAATCTTACGCCCAAATATTTAATCGACATACTAATGGAGTATTCAAATATTACAGGATTCTTTTTCCTATCCATCTGCATTAATTTACACATCTATATTTAGAGTTACCTGTCATTCTTTACACCAATCACAAATTCTGTCCATGTCATCTTGTACCCTCCTACAGTCACTCAACGATGACACCTTCCCGTGCACCACAGCATCATCAGCAAGCAGCCGCACATTGCTATACACCCTATCCAAAAGATCACTTACGTAGTTATATTGTAACAAATAAGCCCTCGGTCACAATATTAAGTCAAAATATTTGTGACCGAGGGCTTATTTGTTACAATATAACATCAGAATTCTGAAAACGACGCTCATAGTAGCGTCGAAACCAGGTCAATTTTGAGTTAATATTTGTGACCGAGGGCTTATTTGTTACAATATAATTCTGACACGGTCACTGAACCTTAGCAGCTATGTTCAAAGTTTTTTTTTTTTTTTCATTTACGTAGATAGAAAACAACAGCGGACCTACCACACTTCCCTGGCGCACTCCAGATGATGCCCTCACCTCCGATGAACACTCACCATCAAGTACAACTTACTGAGTTCTATTTCTTAAGAAGTCTTCGAGCCACTCACATACTTGGGAACCAATCCCATCGAGAGGAAGTGGCAGCGGAGAGCCACGGCGTTAACTGAGTCCTTAAGAGCCATATGAAAGGTCCAGGCGAAACCACGGCCTAGGTGTACACCATGGAGGTGTACGTGAATGGACCACATAGTTGGTAAAGGCAAGGACTCCAGTTCGGAAAGAAGGGATGGGACACGAAGTGCTATTGGAAGCCCTGACCTGGGGCGCCAATGTGGGAGATGAACCGCCATGGGTGGGAAAAGGAGACTGTGATTCGGATGCGCAGGGGAACGGAAAACAGGGCAGAGCTGCATCGCATCCACAACAGGTGTTCCAAGTGGCCCTATGACATACAATGCGCGCGTTCACACATCTCATCATGGATTGCCTCGCTCTTTTGCACGTTCTGTCCTCTCTCTGAATAGCGTCACAGGCGTCGTGAACATGCAGTTGAAGGGACTGCATATAAGGAACTGACTCAGCACACACAACGCTTTTCAGATGCTCCCACAGGAAAAAATACAGAGGGTTTATGTCCTGTGATCTAGTAGGCCATGCTACAGGGCCTCCGCGTCCTAACCGATACTCGGGGAAGATGATGATGAGGTTTCGGCGAACTGTAATGCGGAAGTGGGGTGGTGCTCCATCGAGTATTGCCAAAGGCACATTCTCGAGCAGCCCAAGCAGAGTATTTTGCAGTAATTCCAGGTACGTTTCTTCGCCGAGGCGTTCAAATGGCTCTGAGCACTGCGGGACTTAACATCTGAGGTCATAAGCCCCTAGAACTTAGAAATACTTAAACCTAACTAACCTAAAGACATCACACACATCCATGCCCGAGGCAGGATTCGAACCTGCGACCGTAGAAGCAGCGTGGTTCCGGACTAAAGCACCTAGAACCGCTCAGTCACAATGACCGGCATCACAGTCAAGGCGTTGTGGAATAATAACTGGTCCAATTTGTTTGTGGTTGGCAAGAAACACTGCCCACACATTGATGTTGAACTGGGGCTGAGGAAATACCTCAATCACCCCCGAGGACTGTCTATAGCCCACAGATGACGAGTATACAGATTGATAATGCCAGTTTTGGTAAAGGTCGCTTGATCGGTAAAGAGTACTGATGACAGGAATCTCATAATTGTGATCGTCTGGCGCAAAAACCGTCGACAAAATTCTTCCCACAGCGGGAAATCTGCTGCTGATAATTTTTGCACTCGTTGCAGGTGACAGGGATAGTACCGACTGTCATGCAGGATACACACGATCGTACTTTAGCCTACACCATGTTGGCGGGACACTTGCCTGGAGCTTGTTCTAGGGTTCGTCTCAATATCCTGTAGAATCCGATCCTCCAAATCTGGTGTACGCACAGTCCGCCGACTCCATGCACGATCGTCTGTCTGAAAGGCCCACGATCACGCAAACCTCCAAAAAGGGCTTGAAACGTTGTGCGATGTGTCTGATGCCAGTGAGGGTTCTTGTTTTTGTATTCCCGTGCTGCCGGCCGCTGTGGCCAAGCAGTTCTAGGCGCTTCAGTCCGGAACCAAGCTGCTGCTACGGTCGCAGGTTCGAATCCTAACTCGGGCATGGATGTGAGTGATTTCCTTAGGTTAGTTAGGTTTAAGTATTTCTAAGTCTATGGGACTCATGACCTCAGATGATAAGTCCAATAGTGCTTAGAGCCATATTCCCGTGCTGCCTGACGATCGTTTCCATCCTCCTAGCCGTACACAAACGCCACCTCGGTTCGTTCCTGAAATGAATACCGGACCATTCTGCTGCTTACAGTATAGTGTGTCAATAACTCACAAGGAAAACACGGCACGTGATCAGAGGAACTTGAATTCGTCAGCGCCATTACCGTGGCAACGATTTCCGGACAGATGTTTATAGGACATTTTTTCCTCCATTTCAGGTCAGGAGTCCGTCTCTGTTCGTTGTCGGTTTTATTAATGGTTGGCTGATTGGTTGACTTGCGGGAGAGGACCAAACGGCGAGGTCATCGTTCCCATCGGATTAAGGAAGAATGGGAAAGGAATTCGGCTGTGCCCTTTCAAAGAAACCATCCAAGCACTTCCCTGGAGCAATTTAGGAAAATCACGGAAAACCTAAATCAGGATGTCGCACATGGGTGTTTATTAATGTTTGCTTATGTAGATATAGAAGATTTGATAAAATATTTTATATTTAGTTATTAACACATGGCAGCAGCATACATTTTGTGTTTACATTCAGTAATAGTCGTCTGTTATGCTTTTGACGTATAATGAATGCAATGTACACATATCAAAAGAAGTTCTACATCACCTGGGTTCCGAGAGTTCCGGAACCTGTATAGAAAATTGGAATAGAGATCAACATAAACATCACTTCCGCCATTTTTATTGCTCATGAAAACCACACATTGTATGTTGTACCACCATACAGCGAAACCTTCAGAGCTGGTGGTCCAGATTTCTGTACACACCGGTACCTCTATTACCCAGTAGCAACTCCTCTTGCATTGCTGCATGCCTGTATTCATCGTGGCATACTATCCACGAGTTCCAGATTGTCCCACTCCTCAACGGCGATTCGGCGTAGATCCCGCAGAGTGGTTGGAGGGCCACGTCGTCCATCAACAGCCCTTTTCAGTCTATCCCAGACATGTCAGATAGGGTTCATGTCTGGCCACTCTAGTCGAGCGATGTCTTTATCCTGAAGGAAGTCGTTCACAAGATGTCCACGATGGGGGCGCGAACTGTCGTTCATAAATGCCGATATGGTTACACTATTGGTCGGAAGATGGCATTCACGTATCGTCCAGCCGTTACAGCGCCTTCCATGACCACCAGAGGCGTACGTCGTCCCCACATAATGCCAACCTCAAAACAGCAGGTGATGTCTACTTTCCTGCACTCGCCGGACTGTGTGTCTGAGGCGTTCAGCCTGAATGGGTTGCCCCTAAACACGTCTCCAAAGATTGTCTGGTTGAAGGCGTATGCTCATCAATCCTGAGCGGTCCATTCAGCGTGTCGTTGGACCCATCCGTACCGCGCTGCATGGTGTCGTGGTTGCAAATCCGGACCTCGCCATGGACATAGGGTGTGAAGTTGCGCATCATGCAGCCGATTGCGCACAGTTTGAATCTTAATACGACGTCCTGTGGCTGCACGAACCGCAGTTTAAACATGGTTGCATTGCTGTCAGGATTCCTCCGAGCCATAATCCGTCGGTAACGGTCATCCACTGCAGTAGAAGCCCTTAGGTAGTAGCGAGGCATGTCATCGATAGTTCCTGTCTCTCTGTATCTTGTAGAGAGCCCTTCCTAGCACAAAGTATCAATGCGGACGCGATCGAACCGCGGTATTGACCATCTAGGCATGGTTCAACTACAGAAAACACGAGCCGTGAACTTCCTTCCTGGTGGAATGACTGGAACTGATCGGCTGTCGGACCCCCTCCACGAACAATACGAGACTGGAATAGAAGGGAGAACCGATAGAGGTACTCAAGGTACCCTCCGCCACACACCGTCAGGTGGCTTGCGGAGTATGGATGTAGATGTAGATGTCTAATAGGCGCTGCTCATGCATGGCTGTTTACATCTTTGGGCGGGTTGAGTGACACTTCTGAACAGTCAAATGGAAACTGTCTGTGATACAACATCCACAGTCAACGGGTATACTCTGGAGTTCTGGGAACCGGATTGATGCAAAACTTTTTTTGATGTGTGTATGTTGCAATGTCAAGAAGTTTTTCAATGTGATATAATTACAATTTAACACTTGTACTGTGAAACCTTGCTTTTTGCCAAATTTCATTATTCTCCGTCTAAGGGAGGTACCCTACAGGTTCTGATGAGTGAGTTTTCGACATCAAAATACGTGACAAATGACCGAATCATTTGAATGAATTGATTTAGCAGCTTAAATTTTTACGCCGCAAAGAAGCAAAGGGTTAGGTGTGTGACAAATTTGAACTTGATGCGCCAACTTGATCCAAAGGAAAAAAGGGTGTTAAACTGCTGGACAAATATAGTTAGGCAAAGTGATCCTATAAAGGTTCCGGTTTACAAATCGAGGCACAGAAACCTAAATAAGGAGCTAGCTATTAGATTGATTAAGCTGAAATAACTGGCGGAAATTAGTACTTCACGACTTTTATTCGCAGTTGGAGGGATATGTCCCTCAAATTGGCCGCTTGGTCTGGGGCGCCTTGTCATGGTTCTCACAGGTCCCCACGTCGGAGGTTAGTGTCCTCCCACGGGCATGGGTGTGTGTGTTGTCCTTGGCGTAAGTTAGTTTAAGTTAGATTAAGTAGTGTGTGAGCCTAGATACCGACGACCTGAACAGTTTGGTACCACAGGAATTTATCACCAGCGCCACCACCACTGTCCCTCACAGTACAAATAGTGAGAGGTACGCCAGCATCTTTCTGCGATCCCTTTATTAATTTCTCTCTGTGTTGGCCGTTGCCGGAAACAATTTTAAAATTAGCTGGCTGGGAAAAGCAGTAAGAAGTATAGACCCATATCAATGTTAATCATGTAAGAATACAATGGCTGGCTTCATTCCGGGAGGCTAAAAGCATAAAGAGGTTGAGAATTGCAATATAACATGAAAAGTCAGGAAAGGCGGAAAGATAAGGGAGATCTGACCCATTTCTCTAGATATTAGATTCCTCTACCATCTGCAAAATTTTGACCGTACTGATTCCGGACACACTGCAATCAGTGTTGGATGGTCAACATCTTCAGCTGTAACATCACTGTGTACACATCAGGACTACTGATCACACGACAACACGTACAAGAACGCAGGGCAGTCACCTGGAGATCGACGAAGGTGAGGAAGCGACGAATCTCGCGGAATGCCGGCTCCCGCAACTTCTCTGCCCTCCTGACGTTCTCCTCCTCGTGCCCCGCTCGGTGCAGACCATTCACGATGACTCCCAGAAGCCTTCCCGTCTCCACGTCCACCGCCTGCAGTGACAGGCCTGCCGGCACAGAGAGAGAGACACACACACTAATCTGTTGTACTGAAACTGTGTGGCGTAGGAGTAGGAATCTCGCGGTGCACATACACCGAAGCGCCAAAGAAACTGGTATAGTTATGCGTATTCGAATACAGAGGCATGTACACAGTCAGAATATGGAGCTGCGTTCAGCAATGCCTGCATAAGATAAGAGTCTGGCGCAGTTGTTAGATCGGTAACTGCTGGTACAATGGCAGATTATCAAGATTTAAGCACTTGCCCGCGAAAGGCAAAGGTCCCGAGTTCGAGTCTCGGTCCAGCACAGTGTTTTAATCTGCCAGGAAATTTCATATCAGCGCACACTCCGCTGCAGAGTGAAAATCTCATTCTAGATTTAATTGAGTTTGAAAGTGGTGTTATAGTCGGCGCACGGGTGATGCACACAGCATCTCCGAGGTAGCGATAAAGTTGGCATATTCCCGTACGACCATTTCACGAGTGCACCATGAATATCAGGAATCCGATAAAACAACAAATCTCCGGCCTCGCTGCGGTCAGTAAAAGAACGGGACCAACGACAACTGAAGAGAATCGTTCAACGTGACAGAAGTACAACCCTTGCTGCAGATTCCAGTGCCCGACCATCAGCAAGTGTCAGTGTGCGAACCATTCAAAGAAACATCATCGATATGGGCTTTCGGAGCCGAAGGCCCACTCGTGTACCCTTGGTTACGTGGCCTGGCCACTGACGTAAATTCACAAAGCTTTAATCCTCGCCTGGGCCCATCAACGCCAACATCGAACTGTTGGTGATTGGAAACATGTTGCCTGGTCGGACGAGTCTATCGAGCGAATGGACGTGTACGGAAATGGACATAACCTCTTTAATCCATGGACCCTGCGTGTCAGCTGGGGACTGTTCAAGCTGGTGGAGGATCTGTAACGGTGTGGGGCGTGGGACGTGTGCCGTTGGAGTAATATGGGACACCTGATACTTCTAGATACGACTTTGAGTCGACATGTATGTAAGCGCCCTGGATCATCACCAGCACCCATTCATGCCCATTGTGCATTCCGACGGACTTGGGGAATTCCAGCCGCACAATGCGACACTCCACACATCCAGAATTGCTACAGAGTAACTCCAGGAATACTCTTATGAGTTTAAACACTTCCACTGGCTACCTAACTCCCGTTATTGAGGGTATCTGGGATCTCCACCCCCTCGTACTCTTACGGATTTATGGACAGCCCTGCAGGATTCGTGGTATCATGCTATCCCAACTATGCGTTTTCGTGGGCTTCACTGCCTATCTGGGTTTGGTTTCCCGCCCTTGTTGCGGTTACGTCGTGGTTCTTCTTCCTTCTACGTATGGCTGCAACGATGTGTATCGATATTTGCACCGTGTACCATCTTTGGTTTTGTGCATGTGGTTTCTGGCTAGGGGGTCTGCGGTGAGTCGGTCGGTTGCTGCGGACCAGGGAAGTTATCTCCGCGCGGTACAGTCGGCTGGATCCGCTGGCGGTCCCTGCGCAGTGTCGGAGCGTGTGTGGAGCTGTCCGATCGGTACGAACTTCGTGGTTCACCGACCCAGGACGTCAATGTTGGGTAATGGTTTCAAGTACTCGAGCCACGTCCATTCACGTTGTGTAGTTCGTTTCGGTAGTTCGCTGTTGGGGAGGTTTTCCTGTGAGCAACACAGAGTGTTTCTATTGCTGAAATTTAGCCGCTAATTAACTATATTGATTGACCACAATTAAAGTGCACCAGCGGGATTTTCTGCCTTGTGGCCGCCGTTAGTGTTCCGGTTACCTGCCCTGCCCACTAACGTAATTTCAAATGGTTCAAATGGCTCTGAGCACTATGGGACTTAACTTCTGAGGTCATCAGTCCCATAGAACTTAGAACTATTTAAACGTAACTAACCAAAGGACACCACACACATCCATGCCCGAGGCAGGATTCGAACCTGAGACCGTAGGGGTCGCGCGGTTCCAGACTGAAGCGCCTAGAACCGCTCAGTCACACCGGCCGGCACGTAATTTCATGCAGCGTCCTTTCCTCATCTGTTGTCGCTGTCCAACGTGGTGTGTAGTTTTGACAGCTTAACACATATTTCATTGTGGATAATCACGTTAGTAACATTTTGTGTTAGAATTCTCATGTACCGATTGGTGGCAAGCAAGTCGTTTTGTCGGTTAGGTTACCGATGGATCAAGTGCAGCTGGGCTCACCACCTGTCTCACCTAAATGAACGAGGACAGACCGACCTCCCTGGAGGCTTCTGAGTACCGCTGCCTTTAGTGTCCTTCTCACTGGTATTTAATTGTCTGTTTATAATCTATCATAGCCACTGATTTAAAAATTCATGATTTTACTGGATTTTATGTATTTCTTAATTTTGGAAAATTAATTGTGGGCCTTCAGCCCTGGACATTATTCTTAAAATTACCTTTCAAGCTTAAACATTGCGGCCTTCT
Organism: Schistocerca americana; assembly: GCF_021461395.2. Lineage (NCBI taxonomy): Eukaryota > Metazoa > Arthropoda > Insecta > Orthoptera > Acrididae > Schistocerca > Schistocerca americana. The sequence continues at coordinate 211,948,544 of NC_060127.1, read as the reverse complement.
GCCTTTGGTAGGTTATGCTAATTTATTTTAAAATCATCAAAATTTTATTGTGGGCCATCGGCCTTCTGCCTTTGGAAGGTTATGCTTCTTCTTCTTCATGTGCCGTCTCCTCTAAGAAGGTTGGCTGTCATCATGGCAATTTCTGATCTTGATTTGGCTGATCTAAGGAGTTCTGACGTTGAACAGTTGTACCAATTTTTTAAATTGTCAATCCAGGATGTCCGTCTTCTACCCCTCGTTCTCTTCCCACAAATTTTCCCTTCTATTATTATTTGCAATATTTTGTAATTTACTCCCCTAATAACATGGCCTAAATATTGTAGCTTCCTTACTTTAATAGTTTTAATTAATTCTTTTTCCTTTCCCATTCTTGTTAGGACATCTTGATTAGTAATCCTCGACACCCAACTAATTCTAAGTATTCTTCTATATGCCCACATTTCAAAAGCTTCTAAACTGTTCATGTCCTTCTTTTTCAATGTCCACGCTTCCATTCCGTATAATAATTTTGAGAATACATAGCATCTTAGCAACCTCATTTTTGTGTTTAAACAAATGTCTCTCGAACAGAATGCATTTTTCATCTTATTAAAGATACTTCTGGCCTGTCCTATTCTCGATTTAATTTCTTCTGAGCTTTCAATCTCCTCATTTACAATTGTTCCGAGATATTTAAATTTACGTACTTGATCGACTCTTTCCCTATTGATTGTAAGATTTTCTTGTTGGTGTGTTTTAGATATCACCATGAACTTAGTCTTGCTTACGTTAAGAGTCAAGCCAAATTCTTCACTTTTTTCTGCCACTTTGTCAAGAAGTAATTGTAGATCTTTGAGGTTTCCAGCTAGTAGTGCAGTGTCATCAGCAAACCTAACATTGTTAATGTTTAGCCCATTCACTTTAATGCCAGCTATTTCATCTGATAGAGCTGCCTGGATTATGTCTTCTGAATACATATTAAACAATAAGGGTGAGAGAACGCAACCTTGTCTCACACCCCTCTTTATTTCTATATCATTCGATAACTCATTTTCTACCTTCACGGTTGCGGTTTGATTGTAGTAGAGGTTATATATAATGCGGATGTCTTTCTTATCAAGTGTTTTCTTTTCTAACAATTCTATGAGATGATCATGACGAACTTTGTCAAATGCTTTATTATAATCCAGGAAGCACACATATAGTGGCTGGTTAACCTCCATACATCGTTGCGCTAAAATGTTAAAAGCAAACAATGCTTCTCTTGTACCGAGGGAACTTCTAAAACCGAATTGTGTTTCACTTATACCTTCTTCTACTTTTTTGTATATTCGTTGGTGTATAACTTTTAGAAATATCTTTAAGGTGTGACTCATTAAGCTTATTGTACGGTGATCATTACAAGTTTTGGCATTAGCCTTTTTGGGTAATGTAACAAAGGTAGATGTCAACCAATCCCTAGGAATAATTCCCGAATTATAAATATCATTAAACAATTGTACAAATATATCTATATGGTCTATTCCTATGAGTTTCAGGATGTCATTTGGTATCTTATCCGGTCCAGGGGCTTTTCCTGTCTTTGATTTGTTGATAACATGTAATATTTCTTCTTTCGATGGTTATGCTAATTTATTTTAAAATCGTCAAAATTTTACTGTGGGCCATCGGCAGTTATATTGCTTCTTGTTTGTTTTTCTATCCACTTATGCCTTGAGGCTTTCAAACTAGCTGTAATAAAAATATATTTTAATTATTTTATTTGCTATTTTTTTTGTGTTGGCAGAAGAGCCAACACCGTGTTACTAGTGGAGGCCGAAATGCACGCGTTTTAGCTCACGCAGGCTGGCGTGAGGAGGGAAGAACTATACTGACGTGAGGTCTGGAACATGACAAGGCATGAGAATTCAGAAAGCGGACGTAATTAGTTTGATACTTAGCATTAATCCATTAATGATGAACGTCGCTCTTGACGGTACATGATTCACAATATTATCTGTTCAGAAGACATAGTAACTGAATATGGCGCCTTGCTAGGTAGTAGCAAATGACGTAGCTGAAGGCTATGCTAAACTGCCGTCTCTGCAAATGAGAGCGTATGTAGTCAGTGAACCATCGCTACCAAAGTCGGCTGTACAACTGGGGCGAGTGCTAGGGAGTCTCTCTAGAATAGACCTGCCGTGTGGCGGCGCTCGGTCTGCAATCACTGATAGTGGCGACACGCGGGTCCGACGTATACTAACTGACCGCGGCCGATTTAAAGGCTACCACCTAGCAAGTGTGGTTTCTGGCGGTGACACCACAATTTTAACTTCATTTTATCTTGTTGATTTTTAAAATTTCTTGTTTGGAGGCCTTCATGCGTGAAGGAATTTTTTTTTTTTTTAAACTCATTCTAAAGGTACGGCTATGTGCCGTCGTGGTTTAAAGCTGTTATTAAATTACAATAAGTTACAATTTTGAGTGAACCTGACCGACACCTTATTTGGCCCTTTCCACAATCCTAATCACCTGTTCTGCCCAGCGGGTGTCTCAATCAGTTCCCTCCAGCACTACTTTAGACATCAGTCGAGTCCATGCCGAGTCGTGTTGCGACATTTTTGCGAGCTCGCGGGGGCCCTACACGATATTAGGTAGGTGTACCAGTTTCCTTCGCTCTTCAGTGTATATGAAGCAGGATTCAATGTGAAATCAGCCTTGATCACGAACTACACTGCGTAACACGGAGGGTCAATGTTTTTGACACCCTGTAATTGTCTCCCATTGGTAGTCGAAATTGAAACTTGGCTCAAAGGTGCCGAGTGGTGCATGGGCGCGGCACCCTGCGACGTCATCCTCGTATTCGGCGGCACTCAAAACAGTATGTTTTGTTGTTGTTGTTGTGGTCTTCAGTCCTGAGACTGGTTTGATGCAGCTCTCCATGCTACTCTATCCTGTGCCAACTTCATCTCCCAGTACCTACTGCAGCCTACATCCTTCTGAATCTGCTTAGTGTATTCATTTCCTGGTCTCCCTCCACGATTTTTACCCTCCACGCTGCCCTCCAATACTTAATTGGTGATCCCTTGATGCCTCAGAACATGTCCTACCAACGATCCCTTCTTCTAGTCAGGTTGTGCCACAAACTTCTCTTCTCCCCAATGCTATTCAACACCTCCTCATTAGTTATGTGATCTACCCATCTAATCTTCAGCATTCTTCTGTAGCACCACATTTCGAAAGCTTCTATTCTCTTCTTGTCTAAGCTATTTATCGTCCACGTTTCACTTCCATACATGGCTACACTCCATACAAATACTTTCAGAAACGACTTTCTGACATTTAATTCTATACTCGGTGTTAACAAATTCCTCTTCTTCAGAAACGCTTTCCTTGCCATTGCCAGTCTACATTTTATATCCTCTCTACATCGACCGTCATCAGTTATTTTGCTCCCCAAATAGCAAAACTCCTTTACTACTTTAAGTGTCTCATTTCCTAATCTAATTCCGTCAGCATCACCCGACTTAATTCGACTACATTCCATTATCCTCGTTTTGCTTTTGTTGATGTTCACCTTATATCCTCCTTTCAAGACACTGTAAATTCCGTTCAACTGCCCTTCCAAGTCCTCTGCTGTCTCTGACAGAATTACAATGTCATCGGCGAATCTCGAAGTTTTTATTTCTTTTCCATGGATTTTAATACCTACTCCGAACTTTTCTATTGTTTCCTTTACTGCTTGCTCAATATACAGATTGAATAACATCGGAGATAGGCTACAACCCTGTCTCACTCCATTCCCAACCATTGCTTCCCTTTCATACCCCTCGACTCTTATAACTGCCATCTGCTGTCTGTACAAATTGTAAATAGCCTTTCGCTCCCTGTATTTTACCCTTGCCACCTTCAGAATTTGAAAGAGAGTATTCCAGGCAACATTGTCAAAAGCTTTCTCTAAGTCTACAAATGCTAGAAACGTAGGTTTGCCTTTCCTTAATCTTTCTTCTAAGATAAGTCGTAGCGTCAGTATTGCCTCACGTGTTCCAACATTTTTACGGAATCCAAACTGATCTTCGCCGAGGTCGGCTTCTATCAGTTTTTCCATTCGTCTTTAAAGAATTCACGTTAGTATTTTGCAGCTGTGACTTATTAAACTGATTGTAAGGTGGGTTAATGATGTCATATTGGCACCAAATTTCTCAAAACGTTGTACCGAACTCCATCGTGGGCGTGTCAGAGGATGGGAAGGTCGTTAACCCTCTGCCCTTACCCACTTTCACCCATCCTTTTGTCGCTTCTGTGACTGTAATCAGAACCGCAGTGCCCAGCGTTCCAGTCAGGCGGTTTCCTTATGGTTCGCCCAGGAAAACATTTCAGACACACCGCAGCTCAGAACAGACACGGAAAAGGCTCAGGGGGTGGCAAAAGGGGTCTCAAAGAAACCACCCCTTCCCTAGCGGCAATCATTTTCAGGCATTTTGCAGTACGATGTGCAACAGTTTCTCGTCACCTTACATCTACATCTACATGGATACTCTCTATTATTCCAATATCTTACAGCGCGCGGAAGAAACGAACACTTATATCTTTCCTGTGCGTAATGGTACTTGAATTACGTAACCATTACGGCACCTCACCTGAACCTCTCGATACCAGTAATATTCTACTGTATTTCTGTAAAGTAGTTGACATATTTCTGAGACAACATTCAGATTTGATTTCATTAATGTAGAAGTACTTTGATTCATCGATATGTTTATATTGCAATGATATTATTCTTGTGTGTATTCTTTCTTTTGTCACTATGATCTTTGACGTACTTGTAACTCTTCATTTTTGGGCGCGTAAGCAGTTAGTTAGAGAGTCGGACCTTGAGAAAGTCAAGTCTTGGACGTCATCTTGGAAAGACGCATATTGTAGCCAGTTTATAAAATGTGAACTTTAACAGTGAGGAAGACTGTAAGTAGGCCGTTTAGGTTTTTATATTGGTAACGCCGTTTAGGTTTTTATATTGGTAACGCCACGTAGCGCTCTGTATGAAAATCACTGGCTGTGCTGTGTGCAGTCTGTGGCTGGTTTGCATTGTTGTTGGCTATTGTAGTGTTGGGCAGTTGGCTGTTAACAGCGCGTAGCGTTGCGCAGTTGGAGGTGAGCCGCCAGCAGTGGTGGATGTGAGGAGAGAAATGGCGGAGTTTTGAAATTTGTAAGACTGGATGTCATGAACTGCTATATATATTATGACTTTTGAACACTATTAAGGTAAATACATTGTTTGTTCTCTATCAAAATCTTTCATTTGCTAACTATGCCTATCAGTAGTTAGTGCCTTCAGTAGTCTGAATCTATTATTTATCTGGCAGTAGTGGCGCTCGCTGTATTGCAGTAGTTCCAGTAACGAAGATTTTTGGTGAGGTAAGTTATTTGTGAAAGGTATGGGTTAGTGTCAGTCAGGGCCATTCTTTTGTAGGGATTTTTGAAAGTCAGATTGCGTTGCGCTAAAAATATTGTGTGTCAGTTTAGTGCTGATCAGAATACGTAAAGAGCGAAATGTCTGAGTGCGTTCAGTTTTGCTCAGCTGTTTGAAAATCAAATAATGTAAGAGGTTTATCAGCACAGTAATCAATTAGTTTTGCTAAGGGGACGTTTCAAGATGTTTTCAAGTATGTTTTATATTGTGAAGTGATGTTTTGTGTGTTACGTGATATTGCAGCAAAAGTAATTAAAAAGAAGTGTAACTTAAATTCGGAGTGCTGATTACTCTTTTACATCACCATTTTCCTGCAAAAGTATAATCTTCAAGAATAGTTTGTGAAGCGCATCTACAAAACTTTTGAATATCGTAGAATAAAACCTAGGCCCCTTTGCATCCGAGCTTGGAATCATCACCACTTAGATTTTCGACGATTGAGCCATGACTTTACAACGAGACCAGCGGGGGAAACACGAAAAGATGAGTGCCTAGTTTATTCATTATTACATGAAATGACTTTATTAACTGTGCTCTAATGACACCTGCCACATAATAACTTTGTTGTTGCCCGAAAATGCAGTATTTAGCAGCGTGAGCAACACCATAATCATTATTAAATTTTGACCTTTGTTGTGGTTGGGTTGTTAGACGTGCGAGCTCTGATTTCCCTTATTTTATTATGACGACCGTTTCTCCCTGTGTAACTCGGCGTCAGCAAAATATTTTCGCATTCGGAGGAGAAAGTTGGTGATTGAAATTTCGTGGGATGATTCCGCCGCAACGGCAAACGCCCTTGTTTTAATGTCGTCCACCCCGAATCCTGCATCATGTCAGTAACACTCTCCCTCCATTTCGCGACAATACAAAACCTGCTGCACTTCTTTGAACTTTCTCGATGTACTCCGTCAATCCTATCTGGCGAGGATCCCACAGCTCGTAGCAGTATTCTAAAAGAGGACGGACAAGCGTGGTGTAGACAGTCTCCTTAGTAGATCTGTTACATTTTCTAAGTGTCCTCCGAACGAAACGCATTCTTTGGTCAACCTTCCGAACCACATTTTCTACGTGTTCCTTCCAATTTAACTTATTCGCAATCGTAATTTCTAGATATGTAACTGAATTTGTGGCCTCTAGATTTGACTGATTATCGTGTAACCGAAGTTTAACGGTTTCCTTTCGGCACTCATGTGGATGACCTAACACTTTTCATTGTTTATTATCAGTTGGCAACTTTTGCACCATACAGGTATCTTTCCTTAATCATTTTGGAATTTGTTTTAATCTTCTGATGGCTTTACTAGTCGATAAACGACAGCATCATCTGACGGCTGCTCACATTGTCTCCCAAACTCGTTGTTATATAGATAAGGAACTGCAGGGCGTATAACACTAATTTGGGGAACGCCAGAAGTCATTTCTGTTTTACTCGATGATTATCCGTCTGTTGCTACGAATTGTGACCTTCCTGAAACGTAATCACGAATCCAGTCACATAACTGAGACGATATTCGATAAGCGCGAAATTTCACTACAAGCCGCTTGCTTGGTACAGTGTCAAAGGCCTTCTGGAAATATTGAAATAGGGAATCAATTTGAAATCCCTTGTAAATAGCAGTCAACACTTCATGTGAATAAAGAGCTAGTTGGGTTTCACAAGAACGATGTTTTCTAGTTCCATGTTGACTGTGTGTCAATAGACCGTTCTATCCGAGGTAGTTGATAATGTTCGAACACAATATCTGTTCCAAAATCCTGCTGCATAATGGCGTTAATGAGATGGGCCTGTAATTTAGTGGATTACTCCTGCTACCTTTCCTGAATATTGGTGTGACCTGTGCAATTTTCCAGTCTTTGGGTACAGATCTTTCGTCGAGCGAACGGTTGTATAAGACTGTTATATATGGAACTATTGCATCAGCATACTCTGGAAGGAACCTAACTAGTATACAGGCTGGACCGGAGGACTTACTATCATTAAGTGATTTAAGTTGCTCCACTACTCCGAGGAGAGGATATCTACCTCTACGTTACTCATCTCAGCAGCTGTTCTTGATTCGATTTGTGCAATACCTACATCGTCTTCTTTCGTCAAGAAAGTTGGAAGGCTGTGTTTAGAGACTGCTGACACCCCCTGGATGACTCAACCCTTCTCTAAGGAACTGTAGGGCAGCAACCCTATTGAACGTGGTATGTTCCCTTTGGAGTGCAGCGCGGCCACAATTTTTGCTCTGGTACACGGAATAG